>NC_035434.2:114286382-114943315 GCF_002127325.2 Helianthus annuus
ACGATCACTATCTCTCGCCCGAATGCGCTCAACCTTCTCTTCCAGATGACATAACTCCCGAAGAATTATGTTAACTCGAAGAAATAATTCTCCTAAAATTAAAAGAATTAGAGCTTGAGATGGACACAAGTTATTCATCACAAGATAGCGATCAAGGAGAATTATTGAGGTCACATTCGTACTCTATCGACGATACCAAAAGCACCTCAAACTCTTGTGAAAACATGAGCGATAGTCATCCCTGTGTCGATTGTGCCGTGAAGGACTCTCCATCGGTCCCACCGATGCGCTCATAGACCTAAGCAATTCGACATATACCTTCTTTAACAAGAGCCCGGATAAGGGGAATAAAGGTTGGTTCTGCCCACCGGTATTTAGTATAGGTTTTACCCTTTTTGATAGCCTCTTGCGTTCTTGTTTAAATCAAGAGCAATTAAGGTACCTTAGGCACTTCGGTGTTGTTCCCTCCAGTAAGGAACCGCCCGATCCGAATAAAAACCTTAAAATAAGATGAAACTTCATAAAACACTCTAGCCACGGGGCCGTGTCCAGGTCAACACGCCCCACGCCCACCTCAAAATTGACCACGGGGTCGTGTCCAGACCAACACGCCCCGTGTTCAGAATACGGACAAAATGTGTCAGAGTCTTGTCTGACCATGGGGACGTGTCCAGCCGACACGGGGCCGTGGTTAGCGTGCTGTCATTTTCTATAAAGTCAGCATGATTCCTGCACATTTGGACCCATTCCAAAGACCAAGATTTGCTGGGATCTTCACACATACTTTAAAAGGTATATTCCAAAGAAGGTTTCTCAACAACCATCTTGTCTTTGCCACTTTTGTCACTTACCTTCTTCTCCAAAACTCCTCAACCTCCACTAAAGCTTGTAACTTCCAAGGAATCTTATTAAAAATAAGTTTTACAACATTGTTATAAGTTATTTATGCTCAGAAATGTTTCAAAATTCAGAAAAATAATTTAAAATAAAGAGATTCCTTGATTCAAAAATCTGCAGAATGGTGACCACGGGACCGTGATCGGAGTTACAGTTTCATTATTTTGAAATTTTTGACTTGTTTTCTTAGAATGTCGAGCCAAACCAGTGGGACATCTTCAGCTCACTCAAGAAGCAGTCGCAGGGAGAGAAGGCCGTCAATAGAAGCTACCCTTGTCCGATACGTATGTGCACTAAGGGAAGCACTTGATGAAATAACATCCGTGATAGAGGTTCTCATTGACCGTATCAACTATTTGACGGTGGGGTTGGAAGCACTTTATTATATTACTTTTGATTTTTAACCTTTCAGCACGTTTTATTTGGTTTTGTATTAATGACTTTAATAACTTGTTTCTTATGTTGAAGGTGAATTCGTCCTATCATTTTTCCGTGGTGTCTTGTCGTTACTTTACTGTCTATATAAAGTAAAAGATTGCATCATTCATATTTTTCGGTCTATATAAAAGCATGTTGACTACCTGGTCGGGGGTTAGGGGAATGGTTCGGTAAGGGTCTTGCTTGTTCAGTGTATAGATCTTGCAAGGACCTGGTTCAAGCTTACTAGGACCTCCTTCAATACCCACTGGTATTGGTTGGTGGGGATGCGAATAGCTTGAATCCCTCATATGTAAACTACTATTAATACATTAAACCGGCTACTTGGGATTGTATCATTGCTGACTCAAACCACTTAGCCGAGGTTAACGTCACATTCAAAAGAGGGGCCTACCACTTTTTGCATTAATAACTTAATTAATTATCTTTCAATATTCCGACCCTTTGGGATTGTATCCCTGCTGACTCAAACCACTGGGTTGAGGGTAACGTCACCTTCAAAAGAGGGGCCTACTACTATAACTAAGATAATCTTTTAAAAAGTCCGAAAGTGCGAAAATCATCAAAGGATACATTAAAGGCGAGTCGGATCCAAGTGATTCATCTTGTCTATTTGTTTTTATTTTTATTTATTTCTGCATTTTTAGTTTTTATTTTCGTGTTTCAAATCTTTTCTAAAAAAATTTAGATTGATTAGATGTTGAGGATAAACCGGTACTAAAAGCTCTTGTGTCCTTGGATGACCTCGGTATCTTACCAACACTATACTACGCTCACGATGGGTGCACTTGCCCAAGTGTGTGTTTAGTGTTAGTAGAATATCGTGTTTTATAAATTTAAAACTTGATAAATGCGTAAAATGGGCTCAAAATATTAATAAAATCATATCATGCTTAACGCACACCAGGGATGCTGCCGAGGGGTCGGGCATGTCACGTTTATTCCTTTTCTTTGTATTTATGTTGGTTTTGGCTGTATGTTTGTTCCTTTTATTCGTTTAAGCTTATTTGGTCCTGTAAATTCAAAAGGAAGACAAAAACACACTTTTTCAAACATTAGTACTAAATAAGGGTTAGTTTTATGCCTCATTTGATTTAATTTATATGTTACATTTTGCACACATCAGGGACCGTGTGTAATTGAATCCAAAAGGATTAAGACAACTAAGTTGTAACTACAGACTGTATCCAAACTTTAAACTCTAAAGTCATGCTTGTAATAAGTATATGTCCAAAATATGCATCGTCCACTAAAGATATTTATGGGTACCAACCTCCATCATCGCCACATTTGTATTTCCGCTGCGACGTTTTTGGGGTGTGACAATGATCACTAGGAGCAGTGGGCTCAGCAACAGAGGTTTGAGCAACAGATGTGGACTCATCTAAAACAGGCTCATCCCCCTTTTCTTGTGTTTTGGAAACACTTGACTCTTTAGCCATAAGGCGAGTAAAAGTTTCACTTGTAAGACTATTTATTTGAAAAGCTACACCTTGTTGAAAAACTTTTTTGTGAAACTTGTTTTTGTAGGTAGTAGCTGAGTAGTCTTAGGTACAACAAAAAAACATTATTTGCCCCCTTTTGAACATTCTTCACATTTGTGACCAAATCAGAAAACAGTTCTTCGGAGTAGTTGAAATCAAAGTTTGTTAAAATAGCATAACCTAAGTACTGAATTTTAAGAGGCATTTCATTAAAAGCAGTGGTCTTAGCAGAAAGACATGTTAAGAGAGTATGGAAAAAGAATTTCGTTGGAGCAGGGAAGTTTGGTTTAAAAATAGTAACTCTCTTTAATTGACCTTCATACCCTCTTTAAATGAATTCTGCATGAAGTTCTTGTTTTTCAAAGGAGGTCTTACCTGCCAGGTCATTCAACCCAAATGTTGTTGAGATGGAGGATGGGGAAATTGCAACAAGTGTACCTCCGACTTTGGAAGTGATAGCATAAGGCACTTTCTTTTGTGATTGGATTTCAGCATTTGCCAAAAATCACGGAGTGTATCTTGATAGATTGGAGCATTGGCAGTAAGAATTGTTTTGTATTTTGATGATGTGAAAACATCAATTATTAAATGATAAGAAGTATTTTTGTCTGTTTTCTAAAAGATAGGAAGATAGTTGTGGGGATTTTTGATTGTCAAAGCCATGGTCGGGAAAGAACTCGGAGTAGGTTTTGAAGAAGAAGGTATGGAGAAGAAGATGGAAACCGCTTTTGTGAATTTTGAATTCGAGATGGCAGTAAAGATCTGTTTGGGGATGAAGCAGGGTTTTATAAAGTGAAAAAGTGAATGTTGACGTGGCAGCAGTTACAAAGATCTGATGGCTAACATATGTCCACGTGGCAACCCCTGTTGGGAAAATGGAGGACAATTGTTTGGAAACCACTGTTGGACAATAAAAGTGGTTGGGAATAGTTAAATGAGCAGTAGCTGATTTTAGTCTATCGGAGGATAGACATCAGTGGTTGAGACCAACAGCTGTTTGATCAACAGAGGTCCAAGCAGTGGTAAAAGGAAAACAGATGATACCTTTCAGCAGTGGATGAATTTTTAGCCAATCAGAGGTTTGAAAACAGTGGTTATGGACAGGCTCTTAAGGATTTATGAAAAAATTTCATTTTAAGTTATTTTTAAGGATAGATTTTTGATTTTCTGAAAACGTTTTAATGCTTTTTATTCATGGAAAACAAAGTTTTTCCTTTTAATCCATGTTAAGCATGCCAATTCTAGAGATCAAGCTTTCAAAGGTAGATGTGTCTAAAGCTTTTGTCAACACATCTGCCAGCTGATCCTTAGTTGGAATATGATGCAGAGAAATCAAACCTTTTTCATAGTTATCCCTCACAAAGTGATGTCTGATGTCAATGTGTTTGGTGGCTGAATGGGATACTGGATTTTTAATGATGTTTTCAGCTGCTTGGCTGTCTAACATGAGAGGAGTTTTTACAGCAGTTACACCAAAATCCAGCAATTGATTTTGAAGCCACAAAAGTTGGGTTGTACAGCTTGCAGCAGCGATGTATTCAGCTTCAGCAGTGTATGTGGAAACAATTGCTTGTTTTTTTCTTTGCCAAGATACTAAGCAATTGCCTAGAAATTGGCACCCTACTGATGTGGACTTCCTGGTGGTGTTACAACCAGCAAAATCACTATCTGAAAAACCTGAAAGCTTGATATTCCCATTAGCATGATACTAGATACCAAGTGTGGGAGCACCTTTTATGCATCTAAATATTCTTTTTACAGCAATGAGATTAGACTTCCTAGGTGCTAATTGGGATCTTGCACAAACACACGTTGCAAACATGATGTCTGGCCTAGATGCAGTTAAGTACAATAAAGACCCAATCATGCTTCTATACAATGTTTGATCAACCAAGTCATCCTTTTCATCAATAGTGACAAGCTTTGTGGTTGCTATGGGTGTACTACATGGTTTACAATCATCCATCTCAAATTTTGTTAAAAATTCTTTTACATATTTGTTTTGATGAATGAATGTTCCATTTTGCAACTGCTTAACTTGGAGACCAAGAAAGCATTGGAGTTCACCCATGGCACGCATCTCAAACTCTGCTGTCATGAGTTTTCTAAACTCTTCACACATGGAGGTACATGTGGATCCAAAGATGATGTCATCAACATAAATTTAGACAATTATCAAATATTTTCCTTTCCATTTTAAAAACAGTGTTTTGTCAATTTTACCTCTTGTAAAGCCTATGGAAATAAGAAAAGTGGATAGAGTTTCATACCAGGCTCTAGGTGCTTGTTTCAAGCCATACAAAGCTTTGTTGAGCTTATAGACATGATCAGGATAAATGGCATCTTCAAAACCAGGAGGTTGGCAAACATATACCTCTTCCTGAATTTTTCCATACATAAATGCACATTTTATATCTATCTGGTACACCTTGATGTTGTGGTTGACATCAAAGGCTAAGAACAATCTGATGGCCTCAAGTCTTGCTACAGGAGCAAAGGTTTCATCATAATCTATGCCATATTCTTGTCTAAAGCCTTGAACCACTAACCTGGCTTTCTTTTTGACAAAAATGCTCCTTTCATCAGATTTGTTTTTGAAGACCCACTTTGTGCCAATTGGACATACATCCGTTGGCAGTGGTACATGTTCCCATACTTGTTGTCTTTTAAACTGTTGGAGCTTTTCTTGCATAGCATCTACCCAACTGTTGTCTTTCAGTGCCTCTTGGTACTTGACTGGTTGGATGAGTGATAGAAAGCCAGCAAAAAGACAGATGTTTTGGGATTGACTTCTTGTGAGAACCCCTTCAATGATATTGCCAATAACTTGGTCTGGTGGATGAGATTTAAGGAACATTAGACCCCCCTCCCCTTGTATGGAACAATGACATTGAGAAGTGAAGGCTGCAGATGCGAATCATCTGAGCTAACATCTATTGGAAATTTTGAAGAACCAACATCTGTTGGAGATGGAGGTGGAGGAATAGGAGGAATGGGTGTGGCACAATGTTGGTTTTTATCCACAGATGATGGACTTTTGTCAACAAAGGTTAGACTTGATGAAGTGGCAGAGGTTTGATCAACAACTGTTGATGCAGCAGTGAGAGTTTTGGCAGCTGTATTGAGCATCTGCTTCTCTGGTGGTGGAAGTGACTTTATATTGTGGAATCAAAATGTCAAATCCATGATCTTGTGAGATAGATTGTGGTGTACCTGCAGGGTTAGTCTTGACATAAACATCTTCAAATGTAAATTTATTAAGGTCAAACAGTTCAGCAGGATCTGCTGGGATTTTTAATGAAGAAAGTTCATTGAACTTTACATTCAAGGTCTCTTCCACACACCTAGTCCTTGTGTTAAACACTTTGTAGGCCTTGGCAGTGGTTGAGTATCCCAGAAAATAACCACAATCTATTTTGGCTGCAAATTTTGAAATTAAAGCTTTTAGATTTAAAATGAAACATGGGCAGCCAAAGATTTTGAAATATGAGATCAGGGGTTTGATCTTGAACAGAGTTTCATAGGCAGTCTTTTGATGCCTGAGATTGATTAAAACTTTGTTCTGCACATAGCAAGCAGTTTTTACAGCCTTTGCCCAAAAGTTTAAGGGTAAACCTCAATCTGCAGGCATTTTTCTGGCAACTTCTATCAAAGTTCTGTTTTTCCTTTCAACCACCCCATTTTGTTCTGGTGTTCTTGGGATGTTGTACTGCCTTGCAATCCCTTTTGACACACAAAACTCATCCATCTCCTTGTTTCTAAACTCTGTTCCATTGTCACTCCTAAAGACTTTTACTGGCAGATCAAATTGCTTTTCAACCTATTTCACAAAGTCTTGCAAAATACCTGCAGTCTCATCTTTGGAGTGTAAAAAGTAAGTCCATGTAATCCTTGAAAAATCACCAATAATAATAAGACAATATCTTTTCTTTTTCAAACTCATGATTTTTACAGTGCCAAACAAATCCATATGCAATAGTTTTAAGCATTGGGTTGTTTTGGACTCTTCAATGGACTTGTATGAGCTTTTATGTTGTTTACCTTTTAAACAGGAAACACAATGCTTATCACAAGTAAAAAGTTTTGATGGAAGGCCTCTTACAAGGCCTTTTTTTGAGAGTGTGGTGATAGTTTTAAGATTTGTGTGCCCAAGTCTCATGTACCATAGTTCTGTCTCTTTGGTAGAGGTGCCTGAAAACAGATAGACATCAGACATTGGATTACCCTTCAACATAACAACCACATACATTGCCACTCCTGTGAGCAACAAGTTGTGTTTTTCTCCCGGCTATGATTTCCTCAATCTTTTTAACCACTTCTGGCCCAACAATCTTACAAGTTTCCTTAGTGAAGAATGACCCATAGCCCTTGTCACTCATTTGAGACACACTAAGGAGATTAAATTTAAGATTGTCAATAAGATTGACATTTTCAAACTTGAGTTTCCCAGCCTGAACAGTCCCTGACCCCAACACCTTTCCTTTTGAATTGTTACTAAAGGATATATTACCCCCTCCATGTTTTTTGAAATATTTGAGTAGGTGTTACACCCAAATTACACATTCCAAAATGTAATATTATCATACTATTATTTAACAAAATTCGGGCATGACCCGTTCGTAATAAGAACAATTCCCTGTAAGACTAACGCGTAATAACTTAAAATACGACGCAGCGGAAAACAAGAGCCCAAAAATTTCGTTCTTTAATAGACATATCAAACACATGAAAGTTCAAATGCGAAATGCCATATATTCATTAAAACGGATTTATAACGTTTTATAACATTGATACTTCAAAACCTATATAAGTTACACTATGTGACCATTCTACCCCGTACAATCCTTGCTCTCAACTCGAACTAAGTCCGCTTCACTTCAATAAAAGTAGAGAAAACCCAAGCGATACCTGTGGACACCACGTACAACCAAACCATTAGTTATTAACAAACCATTCAACATTAAACTATATAATAAAATTTCGTAGAGCATTCTATAAAGTAGTCGTGGAATTGTCCAAGCGCTTTCTTAAATACTCTTATCCAAATCCAGCTCCATTTCTTCATGAAGCCAACGACCCCATACCTACATTACATTCCAACTCAACGCACATCATTAGTATCCATAAATACTCGAACCCTTTGATACGTTCATGCATATGTCTTAAGCATTGAACATTCATTCACACATACATTCACACCTACGTACTTATTATCATACATACATACATATATATATGTGCGTACCTTCATTCATGCCAATGTTCCTTCCTTCGCAAAATCAATTAATCACGAATATATACACAAGCTTCTTTTACATGTAGGTTTATGCCGGAATGTCACATTCAAAACTTTACATAGTATAGACAATCTACGATTCAACCCACGTGGCCTTTGGATTCCTATACACATATACTTATAAAATTTCCTACACTAAAACGAAACAATCCGTTCATTCATTGACCGACAACCGAATCATATAAAACTTGTACCTAATGGTCCGGGAAATGTTCCCCTTACATAATGACTAAAATTCTTACCCAAGGTCTTAACCATAACGAATTTCATTTCATTACGCAACATATGCACATAAAATTCGACCCGTTTAAACCCACCAATTTACTTTCGGCTTAAATACAACCTTCTTCAATAATGAGGCATTATTGGCTTTGTACTTCTGATTATTACATGTTCTTTCATGATGTTTCGTAAACATAAGTATTAAAATCTATTAAACCTACTAAAAAGTGAATCGAAATTCACTTACCTCGAGTACTCCAATAAGTGTATTTGTCATCTTGCCTTATCTTGACCCGTTATCCTCCTATGCTTGACCTCTCCTTGACACGTTCCTATTATCTCATTCCATTACATCCATTCAATAGTTAGTATACATAATCATACGCATCACTAATCACACTTCTATTCACGTGTGAATCGCTTAACGAGTTCAACATGTATCATAATACTACAATGCTAATCAATCTAACAATTTATCATTCCATCATCACAACAGTCATACATGAGCTTCTAGCATGCATAATTATGTATTTACATCATGTTCGTTATTCTTTCAAAATTCCATACTTAGAATGATAACCTTTTCTAAGTTAGGCAACTTGCTTCATATGTTAAACATTTCATACCATTCTACTATTTTCTATCAACAACCCGTTTCGACCCGTTGGTGCAATCATATGCATAAACTAGTTGGTAAGTGTTTTAGACACTTAAAACAATCAAATAACTTACTAATAATTTATTAAAATCAGTAGTTCATGATTCATACAAATGTGCATAACAACACAACTATTTTTACTAAATGTTTATACTAAAATTTGTGCAGCAACTTTCTGCGCAGCAGCTGTTCACGGCACATTTTAACCCATTTATCTTCTGATTCAGTTCTTCATGTTCAAATATGATATGATCTACACTCAGAGATCTTTCTAAGCATATAAAGATCGTAACAATCGGACATTCCTATGATTTTATATGATTTTTACAAAATCAGCACAGAAGCTGAAATGCTTCCAAACAGCTTGCTGTCAAAACGAATTTACTAATTTTCATGCTGTTTTGACCCACTAAATCTCATAACCAGCCTCTTATGACCAAATATGAAATGTAATATGCGAAACAACCTTTTCAACGATATATCATATGCCTTAAACCGAGCTACGGTTGATTTTATACGAATTTTTCAAAACAGGTGCGCAACAATAATTACTTCCAATCAGCTTTGTAAATCTTTGGAATTATGAACTAAATCTCGACTTTAAATCATCAATTCATGTTCACAATTTATGCTAAGCATCATAAACTTGTTAAACACAATATGATACAATAATTCTCACAAATTCTTACATAGAACATGAACCACATTGAAACTACACATGCGTGAATGTATGTGTGCATTAGCTAATGATTCAAGCATTTCATCAAACGCTTGGTGTGCATACAACATTATAAACACATTGTACAAGCTCTTAATACATGAATTCAACCAATTCACATAATCATCTTCAACCAACATACATTCATACTTCAACTTCATATAAATTTCACTAACATAAAATTATTAGATTCCACCATACAACTAGCACAAATGGGTTTCACTATAATTCTTCATTATTACATTCTATACTTTTTCCCATCCATCATTATACATAATTCATCTAAAATCGTCACTTAGGCATTTCATCATACACTTGGTGGGCGTACCGTTAATTAAGCATAGTGTACAAGTATTTATAGCATAACTCTTCTTATCCACCTTCTAATCTAACAAGAATCAATCAAGTTCATAGCTTTCTTCCATCCTACACCATCTTAACTAATTTTTCTATCTCTATTCAAGATCATAGCATACATGCAAAACATTGGGTTTATGATTTCTTCACAACAATTGGGTAATATACTTAAATCACTCAATCAATCAGAAATCAAGCAAAGATTTCGAACCATTATGAAACCCTAACCCTCTATTACATATAATTTCCACATAATTTCATGATTGGGTGTAAACCCACTTCCTACAATTCATTCAAAACAGAAAATTCGACTTACCGCTTGTTGTACAAGCTTAGATGATTGAGGTTTCGAGTTCATGCATTAGTTTGGGCTCCTAATCTCTTTCAATTCTTGAGAATTTCATGAAGTTAGGGTTTGTCTTCTCCCCCCTTTGCTCTGATCGATCCACGCCATCACACCAGGGTGTGTGTTTTTATTTTATTTTTTTTTTCTTTTATTTATTAAACTTTCAACCTTTTAACAAGTTTAGTCCTCCTATTTACTTAGATATTTTATTTGTCATATAACCTTCCTTCTAATCAAGTTACTAACATATACATACTTAACTAGGTAAAATAATACATGACTAGACATCTTAAGTAACATAATTAATTTGCATAATTTTGGGGCGTTACAAGTCTACCCCCCCTTAAAAGAGGTTTCGTCCCCGAAACCTTTCTCATTCAAACTAGACCATTCTACTCTTACCTCTTTCAAGTTGTTCATCCACTATACTTACTACAACCTAAACGCATTTGGGATCTTGGCAAATGTTTAATTCATGTATGTACGTAATCGTACACATCGTTCCTATGCCCTTATAATAAGTAAGTTACTTTCATAACTATACTTATGTTAGATTCTGCTCCAGAGCTCTTATTAGTGTCCTTCATTTCATTTTGCTAGTTTCTAGCACATATCATCCCTTGCATTTCATTCATTGAATCTATTCCATTTGTATACAATTATTATTCATACAAACTTAAGTCTACGGCTTGTTTCTAATTTCCTATTTAAGCATATTACATTCATACATTTACTAATCGAAATAAATCGATTTATTTCATTCTACTCATACATCATATATGTACTTACATACTCATATATTTATACATCTACATACGTACACACATTTCCTATATTTTTCGCATACATGCATACGCTCATACATATCATCATGCATACATACGTACACATTTTCATATTCATTCGCATGATGCTTGTGCTCTTATATAAATACTTGCGTACCTACATAAACCGATATCTATACATACACATTTATACATACATAACTAGTACTTGTTCCCACACTATAAACTTACATACTTTCGCGCATACCTACTTGCATAAGTTCTACGTACATATACGGTTACATATAAACATACTTACACGCTTATCTACTTGTGTACATCCCTATATGCTCATAAGAAACTTTACGAATCATCGGAATGCGTTACGGATCATTGGAAATGCAAAATTAAGCAAAACGGAGAAGTGGGCTAGACAGCCCGTCGGCGACGGGGTGGGCACCCGTCGGCGACGGCCTCTTAAAATGCCCGTCGTCCAATTTAACCCGTAACCAGTCGGTTAGGCCGTCGGCCTCTTTCACACTTTTGGGAGCCCGTCGGCGACGGGGTGGGAACCCGTCGGCGACGGCCTCTAGAAAAGTCCCTTTACTGCAGATCCGTTTCGTCGTCCGAACGCACTAAAACGCGCGTGTCTTTTGAACCATTTACCCGTTTAACCTCCCGTTTCTTCCTACACGCTTGTAAATTCACATTCTATCATATGAACTTAAAATCCCACATCCGCCTTAAGGAAAAATCTTAACTTACACACTACCGGCTTCAAACATATCATTCGTACCTTTTCTTTCTTACATGTGCTCTAGCAAAAACTTAAAGTTTTACCTACCTTCGGCAACAAGATTTTAAAGTTAGTCATCTCAGTTGTCGAATCATAATCACTTCATTTTAGTTCCATCCACATATGAGCTTTCTTCTTTCTTACACATTCGACTACCCAAGTAATTGGGTTTGGCATAAACACTCTCAAAGAGAGTTAAGCATACACATTCGACTACCCAAATAGTTGGGTTTCGGCATAAACACTCTCAAGGAGAGTTAAGCATACACATTCCACTACCCAAATAATTGGGTTTGGCATAAACACTCTCAACGAGAGTTAGGCATACACATTCCACTACCCAAATAATTGGGTTTGGCATAAACACTCTCAACGAGAGTTAAGCATACACATTTTCCACTACCCAAATAATTGGGTTTTTCACATTTAATCATAACTTCTTCTTTCAATCCGTATAACGGATTAAGCTTCTAGCATTCATTAGAGCATTCAAAATCACCCGTTCAAAACGGATGGTAGCTTATTCTTATTCGACTTGTTCGCTAGAACCGGTCGACTCGCATAACTTTTCATAACCTTCGTTAGCATAACCAAATCCGCAATGGATTTGCTATTTCGGATTCGCTACAACATAGCGCCCACCTGCTACCCAGTTCTACCGGACATACCTGCAATAATTGCCACGGTCTCACGAACGTCATATGCTTCTTGCGTACTGGCCAGGTGCGCAATTCACACACTAGTTTCGTGCCTTCGTGTAATCATCGCCTTATGCCCGAGAAATGGGTTTCAGTTTCGTGCACATTTCTAAAACTTCCCCAAGACCACATCATTGTCTTTCGTTTAATAATTTCCCTCCCAAGGAGACCCCTTCCTTTTTCTTTTGACATCGGTACTCATACATATTAGTAATGTGTACCTGGGGTTAATTTGCCTATTTGCACCTTTGCCCGCCTTAGCGTTCATCCCATTCTGTATTCACGGATCATCCTCTTCAAGATCTTAAGCTTACCTTGCACATAACACACTATTAGTTTCTTTCAAATACATAATCTAATACATACTTACACATTTTCGTTCCATTTCTACCTTTAGATCTTGATCGAGTCATGGATTGTACGGGTTCCTTATCACAAGAGCACACAGGTTTGAGTTCAAGTACTTATACTCTCGTACTTAATTCTCTCAAACCAGGGCTCTGATACCAACTTGTTACGCCCAAATTACACATTCCAAAATGTAATATTATCATACTATTATTTAACAAAATTCGGGCATGACCCGTTCGTAATAAGAACAATTCCCTGTAAGACTAACGCGTAATAACTTAAAATACGACGCAGCGGAAAACAAGAGCCCAAAAATTTCGTTCTTTAATAGACATATCAAACACATGAAAGTTCAAATGCGAAATGCCATATATTCATTAAAACGGATTTATAACGTTTTATAACATTGATACTTCAAAACCTATATAAGTTACACTATGTGACCATTCTACCCCGTACAATCCTTGCTCTCAACTCGAACTAAGTCCGCTTCACTTCAATAAAAGTAGAGAAAACCCAAGCGATACCTGTGGACACCACGTACAACCAAACCATTAGTTATTAACAAACCATTCAACATTAAACTATATAATAAAATTTCGTAGAGCATTCTATAAAGTAGTCGTGGAATTGTCCAAGCGCTTTCTTAAATACTCTTATCCAAATCCAGCTCCATTTCTTCATGAAGCCAACGACCCCATACCTACATTACATTCCAACTCAACGCACATCATTAGTATCCATAAATACTCGAACCCTTTGATACGTTCATGCATATGTCTTAAGCATTGAACATTCATTCACACATACATTCACACCTACGTACTTATTATCATACATACATACATATATATATGTGCGTACCTTCATTCATGCCAATGTTCCTTCCTTCGCAAAATCAATTAATCACGAATATATACACAAGCTTCTTTTACATGTAGGTTTATGCCGGAATGTCACATTCAAAACTTTACATAGTATAGACAATCTACGATTCAACCCACGTGGCCTTTGGATTCCTATACACATATACTTATAAAATTTCCTACACTAAAACGAAACAATCCGTTCATTCATTGACCGACAACCGAATCATATAAAACTTGTACCTAATGGTCCGGGAAATGTTCCCCTTACATAATGACTAAAATTCTTACCCAAGGTCTTAACCATAACGAATTTCATTTCATTACGCAACATATGCACATAAAATTCGACCCGTTTAAACCCACCAATTTACTTTCGGCTTAAATACAACCTTCTTCAATAATGAGGCATTATTGGCTTTGTACTTCTGATTATTACATGTTCTTTCATGATGTTTCGTAAACATAAGTATTAAAATCTATTAAACCTACTAAAAAGTGAATCGAAATTCACTTACCTCGAGTACTCCAATAAGTGTATTTGTCATCTTGCCTTATCTTGACCCGTTATCCTCCTATGCTTGACCTCTCCTTGACACGTTCCTATTATCTCATTCCATTACATCCATTCAATAGTTAGTATACATAATCATACGCATCACTAATCACACTTCTATTCACGTGTGAATCGCTTAACGAGTTCAACATGTATCATAATACTACAATGCTAATCAATCTAACAATTTATCATTCCATCATCACAACAGTCATACATGAGCTTCTAGCATGCATAATTATGTATTTACATCATGTTCGTTATTCTTTCAAAATTCCATACTTAGAATGATAACCTTTTCTAAGTTAGGCAACTTGCTTCATATGTTAAACATTTCATACCATTCTACTATTTTCTATCAACAACCCGTTTCGACCCGTTGGTGCAATCATATGCATAAACTAGTTGGTAAGTGTTTTAGACACTTAAAACAATCAAATAACTTACTAATAATTTATTAAAATCAGTAGTTCATGATTCATACAAATGTGCATAACAACACAACTATTTTTACTAAATGTTTATACTAAAATTTGTGCAGCAACTTTCTGCGCAGCAGCTGTTCACGGCACATTTTAACCCATTTATCTTCTGATTCAGTTCTTCATGTTCAAATATGATATGATCTACACTCAGAGATCTTTCTAAGCATATAAAGATCGTAACAATCGGACATTCCTATGATTTTATATGATTTTTACAAAATCAGCACAGAAGCTGAAATGCTTCCAAACAGCTTGCTGTCAAAACGAATTTACTAACTTTTCATGCTGTTTTGACCCACTAAATCTCATAACCAGCCTCTTATGACCAAATATGAAATGTAATATGCGAAACAACCTTTTCAACGATATATCATATGCCTTAAACCGAGCTACGGTTGATTTTATACGAATTTTTCAAAACAGGTGCGCAACAATAATTACTTCCAATCAGCTTTGTAAATCTTTGGAATTATGAACTAAATCTCGACTTTAAATCATCAATTCATGTTCACAATTTATGCTAAGCATCATAAACTTGTTAAAGACCATATGATACAATAATTCTCACAAATTCTTACATAGAACATGAACCACATTGAAACTACACATGCGTGAATGTATGTGTGCATTAGCTAATGATTCAAGCATTTCATCAAACGCTTGGTGTGCATACAACATTATAAACACATTGTACAAGCTCTTAATACATGAATTCAACCAATTCACATAATCATCTTCAACCAACATACATTCATACTTCAACTTCATATAAATTTCACTAACATAAAATTATTAGATTCCACCATACAACTAGCACAAATGGGTTTCACTATAATTCTTCATTATTACATTCTATACTTTTTCCCATCCATCATTATACATAATTCATCTAAAATCGTCACTTAGGCATTTCATCATACACTTGGTGGGCGTACCGTTAATTAAGCATAGTGTACAAGTATTTATAGCATAACTCTTCTTATTCACCTTCTAATCTAACAAGAATCAATCAAGTTCATAGCTTTCTTCCATCCTACACCATCTTAACTAATTTTTCTATCTCTATTCAAGATCATAGCATACATGCAAAACATTGGGTTTATGATTTCTTCACAACAATTGGGTAATATACTTAAATCACTCAATCAATCAGAAATCAAGCAAAGATTTCGAACCATTATGAAACCCTAACCCTCTATTACATATAATTTCCACATAATTTCATGATTGGGTGTAAACCCACTTCCTACAATTCATTCAAAACAGAAAATTCGACTTACCGCTTGTTGTACAAGCTTAGATGATTGAGGTTTCGAGTTCATGCATTAGTTTGGGCTCCTAATCTCTTTCAATTCTTGAGAATTTCATGAAGTTAGGGTTTGTCTTCTCCCCCCTTTGCTCTGATCGATCCACGCCATCACACCAGGGTGTGTGTTTTTATTTTATTTTTTTTCTTTTATTTATTAAACTTTCAACCTTTTAACAAGTTTAGTCCTCCTATTTACTTAGATATTTTATTTGTCATATAACCTTCCTTCTAATCAAGTTACTAACATATACATACTTAACTAGGTAAAATAATACATGACTAGACATCTTAAGTAACATAATTAATTTGCATAATTTTGGGGCGTTACAGTAGGGCTCTACATCCAGTCATGTGCCTAGAGCCTCCACTATCTACATACCATAAACTATCTAAGCATGCAGAAGCTCCCTTCACATCAAGTAACAAAATAGTTTAGGTGAGTCTCCAAAGCCAAAATGGCTTTGGATGGGGTCACAGACATGTCAGCCTCAAGTCCAGGAGAATGGTCAGTGGTTTGGGCAGTTTTTTGTAACCACTACTGAGGACCATTTCCTGTTAGATGATGATAACCATAAGGATGCCTATTTATTTTTGGTTTAGATGGCCTTTTGTATGCTTCATAACCATGAGGGACCTTTTGGTACAGTGGTTGACCATACCCTCTTGGGAATTGGTTTGCAGGTGGTGCATATGTTACTTGAACCTCTCTAGGAACAGAGGTTGCATTCAGCTGTTTTGTAACAGGTGTTTGGACAGAGACAAAGGTCTGTTTTTTTTTTTAGAAGTTGATTTTTGTGGACTCTCCAGTGTTTTTGATTTAATCTCTTTTCTTTTGATTTCAAAAGTTTTGAGATAAACACACTGTTGAGTTTGATGGTTCTTTTTCCCATAGATTGTGCAATGGGGTGCAGGCACAATCACACTAGTTTTGTTGATATCATACGCTTTTAGAAGAAAACAATCTTTAGTGACATGATTCTTCTTTTCACAGAAATCACAAAACAAGTTTTTGACTTTCTCTTTTCTCTTCTCTTTTTCAACCTCCTTTTCAACAGAGTTTATAACCTCTGCTGGGATGTCTTTCAAGGGAATGATTTTAACCTTGGGTGCTTTGACACCTTCAATTATTGAGAAGTCCATTGGCTTGAAATTTTCAAGAATGTCACACTCATCAGACCAGATAGGTTTAAACTGATATTTTTCAATTTCCTCAAAAGTTGAGGATCCTTCTGGTTTTTCTAAAACAGTTTTCTTTCCATTTTGATCACTGACTTTTATTTCTTGACCAGCAAAGTTTGTGGGAATTATTTCAACAAAGCTAGATTCATTTACAGCTTTTAATATGTCAAACTACAAACCCAATGCCAAGTTTGTGTTTTCAGAAACTTGGTCATTGTTTCTAAACACAATGCCAAATTTCATATTGCTTTTAATCTGATTTTCAAGCATCAACTCATAACTTTTACAAGATTCTACCCATTTCTCACAAGCATGGTTGTAAAAATCCCGACTAGGCACCGATTAATCACTGATTAATCTCGATAAAGTTTCGATTAATTACAATTAATCCCGATTATATCCGATTAATCCCCGGTTAATCCCGATTAATCGCTAGTCCCCACCTCACCGACCGACTAGCGACTAGCGATTTCTACAACCATGCTCACAAGTGATTTGGGTAGACTCAAGCTCCTTTTTACAACTCTGGTATTTTTTTACCATTGTTTGTAGTTGATCTTTGGTTTTGCTTGATTCATATTTAGACTGCTGATTTCATTTTCTTTTTCAACAATTTGGATTTTAACTCTTTAAAAGTTTTCTCAAATTGTACTTCATTTGTGAGTCCCAAAAAATTGTCAATCGGATATCACTAACACAATTTTAAGTGCGGAAAACTAATGAAAGTGACAAGAAAAAGAACAATCGAACTGATTAGATTGCACACGAGTATAAAACTCGTCTGGTACAATTAACAGAGAACTCGAAAATACTAAGAAGAACAGAAATGTGAACAGCAACCCTAAAATGAACTAGGCTCCCCCTATTTATAGTTACATAGGGTGACCTAATACAACCTGAGCCAAGCCCATATGCACACTACAAGCCCAAGACATTCAATTAGCCCACATGGCTTATCTCAATACTATCTAACCCACTAGAAAACTAAGCCAAATAGCTTATACTTGTGTTTGATAAAGATAAGCATAATCTTACTCAATTATATGGCCTTACATATATACACACACATGCATATAATGTTACGCTTAAGGTAAAATAGTTACGCAACTAATATATATATAAATATAATTACACACAATAATTACGCACTTGTAAAAGATAACTACATATAAAAATTACACAGCTTGTAAAAATATAATTTGCGTATGGTATTGATGTGGTTTAATTTTTAATTTAAATAATACGTGATTATACGCTTTATGGTGTTTGTGTTAGTGTGTTGCGTTCTCCACCGTATCGTATCAAATCGATTAATGAGTAATTACACAAATTGAAGACACAACTATCATAACAACTCCTTTGAATACCATGTTTGATCAAGAACTCATCAAACCCTATTATTTTTATGCATTGCCTTGGGATTGTTTTGGGCCATATAAGGTATGTTATTTATTTATTACTAGATATATATAATCTCTATGTGTGTGTCCTTTCTTGGTACATCTATGTCACACCCCAACCAATGGCGGAAACATCGGGATGAGACGAAGTGTGAAGATTGCTCGAGACATCATAACGCTAATAATTGTGACAAGTATTTAAATAATCGTTTCATTTCATTTCTAAAGAATCAAGTACAAGGTTTTGAAACAAAGTATAACAACATGAGTAATAAAATGATACAATACAAATACAATTCTTTCTAAGTGTGTATCTAAGCATCCTACTAGATTCCATGCATCGTCAACATCCACCTGTAACATGTTAAAATAAAGTTCAATGCAAAAGCAAAGGCGAGTATACAAGTTTGATATGTACATAGCAAAAGATAAGTTTGAACAATTCCTCATAGCAAGCATGTGATTCAAGATGAACATTTAAATATGGTATGTGTCTAACATATCAAACCAAGGAAACGCAATATGCTCATGACATAACCGAAGATAAAGAGGCGGGTCGTTAATCCTATAGCGCTACATATGTCACGGTTTGGCTCGTACGAAGTTAATGATAGATTTGACACATAAGATTAATCCAAGTTTAAAGCATCAAGCCATCACGTATACAAGCATGTTATAGGAATGTTCATGTGTTTAAGCAAAATGTTCATGTGTAAGTTTGTTGATAGATAAAACATGTTACACCCCAAAAGTGGTAAAAGTAAAAAGGGGGAATACGAGTATACTCACAAAATTTGCATATGCTTTCCGATTATCCAATGTGACAAAGTTGACGAGGTTGGAAGGTTGAATGCGTAAGGGTTTAAGTTCAAGCATGTTTGGAGTCGAGATTCGGAATGAAAGTGACATGAAAATATTATATCAAAATATTCATCTTCCCACATAACACTTGTATGACACTTGGTAACCACAAGGGTTATAATGATTTTATGAGTTGAACACCCATAAGAATCATAACAAGGTTTAGGTCCTTAGATGATAACCTACTACTTTAACAAATGAATATGATTTCAACATCAAAGATTCGAGTGTACATAGATAGTATTTAGGTCGTATATTATACACGTATTATTAAGTCCAAATGTTCAAGTATTCAAGTAAGAGGTAGAAGATTACATCTTCATTTAGGTACCTCAAGTTGGGTCATGGGTGTCATGGATGGGGTAGGAAGACAAGGCTTCCATTTAGGTACCCCTTTGATGTTCACCACTACACTTGATGTAAAAACAACCAATGAGGGTCATGAACTAAGGTCACTACAAGTATGTAAAGTAAACTAACTAATAGAAATCATCAAATCACGTGAGGATTGTATGTTTGGGACAACCCAAGTTGTTCCATAATCACTCATGTATCAAAGGCTATGTTTGACATGATTTGTGGGTTAAAACCCTAGACCAAACACCAAGTTTATGAGGTTTAATCCTCTGATTTTAAATGTCTCAACCATGTTTTTAAGCTTAACCAACCATAAGAGAGGTTGTAAGCATAAGGACATTGGTTTGAGTTGTGTTAAACACAAGTTGGATGAAGTTTACACAACTTTGTAACAAAACAGAAAGTTTTTGGTCAATTTCGGAGCAATTCCAGGTCTGATTTCTCCAAGGAGAAGTCAAGGAATCAAACTCCATGATTAACCAAGCAAATAGAAAGAAGAATCAAGTGTTTTCATTAAGAAATGAGCAAGTTATACCAAGTTTAGTGTAGAGGTATGAATCTGTCCGAAAATGCAGATTCTTGCTTGAATTTGGGAGTGTTTTGGTGAGATTTGAGAGTGGTGAAAGTGTCCAAGTGCTTGGGGAAGCTTGGGTACTTATAGGGAGGTGTTTAGGGTTGTTTAGAGGGGTTAACAAGTGCCAAAACTCGGTTTAAACTCGAAATCCCGCTCAAAAATGGAAGCTGGTCGTGACCATCCAACTTTCTGCAGATCAGGGACCTCACGCGGCCCGCCTGAGGTTTCAGGCTAAGTCCACGCGGGCCGCGAGCCACTTGTGGTTCTGAATAAGTTTCATTTTTTTACAATTTGGCCCCTGAAGTTGCGTAATTGATGCATTTAAGGGGTTTTAAGGGCCATTCTTGTCACAAAAGCATAGCTTGAGGTACATTTGAGTATGAGGAACATAATCAAGTATAATTAAGCGTACGAAGGTCGTATTCAAGTATCGTTTATGACCGAAATACGTTTTATGCGTAAGTTTCATGTATTTACAAGTTTAGCACCTAGTTTCCAAGAATTATGAATAAGCATAATTTGTTCCACGAAATTGAACGTATGAGCATATATAAAGTATGTATAACATGTGATTAACAAAATACGAGTTTTATTCATGATCCAAGTCTCGGATTTTACATCGCTTTTAATGAGAGAACGATTTCAAGACTACGAAGTTTCCAAAAATAGTTTTACAAACGATGGTTTCTAATTTTAGGAAGTATGAAAACGCGGGGCGTTACAGCCTCCCCTCCTTTAGGAAATTTCGTCCCGAAATTTATTCAAGAGGTAGACTTGAAGAGTTTTAGTAGAAATTTGAGACTTGAAAATTTTGAAATATTTTGAAAGGCGCAAAACTTTGGAGAACGATAAGGTAAATTTGTGAGTTAGTTTATTGCCTAAAATAATTTGAGGTGTCAGACATAGTTGAAAATATGTAGGTGCGTATACAGGTGAAGTGAGTTTAACCGCTTTGAGTAGCTTAAATGGGCGACGTATTTAAAAAGGTGACGTATTAAGAGAGAAGATGATGACAAATGGTTTGTATTTTGATGGGACGTGGTAACGGAATCACATTTGTAGAAGATTGTTTATTGAGTGAAACGAGAAGGTTTGGCATCTTAAATAAAGCTTTAAAGGCATACTAAAAATCCAGAATAGGAAGACTATTTTATAGGTAAGTTAGGACTCGAATGTTTAAACAAGCTTAATTGCGAATGCGGTTTGTATGAACTAAAAGGATAAGGAGAATAATACGAGTATAGAATGAACGAATGACTCTTAAAGAGTACAAGTATGAGATTAGCATAAATGTTGGATAGATGAACGTAGTGTGTTAAGGATGAAGTCTCGTCATGGATAATCGGATATAATGCGTTTGTGAGTTGCGTGAAGTTGTATTAGGTCCAAAAGGTCTGCAAAACACTGAATTTCTCATGGCACGTTCCTACGAAATTTTGGTAACATGGTGAAAACACTTATATATAGGAAGTACCAGCGGCGTATCCACCATGTTTTGACCACGTTACGTCCGTTTCGTATTCGGTGTCATGTTACGTTCCGTGTCTTACCATACACAGTAGTACACTCTATGGTTCTCATGCGCTTATCACTATAATCCCGTGTGCACCCGCGATTATATTGATCATCGCATGGTCCGCATAGCTTGTACTAGTTATGTATGAATTAGGGTATACATAAAAAAAGTTTAGAATGTGTACGTGTAAGAATGTAGTATGTAAGCAAGTCCATGCTTAAGTATGTATGGGACCCACATAAGCGAATCCCTCGGATTACGCTTGCGTACGGGTACGAATGTATGAATCATGAGTATGAATGAAAGTATGAGCATAAGTTTAAGTATGGATACGCGTGTATGTATAAGCATAACCATAAAACGTACAAGTAGTATGTGTATAAGCATAAGCATAATACGTATGAATATAAGTGTAGGTACGAATAATAAAATTACGTATATAGTGTATGTTGGGTCATCACGGATTTAAGTGTATAAAAGCGTTCAAAAGGTCGAGTATGTAAATACGAATGATATAAATGATGTTATCGTGAGGTAACGACCAAAATGTGTATGATGATATGCGTGTATAGTTGTTTAAATGAAACATTGAGTTTATCCTATCAAAATTAGATTGAGCTTGGTTTGAAACGTAGAATATAGTTGCATGTGTAAAAAGGATATAAGGTACTCATTGGTTAAGCATAATACGTCTTGTAAAGAATGGAAATGCTACTTTTGTTTTAAAAGAGTTTACGTAATCCAAGGATGGTCGGTCTCCAAGAAGTCTTCTTGCCCACGAGTTTTGTAAATTGGTGTAGGAAAAAGGTTTTCAATCAAAAGTAAGTTCATTTCATCAAACAAGAAATTATGAATTTAAGAGGTTCTTGTGAAAACGAGGATCCTTCGAAAAGATTTTTTAGCAAAGAACTTAGTGATTGTTAATAGTTCTAACAAATGATGTGTCGATGTTTGAAAAGAGTATTTGGTAAACGATCATATAACATCTAAAAGATCTTATAAGTAATTGAGAAAGGTTGGTAACGTGAGTGCGTTTTAGTGATTAAGTCGAATATGAAGTTCATGGGCAAGAGATTCATTGGACCGGTTAAATTGATAGGTAGCATTTCATAAGCTTTGGAAATTCGTGTAGTAAAACGTTTAAGACATGATTAAGAGTCTCGTGTATATGAGTTAAGTGAAAATAGGTTGTAAGATAAGGAGTACGTTTGATGAAACAATGTATTTTGAAATTATATAAGTAGGTATGTTGATAAATGATAAATGATCTAGGTATAAAATATGATCGAGTTTGCATAAAAAGATATTTTGAAGAGACGTTTTGGTAACGATCACCTAGGTAAGGGAATCACCCCTAACTCGTTGGTGAGGTCGTTCTTAAGAAAAGGGGAGTGGAGTTAATCTTCAAGGTAAGGAAATCACTCCTATCTCGATGATATGTCTCCGCTTGTCGTTACAAGGATTATGAATTAGATTATAAGAAATCATGCATATGTATAAATGTATGGAAAAGATTCAATATGTTGTGTATGTAAAAAGAGAATATCGAAAGTAAATTCAAATTTGAAAGATTGCATCGTATGAAATAAATAATAGAAACACATGTTTGATCAAAATTTGGATGGTTCCAAAACGGAACTTTGACTAACCAAAGTGGTCGAAAAGTCTCTTGAATTTGAGGAGCATGTTTTGGCCTAATAAGTAAAATACTCTCGCCGACAAGTCGGTTAACAGTATTTACCCTTCCGGTTACTACATGTCCCAAATCAATCGAAATTCCGAGACTTGGCGGGATTTATGAAAAAAAAATCAAGGAGTGGAACTAGTCGACAAGGTGCGGGTTTCACCCCTATCTTGACGATTTCGTATCCTAAGTGTGGTTGGTACTCGTCAGGTCAAAATTTAATTTCGACGCTTTGACGAGGGTCCACTAGAATTTGAAATTTGAACTTCTCCATCAAGGTGAGGATTTCACTCCTAACTTGATGGTGAATTTCGTGTAAAGAGAAAAGGAAAGTGGATGGATTGAGGGTTGTTCACCAAATTATGGGTTTCACGCCTATTTTGGTGAACTCGTCTCGTTTGTGTAATATGTGTGTTGTCGGATTTAGAATAACCGAGTAAAACACGTGAGGAAAAGTGTATATTAAAGATTAAACAAACAAGTATAACATGTCAAGAATATCACAATAAAAGTGAAATGATGAAACGAATATTAACGCATAAAAAGTATGTCAAGAACACACATAAAGGATAAAACGATGAAACAAGTATTAACACATAATAAAAATAAGTATAGCATGTTAAGTGTTAACACATAAGTGACACATATGCTTACAAGATCAAAAGAGAATAAATAAAAGCAAATAAGATAGAATGCTAGTAATTTCAAGTAAAACATACGAATAAAGCTCTAGAACTATAGACTAGGTTAAAGCATTCCTACTTTTCCTAATTCCCTATAGTTATGGCTCTGATACCAATCTGTCACACCCCAACCAATGGCGGAAACATCGGGATGAGACGAAGTGTGAAGATTGCTCGAGACATCATAACGCTAATAATTGTGACAAGTATTTAAATAATCGTTTCATTTCATTTCTAAAGAATCAAGTACAAGGTTTTGAAACAAAGTATAACAACATGAGTAATAAAATGATACAATACAAATACAATTCTTTCTAAGTGTGTATGTAAGCATCCTACTAGATTCCATGCATCGTCAACATCCACCTGTAACATGTTAAAATAAAGTTCAATGCAAAAGCAAAGGCGAGTATACAAGTTTGATATGTACATAGCAAAAGATAAGTTTGAACAATTTCTCATAGCAAGCATGTGATTCAAGATGAACATTTAAATATGGTATGTGTCTAACATATCAAACCAAGGAAACGCAATATGCTCATGACATAACCGAAGATAAAGAGGCGGGTCGTTAATCCTATAGCGCTACATATGTCACGGTTTGGCTCGTACGAAGTTAATGATAGATTTGACACATAAGATTAATCCAAGTTTAAAGCATCAAGCCATCACGTATACAAGCATGTTATAGGAATGTTCATGTGTTTAAGCAAAATGTTCATGTGTAAGTTTGTTGATAGATAAAACATGTTACACCCCAAAAGTGGTAAAAGTAAAAAGGGGGAATACGAGTATACTCACAAAATTTGCATATGCTTTCCGATTATCCAATGTGACAAAGTTGACGAGGTTGGAAGGTTGAATGCATAAGGGTTTAAGTTCAAGCATGTTTGGAGTCGAGATTCGGAATGAAAGTGACATGAAAATATTATATCAAAATATTCATCTTCCCACATAACACTTGTATGACACTTGGTAACCACAAGGGTTATAATGATTTTATGAGTTGAACACCCATAAGAATCATAACAAGGTTTAGGTCCTTAGATGATAACCTACTACTTTAACAAATGAATATGATTTCAACATCAAAGATTCGAGTGTACATAGATAGTATTTAGGTCGTATATTATACACGTATTATTAAGTCCAAATGTTCAAGTATTCAAGTAAGAGGTAGAAGATTACATCTTCATTTAGGTACCTCAAGTTGGGTCATGGGTGTCATGGATGGGGTAGGAAGACAAGGCTTCCATTTAGGTACCCCTTTGATGTTCACCACTACACTTGATATAAAAACAACCAAGGAGGGTCATGAACTAAGGTCACTACAAGTATGTAAAGTAAACTAACTAATAGAAATCATCAAATCACGTGAGGATTGTATGTTTGGGACAACCCAAGTTGTTCCATAATCACTCATGTATCAAAGGCTATGTTTGACATGATTTGTGGGTTAAAACCCTAGACCAAACACCAAGTTTATGAGGTTTAATCCTCTGATTTTAAATGTCTCAACCATGTTTTTAAGCTTAACCAACCATAAGAAAGGTTGTAAGCATAAGGACATTGGTTTGAGTTGTGTTAAACACAAGTTGGATGAAGTTTACACAACTTTGTAACAAAACAGAAAGTCTTTGGTCAATTTCGGAGCAATTCCAGGTTTGATTTCTCCAAGGAGAAGTCAAGGAATCAAACTCCATGATTAACCAAGCAAATAGGAAGAAGAATCAAGTGTTTTCATTAAGAAATGAGCAAGTTATACCAAGTTTAGTGTAGAGGTATGAATCTGTCCGAAAATGCAGATTCTTGCTTGAATTTGGGAGTGTTTTGGTGAGATTTGAGAGTGGTGAAAGTGTCCAAGTGCTTGGGGAAGCTTGGGTACTTATAGGGAGGTGTTTAGGGTTGTTTAGAGGGGTTAACAAGTGCCAAAACTCGGTTTAAACTCGAAATCCCGCTAAAAAATGGAAGCTGGTCGCGACCATCCAACTTTCTGCAGATCAGGGACCTCACGCGGCCCGCCTGAGGTTTCAGGCTAAGTCCACGCGGGCCACGAGCCACTTGTGGTTCTGAATAAGTTTCATTTTTTTACAATTTGGCCCCTGAAGTTGCGTAATTGATGCATTTAAGGGGTTTTAAGGGCCATTCTTGTCACAAAAGCATAGCTTGAGGTACATTTGAGTATGAGGAACATAATCAAGTATAATTAAGCGTACGAAGGTCGTATTCAAGTATCGTTTATGACCGAAATACGTTTTATGCGTAAGTTTCATGTATTTACAAGTTTAGCACCTAGTTTCCAAGAATTATGAATAAGCATAATTTGTTCCACGAAATTGAGCGTATGAGCATATATAAAGTATGTGTAACATGTGATTAACAAAATACGAGTTTTATTCATGATCCAAGTCTCGGATTTTACATCGCGTTTAATGAGAGAACGATTTCAAGACTACGAAGTTTCCAAAAATAGTTTTACAAACGATGGTTTCTAATTTTAGGAAGTATGAAAACGCGGGGCGTTACAATCTATTTAGAGATTAAATTATTTAAATTTTGTAAAATACTAAAAATCTTAAACATTAAACAATAAACTAGATATATATATATATATATATATACACGTTAAACGTTAAACAATAAACTAGCTAGTTTAACTCTTTCAACCTCAAAAGAAATCTTTTGACATATCAGATCCTAAGGTTGTATTTTACAACGGTTTTGGTCCCTGGCACTAACTTTGTTAGTTTTTTGCAGTTAAGTGTAAGTGTAATTAGGTCATTATATACCTTAGGGGTTGTTTTGATAACTACAAAGTTATTTTAATATTAAAAAGATTATTAATGCAATTACTCAAGTTTGTTTTATTTAGTTAAATTCACAATTATTATTTGACAAAATACATTTTAAATATACAAATAAATATGTATTTTCATTAACCGTTTGTTTTTTTATAAACGTCCTCTTAAAAATCATTTTTGTTTAACCTTGTTTTAACCGTCTATGGTTTTTAAAATTGTTTCTTTTTAAACCTTTTGTTTTTTAATAACGTTCTTTTTAAAGTTATTTGTTCTTTAAAGTTTTTCTTAAACATTTTATTTTATACTGTTCATTTTTAATCGTTTTTTAAACCTTTTTTAAACAATTCGTCTTTTAAGTCGTTCATTTTTAAAAGCGTTTCTTTTTAAACCATTCCTTTTAGAAGCATTCTCAAAATCGAAAGAAACTTTTTATTCAATTTAGTTATAGCCATTAGATAACTAATGGCTATAAAGAATTTTTTTTAAACAAGTGTAAGGTTTTAAAAAATTCACGAATTTAATAAACGAAAGGTTAAAAAATAAAGAATTTTGAACAAACAAATGGTTCAAAGAAATGAAAATTTTGAAAAGAGTAAATTGTCATTTTAGTCCCTGAGGTTTGGTCTAAATTGCCATTTTAGTCCAAAAAGTTTTATTTTCTCCTTTGGGTCCCTGACTTTCCCATTTTCTTGCCATTTTGATCATATTGCCTAACTCAGTCTAAAAATCTGGTTATAACCAGGGGTATTTTTGGCATAACTGTTGTGTAGTGATAACTAGGGATAGTTTACAACATAATTTATAAACCTCATAATAATTTAATGCTAAAAATACACCTAATTATAACCTGGTTTTCGACTAAGTTAGGCAATGTGATCAAAATGGCAAGAAAATGGAAAAGTCAGGGACCCAGAGGAGAAAACAAAACTATTTTGACTAAAATAGCAATTTGGACAAAAACTCAGGGACTAAACTGGCAATTTACTCTTTTGAAAAAAAAGATAAACTATTCTAAAAAAAGTTTGAAAAATGAACGATCTTTTGCAAACTTTTTATTAGAATGGTTCATCTTTTTTCAAATCTTTTATTTCTTTTGTTTTTTATACATGTTCTTTTTCAAAATTTAAAAAATGTTCGACTTGAAAAGCGAATTGTTTAAAAATTTAAAAAAAAAAACCAAACAATTCTAAAAAGAACGGTATAAAATGAATTGTTTAAAAAACGTTAAAAGACAAACGAATATAAAAAGAACTATTTAAAAATGGTTTAAAAAATAACAATTTAAAAAACGATAGACGATTTAAAAAAAGATTAAAAACAGAACATTTTAAAAATGATGTTTGTAAAAAAAACAAATGGTTAAAGAAAATACATATTTTTTTTTGTATATTTAAAACGTATTTTGTTTAATAATAACCATGAAAATAACAAAATAGACTTGAGTAATTGCATTAATAATCAATTAAATATTAAAAGAACTTTGCAATTAACAAAAACAGCCCCTAAGGTATATAATGACCTAATTACCCTTACACTTAACTGCAAAAAGTAACAAAGTTAGTGTCAGGAGCCAAAATCGTTATAAAATGCAACCTTAAGGTTTGATAAGTCAAAAGATTCATTTTTGGGCTGAAACAGTTAAACCGGCTAAACCACAGGGACCAAAACTGTAATTTACTCTATTTTATTATATAAGAATTAAGTTCCATCTCAGTCCTTGAGGGTATTATAGTCAATTAACCCAGACTTAACATAAATAACAAATCAAGTTATCCATTTGGATGTAAAGCGTTAAGAAATGCAAACTAAGACTGGATTTGTTATATATTAGATTTTTGGACTAAACTAGTTAAAATGGACAAACCTCAAGGACGAAAACGGAAATTTACTCTTTGATTATTATATCAATCATATTATTAGTTGAGGGTCAGGATATACTAGGAAAATTATTTTGATAGAAAGGTTAGGAAATAACTCTATCCACTAGATTTAAAATAAATTGCTCAGATTAAATGGGTATAATTAAACAAAAAAAAGGAGGCGTGTTAGTTTAGGGGTATTTTAGTCCATTCAAGACAGTAGTTTTTCTCTCTTCCAATCCCCCGCCCCAGTTTTTTAAAACGTTAATAACTATTTCACACGGGATTATTTTTTTATAAAAATTATACCATAAAAACGAGCATTTTTATCTTTAAAACGAGTATACTATTGGTATAATTTTGAAAAAAATCGAAAACCCAGATACGTCAAATGCAATGGACAAAAAACACAAATTTTTTTTAAACGCAATGGACTATAAACACAAAAAATATGTTTTTTTTTTCTAACACGTAATAGTTTAAAAACACATAAAATGTGTTTTTTTAAACGCAATGTACTAAAAACACAAAAAAAAAAATTCTAAAACGTAATGGACTAAAAGATGTGTTTTTTTCATTCTGTTATAAAACACAATAAAATGTGTTTATTATGTTTTATAAAACACAATTCAAAAACATAATGGAGTAAAACATAATAAATGCAAATCGGTTATAGGAAATAAAATGATTTTGAATAACAAATCAAAGAACTCAACAACTTTATAAAACATATTTATGTTGGGAGAGCAATTAATAAAACTATATAAGGCCATAGGGTGTATTCTAACATTTAGAGTGTTAACAATGACATGGCATGTTAACTAACATTGCAAACCACTCCATTCTTGTGTTAAACAGCATTAAATGGGTTATGTGTTAACATGTTAACCCAATGTTAAGAGATTGAATTAATATTTCTTTTCTTTTTTAAAGAGCATTAAATGGGTTATGTGTTACATGAAGTTAATGGGATTAAACCATTTCTTCGGAGTGAGACAAAGTTAAATGAGGAAAAAAGCTTGATATAACACTTAGGTGAAGTTAAGATAGGTTGAAGTATACCCGAAGGCCTAACTGTAGGTTCATCAATCTCAATTCGAAAAAGATTAAAATACATTCAATTATTCTAATCTCACTAATTCTCAAAGAGAATATTCATACAATATAGATATGAAGTTTTTTTTTATGAAACCGACTACTGACCTTTGATATGCAAGATCCTTTTCCCATAAGAAGTTTTGAACCCTTTGTTTTTAGTGAATGGGTTAACTTTGCGTTAGTAACTAGTGTATCAATTTTAGAATTTTTAAGCTCTTCTAACTTTTCTCCATTGAAATGAGTTCATAATTGTAGTGTTAAAATCTGAATTTAAGCTCTTCTAACTTTTCTCCATTGAAATGAGTTCATAATTGTAGTGTTAAAATCTGAAGACAATGGTAGAGTACGATGTTGATCTGGTGGAATGGGTGGTCGTGGGTGGGGTGATGGTTGTTGTGGCGGTGGGTGGTGGTGGTGGTGTGTAGGGGTTAGATGAACCATAAGAATATGATGGGGTTTTTTAGATCTAGGGTTAGTTAAGGCTAATTCGTGATTAATTAAAATGTCTCTCTTTATGTTTTTTCTTCTTTGTGATATGTCCTGTTATTACTTCCTGCCATACATGTCACATTTGATCCTATTAGTTAGATATAAAACTGTATTCTATAAATATAGAACCATGATAATAATTAAATAATTATTTTACCTCAAAAAACATCATTCCAAATAAAGTACACGTGAATGCTTTTATTCAAAATTAAGTAATTTATTATTATTAAGTAATTTAATAATGTTTTTCTGGAGTGTTTTTCTTTGGAGCTATGTTTAAGCAAATTATTAAGTAATTTAATAATGTTTTTTTCTGGAGTGTTTTTCTTTGGAGCTATGTTTACTTGGATATTAGATTGTCAACAATAGGTAGGGGTGGGTGGGGGTAGGGGGCGCTAACATGAAAACAACTCATCCCTTTTGAAATATGTTGTTTATCTAGGTGTTCTTGCCAATATTAACTTTTTCAGCAAAATATATATTGTATAAATGTTTGTATCTCTTAATAATAATTTTTTTTGTATAAAGTAATTTATTCACAATCTAACTTTAAAAAAATTCAAAGAAAAATAGATATATTTGTGAAACAGATCACAACAAAAATTATATATATATATATATATATATATATATATATATTATTTGTAGGAAATAAATGTTTAGATGAATTTATGGTTTCTAGTAATTGGAAATTTATGGAGAATTCAAACTAATTTGGTATGATGTCAATTTTTATGTTTGGTGAAACTGGACCTTTAATTTGTATGATGGCTTTTATTACAATTTCCTTTTGTAGATATCCCAAACCTAACTTAGAAATTAAGATCGAGACCGATACGATCCACACATATGGATCAATGTTTTAATAACCGGGTTGGTTATCAAATAAATCATTAAACCATTGTAAGGCCGGTTTTAATAGGATGCCGTTATAAATATTTTAAACTTCAGAGAACAAATCGTATATTTGATGAATAATTGTTCTTGAAGTCTAAATAAATTTAAAATGTATATTTTAAGGATAACAAAAATACTATTATAAGGTACAGATATAAAACTTCTTTAAACGAATTATTATTATTATTATTATTATTATTATTATTATTATTATTATTATTATTATCATTACTAGGGTAAAACCCTGTGTATTACACGGCTTGTATAACTATAATTTTATATAAAAATATTAAAAAGATATATTTTTAAAAAATTTCATATATTGCACGTGTTAAAATATAATGTCATTTGTTAATACAAACAGTCATCAAGATTTATATTTTAAAAATGAACATTGATATACTATTTACTTATTATAAAATTTTACTTTTTTTATTTTGCATAAATGTAATTTTATATAATAAATAATAAAAAAGATATATCTTTAAAAAAACTCGTATATTGCACGTGTTTAATAAAATATAATGTCATATGTTAACACATACAGTCATCAAGATTTATCTTTTAAAAATGAACTTTAATGTACTATTTACTTATTATAACATTTTACTTTGTTAAATATGTATTCTTAACTAATTTTTTGTTTAAAATTATTATTATTATTATTATTATTATTTAATATGATCATAATAAAAATAAATGTTTATATTCTTCTCTATTTTTTTTGTTTAAATTATTATTATTATTTAATATGATCATAATAAAAATAAACGTTTATATTCTTATCTAATTTTTTTTGTTTAAAATCATTATTATTATTTAATATGATAATAATAAAAACAAATGTTTATCCTTATCTAAATATTTATTCTTATCTAATATTTTTGTTAAAATTATTATTATTTAAGATGAGAGATAAATAAGAAAAAAATAAGGTGAGAAAACATCAGAAAGTGACACGTGTCAAAAAAAAACATTTTTATTTATTAGTATAGGAAGATTATTATTATTATTATTATTATTATTATTATTATTATTATTATTAAACTAATATTTAAAAAGTAAGGAATTAAACATCAATGATAGCTCTTTATTACATATAAACCAATTTGTGGTATTGTCAATAAAGGTTATCTTGGAGTAGTTGAAGGTGATTTATTTATTGAAAACATATAAGTATATAATATATAACAAGGAAAACAATATAATAATAAAGTCAGGAGTAGCTTTTTCAAGAAAATAGAAAACCATAAAAAGACCATTTACTTCTAAGGGGGACGTGACACCCTCACGAGTAAGCCATGCAGCTTTGATCTCGTGCTAGAACACCGCCGCCACTCTTACGGGTTGGCTCGGCGGGTAGAAACTTCGGGTAGAGGAACCCATATGCATGTTGTGAGTTTCGATGCTCTTTGTGGCCGTTGAACGGTCAATATAAGTTAAAAATGTCAAACGGAAATTGGGTAGGCTACATTCACACCTAAAGACATGGACACACAAAAGATGAGCTATAAAGCTTGTAAGTTAGCATCGGTACACTAAAAACAAAACCGCTAGTACAAACCTGAAAAGTTTATATAAACAACACTCATTTTGTTTGTAAATAAACATGTAATGGTACATAACTTATTGTCATGCCATAAGTGAAGACAACTTCACGACAATCACATATTCAGGAACTTTACCTACTTGAGTACACCAAATACGACGTTTATGCTTGAATCTATCTACAAAGTCAAGTATAATATATTTGAAAAAACAAACAACAAACTTATACGTCTATTTCATAAATATTGTATGTCTATTATGTGTTACAACTGCTCACCTAATCAAGTATGTATTATCGTATTATAATCAACGAATAAGAATTTGATTGCATTCCAAGATGAGTTACCTTTAATATAAAACTGACTCGAAAACCCATCATAATATCACATGCAAAAAGACATAAAGAGTTCATTACATAAAGTATGGTTTGTAATTATTATGATATTAATAAAATTTGAGGTTATTAAAATAAACCCAACTAACAGAAAACATCAACAATTGATCTGAAAAAAAAAAAGTTAACTTCCGTTTTGTTTCCCGTGGTTTGATGGTTTTAATGGTTTTATCCAATCATTTAAAAAGTGTAATTTTTCTCCAATAGTTTACTATGTTTTTCCCAATCGGCTCTCTAACACTAACTCCATCTAAATTGTTTGTTAACTGGAAAAGTATTTTAGTAACTTCAAATATAAAACTAAAGGTATTTTGATCAAATTATAAATAAAGATTATTTTATATATATTATAATGTCTGTACAATCTCTTTTTCTCTCTACACACTCTCTCTTCTCCATCACCAACAACCGACCATCATCACCTCACCACCACCGTGCACGACCCCCACCCGACAACCACCTCGTACCAGCTCCACCGGACGACCACCACCCCTACCTGACCACCAACAACCACCATATCACAAGGCACCACCACCCCCACACTAACCACCGGAGCTTCCAATGGACCCCACTCTCACCATAATCATCCAAGTCTAAAAAGTCGCTGGAGATGGAGTCCTTGGCTCGAAACCATATGCGACTGTCATTGTTGAAACCCTAGGCGGCCGTCACCTATGACCGGCTCAAAACCCATGGCCTGCTCGAAACCCATTTAACTCAGTCCGTTGTTGATCTCAGATTGTCTCCACGTTCCTCATTCCTCGTCTCTCGCGCCACCTACCATCATAAACCAGATCTCCATCTTCTTTTCTAATTCCTAGGATTTCCCAGATCTGAAACAGAGATGTATTTGGTTGAATATGGTGTAACAGAACTGGCGTGTCGGTACTTTGGGTGGTTCCGGTGATTTGGAAGGGTAGGTGGTAGTGGTCGTTGTTGTCAGCTGGTGCTAGTGAGTGTGATGCCAGGTGGTGGTAAGTGTGGGTGTTTGTGTTTGTGAGAGATAGTGTAAAACAAAATAAGATTGGTATTTATGTTTAGGTGAAAAGACTCAAATGTCCATACCTTTATCTATTAAATTACAAAAATACCCTTCTAGTTAATTAATATTTTGGATGGCGTTAAAGGCGCGGAGCAAAACGATGATAAGTTAGTAAACTATTGGAGGAAAATGACACTTTTTAAATGTTTGAGCAAAACCATTAAAACGACCAAATCACAGGAAACACAACAAAAGTTAACTTAAAAAACCAACAAACTTTCTTCCTTTAATATGTATCCAAGGAACAGTTCCTCCTCTCTCACAAGATATCTATCACATCAATAGACCAGTTATGTACTATACAAATGTATACCATCACGTTGCATGTAGATCATATCAAAGCCCTATAAGGCATATCCTAACAAATTGAACCTCATCACGTTGCATGTAGAGCATATCAAAGCCCTATAAGGCATATCCTAACAAATTGAACCTCTATATAGGTCGTATAACATCAAATCCCCAATAAAGGGTTGAATGTTGATTCAAGGTGTTCGTATAGCCTCTCCCTCATCACATTTTATCTTGTAAAACTAATCATGCTTAGTAACGTATCATAACTTCAAGCATGATAACACGTAAAAATGTCTCTATAATCATCTAATAATCCCTTCTGTGCAACGTTGAGGCATGTTCATCACATTTTAAGTAGTGTTATAATAGTCACATAAACAACTGTCACTTTTGGGGGCTGTTTGGCAATATCTGAATGGTTAAGTGCTGAACCAATAAGAGGTTTGAACCATTAAGTGCTGAACCAGTAAGAGGTCTACACCATTAAGAGTCTGTATAATGCTTAACCGTTCAGAGGCAAATGTCTGACCAATTCAGATTAGCGGTCTTAACCATTCAGACTCTGTATAAATCTTAACCATTCAGAGGCAAATGTCTGAATCATTCAGACATCTGCTCGTGAAACAAACAGTCTGAACCATTAAGTGCTGAACCAGTAAGAGGTCTGAACCATTAAGAGCCTCATTAAGAGGTAAACAAACAGCCCCTTGCTTTAACAACAATACATATAACAAATTATCCTATAATTCTTGTTATACCTTACTAGTTCTACGCACTATATAAAACAATTCAAAGACATGTGTAGTGGTACACATGAATAATGCCCCATCCATGGGCATTGTGCGACACGTGTCATCCCAGTTAGCAAGGGGCATTATGAGACGTTTTTCACAAATGAGCATAGTGGGATAATGGTCAATAATGCCCCATCAATGATTACCCAATTATTATTTTCTTGTTTTTTTTTTTAATTTACAACTAATGATATTCGATTTGAAATGATCTCAGTGGCCGAAAGGCGTTGATAAAAGCACGCCTTGGAGGATTTTTTTTTTTGGAAAAAAATGCCCCAAGGACGGTCTATGGGCGTTGTGGGACGTTTTTTTTTTTTTTTTGGGAAAAACGACCAAAAACCCCCCACTATGGGTGGTCTAAGCGTTACACATCATGTAAGACTCCAATTTCAATTTTTCCAAGGCTTTAATGATTTACTTAATGTCTTAATCCCTGATCAATTTTTAGATACTGTCACTTCACCTCCAAATCTATTTTGCTTGTATTTAGTGACGGAGCTTGAACGAAAATTCAAATCCAAATCTATTTTGCTTGTATTTAGTGATGAAGCTTGAACGAAAATTCAAAAGGGGGAGGGGGCCCTTAAAAGTTCGAATATTTTACACGACCCATAAAAACAGAAAATTACACTACGAAGTAAAAAAGGGCGGGGCCCTTGCTTGTATGTATAGGTTCACACAAACCGAACTTGTGTAACACTAAAATCAAACCCTTTAAACAAAATTGCATCCTCTATAAACACAATGAGAAAGCACTAATACACAACTTCATCCACGTTTTCGTGTACATGTGATTTATTGCTATTTCATTTTTTAAGATTAAACTATTAAACTGTACATTAAAGCTTGATATTGTAGGAGCAGAGTGATAATTGCACAGGGAACCAAAAATCTCAAATGACAAACCAAGATGCAAAAGATCAAGAATGAACATAATAAGAACAAAAACTTTCAAGTCCCGACAACCTCGAAACGGGTTTAGTTGGTCCAATTGATATCCCACCAAAAACCATCTGCCAAAATGCACAAAAAGACCGGTCAAAGTAAATGATAAAACGGTTTAAATAAAAGTCATTAAATCTGCTTAAAACCTCCCTCATAAATTGTTTCTTTTAGAAGTTTAGATTATTAATGTAATCACATTAACCATTTTAAAAAATAAAAAAAGATTGAAATGTGATGGATCCATTCCAGTGTGCTCATTACGCGCCAGGGGCAGCCATTAGTCGAATTCCTAGATGTTTTGAGTGCATAAGCTTAGAAAATGAAAATACCGTTCAATGGATAACTGTTGTAATACTAGTCGAATTCCTATAAAACCTTATAAATGAAAGAGAAAAGTGCACGGATGGTCCCTACGGTTGGCCAAGATTTTGGATTTGGTCCATAGCTTTCCAAAAGTACGCAGATGATTCATGTGGTTTTCACTTTGTAACACATTTAGTCCCCAACTTTTGCCAAAAGTACATGGATGGTCCCTATGGTTTGCACTCTATAACACATTTAGCCCCTAATTTGGACATGTTAAAACCTTTAGATTTGTTAGCTGGGGACTAAATACTATACAAAATGCAAACCACAAGAACCATCCATATACTTTTGAAAAACTAGGGACCAAATCCAAAATTTTGGTTAACCATAGGGACCACCCGTGTATTTTACTCAAAATGAAAATACCAAGGTCAATTTAACTAGCATAATGCCAAGGTACTTTTGAAAAACTAGGGACCAAATCCAAAATTTCATAACTTCTTCAGCTCATTTCATTTCATTAAATACAATTTGTAATATGACTATTATACCCTTCTTTCTCTTTACACTCCAAACTCTCATATACTAATGCAAGCTATAAAGGAAGGGTAAAAATATCATAAATGTGAAAATGAGTGCACTTGATATATGAACTTTTGTTGGGCAAATATGATATAATATTAAGTTTTGAGAGGGATATATCGTATATGAAACATAGTTATTAAAGGCGCAAGGCGCACTCAGGGCGATTTGTTGGGCCCGGGGCTTTATTTGCGCCTAGGCGCGTCTGGGGGCTCGCTTTAATAACTATGAAGAAGATTATGAACTAACCTGAAGATTAAAGGCGCGAGGCGCACTCGGGGCGATTTGTTGGGCCCGGGGCTTTATTTGCGCCTGGGCGCTCGCTTTAATAGCTATGATATGAAACCATCCCTAAAAACAAAATGCGTTACCTTAAAGCCGGGTGAACCTAACTCTGTATACACTCAAACGGGCGCAACGATCCTTCAGGAAACTCATGCATCCGGAACCCTTCTAATATCTCGAATGGCCTGCAGATATAAGAGTCTAAAACCTATTACATTAATTATTTTCCCACAAGATGCACAGAAGACGGTTTCTAATATAGTGCAGGATGATGAACCGAATGGCGGTCTCCCCAGAGGTCAAAATAAGAACAAAACAAAACACGATATTGTAGCACTTACAACAACGATTCACGGTTATGGGATAATCTGCGTTGATTGCCTTCCATTGTATCTATAATATTAGCAGTGTCAGGTCCGGCTGCTCCTCCAGCAACGACAGATGGAACTGAAGCAAGCGGGGTCCAAATCTGAGCACAAAATATCTATTTGTCATCTATTGAACCAATTATATTCATGTATAAGAACATATACCTAGAAATCAGAGGTGGAAAATTTTACTAGTGACTTATGAACAGGACTTTTGAGGTTCCTGTTGATCTCTTACAGATCAGACGTGTAAAATAAAAAAGAAATAGCTTAAAAGGGAAACGGGTGGTTGAAAGTCGCCCAAAGTGTATTTTTTGAATAAAACATCATAAATCACTATATTAAAAAGATCAGACTGGAATGTTGCAACCTTTAATACGTGTCACTAAATATTATTTTATATAATATTTTTGGACAAATGCTTTTCGGGAAAAGCCAATCGAACCCGTACCCAAGCTGCCTGACTAGGAGATCGGCTCGAGAGAAAGCTTGAAACGAGCCGAGCCTTGTCGAGCCCAAGCTCGAGCCTGACATGCGAAGCCGAGCCTAACAAGCCTTAGTGTAATGTTAGTTTTTATTAATACTTAATAACATTTACCCCTTATTTAAAGTTGTCTAATAAACGAGCCGAGCCGAGCTTATTTAAACTTGTTTACGAGCCGTTCCCGAACCTAAAAATAAGCTTGTTTAGAAATTAGCCCGAGCTTCATTTATCGAGCTCGTGAGCCTAAACGAGTCTATTATTTATATTATTTTTACTTAATATATTAATAGATAATAAACGAGCCGAGCTCGAGCTCTTAAAAGTTAATAGAGCTCGAGCTTGGGCTCGCCTCGGCTCGTTTGCACCCCTAAATTGACAGCCTGACCCACCCATTTTGCCACCAACAATCTATATATGCTGGTTACCTTGATGGTATTATCTATGCCACTAGTAGCTACAACACAATCAAATGGATGACTTTGCACACAGTTCACAACTGCAAAAAAAAAATATATATATATATTAGCCAACAAGAAACAAGGACCAACTCAGGTAGAAAGTGTGTTTGGGTGTATGTATAGACACACAAAAACATACCAGCTCCATCCCCAAGAAGCATTTTAATTAGTCTGCCAGTGCTCTTTTCCCAAATAAACCATCTACCATCATCACTTCCGGCAGCAATGTACTCCCCTGCCATAACAAAATGTGTTCATGAAAGTATATGCGAGTCCTAAGAATATTATATAGTTAAGCTTCGAAGAGGTAAGACTTAAAAAAAAATCCTTTTCCAATTCTGCAGAGAGTAATGTGGGCGGTAACACTAATATATGTGTTGTATAGTTCACAACACCAACTAGAGGTGGCATTCTCAACCATTTTTATGCTGGATATTGTTATGTTGATCTCAAATGGGTGGAATAAAAATATAGCTATAAAGGAAATTGGTCAAATAGGTTAAAGTTGCCTATAGTGTAGCTTTATGCGTACAACTCTTGTGAATCATTTACCTAAAAATTTAGATTTTATTGGTAGGGATCCTAAGAGAAACACATGTTAATTGAGAACCGTGAGAACGATTCTGGACCACACATCTTCTCTAAGACAAAAAAAAATTTACTTCTAATCGCACGTTATTAAGAGGGTTTTTTTCGGGGGATGTATACATATGTATATTTTCAATTTTTAAACATACACATGTGTGTATTGTCAATTCTTAAACTACGCATATGTGTATAGTATGAAACATATATGCACGATACTCGTTTTCCAACTTTAAAACACGTATTTTACACATATGTACACTATAAAAAAACATATTTAGAACCATAATCTTCCTTTGTATACATATATGTACAATCATTTATAAACATTTGTACATAGGAATATTGGATTTTAATAATCCCAACTATTCGCCGTTGGCCACCAACAGTCCCAACTTAAAAAATAACCACTGGCAGTCCCAACTATTAACATATTGGAACTATTAACATATTGGCCTCCAATGGACCCTGACTAAGAGAACCCCAACGCCATTGTCTCCGGTCGCCGAAAAAACGTTTTTGGCCAGAAAACTCAACATTTTCGTCCCAAACCTCTTTGTAACCATAGATCAGACCTTTAGAAACCTTTTTTCTGGCCAAAAAGGTTTTCCGGCGACTGAAGACTAGCGGCGTTAGGGTTCTGTTAGTCAGGGTCCATTGGTGGCCAGCCAATATGTCAATAGTTGGGACTGCTGATGGTTATTTTTGAAGTTGGGGATGTTGGCTGCCAACGGCGAATAGTTGGGATTATTAAAATCAAATATTCCTTGTACATATATGTACATTATCAAACATAGAAGTACAATACTTATATGTGTACATATATGTATATTTAAAGATTGGCAATATACATGTGTTTATATCAATTATAGATGCATGTATATATCCAAAAAAACCCTGACAGAAAAAGCTCCGATTTTTCCAAATTTTTTTTTGCATTTTTGCTTAGGAAAAACATGTGGTCCAGAATGCTTCTCGCGTTTCTCAATTAGCCAAGTGCTTCTCACATGATCCTAACTCTCTCTCTCTCTCTCTCTCTCTCTCTCTCTCTCTATATATATATATATATATATATATAATTTGAGTAATCATATGACATGAGAGTTTAAGACCAAATTGACACGTTTTAAACAACATAAAAAAATTTACCCAATATGAAGTGAACATTTTGACCCATTACCCAACCCCGCCAAAAAACTCCAGCTCTGGTACCACTCATGAACCACATGTGCCAGATGATAAACTATATAGTTTCTGATTAGTAATGTCACAGACTGATTGATCAAATGATGTAAGTCTAACAGTCAATAATAAGCACAAAAGAGGAGATTAAACACACACATAGTACCTTTTTGCCCAAGAAAACTGGCTTGTTTGATGTCTGTCCCTACATTACAATGACCCACATATCTTTGCTTCATATCTATTGCCCTCTCATGCTACAGGGATGATACGTGTATAAGTATTAAATAAACACTAATCAATCAAAAAGTACTTCAATTATAAACAAATTACACAGATAGTCCTTGTGGTTTATTTAAAGTAACACCTTTGAGTACTAACTTTTTTTGTAACATGTTCAGGTTCTATGGTTCCGATTTTGTAACACCTTCGAGTATTAAGGCTAACTGCCGTTAACTTTTCTGCTAAATCAGTGTAAAATGACTAAAATACCCTTATATTGATAAAAGTATTGTTTTTATAAAAATATATATTGTAATATATAGAGTATATATATATTTATTTTATTTGTTATAATTTTATGGTTTTCAGTTTTTAAGTTTGTATACTCTTAATAGATAATTCTAATATGAATAAACTGCAAAAATGATCCTTGTAATGAAATATAGTAAATTCAAAAATAGTCCCTCTAGTTATTAAAGGGCATTTTGGTCATTTCAGCACAACTTAACATACTATTTAACCTCCCTTGACCTTAGTACCCCAACATGTTACAAAATCGAAACCATAGAACCTGAACATGTTACAAAAAAAGCTAGTACTTATAGGTGTTACTTTTGCTAAACCACAGGGACTATCTGCGTACTTAACTCCATTGCAAATTAACTGAGAGAAAAGCTGAAACCTGACGAGTAATTTTGTCAGTTGGAGAATACGATTTTGGTGATCCACCGGAGCTACTTGTATGGAAAGTATTCTTCGCTGAATCACGTTCTCTGTGGACTCTGACTTTAAGAGTTGGGTATAAGTTGTTAGATTCAGCATCATGGCTTTCATCGCCTGATATTGAATTTTCAAAATCAACTTCCAAATCGTCCTCGTAATCAGAATTTTCTCTTTCGGACATAGGTTGTGAAGTATCACTACTCGCATCTGATCTATACAGTATGTCACTCAGAGATAATACTCTACTAGCTTCAGAACTAGGACCTCCTTCCTTTGGCTTGCCAGCTTCCGCTAAAAAAATATATAACTAATTACGCGTACAAATTAACAAATAAAATGAACATCAAGAGGATACATGAAAATTAGGCCTGTAAACGAACCGAACATTCATGAACTATTCGTGAACTTGTTCGGTGAGAAGATTTTTTATTAAATAAACAAACATTCATGAACAAAATCATTTGTCCATTTAATTAAATGAACGAACATTTAATTATGAATTAAATGTTCGAACATGAGCACAGGTGGGATTTACCCTCCTTTGCTTTGCTTTGCTATTGGTGGGATTTACCGAGTATGATGATGATGATGATGAATTAAATGAACGAACATGAGCACAGGTCATTTATGTCGATGAATGTCCGTTTATGTTCGTTAATATTTTAATAAATACATATGGAGTTATATTTATATAAATATAAACATAAAGGAGGTTTTTTAACTACTTATATACATACAACTAATTGATAATTGAGATTTCCAGTAATTAAAAACGGGCTTTCCAATATAGCTTATCGTAATTAATCAATAATTTATATGAAAAAGCTACTTCATGTCTGTTTATATTTGGTCATTTATGTTCATTTGTGTTGTTTTATGTTCGTTTAGGTTTTTAACGGACGGACATAAACGAACCCAAACATGCCCATTTTCTTAATGAACAAACACGAACATATTTAGATACAATATTTGAAACACAGTGAAACGCTATGTAGAGTTTAAAATATACTAGCATACGATTATATCATTTTCTATATACATGTGATCTTTACTAACCTGTATTGATACGTTTTTTTATACTCTCCACTATCTCAACAGCTTCAGGATTAGATGGAGCTGCAAACTGGGCAGCAATAACAAAGTCCGTAGCTTCTTTGAGTTTACCCAACTGATATGCAGATACAGGCCAGAAATATCAATACAAACAAAAAAAAAAAAAAAATACCCCGTCATGCAACTTCTTTATCATACATAACTACAAGAATTTATAAGATCAGAACTTGGAGTTTGCCTGTAATAGAGCTTCAGACATGCAGTGTAGGGCTCTAAATGATGCGGGATCAATTTCCACAGCTCTAAGACAATCTCTTATGGCCATATGAACATCATTTTTCCAATCACGCTGAAAACAATCAAAAATTTTAAAAGAATGAACAGAGGTAAAGAAGACTAGTTAGCTACAAAAGATAAAAATAAATAAGCTTTATGTAGACCTTCAGAAACAACGCTGCTCGTAAACACAAACATTCAAGTATCAATGTGTGTCCAATCTGACCATGACCATGCAAAACATCATTACAAGCCTCGATACCGTAGTAATAGTTGGCTCCCTCTTTTAAAGACTTCTCTGCAATTTGAAGAAGTTTACGGCATTGATCAAGCTGTCAGTCATTAGATTCAAAGTTAACAATCAGAAAACAAGGATTAACAATTCTGTTAGTGATAAAACCAAACGTAGAATATAACTGAAAACGGAAGCATACACTAGCTGTGAGGTTTCTCTTTGCAAGAACACGATTTGGGAAATCAGAGTGTGGTGGTTTAGATTGCACCTCCTTCAGTATGGTAGTTGGATTGAAAAACTTCATCGCATCATCTGATGTGTACCGCATAGAACTTCCCTGAACTATAAAGCCACAAATATTGCAAGTGGTTAATAACATGTAACTGGTATTTTACCTCGTGCGTTGTGGCAGTATCAGTACAATACAGGCACTTGGTATAGTTGTAAAAAAAGGAGAAAAAAGTAACTTTATTGAAGTTTAGGGGTTGTATAATAACTTTATTAAAGTTCAGGGGAATTCTCTTTTTTAAATAAAAAAGTAAAGTTGTAAAACTGGAACTCAGTATAGTTGTAAAAAGGGTAAAAAAAAGTAACTTTAGTGAAGTTTAGGGGCAGTACGATAACTTTATTAAAGTTCAAGGGCAGTAAAGTAGATTGGTTGATTAAAAAGAAAAAAAAGATAGGTTGATTAATGTGCAGGGGTGTAAGTAAAAATATACACTAAAAGGCAAAAGAGTTTTGTAAAAAAAGCAGAAAGTATAGGCTGCCACATGGCAGCATATGATCGGGCAAATGTTATGAATAGTAATTTTTTTGAGTATTGAGGGGGGGGGGGGTATTTGTTATATATAATATTCATGGTTATAACTAGGCTTTAATAAAATAATAAAATAACTTTTAAGGAAGAAAAATACCAGGATTTACATCCATTAAGTAGACATGTTCACCGCTATAATTGAGAAGAATCTCTTCTCCATTTGGACTAAATGTAACATGAGTAAGGTGTAAACCTTGTCGCCCCTGCAAAAGAATAAACATGTTGAAAGCTTAAAAGCCATCATCTATTGGACAAATGAAAACATGAAACTATACCATAAATATCAAGGGACAAAGAAATTGCTTCAATTTATGCATAAGTAAAATATACAAAGTATCACGATAGAGTAAAATGCCATTTTCGTCCAAAGATTTGTTTTTTTTTTCGCATCTGGATCCAGAAGTTTGAAATCTTGCCATTTTCATCCGACTCGTCAACTTTATCCATTTTCTCCCTTAAGTCAGGGGTATTACCGTCTTTTTAGACTTTTTTTATTAAACTAAAAACACTATAAAAAATAAAGTCAACAGAGGTGGATCTTTATTTCTTATAGTGTTTTTTGTTTAATAAAAATTTCAAAAAAGACGGTAATGCCCCCGGCTTGACGGAGAAAAATGGATGGAGTTGACGAGCCAGATGAAAATGGAAAGATTTCAAACCTTTTGGATCCAGATGCTGAAAAACAAGCCTTTGGACGAAAGTCGCAAAACTGGCCAAACCTCAGGGACGAAAATGGCATTTTACTAAATCACGAAATGTTAAGCAGATACTGACAAAGAACTAACATGATCAGAAAGATGCATTGGGCAGAAGTAGTTAACACAAGGAGGTGGTGGTTGTTTGTTGCGGCCAGAAGAAAGTGGTGAAAGCATGCGTCTATCGTATAAACGAGCAAATGAGTCGCTGCAAACATTTCGAATAACAAATCAGCTATAAAACGTATGAAACAAGATGGGTGCAAACTGTAAAATTAAGTGACAAGAATGATGAGGACTGAAGATTACCTCCCACCAACAAGCAGTAAATGAGGCCTGGTACTGCTGATGTCACAAGATTTCAGAACAAGTGACTGTCTAGGTGGATCAGCTAATGATTTCTTTGCTCCACATCGCAAATCAAGCTGGCATTAAACAAAAAGCATGTGAAGGAAAAAAAGGGATCAAGTGCAGCTTACAATATGATTAGGTCAACTAATTTCAACACCTATTGAAGTACTTGTGGTGACTAGGAGCTTTAGTTATTATAACAATCAAAGATTGGATGACAGCTTAAAACAAAAACCATTCCTTCAATTTAAGCTTTGTTTTTCTACCATAATCAACATATTTGTTACAAGAATATCACATTGAGCCACATGTTTCATAACTGTAACGTGTTCTGATGCCATAAAGCTAATTAGGGTTTCTAGCTTAATTAATACGTGTAATCAGAGACCAACTAACATGAGAAATGCGTATCTTCATATGTAAAAGATACCATGCATATATACACACAAAAACATACACACATATAGAAGATAACAGAGAACAAATCTTTAAGATCTACCAAACCAATCTTTGAATCTCTCTAATATTGCTTCCATGCAATCTTCACTACATGCCATTTCAAACAAGCAGTTAGATCAACACTTCGTGCCTTCACTGATCATGGCCTTCCCGTGAACACGCTGTTAGAATTAAATACACACGAAAGCAATAAACGAACACGAGGATTTTAAGTGGGTCAGTCGGCTGCTATGTAGCACGGGGACTCCATTTATGTGGCCGTACCCGTCTCGGGTACTTGTCGGGGACGGAAACACCATGGGTACTCGTCGGGGACGTTTCCTAAACGTTTCCAATGTCGGGGACGTATCTGGTAGAAGTATCCAGCCCGTTTCCATTTATTTTTAGGGTTTTTACCCTTTCAAATTCCACAACCGGCCATTAAATAAATAGACTTATCATATTCGGCTTCTCTAATCTCTAAACTCTCATGTCTCATCATCTCTAATTCTATATCGATTGTCAATCTCTCACTAGATGAACCGGAATTTGAAAATGATTTGATTATTGATAATTAGTTACCTTTGGAAGATGTAGTATATTTGGAATTTGTGTAATGTATTTTTATTTTTTTTATATTTTTTATTGTCGTACCCGTATCTTGGAATCTTGAGTTTTGCCGTTCCTCGTTCCCGTATCGTCCCCGTACCCCGATCCCGTACCCGTTCCAGTGCTACTTAGGTCGGCTGACCTACATCCACATTCTGTTGTGCTACAACCAGGGTTTCTTTTATTATTTGAGGGCTACAAAGAATTACAAATACAATGCTATCATTAGATAGACTAATCTAGGGTTAGGAAACTTAATCCACAAGTTAGGCCCAAGCGCGCTGATACAATCCTGGTTAACCCGCAGAATTAATTGGGTCAAGCCCGATACAGTTATGGAGTAGATTCATATTTTGAATCATGGGTCAACTCGGGTCAACCTCAATTATTTAGTTACCAGAAATGAGGAGTAAATCATGGGACAGTTTTACCTTTTGTTTTTACAAGTCCTCAATTATTTATAAAAAAAATTAAGGTTTTTATACCTTTGTAATCGGAGATCTAATCCTTCTCGAATTGGATTATTCTATCAATTTTATCTTTCAATTTCAAGTTCTTATCAATGGTTCCATTGCCGGGAATCCCGATGGTGCAGACCCGGAGCAACCAGATTGGAGGCAGCGAAATTGATCACGATTCAATCGCTGGGCAATTGGACATCATTTCAGAAAAACTCGATTCCTTGTTATCCCTGAAGAATGATATTGCAGCGATTAGGGAAGCTTGGCTAGCAAGACAAACACAATTAACCAAGGAACCCGAGGATGAACCTCACGGACCGCTCCCAGATCCGGTCAAAGAGGAAGATCCTGATAGTGTCGACGAAGATCGATTTGAGCACGTCTTGGGTGGTCAATTAAAGATCAACGATGGTGTTTATAGAATCAAAGGCGGTGTTCGATTGAAGGTAAGAGATGGCGTCCTATTCCAGATTGGAGATTTGGAAAAAAATCAAATTCCCATGAAGTTGTTGCGTACCAAATTATCTCTTGTTCACATGACTTCATGGGCTGCTCAAACTAATAAATGGGCTAAACATGGTGGACGGAATGATCCAGATATGTGGAAAATTGGGAACAGAGGTTACCATTACCTCGTCGAGTGGGAGTTGGCCCACTTGCACATAACAAAGTGACTGCTTATTGGTTTGATATAGGTCTCAACTCTACCATATCTGTTAAAACTCGTGATTTCTGGAAGCATTCGACTAGAAGATTAGTGGAGGGACAGATCTCGGCAACCATAGAATGGCTTATTGCCTGGTACAACAATTTTCCGTCTTTCCGACTTGAGGACAAGTCGTTTCATCGACCGGGATGTATTGATACAATCCTGGTTAACCCGTAGAATTAATTGGGTCAAACCCAATACAGTTATGGAGCAGATTCATATTTTGAATCATGGGTCAACTCGGGTCAACCTCAATTATTTAGTTACCAGAAATAGAGGAGTAAATCATGGGACAGTTTTACCTTTTGTTTTTAAAAGTCTTTAGGCTGATGGTGTGGATGTTTATTTATAAAAAATTAAGGTTTCTATACCTTTGTAATCGGAGATCTAATCCTTCTCGAATTGGATTATTCTATCAATTTTATCTTTCAATTTCAAGTTCTTATCACGCGCATAGAGATTATTAGGACCAACAAATTAAAACCCTAATTTACTGGATATTAAAAACTGTGTGAGTCGAACAAAGGCTAGAGACAGCGGACCGCCCCCAGTCTAGCCTCCACACCACATCGCCTAACAATCCATAGTCTTTAACACTTGTACCTCTCATTTACCACTAGTTGCAACAGCCTTCTCATCAGTTAATCCTTAATCCTGAAGGCACATTGAGCTCACACTAAGCTTCAACTCATAAGTCACAACCCATATTCGGTAGAGGAGACATACTCGATACAAAAAAGACGTATCCAGTACGAAGCGACGTATTCGCTATGATGGTTCAACATGCTTACCTAGATCGCGATTCGCTCCGGTACGGAAACAAGGACTGGGCACGCGATTCGCTAGAGGGCACATATTCGGTACGTAGGAGGGGGTTGGTTCATTTCGGTATGAAGTACCATAGAGTCTTGTTCGATGTGCCCAATTCAAAACAGAAAATCCAAACTACCAACACAGATTACTTCTAATCAAGAACAAAACTAAAAAGTTCTAAATTTCTAATCTAGCCACTGCCTTTTTTCTTTGTCGTTCTCAATGCCTTCTCATCAAGATCTTCCCAAACCATTTCCTCTAAGCGAGCACTTAAACCTTCTATATATGCGCTTTCTGGATTCATGTCCCACTTTTTGTGGGAGCTAGATTTATAAGAATCTCAAAACAAGATTTGAAGTCTAATGTTTGAGTAAATAAAGACAAGTTTATCCGCTATCTTGCAAATTAAACGATTCTGCTTGACATAATGAATATAAGAGTATGATAAATACTATCTAGAAAAGCTGGCACCCGGTGTCATGGAATTAAAAGCTCCTAACCAAGACAAAGAAATTGTACTATGCGTTGTGGAAGCATTTCAAAGAACTATTGCTGGAAAATCAAGATGAAGAAAGGATGTTACGAGAACAATTTGCAACATTTCATATGAAGGAAGGAATTTATTCTAGGATTGCAACGCAAGCCGATGCCGTGACAATGGACGGAATTGATTGGTGGGCTACATATAGGTCCGAGACTCCAGAATTGGCGGAAGCAGCAAAAAAGTACTCTCCCAACCGATTAGTAACTCTTCGGCGGAGAGAAATTGGAGTACACTCCCCTATATCCATAATGTCAAGTGGAATTGTTTATATTGCAAGAGAGAAGATAAGCTTATCTTTATTCACTCCGACATAAGACTTCAATCTCGTTTTTCAGAATCTTATAAATCTGGCCCCCACAAAAAGTGAGACATGAATACGGATGCGCATATATAGAAAGTTCAAGTGTTGGCTTAGAGGAAATAGTTTGGGAAGATCTTTGATGACGAAGGCATTGAGAACAGGAAGAAAAAAGGCAGCGGCTAGATTAAAAATTTAGAGCATTTGTGTTCTGTTTTGTTCACTGTGTTGGTGATTTGGATTTTGAAATTTAGTAATTTATGTTTTGAATTAGGTACACCGAACCAGACTCTATGGTACATTGTACCAGTTCGTACAAAATGAACCTACCCCCTACGTACCGAATACGTCCCGTCAAGCGAATCGTGGGCCCGGTCCTCGTTCCCGTACCGAAGCTAACCGCGATCTAGGTAACTAATAAACTATGATCCCTAATGAAGACTCACCACCAGGTAGGACTAGGTTCCCAAACGTATTTAACTCTTGTATTTGTTTGTGCAGGAAAGCCAAAGTAAGCATATATGGCATCTTGTCACTGGCTCAAAATCCCTAACAAGCTACATAGAAGATCGTACAGTCACTTTTGGTGATAATGTAAAGAGTCAGATGAGAAACGGTGGTGGTATTCAGTATGACAATGTATCATTTCAGAAGGTGTAAAACACAACCTTATCAGCTTCAGTCAGTTTTAATGCTGATAATAAGGCCACCTTCTAAAGACTGAAGGCAAAAGGAATAAGAACATATATGCCCTACACATGATTTTTTGAGACTTCTTCACTTACACCCTTAAGAATATCAACAAAGTTGCTAAAGGTGAGTCTGTGTCTAGGCTGCCCAAGATGTCCTATTCCAAGGATCATCTATGCTCACCTTATGATTAGTTATGAATATCGTAGATATACATGGGTATTCTTCTTGAAATGAAGTGGGAACACAGCTAGGGAGTGATCATGGCACTGACTTCAGGAATAGAACTTTAGAAGCCTTTTGTGAAGAAAAAGGAATCTATCAAGATTCTTGGTAATCAGAACTCAAGAACAAAATGAAGTTGTTGAAAGAAGAAATTGAACGTTGACAGAAGCAACTAGAGCCATGCTATGTGAGTGTAGGTTGAAGCCATTCTTCTAGGCTGAAGCAGTGAAGACAACCAACTTCACCCAGAACAAGTCTTCCATCTAAATGGTAGATAGACCAAATATAGACTTTTTCAATAATTTGGGAGTACGTGCCTTACTCAGAATCAAAGAGATCACTTGAGCAAGTTTAAGGCTGAAGCTGATAAAGATGTCTAGTCTACATGGAATACTTTGCAATTTTCAAAGGAAGTAACGTGATTGAGATGAAGACAACAAGTCGACATTTCATTTTCACATGTTCCTTGGCGCCATAATATTATTCCTCTTCAAGCAATTCCACAAGCTACACAAAATGAATACTTTATTATCACCCGTCAAACCAACACTAAAAGAAAGTGAAGAATCTTGAGTCAATCAAGGTGAGGCCTGATTCCAACATGGTCAGATACTACTGGACTACTGCTTCCACACATACTATTACTGAAACATAAGCTTCATCAGCTTCTTCTCCTGCATTAAGCAGCTTAGGAATCATCCGGTTGATCAAATTATAGCAGAGACTGATTCGGGTGTCCAGAAAAGATCTATGAGACTATGACCACGTGTAACCTGTTTGTATGTGAACTTGTTCTCTGTCATTGAGCCTAAAAAATTTTCAAAGCTGTATTGGATCCCTGTTGGGTAAAAGCCATGTAAGAAGAGCTTGCATACTTTGAGAGATATATAGGCTGGTTCATGTAATGACAAGACTATCATAGTTCATGTGATGATAAGACTATCCAAATACATACACATTACATATGTGTGGGTTGCTTAGGCTTCTGCTCATTCCTCTTCCATATTGTTAAGAAGCTTTACTGAGTTGGTTGGCTGCCATAAAATAATGTGCTCGTCAAAATCTCCCACTGGCATGCTTAAGTTCCTAAATCCTTGCCTCCAGTGATGGTGCAATTACCAAATATGATGTTTAAATTGCAAGGTTCATGTCATCCAGCTAAATAGATCGATGTGCCCACTTTCAATTGACGATCAACAATTTCAAATGAGTGCAAAAGCAAGGTTTAAACATTTTCATTCAAAGATAGATTCGTATGAAGTCTGATATCAGATATTAGGCTAGCAAATCATGTATTATCGTGTTTAACAGGTCTCTAACAACGCGAATAACACAAGTATTAAACATGAATACAACTCGTTTAACTACTTGTCTACTTTATATCTCATGTCTATATCACAAGTTGTATGTTTTATGTACCGAAAAGAAGAAATGATGGATCCTAGCCTCCTAAAGAAGCACTTCATGAAGCCTCCCGGAATTTAATTGATTTATCCGAGACAGTGCCCAGATCCTTACGCCTTTCGTGCGGGTCGGAACATACCCAATAAGGAATTTCGCTACCTTAGGATAGTTATAGTTTCGGCCTTGGTTTTAAAAAGCGCGAGGCGCACAAAAGCGACAAGGTCTAAAAATGAGGTACGAAGCGCAAAAGCGATGGGCTTTTCGTACCAAGGCGCAAGGAGATTATATCAATTTTTATATATATCCTATAGGTTTTTAGCATCTCTTATCCAAAATATAGTTATACATAAGGTTTATATATGATGTTACCTACATGTACAAGCCAAAAAACCTTTTGTACAACACTTAAATGCATAAAACAAATATAAAAATACCCCAATACATAAAGTGCGCGCCTCAGACCCCAAAAAAACTCAAAAAAAATGCGCTTTTCTTGCACTTTTTGGAAAAAGCAAGCGCGTCTCAGGTGACCTGAGACGCTGAGGCCTACACCTCAGTGCGCCTTGCGCCTAGGCGCGCTTTTTAAAACCCAGGTTTCGGCCGTTGTTCACCGGGGCTTCAGTCACCGGCTCCCCTGTCATCAGGTCACCAACTTACATGACCTTCCGGCACTAGGCAGGCGTCAGCCCCCATACATGGTCTTATGACTTTGCGGAGACCTGTGTTTTTGGTAAAGGGTTGACCAGACCACTCCTAATTTTATTTACTTTTAAAAAGTAAAAGATCACGTAGTGTACTTTTCAGTAAACAGGTCTAATCGTGTCTTATACAGGTTATCTATTGCCAATAAATATAAAAATGTAGTGAAGTGATAGACCATGAATATACTTACCAATACATTGTGACATTCTCGATGAGAAGATTCAGAAGGGGGACAAGAAGTGCACTCTCTAAAATCATGTTGTCTCAATGTCCCATCCTCGCTGGCACTCCATACCAAATTTGGATTCCCAGGTTCTACCTGCAACAGAAAAAAAGGGTCTCAAGGAATCAAGTAAAAAGCTTCCACAACAAACCAAATTTATATTCAAGTAAAGTACATGGATGGTCCCTTTGGTTTACCAAAATTTTGGATTTGGTCCCTAGCTTTCCAAGAGTACACGCATGGTCCATGTGGTTTGCACTTTGTAACGCATTTAGTCCCCAGCCAACAAATCTAAAGTTTTAGCATGTCCAAGTTAGGGACCTGATGCATTACAAAGTGCGAAACACAAGACCATCCATGTACTTTTAGAAAAAGTAGGTGACTAAATGCGATACAAAGTGCAAATGAAACCACAGGGACCATTGGTGTACTTTTGGAAAGCTAGGGATCAAATCCAAAGTTTTGGTAAACCACATGGACCATCCGTGTACTTTACTCTTTATATTCAAATCTAATGTCAAATCTTTACAAATAACTTAGGATTAAGGAGCTACTGCCAGATATATCTTACAGCTAATTTTTTAATTCTCCGGGTGTGGCATTGAAATAGTGCTGATGGATTAATAGTGCTATCTTCAACACGCCTCCTTCCTGAGCGAGACAAATTGAATAGTCGAACCTGCAGTCAACAATTTGGATTCACGGTAAATGCAAGAATATAACCAACTCATCAGGTGTAAGCTTCATGTAATTGGATGTTTCAGGACCAAAATTGAAGTATTACTTCAGCATCAGCAGCTCCGGATACAACCAACTCATCAGATGTTTCAGGAACAAATTTCGTACAAAATATGTTAGCGGTATGACCACTGTCAATGGAATGCAAGAGTTTGCGGCTTTGATAGCTCCAAAGATTGATCTGTAATAAAATGGAACATTTTTACTTCAAGCTTTTAACTTTCATATCATAAGCCACCAAAGCATATATGACAAAATGCAGAAGCAGTTGCATGACTAATAGTCGTTTTTTGTACACATGTGCTTTGCAAAACAAAGTGAAAACCATATCTGTTGATGAACATGTAACATATATGCATCATTCAGGTCCATAATACTTGGTTGTTCAACCATCATATGCTAACATATACAAAATATGTAATAAACTAATAATAATATAAAGACAGAGATGAAAAAGCTTACACAAGTGTCATCAGATCCAGATATCAATAGTGAGCCACTTGAGTTCCATGCAATAGTGTTTACACATCCCCGATGCCCCTGAAAGAACACAAACAAACACGTTGATCGAAATTTAAATTCCATCTGAAAAGTATCCATTGCAAGATATACCAAGATTTAAACACACCTCCAGCTCTCTTTCTAGAGAAAGCCTTCTAAGGAATGATGAATGCAACTGCAGACTGCGATTTATATCCTGCAAAATTAGAAACTCGGAATTTACCAAAAATTCACAGTGCGAAATATCACATAACCAGAACATATGAATGAAGTTAACAAAAATGATAGAACATGACCAGTGATGATTGATACTCAAATAAACATCTAAAAGTTATGAAAAACCTCTAAACAAATGTAGATGCATCAACCTTTTCTTCTCTAGACATCTAGCAACTATGCAAAGGCTAGGAACATCAAAATCGAATTTCATTTCAGTGAAATATAACTGAAATCACATTCTCAACAGTCTCACCGAAACTAAAATCATAACTAAGCAAAACAAGGAGCTGAGACTCGGATAAACATCTAAAACTATGAAAAACCTCTTAAGCAAGTGTTGATGCATCAACCTTTTCTTCTCTACACATCTAACAATCATGAAAAAACCATAGTAACATCAAAATCAAATTTCATTAGCTGATATCGCATACTCGAACAGGATGCTGATTGATCATCAACTCAAATAAACATCTAACAAAGTAACAATTACATAAAACTTCAAAATAAATGCTGATGCACAACCTTTTCTTCTCTAAACACCTAGTTACCATCCAAAAGCCCTAGAAACATCAAAATCCACTTTCATTTCACCAAAAACACATTCTAACAAGTCTCACCAGCACTAATTTCACAACTGATCAACACAAAGCACAAAAACAAACAGATTAACAACAATTTCGCACCACAAATAAATGAAGAAAAAATAGAAGATCAAAATAAACACAACTACATGAAATAATTGACGTACGGTGCGAACGTGTAGAGTTCGAGCATCAATGAAGTCGGTGATGTTGCCATCGTGAAAGCAGAGCGATTCCATTGCGGTTGATCGATGATTATGGGATCAAAATTGACCATAAATTGGAACGTGAAAACCCTAACCGATCGGTTCTAATAATTGAGGAGAAATTGTGAGTCGGTGAGTGGGTTTTTGGGTTTTTGTAATGTGTGTGTGGATGGTTCTAATATGCTCTGAAAACCAACAGCATCGTAAGTCGCCTTTACAAGATGCCAGCCTCTACGCTATCGGTGTATAGTTCCTTTTTTTTTTTCATCTCCAAATTGGAGAGTGCAGTATTTTTCACTTTAACCAGACTATCTTATCTTAATCAGACCTATACTTGCTTCAAAGTGGCCCATACTTGCTTCAAAGTTTGGCTTTTTTTAGGTGTTCACCCAGAAAACCATACTACCGGCTGCCACTTGACAGTCGTTGTGCCACTACAATAGCAAAACTCTCTGACGTAACACACAGTGGGATGAAAACCTGGTATGGCTCGGGAATCGAACTAACAACCTCACACAAAGTCTGGTTCAAATCCTTGATAGCCTATATCCACCCCACATCTATATATCTATATATAGGATTAGGATCAAATACAAAGGATCCTAATTGTAAGAAGGATTTATAGAGTGACAAGTGTCCAATAACCTAAAAAAACCCACTACACAAAAAAAAAAAAAAAAAAAAAAAAAAAAAAACCTTAAACATCCACCACCACCAAAAACCTAACCCCCCCCCCCACATCACCCACCCTAAAAAAAAAACATTTTTTTTTTGCCGAGGGGGTGAGGGGTGGAGGGTGGGAGGTGGGGATTTAGGTTTTTGGGTAGGGGTGGGTGTTTAGTTTTTTTTAGATGTTTTTTTAGGTTTTTGGGGGGTTGGGGGTTAGGTTTTTTTTAGGTTTTTGGGGGTGGGGGTGGGGGGGGGGTTAGGTTTTTTGGGGGTTTTTTGGTGAGGTATAGTTTTTTTTTTTTTTTGTTTTTTTTTTTTTGCCTGGGGGGGGGTTAGGTTTTTGGGTGGTGGTGGGGTGGGTGTTTAGGTTTTTGGTGGTGATGTAGTGGGTTTAGTTTTAGGTTATTGGACACTTGTCACTCTATAAATCCTTCTTACACTTCTTACAATTAGAAGCCTTTGTAGAATAACTTGACCCTCTATATATATTAATAAATGAGATGATTTGGGCTATGTGTTGTTGGAAATTTAGTGAAAATGAGTTTTTCACTAAATATTTTGGACATCAATAATTATATTTACATATGTGTGGTATAAATAATAATTAGTGGGTTTGTGTTCTATGTGGTGAGAGGATCATAATAATGAATCAAACTATATCCAAAATGGAGCTAAGATGAATAGAATATCGATGCTCGAAGTTGAGTAATTGAAGTGAATATTTCTAAAACTTTGGTGACTCTAGTATAAATTCATCTTTATCATAAATTGGTGGTTTTATGACATTTAATCTCTATTCAAGAGTCATGATATAAGTTTTATTATGTCTTATTATTTTATTTAATATGACATTAACATGAATTTAATCCTTTTTGACTCATAATGAAGGTTTTTATTGTTATAAATATCTTTAAACAATATAAATTAAATATGGAGTTTTAGTTTTGAGTATAAAAGGAACTTATGACTCTTTGTTGGATGCAAGAAAGAAATAGAGAAAAATGATATGAAAGAAATATACTAGAAAAAAATATGCATAAAGTTTTATAGAATTTAGAGAGGAGTACTCTCTAATTTTTCCACCATCACCAACTTATCTTTATTTTCCCACGTAAATTAGAACACTATGATACCTGGTGCTCTCTCGGGCGCGAGTGCCATCTCTGGCAGTACACATACTGTTCAGGTTGTTGTACCCTGAGAGACAGAACCGTCTGAGAGGAGGCGCGGAATCTGTTTTAAGGGAAGCGTGTTGAACACGTGCCTCAACCAAAACCGTCAACAATTTTGTTTGTCTTGCAGCGGAGTTTCGATCTCGTAGGTGCGGTTGAAGTTTTCAAAGACATTGGCTTTGAATCAAGATTGGTACAATTTAGTTGTATTTTATATTCGTTTATTTAGTTTTGTAACCGGTATTGTATAAGTCGAATTTCCCACAAATAACGAGAGTCTCGTTATTATATTTATTTTGTTAATATTTTTAATAAAACGTGAACCTAGTTCCTACATGTGTCCTTGAATGGTGAAGCCATTTTGATGATGTGGCATCCATTTGTTTAGTGGAGTTTGATTTTGGGAGGGAATTGATGTAATTCTCTATAAACAAACCAACTTTCACTAAACACAAACCAAAAATCGTACATATGCGCGGGATCCGGGAATGAGTGGGGCGGTTTTCGGGTTATCCAAATTACCCATTAAGAATTCGGATCCTTTAAGTTGTTTTGACTCAATTATTTTGCATAACAATTATTCATCCGTGATCTTCTATCTCTCTCTTATGTCTCTTCTACCTACCATCATCCATTACAACCCTAAATCAAGATACCATCTCCGATCATCAAAATACCATCTCCGCTCATCATCTTAGGTGACGAGTCTTTCAAGAATCATGGGTAAATGTACTTGATCAAACCTATATACTGTTTATTTATGTTGTTAGATCTTATAGGAATTTTTTTTTTGTTCAAAACCCTTTCGGCAGATCTTAATGTTTATTGTTGTTATTTTTTTGTAGATCATTCCACATAATTTGCAGGTATGTAATCTATATTAGATTTGTATTTATTGTAAATGTTTAATTTCAATTTTTGATGATTTTTCTGTTTTTTTTTATTTGTAGATCGAACATGTTATAGGTAAGTTTAATCAAGAATTTATAAAAAGATCTAATGTAAAAGTACATGATTAAGGTTAAATACTGTTTCTTTATGTTGTTCGATTTTCAATTTATTCAAGCAAAATTTTAGTCTTTGATGTTGAAAAAAAACGTTTTGGCAGTTGCTAATGTTTGTTGTTCCTTTTAATTTTTTGTAGATCATTATATATATAGACAAGGTATGTAAACAATATTAGATTGTTTTTTTTTCATCATGATTTGCATTATCCCATTCGATTCATATGAAATGATGTTTTGTTAAAAATACAATATTTTTTATGATTTTTCTTATTTTTTTCGTTGTTTGTTGTTGATGAGGATTTTGCATTATCCGATTCCAATCATATGAAATGGTATTTTGTTGATGTTTAGATTGTGTTCTCACGTTACTCATATTTTTATTTACAGTCTTTTAGTTTGTTGTTGATGATGATTTACATTGTTCTGATAATTTTTCATCCGGTATAATGTTTTGTTTTTCGGAATATTGATTGTGTTTCTAAAAATAAATAGTTTTTAAATTCTTTTTGAAACCGTTCCTTTTTATTTTGGGTTTTTGAAGTTTATCCCGTGACTACATTAAGTTTTAAAGCTTATTGAGAAATATTGATCGTTTTTTCTATAAATACTTTACCGTTTAATTTTTTAAAAAACCTTCATATTTAATTTTCAGATATGGATCCCTCGAACAACAGTCCTTCATTTTTAAAGCTTATTGGGGAAGATGACCCGATATTTTTGGTATGTTTACTTGTATTCTAATTACTAATCATACTTTAAGTAAACTGATCTTTGTTTTTTTTTTTTTTTTAAACTCATAGCAAATACCTAATGACTTTGCTTCAATGATTTGGGGAGACCAACCACCTTACAAAAGATTCAGTTAAGATTGTTGATGGCAACAAGTTATGGTTTGTAAGACTGAAAAAAACTGATGTGGGCCCTGTTCTTGCTGATGGCTTCACCAAAGTTGTTCGGGATAGTTGTATAAGAAAAGATGACTACCTTATGTTTCAGTCATATGAACCATCATCATTCTTTCTAATGGTGTTTAAATCATTTGTTCATCAAAACTGCTTTATATCCAAAATCACACCTGACGAAGACGTTATTGTAAGTAGTATATTATACAATCATTATGATGAATAATGTTTTCTTTCTGTATATTGGTTTTTAAATTAATTTTTATTTCTAATTAACACTGCCTATGCAGGTCATGGCTGATGAATTTTGGAGGCAATTTTATGGGAAAATTTTCAAAGGTGGTCAATCAACTCTTTCTTTAGGAGATAGATTTTAGAACGTTAAGATGGACGGATTAACTGACAGCTGTGATTTTACTCATGGATGTTCTGAGATGGTAAACGATTTTGCCTTATACATGTGATCTACCTTTATCTTTTTAATGGCTGGAAATAAAATTTTCGAGCTTTCAGTCTTTAATCATCAAACCGGTACTCAAATTCAGAACAACAGGGTTGAGTTAGTTGTTTTGGATGACTCGATCTATGGTGATGATGGTGATGATTTGGTTATTGTGGTTAGAATTATACATCTACACTATTATTTAGTTATTAACGCGAGCTTACAAGTTGATCTTGAATTTAACACATTGTTATTTTTTATTTTTTTTGTAGTCCGAACATAAGGAGAAGTGTAGTACTACTGTAACTGACTTTCGAGAAGGTGTTGTTGTGGAATGTGAAGACGACAAATTTCAGTTGGCAAGTTTTGAGTCTGTGTTCAATGTAATTCCCTATATTTTAATCAAATTTATTAAAACTTATCATAAATATATTTGTTTTGGATTTATACATTTTATTTGTGTATTGTTAATTGTGTAGGATATTGATGATTCCAAGTTTGATAACTTTTTCTCATCTCTACTTGAAATGGAAGACCTTAAGAATAAGGTAATTTTTTGTCATTGTTTTTTTTCATATTTTATTAAATTTAATTATTATTCTTATTATATTGTTAAACACTTTTTTCCCTTATATGTAGTTCAAAGATGATTGGGATAAAAAAAAAACCCGAACCGATAGGCAAAGCAAGTGTTGTATGTGATGAAAATCAATGTTTAAAGGTTTGTGTTCATTTATAGGAGTTTGAAATTAACTGAATTGTTTTACCTATATTTTTTCATTTTCAAAGGTTAATGTTTTATGTTTTATTAGGATGATCGGAAAACAAATGTTGTTGTTGATGAAAATCTAAGTTTAAAGGTTTTTTTTTCAGTTACTTAATTATATTTTTATAAATTTAAGTTGAGTACTTTACATTTTTTTATTTATACGTTTACCTTTTTTCAGGACAAAAGCAACTTTGAGATGGATCTGGACAAATTTTTGATACCGAAGAATAAGTCCAATGTATATCTGATTACTTAAGTATTATATAATCCAATATATTAATTCATTCTATATTAAAAAATTTTATTGTTTTTGTTTTTTAGGTTGATCCTACAGGAAGACCAAATGTTTTTTTTTTCTGAACCGAGTCTGTCCTCCATAGTTTTTTCTGATGTGAGTATTTCTGATTTGATATTTTGTTCGAATTATGATAGTTATTTATGTATTTATTTACCTGTTTAGACCATTCCGAAATATAAAGTTAAATTAACCCTTTTTAAAGGATGGCCTGTGTGACTTTACTGATTCACAGTTTGCCAAGAATGTCAACATACTAACAGATGTTAACAATAATTGGAATCTATTATGTGGGTCCTACCATCTTGGCCTTGTCTGCAACAACATATAGGCTAGGTTTTACCTCTAAGATTCCTTTAATAATTAACGCAGAATAGTCCTAAATTGAGATGTTAATATGGATCTTAATCTAATTATGGAACTACCATCTTGCCCTTGTTTTATGATAACATTTGGCTAGGTCTTTGTCCCTTTTTAGATTTTACCATTTTAATATGATGGCAGATCTTTTAATTATTTTCATTTATTTTTCATGTTTTATGCACATAATTAACAATAATAAATAAAATGAAAATTTAACTAGAACATCTCATAAATTGTTTAAACAAGTACATCATTCGCCCTAAACGGGACTTTCTACGAAAATAAATGCCCACGCAGGGGCGGAAAACCAAAACAAACCCACGCAGGGGTTAACTAAAAGACATGCCCACGCAGGGGCAGAATACAAATGACAAGCCCACGCAGGGGCTGAGTACTGAAGCAAAAAGTCCACGCAGGGACTTGATTACAACTAAAATAAATAAAACAAAAGGTCTTCAATGACCCCTTCTTTTGGACTTCCCTTTGATCAAGTCTGATAATCCCTTGAAGAAGCCTCGTGTGTTACTGCGCTTTGTTCGGATTTCCCGTTCACATCGGTCCAATCTCTCAAGGACCTCTTGCTGGCGCTCAGGCGGGATCAACTGTGGCTGCGGAGGCTGATACAGAGGTTGAGGAGGTGGCGGACGCTGGTATCCATAAGTTGGGTAACCAGTGGTCCAAAGACCACCATAGGGTCCCTCTGGTTGACTAGCATTGAAGTCCCATGCCTCCTGGTATGGGTCTACATCAGCATAGTTGTAATGGGTATGCGCCGGCTGCTCAAAGGGTTATACGCCGCTGAACCGGCGTATGCAGGTATTGGGTTATCAAAACCCACTGGTGGCGCCATAGGCGCAGAGTTGATCTCTGGGATGGGGTTTGATGGACCTCCCATATGTGGTTCTTCTTCCTGGAGTGGCGGATAGTGACTGCCACTCGATGGTTGGGGTGTGCTGATGCGGACACCCCCTCGCACGGACATCCGTGCGTTTGACCTTCTCCGCCTCGGTGGCTCCGGAGGCGGCTGTTGTTCCACTGGTGGTGGTGGTGGCGGAGTGACTGCCACAAATCGGTGATCCTCGGAAGGATCCTGCTGCTGGTATGGGGACGAGTGTTCGGAGGGCGTGAAATACCAGTCAATCTGCCTGAACCTCGCCTCGTAGCTGTCCGGACCACGATAAGGCGATCCGTGGAAAGATGACCCATCGGAGATTTCGATGGGGTGGTTCGGTGTTCCGGACGCAGGCTCCACGGGATCCGTGTCTTCGTCCATGTCGTCCGCGTGATCCCCTGAGAAGTGATCCTCAGGTCCTAGTGGGTTAAAACCCACGGGTTCTAGAAGGTAGTTAGCCGGGTTGAATCGGCTTTGGAATGCAGGTGAAGGGTTGTCAAAGGAATGGTGTGAGTTCGATCTTTGCAAGGGTATAAAAGAAGGTGGTTGGTTGTTGGACTCGTTCTCCGAGTGGGGCCCAAAAGAATGCAAATACGAAGGTGAGGAACTTAGGGAGACTGACCGCCTCCCAGGTTCAACGTAGAGCCTCCATGGCTCCTGCGGGCTAGTACTCATGGTGATGGAAGGCGTTCGCCGGTGTGAGGGCCCGGCTTCATGATCGTGGCCCGTAACTGGGCCCTTGCCTCGACCTCTCAAAAATCTTGGCGGCATTTTGACCTGCAAACATGGTTAAGATAACGACCAATATATATAAAAATAAAAGACCGAATAACAAAACGAAAAAGAGTTTGTCCTATGTTCGATGTCTAGACTCGGAACTCGAAGAATGCGCAATTCGTGCACTGAGATTAAACACAAAGGCTAGTGTTTAATTCACTCAGTGTTGGCTTTGATACCAACCTGTCACACCCCTAATTTCCACGTGTCACCGGTGGGCCCGGTGGGGGAGTATCGTGACGTAGTTAATATCATCATAGTCAAACAACACAAATTATAATGCACAACGGAAGCAATAGAATAGATTTATTTCAACCAAACAAAATGTAATATCCAAGTATCACATAGTAGCTGAAATAGATCCACAGGCGGATCAACATAAAAAGGAAAATTGTTCAACAGATGATGGCATCCAAGCTTGCGAGACTCTAACGATGCTAAGGAGTGGCCAGCCTATTACGTGTAGAACCTGCACTTAATCTTTTTGGGGAAAATACGTCAGTTTACACTGGTAAATACAATTTAACTGACTCATTTTGAAAACATTTTAAAAATTGATTTGAATGCACATGGCACAAAACTTTTTATAACTTGGGATAACTAATCAAATTTAAACTTGTAAAAGAGTTACATGTTTGTTATGCGTTTAGTCGCCTGGTTCGTGTCGGGTTTAAGATTAATAGACACACCACTTAGTATAAATCCGCGGCGGGAAAACCAACGGTTATACCTTAATAAATATGGACACATTGTCGGGTGTACGCTTACACCCGCGTGTCAAGGTCGTGGCCATTTCATGAATGATGCCAAGGATATCCGGGACATGGTCATTAAACTCCCAAAGGCGTAAAACAAACAACACAAATTTTTAAACGGGTCACATTAATAATACTCAACTACTAATGAGTTAAGGTCAATTGCCCGACCAAGCGGTATTTTATATACCGTACCCCAAGCCCGTATAAGGGAAAATAAGTTAAAAGTATTTACCTGGGCAAGTATAAAACCACAATAAGCAAATGCAAGTGTCTTTTACTGGTCTCCTATTCTGGAACGAAGGTTTATAATAACCTATTAGAATCCTAACGGGTCTTTAATATAGCCTAAGCTTAGACCGGTTAGTTTCGAAGGAAAATTACGGTTTAATCGCATGGAGGGCAAAAACCGGAAAGGAATGTGATTTTGACCCAACAAGTTTGGAGACTTGTAAAATATGGGTAAACTAAACACATTCTGGATTTTGAGACAAACATGATATGGTTTGACCCGTTTTGGCTAATATGCGTAAACTAGTTACATAAGCCGATCCGAACGCGAAAGTGCGTAACGGGTAACCATATAAATCATATACGAGTTTCCTGAGATTATATGCACCAAGTATGTTGTGATATCAGCAAGATATGTCCTATTATGCCCTAAATGATTTTAAACTCAAATTACGCCTCATAAGGGCATTTTGGTCATTTTAAAGGGCATAAGAGAGTTAAACTAGCAATCTGAGTTATCTATCTGAATAAATCAATAAATATACTTAGTTTATCATGTTATAACAGTAGGATATCATATATATGTGAATTTTATTAATTATAACCATCTTATGCACCGAAAGGGCATTTTGGTAATTTCACATAAGTCTAAAAGGTCAAAACTGGAAATCTGAGTTTCAAACTTTAGTTTACTGTTATAATATAAAAATTTACTGAATATATCAGTAGGTATCAATCCTTATAAATATAAACTAGTTTTGATACATACTATGTCGTAAATATGCCTAAAAAGGCGATTTGGAGCCAATTCCGGGTTTTAAAAGAAAAGCTGATATTTTTTTAATATTCCAGAAGGCTCAAAATAATTATTTTAACATAACAAATCAGTAGAAAAAGGTTTGGGGTCAAAAGGGTTTATAAAACTCATTTTATAGCCCAAAAGGGCAAAACCGGCATTAGCCGAATTAAGTTTAAAACTCCAAGTTATGCTCAGCCTAAAAATAAATAAAAATCTCTAAAAATCCCAAAATATTATTATATATCAGTGGGTATAAAGTTTGATATAAAAATTTGGGTTAGATAGGCTACATGCTAATTACGCTAATTAATTACTAAGGAAGCTTCTAATTACGCTAATGAGCATAACTATTAATCTAGACCTCAAAATGATGTCAAATTTTGGTTACAAGTCTATAATTCAGTAACTAAGATGTCTACCCTTTTACATTTTCAAAAATCATATTTTATGGACATTTGGGCATAGTGGTCAACATATGGGCATTTAACGGAAATTTGCATAATAATTAGACAACTAGTGAACTAAGCCGTATAATCACAGAGGGTTATACTAACATGTTACTACATCCAAAAGAAGCTCTAAGGCAATCTTAAACTTGACTAAAACGGGTCAGAACTGAAAGTCAAAGTGAAAGTCAAACTATGCGACTTTCGGTTCCAAACCGGGTCTAAACAGAAAATTGTCGAGTTGAACATGTTGGGACATGTTCTTACATTAGTTACCAAGTTATATTAATGATCAAACAGGTTGCATGTATCCTACATTGCTAATTATGAGTTAATTTGGATTTAAGCATTCTGTTGACTTTTTAAAGTATACTTTGACTCGACAATTAACATGGTTAGAGTGGGAATCTGAAAATACCCTTTTAAGGGTTTGTTACCCACATAATTACCTACTTATAAGTATTTTTAATTCAAGATATTACTGAGTAATTATGGACTAATCTCGAAGTCAAACCTTAATTATGATGGTTTGACTTTTAGCTAATCAACTAAGCTAAAATGGATTAAGGATGATTAGGATCACTTACAATGGTCCTAAATAGGATTAGAGACTTAAGGGAATCTTGGTTACTGTCCAGAGAAGCTCCAAGGTGCTTGAACAAAGATGCAAGTGAGCAAGTCCAAATGATCACAACTCAAGTCCTTTTATAGTGAACCATATGGTCCAAGATCATGATATGCAACTCTACAATTGATGTGAGATAGTTCCAGGTGCCCCTATGTGGCTAAATACTGCCTAGCAAGTCCCTGGTTTCGAAAACCATTCATTTAAGTCGGTGTAACAGGCTGAACAGGCAGCTGTCCAAAACCTGCTGCCAGCGACAACCTTACGGACCGTAAGCCTAAGCTCTTGCGGTCCGTATGCTCCTCTTGCGGACCGTATGCTGAAACAGTTACGATCTGTAACCGCCCTTGCTGAAATCTCCCAGGTATGCACCTTACAGACCGTAAGCCATGACCCTTACGGTCCGTAACCGATGGTCAGAGGACAAAAATTTGTAAACTTTCAAGCCTTGACCATGCAATCAAACAAGTCCGAAATCCATGCCATCTTTCTCAGTTGTGGGACCTTCTTGCTCAGCCATTGCATGCTTGTATATCCCTTACATGTTTTTACTTCACTTTGGATTCTTGTGGGAAGATGGAATTGACAGAAATACCAAGAACAAGTCTTGGATTCTCACAATTTATGATTTTGCTTAATCAAATTATTTTCCAACTCCTTTTACAAGGATTTAATTCAGGATTTTTCTTGAAGTAACATTCTTAATAATCAAATTTCCATATAAAAGATGGAATTTTATTTATTTAGAAACAACCGGTTAATATGTAAGATGTTTATCAAACGATTTAAGGATCTTGGGATTTATAAATTTGGGTCGCTCAGAGGTGTTTTAATAACATGTCGCCCTTGGGTCGTTCAGAGGTATTTTTAATAACATGACGCCCTCTTAAAAATCCTACCATACATCTTTATATTTGATCCGCGTTCCTGACACGTTTGTCTCACGTGACACGTGTCTTTATTTTATTGGACAGGAATTTTCGAGGTGTTACATCCTCACCCCCTTAAAAGAAATCTCGACCTCGAGATTTATTGAAATAATTGAGGGTATTTTTCTTTCATTGTGGACTCTAACTCCCACGTATAATCGGGACCTCTACGACCATCCCATTTGACCTTGACAATAGGCACATACTTCCTTTGAAGCTTCTTTACCTGTCGATCCTCAATCGACACAGGTTTTTCCACAAATTTCAAGCTCTCATCTATATGCACATCTGTGTGTGGTATGACCAGTGATTCATTAGCTAGACATTTCTTCAGACTGCAGATGTGGAACACATTGTGAATTCCACTGAGCTCTTCAGGTAAATTCAACCTATAAGCCACTGACCCAACACATTCGATGATCTCGAATGGTCCTATGTACCTCGGGCTTAAGTTACCTTTCTTACCAAATCGCATCACCCCCTTCCAGGGTGATACTTTGAGCAAAACTTTATCACCAACCTCGAACTTGAGGGGTTTTCGTCTTTTATCAGCATAGCTCTTCTGCCTATCCCGGGCAGCTTTCAGGCGGTCACGAATTTGGACAATCTTGTTTGTCGTTTCAAAGACTAGATCGGGACCTGATAATTGAGTGTCTCCTACTTCTGCCCAACAAATGGGCGTTCTGCACTTCCTACCATATAATGCCTCAAAAGGCGCAGCCTGAATGCTGGTATGATAGCTATTGTTATAGGAGAACTCGACCAAAGGTAGGTGCCTATCCCAACTACCTCCTAAATCAATCACACATGCCCAAAGCATGTCTTCCAATGTCTGGAGGGTACGCTCACTCTGCCCATCCGTCTGAGGATGGTAAGCTGTACTAAAGTTCAATTGCGTCCCCAGAGACTGTTGGAAACTCTTCCAAAAATGCGAAGTGTATCTAGTATCCCTATCAGAGATAATAGACACTGGTACCCCATGCAGGGATACGATTTTATCAACATACAGTTGGGCCAACATGTCCGAACTGTAAGTTTCCTTAATAGGTAGGAAATGAGCTGACTTGGTCAGTCTGTCAACTATGACCCATATAGTATCATTTCCCTTCTGCGTCTTAGGCAACTTGGTGATGGAATCCATCGTCACCATTTCCCATTTCCAAGTGGGAATCTCAGGCTGTTGTAGCAAACCTGACGGATTCTGATGCTCAGCCTTGACTTGAGCGCATGTCAGACATTTGGCTACATGGGTGGCTATAGACTTCTTCAAACCTATCCACCAATAATTTGCCTTCACATCCTGGTACATCTTATCCGCTCCAGGATAAACAGAATATCTGGAAATGTAGGCTTCCTGAAGGATAACGTCTCGAAGTCCTCCATAAACAGGAACCCATATTCTTCCATTTAATCTCAGGATTCCATCCTTGCCATAGGATAACTGTTCTTCAGTTACCCCTAGCTTTTCATTAGGATAGTTAGCGTCTGACACAGCTTCCCTCTGTGCAGCTAACAACCTTTCATTCAGACTATTCTTGATTTCAATGCTCTTGGCATTGATCCTTATTGGTTTCACTCTTTCTTTTCTGCTCAAGGCATCTGCGACTACGTTGGCCTTGCCTGGATGGTATCTTATTTCACAATCATAATCGTTCAGAGTTTCCATCCAGTGTCGCTGCCTCATGTTCAAATCCTTCTGATTGAATAGATGCTGAAGGCTTTTGTGATCAGAATAGATCACACATTTAGTCCCATACAGGTAATGTCTCCAAAGCTTAAGTGCAAATACAATGGCACCCAACTCCAAGTCATGGGTGGTGTAATTCTTCTCGTGCACCTTTAGCTGTCGTGAAGCATAGGCAATGACCTTGCCTTTCTGCATTAACACACAACCCATCCCGGTGTGTGATGCATCACAATATACTACAAACTCCTCTATTCCATCAGGCAATGTCAACACAGGTGCATTGCTCAACTTCTGCTTCAAAATATCAAATGACTCTTGCTGCTTAGGCCCCCAATTGAACTTGCTATTCTTGCGAGTTAGAAGAGCCAGGGGTGCTGCAATTCTTGAGAAATTCTCGATAAAGCGTCTGTAGTATCCTGCCAATCCTAGGAAACTGCGAATCTCCGTAGGCGTCTTTGGCTCCTGCCAATTCATGACAGCTTCAACCTTAGCGGGATCCACTTGGATACCATGCTTACTCACACTGTGTCCAAGAAATTGGACTTCTCGAAGCCAAAACTCGCATTTAGAAAATTTGGCATAGAGTTTTTCTTGATGTAGCAACTTCAGAGTACATCGAAGATGTTTCTCATGGTCATCTTGACTCTTCGAGTAGATGAGAATGTCGTCGATAAAGACATTGACAAATTTATCCAAATAAGGCTTGCAGACGCGATTCATGAGATCCATGAATGCGGCAGGTGCATTAGTGAGCCCAAAAGGCATCACTAGGAACTCGTAATGACCATAACGAGTCCTAAATGCAGTCTTGTGCACATCTTCATCCTTGACCTTCAATTGATGATAGCCTGACCTTAAATCAATCTTAGAAAAGTGGCTCGCTCCTTGTAACTGATCGAACAGATCGTCGATCCTGGGCAAAGGATACCTATTCTTTATAGTGACCTTATTAAGCTCACGGTAATCGATGCATAAACGCATCGAACCGTCTTTCTTCTTGACGAACAAGATTGGCGCTCCCCATGGAGACGAACTAGGTCTAATAAAACCTTTGGCTAGCAGATCATCTAGCTGCGTCCTCAATTCCTTCACTTCTGTTGGTGCCAATCTATATGGTGCTCTTGCAATAGGTGCAGCTCCTGGAATGATGTCGATTCTGAACTCCACTTGTCTATCTGGTGGCAAACCAGGTAGTTCTTCAGGGAAAACTTTAGGGTAGTCAGAGATGACTGGAATATCTTCAATCTTGGGTCTTTCCTCACCAATGGTTACCTGTGCCATATAAATGACACAACCTTTCTTCAAACATCTGGATGCCTTTAGCATAGCCACTTGCTCTGGCAATCCGTGATGGGTATCTCCCTGAATGGTAAGTGGTTCTCCAGACGGAGTCTTGATCACCACTTGCTTTTTGTTGCACACGATCTGGGCTTCGTTATGCGATAACCAATCCATACCCAACACTATATCGAAACCGGCTAACTTAAAGGGTAACAGGGATAAAGGAAAAGAGTGGTTCCTAATGGATATGACACATCCATCTAACACAGTCGAAATTGTTTCCATGGTTCCATCAGCTAATTCTACCTTATAATTCACACTTAAGGCTTTAACAGGTAACTTTAACAATTCACAAAACTTATTATCTACAAAGGATTTATCTGCTCCAGAATCAAACAATACTCTTGTGAAAACATCATTAATTAGAAACGTACCGGTTATGACGTTATCGTTCTGGATGGCCTCCTGAACATTCATTTGAAAGACCCTAGCGTTGGTCTTTTTCCCTTCTTCAGCTTTCTTTACAAGTTTTGGGCAGTTGGTCTTGATATGCCCTTTTTCATTGCAACTATAACAAGTTGCATCTTTCAGCTTTTTGCACTCAAGAGTCCTGTGCTCAGTGGACTTGCAAATCCCACATGCCTTAGGCTGGGATTGGGATTTCTGCTTAAACCTGCACTTCCCAAAATGGTGCTTCTTGCAGATCTTGCACTTTGGCCTATCACTTGACTGTTGCTCACCCTTCTTGGATCCCGACCCTTTCTTGTGGTCGTTGTTTCCTTTTCGCTTCTTATCTGAGCGTCGTGAACCATCATCTTCACGCTTTCTCTTCTCGGCGTCAGCATTTCTCAATGATCTCTGTCTCACTGCATCCAGAGTGAGAGACAGAGATATATCAGCTACGGATCTAAATGTAGCGGGCCGAGAGGCCTTCACGCTAGCTTTGATTTCTGGGGCCAAACCCCCAATGAAACGTGCGATCCTTTTGGGTTCCGGGGTCACAAGGTACGGAACCAATCTTGACAGGGTGTTGAAACTTGTGAGATAAGCCTGGCAATCCAGGTTCTTCATGACCAGCGATAGGAAATCAGATTCTATCTTTTCAACCTCATGCTGAGGGCAGTAATTTTCCTTCATAAGAGCAACAAATTGCTCCCAAGACATGTTGTACAAAGCAACTTTTCCAGAGGCTTGGATCAATGACCTCCACCATGCTAGGGCTTCACCCTTAAATGACTGGGATGCAAACTTTACCATGTCCCTTTCAGCACAACCACTAATGTCCACAACAGTGTCCATTTCATCCAGCCAGGTCATGCAATCTACAGCGCCCTTCTCCCCAGTAAAATCTCGGGGCTTGCATGAAACAAAATACTTATATGTGCAACCCTTGGCGCGGGGTGCATCATCGAACACTACCTTTTTAGGGTGAACACTGTTCTCATTTGACGAGTGTCGATCATCATCTTTCTTAGACACATCCTTCTTGGACTTAGGCTTGACAGAGGGTGGCTTGCTATGAGCCTCAGAATGGGTTTTTGGTTTGGAATGAGGTGTAGACAGGGTTCTACTTCGGGTCCCAGAGGACTCACTATACTGCCTATCCAAAGCTTTTGTAACTGCGTTGTCCACTAGTGCTTGCAGCTCCGCACCAGTCAACTGTATTCTGGCGTTATCATGGTTTTCCACCGGATGGCTATTTACTTCATCCGACCCGGCCATGTAGCTGCAATTGCTACATTTAAAAATTAATGGGCAAGGATTTAATTAGAGGGTTTTACAGTATTTTATATTTTATTAACCATGGTTTTAAATTGCCATTTTAGGTTAATTTGTTAAAATTTTAGGATCTTTATTATTACCCTAAAATATATTAATAATAGCACATAAGACCTAGTCACAAGGACAATTTTAAATAAACCAGGAATTTAACAAAGTCCCGGTATTCAGGTTTGAACCATAGTTCGTTACCTGTTATTTACATGGAGTCATAAGCTACCACAGTTTTTTAGTCCCAGAGGACATTTAATTATTGCCCATAGGCACTTCGCCCTGAAGAAGCGGTTATATAATTAAGGGAATTTAAATTAACCCTTTTTAAAGGATGGCCTGTGTGACTTTACTGATTCACAGTTTGCCAAGAATGTCAACATACTAACAGATGTTAACAATAATTGGAATCTATTATGTGGGTCCTACCATCTTGGCCTTGTCTGCAACAACATATAGGCTAGGTTTTACCTCTAAGATTCCTTTAATAATTAACGCAGAATAGTCCTAAATTAAGATGTTAATATGGATCTTAATCTAATTATGGAACTACCATCTTGCCCTTGTTTTATGATAACATTTGGCTAGGTCTTTGTCCCTTTTTAGATTTTACCATTTTAATATGATGACATATCTTTTAATTATTTTCATTTATTTTTCATGTTTTATGCACATAATTAACAATAATAAATAAAATGAAAATTTAACTAGAACATCTCATAAATTGTTTAAACAAGTACATCATTCGCCCTAAACGGGACTTTCTATGAAAATAAATGCCCACGCAGGGGCGGAAAACCAAAACAAACCCACGCAGGGGTTAACTAAAAGACATGCCCACGCAGGGGCAGAATACAAATGACAAGCCCACGCAGGGGCTGAGTACTGAAGCAAAAAGTCCACGCAGGGACTTGATTACAACTAAAATAAATAAAACAAAAGGTCTTCAATGACCCCTTCTTTTGGACTTCCCTTTGATCAAGTCTGATAATCCCTTGAAGAAGCCTCGTGTGTTACTGCACTCTGTTCGGATTTCCCGTTCACATCGGTCCAATCTCTCAAGGACCTCTTGCTGGCGCTCAGGCGGGATCAACTGTGGCTGCGGCGGCTGATACAGAGGTTGAGGAGGTGGCGGACGCTGGTATCCATAAGTTGGGTAACCAGTGGTCCAAAGACCACCATAGGGTCCCTCTGGGTGACTAGCATTGTAGTCCCATGCCTCCTGGTATGGGTCTACATTAGCATAGGTGTAATGGGTATGCGCCGGCTGCTCAAAGGGGTTATACGCCGCTGAACCGGCGTATGCAGGTATTGGGTTATCAAAACCCACTGGTGGCGCCATAGGCGCAGAGTTGATCTCTGGGATGGGGTTTGATGGACCTCCCATCTGCGGTTCTTCTTCTTCCTGGAGTGGCGGATAATGACTGCCACTCGATGGTTGGGGTGTGCTGATGCGGACACCCCCTCGCACGGACATCCGTGCGTTTGGCCTTCTCCGCCTCGGTGGCTCCGGAGGTGGCTGTTATTCCACTAGTGGTGGTGGTGGCGGAGTGACTGCCACAAATCGGTGATCCTCGGAAGGATCCTGCTGCTGGTATGGGGACGAGTGTTCGGAGGGCGTGAAATACCAGTCAATCTGCTTGAACCTCGCCTCGTAGCTGTCCGGACCACGATAAGGTGATCCGTGGAAAGATGACCCATCGGAGATTTCGATGGGGTGGTTCGGTGTTCCGAACGCAGGCTCCACGGGATCCGTGTCTTCATCCATGTCGTCCGCGTGATCCCCTGAGAGGTGATCCTCAGGTCCTAGTGGGTTAAAACCCACGGGTTCTGGAAGGTAGTTAGCCGGGTTGAACCGGCTTTGGAATGCAGGTGAAGGGTTGTCAAAGGAATGGTGTGAGTTCGATCTTTGCAAGGGTATAAAAGAAGGTGGTTGGTTGTTGGACTCGTTCTCCGAGTGGGGCCCAAAAGAATGCAAATACGAAGGTGAGGAACTGAGGGAGACTGACCGCCTCCCAGGTTCAACGTAGAGCCTCCATGGCTCCTGCGGGCTAGTACTCATGGTGATGGAAGGCGTTCGCCGGTGTGAGGGCCCGGCTTCATGATCATGGCCCGTAACTGGGCCCTTGCCTCGACCTCTCAAAAATCTTGGCGGCATTTTGACCTGCAAACATGGTTAAGATAACGACCAATATATATAAAAATAAAAGACCGAAGAACAAAACAAAACAGAGTTTGTCCTATGTTCGATGTCTAGACTCGGAACTCGAAGAATGTGCAATTCGTGCACTGAGATTAAACACAAAAGGCTAGTGTTTAATTCACTCAGTGTTGGCTCTGATACCAACCTGTCACACCCCTAATTTTCACGTGTCACCGGTGGGCCCGGTGGGGGAGTATCGTGACGTAGTTGATATCATCATAGTCAAACAACACAAATTATAATGCACAGCGGAAGCAATAAAATAGATTTACTTCAACCAAACAAAATGAGTTAAGGTCAATTGCCCGACCAAGCGGTATTTTATATACCGTACCCCAAGCCCGTATAAGGGAAAATAAGTTAAAAGTATTTACCTGAGCAAGTATAAAACCACAATAAGCAAATGCAAGTGTCTTTTACTGGTCTCCTATTCTGGAACAAAAGTTTATAATAACCTATTAGAATCCTAACGGGTCTTTAATATAGCCTAAGCTTAGACCGGTTAGTTTCGAAGGAAAATTACGGTTTAATCGCATGGAGGGCGAAAACCGAAAAGGAATGTGATTTTGACCCAATAAATTTGGAGACTTGTAAAATATGGGTAAACTAAACACATTCTGGATTTTGAGACAAACATGATATGGTTTGACCCGTTTTGGCTAATATGCGTAAACTAGTTACATAAGCCGATCCGAACGCGAAAGTGCGTAACGGGTAACCATATAAATCATATACGAGTTTCCTGAGATTATATGCACCAAGTATGTTGTAATATCAGCAAGATATGTCCTATTATGCCCTAAATGATTTTAAACTCAAATTACGCCTCATAAGGGCATTTTGGTCATTTTAAAGGGCATAAGAGAGTTAAACTAGCAATCTGAGTTATCTATCTGAATAAATCAATAAATATACTTAGTTTATCATGTTATAACAGTAGGATATCATATATATGTGAATTTTATTAATTATAACCATCTTATGCACCGAAAGGGCATTTTGGTAATTTCACATAAGTCTAAAAGGTCAAAACTGGAAATCTGAGTTTCAAACTTTAGTTTACTGTTATAATATAAAAATTTACTGAATATATCAGTAGGTATCAATCCTTATAAATATAAACTAGTTTTGATACATACTATGTCGTAAATATGCCTAAAAAGGCGATTTGGAGCCAATTCCGGGTTTTAAAAGAAAAGCTGATATTTTTTTAATATTCCAGAAGGCTCAAAATAATTATTTTAACATAACAAATCAGTAGAAAAAGGTTTGGGGTCAAAAGGGTTTATAAAACTCATTTTATAGCCCAAAAGGGCAAAACCGGCATTAGCCGAATTAAGTTTAAAACTCTAAGTTATGCTCAGCCTAAAAATAAATAAAAATCTCTAAAAATCCCAAAATATTATTATATATTAGTGGGTATAAAGTTTGATATAAAAATTTGGGTTTAGATAGGCTACATGCTAATTACGCTAATTAATTACTAAGGAAGCTTCTAATTACGCTAATGAGCATAACTCTTAATCTAGACCTCAAACTGATGTCAAATTTTGGTTACAAGTCGATAATTCAGTAACTAAGATTTCTACCCTTTTACATTTTCAAAAAATCATATTTTAGGGACATTTGGGCATAATGGTCAACATATGGGCATTTAACGGAAATTTGCATAATAATTAGACAACTAGTGAACTAAGCCGTATAATCACAGAGGGTTATACTAACATGTTACTAGGTCCAAAAGAAGCTCTAAGGCAATCTTAAACTTGACTAAAACGAGTCAGAACTGAAAGTCAAAGTGAAAGTCAAACTATGCGACTTTCGGTTCCAAACCGGGTCTAAACAGAAAATTGTCGAGTTGAACATGTTGGGACATGTTCTTACATTAGTTACCAAGTTATATTAATGATCAAACAGGTTGCATGTATCCTACATTGCTAATTATGAGTTAATTTGGATTTAAGCATTCTGTTGACTTTTTAAAGTATACTTTGACTCGACAATTAACATGGTTAGAGTGGGAATCTGAAAATACCCTTTTAAGGGTTTGTTACCCACATAATTACCTACTTATAAGTATTTTTAATTCTAGATATTACTGAGTAATTATGGACTAATCTCGAAGTCAAACCTTAATTACGATGGTTTGACTTTTAGCTAATCAACTAAGCTAAAATGGATTAAGGATGATTAGGATCACTTACAATGGTCCTAAATAGGATTAGAGACTTAAGGGAATCTTGGTTGCTGTCCAGAGAAGCTCCAAGGTGCTTGAACAAAGATGCAAGTGAGCAAGTCTAAATGATCACAACTCAAGTCCTTTTATAGTGAACCATATGGTCCAAGATCATGACATGCAACTCTACAATTGATGTGAGATGGTTCCAGGTGCCCCTATGTGGCTAAATACTGCCTAGTAAGTCCCTGGTTTCGAAAACCATCCATTTAAGTCGGTGTAACAGGCTGAACAGGCAGCTGTCCAAAACCTGCTGCCAGCGACAGCCTTACGGACCGTAAGCCTAAGCTCTTGCGGTCCGTATGCTCCTCTTGCGGACCGTATGCTGAAACAGTTACGGTCCGTAACCGACCCTTGCTGAAATCGCCCAGGTATGCACCTTACGGACCGTAAGCCATGACCCTTACGGTCCGTAACCGATGGTCAGAGGACAAAAATTTGTAAACTTTCAAGCCTTGACCATGCAATCAAACAAGTCCGAAATCCATGCCATCTTTCTCAGTTGTGGGACCTTCTTGCTCAGCCATTGCATGCTTGTATATCCGTTACATGTTTTTACTTCACCTTGGATTCTTGTGGGAAGATGGAATTGACGGAAATACCAAGAACAAGTCTTGGATTCTCACAATTTATGATTTTGCTTAATCAAATTATTTTCCAACTCCTTTTACAAGGATTTAATTCAGGATTTTTCTTGAAGTAACATTCTTAATAATTAAATTTCCATATAAAAGATGGAATTTTATTTATTTAGAAACAACCGGTTAATATGTAAGATGTTTATCAAACGATTTAAGGATCTTGGGATTTATAAATTTGGGTCGCTCAGAGGTGTTTTAATAACATGTCGCCCTTGGGTCGTTCAGAGGTATTTTTAATAACATGACGCCCTCTTAAAAATCCTACCATACATCTTTATATTTGATCCGGGTTCCTGACACGTTTGTCTCACGTGACACGTGTCTTTATTTTATTGGACAGGAATTTTTGAGGTGTTACGTTTTATTTCTTATAAAAACAAATAATTATTATTTATTTCAACTTATTAGGCCACTCGGAAATGTAAAACAGTTATGTTGGTGTCCGATGAGTCTCTTATCGCTCATCGTACACGTTCAAAGTTTAGAATCAAAAATGAATTTGTGGTTGTTGATAAGATCACGGCTGCTGAAACCGCATTTGTTAGCCGTAAACGTTCTACATTGAAAAGGTCGAAAACAGTTTCAATCATTGAGTTCACCAAATTCGCCGAAAACAAAATGGTATGTGTTTTCATATTATTAAATTTTATATATTTTATTCAAGTAATAAGCATATGTTATAGATTACTTTGACAATTTTTTTGTTTTGTGACTTTCAGCGTTTACCGTCTGCTGTTTCCGATGAGTTGTCTCTTTCTGTTCACAACCTCCGTGATGTTTCGATCTAAAACCTTAGATGTGAGGTAACAAACATGAAGACGATAGCGGAAAAGAATGGAGATGGTTACAGGTATGGTTTTTCCAAGTGGTCGGCTTTCTTGAAATCAAATCAAATCCACATCGGCGCTACTATTTTCTTTAAATATGTCAAGTCTTCACAGCTTTTGATTTTGACCAAAGTTGTACACAAGACGACAAAGAAAAGAGGCCATTCGTGACTGTTTGCATTTGTGGTTAGTTGGTTTTGTATATGTTTTTGTGAACTGGTAGTTCTTAGTTGATGGTGGGTTGACAGTTGTTTGCATACTTTCTACTTGATCTTCGTATAGCTCAAGTTGGATGTCTGTTATGTTTTCTGTTTGGACAATTAGTACTTAAACACGCCCTCTTTTGTAAGAAAGTTTACAAGTTCTTTTTTGTTTTAATTTAGAACATAATTTTGGTACTACTCTTTTTGCCAATTTTATTATTATCTTTGCACAACCAATCATATTACTTTTTTAATATCCATGCATCCAACGCAAACATCCGAACCTCTAAATATATTATTTTAATACGAATATATATATTTTTATCATTACGAATGTTAGTTTCATATATTTTTAGTAAAAAATACAACAATTGAATAAATCTTATACACGATAAAACATAACAGTCAAATTATGAAATAAGTTGATGTTTGAATTTTTATGTTTACTTATTTCTAGATGTATATCTTATTTTTTATTAACTTATTATTTATTTTAGGAAATTTATAAATATTTATAATAATTAACAAAACAATGATAATTTATTTATGTTAATTTTTTGGTCGATTTTGTCTATTCGTAATTTACAAAGTTTTGTAAAGTAATATTTCCATTTATAATGCAATAACATATCAAAGTTATTTTAGATAATTTGTTTCTTTATTAATTGTAATCATATTTAAGTAAAATGGAAACTACAATAGAATGACAATTAATTTTGATGTAGATATTTTTTTTATCAAAATATATATAATATTTGTTTTGTTCTATGGCATTACACTTTTAATTAATTATTTAACGATCATTTCTTGAGTACTAATAAAAAATCCTTATTTATATTGTTACAATTTTCTATTTGAAAATGAGGTTTTTTTTTTTTTTTTTTTTTTTTATCAAAGTTGGGTTATGCAGGTTAGTGTTAAATCTCATGTTGATCATATTACAATGAACATATATTTGTTTATTTCCAGTATTAAATGTTTAAACTTTAAATTTTTTTAAAGTCTAAATATGAAATAGTATTGTCAAATCAAGCCTTTATTTTTATGTATATATTTACACGATTTTTTTTATAAATATGTATTTATGTAAATTTATGTTACTGAATTATACACTTTCCTTATTTATCAAAATTTTACATATTTTTTATTTTTAATCCGAAAAATCGTTTCTATAAATATGATCTTAGAAATTTTCATATAAATACATCTTTATTTTTTCATCATTCATAAATTTATTCCAATGAATAACTTTTCTTTTTATTGAGTAACTGTTTGAGAGGTACGGTATGGAAGACCAAGGTGAAATTACTTTTTTGAATGACATTGACGCTCTTAGTACAAACTACACTATCAAAGTGAAGATTATTAGTTTGTGGAGAAAGAAAATGAAAGGTAACGAAAGAGAGACATATCGTATCGATATGATACTAATGGATGAGATGGTAAATTATTTAACTAATTAATTTTTCATCTTTTGTTGTTTTTATATGATTTAAAGCTCATGTTAACAATTCTTTTGCATGTTATTTATTATTTATTTACAGGGTACCAAGATTCAAGTGTCTTGCTTACATAGGCTTTTTTCAAAATTTGAGAGTCATCTTAATGTTGATGAATGCCTTATAATAAAAAGGCCATCTCTTGCTGCGAACACTGCATCTTTCAAGATTGGTCCTAACAATCAAAAGCTATCTTTTTATTACCATACATTTGTCGAAAAGTGCAGTAAATGGGATGGTCCACACTTCGTTTTCGATTTTGTTGATTTCAAGGATGTTGTGTCACAGAGATACAAGGAGGGTGCAACAATAGGTATTATTTTTAATTCTTACAAAATATTGATATCACAACATTTCTTTCACATTTTACTTATTATATTCTGTTTACTTTATATTAACATGTTTTATGTTTTAATCTTAGATTTCATCGGTTATGTTGTTGTTTGCTATAAGATTGAGGACACTAACAAAAAAGATGGTTCTAAACGAAAATGCCTCAATCTTAAACTTCAAGATCTCGAGTAATACAATTTACATTATTTTTTCTTTATATTTTATAAATTTTACCTAATTTTGTTACTCTGAAATTAATTGCCTATATTCTTTTTTAGAGATGTTGAGATTGATTTAACTCTTTGGGATGATTATGCGAAGGAAATGTGTTCGTACATGCTTAGTCAAGATCGTGAAGCCCATGTTGTCATTGCTGTTCATTTTGGTGTTGTTAAAACCTACAAAGGTATCTTATTAAGTCTAAGATTTAATTTAAACAATATATATATATATATATATATATAGATGTGATGTTTATTTATGTTACTTAATAACAGGTAAATGGGGGATATCTAATAATTTTGATGGTACACGGCTTTTCATTAACGACAATTTTGATCAGATGCTGACATTCAAGGAAAAGTGAGCAAAATTAATTATTTTAATTTTTCTAATTGTATCAACTAAATTTTTATTTGTATTTTGTGTTTCATTTTAGATTATGGTTTCTTAAATTAATTTTTATTAGGTTTGTTGCAAAACTTGCTGCTTCATCCGAGTCAAGTAGCCATGTTGGGTCGTATGTGATATGTTCTGTTGAAGATGAATTTATGAACAATGATGTTTTCTCACCAATTGCTTATATTGGCTCAATCATACGGGTTATTCCAAACAACTTATATTTTATATTTTAACTACTAATAAAATATTAATACGCTTTCATTTATTTAACTATTTAAACAACCAAAAAAAGTTGTTATTGTTGGAACTGTTGTAGCAATTGTTTCTAATAAGATGTGGTATTATGATGGATGTAACTATTGCAAGTCCAAAGTTGAGCAAAAGTTTGAAACTTACGATAAGGAGGATGGTACAAGCGATGTTAGAGATGAGAAGGTATACCAATGTTCCAACAAGGATTGTCAAGGAAAAGATGTTTTCCCAATGTCGAGGTAAATAACTGTTATTCATACTTCTGTTGTTTTTTATACAACAACTAACATTTTCTGTATTATATTGTTTGACTTTCTTTGTTAACTATATAAATACGCTTTTAAGGTTTAAAATACCAATTCGAGTTCAAGATTTAACCGGTACGGTGACACTTACATTGTTTGATCACGAGGCGTTGAAGTTTGTTGGTAAAACCGCAAAGGAACTTATACAAATTCAGGACGAGGTAAATATAATAGTTTGTTACATTCTTTTCTAATATTTTTTACATATATATCCTGACCATAAATGAGATATTTTCAATATAGATACTCAAGACTAATGAGGTTCCAAGAGCATATCCTGTTGAGTTTGAGACATTGCTTAACCTCAAATGTGCTTTCGTTATTAGAGTAACAGACTTTAATATTACAAATGCTGTTGAGAATTATGGTATATCAGTTGTTACAAATGATGCTGATATCTTGGACCAGCTAAACAAAAAATGGAAAATTGATCAAGTAAGGGATTGTTATATTAAATGTGTTTTACCTTTTTATTCCTTTAAATGATCCTTATAGAAATTGTATTATGATTTTCATTTTTTTACAACTTGATGTCTCTGATTCGTTTGCTATGAGTCAGTCTGATTTCCAAGATGCTGGCGGTGAAACTGCAAAGGTTTGACCTTTTAAAAACTATAATGATATAAAATTAAAAATACTTTGGTTTTAGTTTTTTTTTATAAGGATAGTGTTTCTTACACTGGAGATAACTCTACACCTGTTTCAAAGGATTCTGTTGCTGATTTGAATCAATCATCAACTGATTTGAAGCGTAACCTTGGTGATGTTTATGCGATTGAAGACGGACTCGAATCGTCGGCAAGTAAACCTCGCATAAGTGGTAGCATTTGTTCTGATGAAGATATTGCCAAGAATTGATAAACGAACTAAGTGATTATTACAATAAGAAACATTTGGTCCTTTATGTTTGATAGTTTGCTTTGAATTTTTTTTGGTGGTGGTTTAAAACATTTATATGGTTTGCGTATTTAATATGACATCTTTAGTTATCTATTGTGTCTTTTGGTTGTAAATGAAGTTTACTTATGTTTCTTATTGAATTAAATTACATTATTTATTTACTAATCTAATCATATGATTTAAATCCCCTTACTTTATTTAGCATCAAAGTAACACTAACTTTTTATTTTAAATTATTTGTATAAATAAGTTACAATATTAAATTTAGTTTATACAAATTCATCATTATACAAATTCGATTGTCTTATTAATTGATTTATAAAATTTCACACAGTTTCTATATTTAACATTCTTTCTATAATTAAGGTCATCAATCTCATTATAATTGATTTATAAAGATTTGTATCATTTATTACTTAAATAGATTGTGTCTATAAATACAAAAAAAAAAAAAAAAAATACTCATTTCTTCATTTCATCTTCAAGTTTCATTGAATCTTGATTCAGAATTCTCCTACATTGTCATAATTTTACCATCCATTTTTAAATTTCCAGTAAGTTCTCATGTGTTGTACTATCATTGTTACGTATTATGATGTGTTGAACTATCATTTTTACCTATTTTGATGTGCGCTACTGATGATAAACCTTTGTAATTATTAAATATTTTTTAGAATATAAAAGTTTTGGTTCTATAATTAGTACGGTATGTTATTATGTTTCATTTTACCTTTCTGCTGGTGTTTAGAAATAGATAACAGGTTCAAACAACTATATTCATCTTCTACTGAACTTCCAATGAATCCTGTAGTTAATGACTGTAAGTGTGCTTACTTATTTTGTTTTATCATATATTATATTTTAAAAAATTCAAGAGAGTAATAAATTTCTTTTTTCACAAAATCTTCCAGATTTCAGACATTGGTTATCTTAAGTTATGAAAGGTAACTCAATGTTGTTCTCAATTTTATGTATATTATTACGTTTTAAAACTGAATCCATATTGCTTTTTAGTTTTTTTGTTACTCCTTACTTTACCTCTTTAACTATTTTTTAATTGTAGCTGACGAGGCCAGGTGTAGACGAAAGTTAAGAAAACTATATCTTGATAAAAATAGATCAAAATATACTACACAGGTTCATCCTTATTTTCTCAAAGGTGAGTTCTTTATCATTCTTTTTATGTATATACATACTTAATTTACTTACTCAAATTATAAGTATACTAATTTTTTTTATAGTAGTCTTAGAATTAGTACTGTTTAATTTTTCTTATGTCATATTTTATTGCTTTAACCATTTTAACATTTAAGTTGCTGAGGCAAAAAATAGGCGTAGATTAAGAAAACTCTATCTTGATAGTAAGAGATCCAGGATTAGTCGAAAATGTATTGCTTCAAAAGGGGATTCAACGTCTTCATCAGCAACACGGATCGTTTTAAACAACAAAGAAAATATAACACCGAATTCTTCAATCACAAGGTTGCCTACGAATTGTTCATCTGTTATACCTTTAAGTAAGTTTACCTTTACGTTAAACGATGTTATTAGTTTAACAATATTGTTTTAAACCTTATAGAATAGTGGTTGTATTATATGTTTTCCTTACAATAATAATTTTTTATTTTTTATTAGGCAATCGTTTAAATTCTTCCAGTAACGTAGCAACTTCGATTATAACACCTTCTACTTTGAAGAAGAAAGGAAAATCGGTGCAAGACCCTTATATAATACCCAAGCGTACACCGTTGTCAAATATATTAAACATAATACCAGGTTCATGTACAAAAAAAATATTTATTAACGCAAGATGTTTGAATATTTTTTTTATCATCCTGATATATGTCAATACCCTTTTGTTTGAATGCTTATTTGTAATATGAAATTTGTTATCTTTTTGTTGTAGGAAATAATAAAAATTCTTCAAGAACGGTTACGTCTTCATCTGGATCCTTTTTGACGTTAAATAGGAAGACAAATAATTTGCAATAGTCATCTACATCAACACGACGTACAAATACTGCAAACAAAGAAACATAACACCTGCTTCGTGTATCACAAATATTCGTTCGGAAATTCATAATGTCTCACAGTTTACTAATGCTATGTCTTCTTTGAATCGTATTTCTCCAGGTATATTTTTAAATTATATATGTTTATAAATTTTTAATTATTTCCTACACTTTATATAGTTATTACTAATCATGTTTTATTTGTTATAACAGACAATATTGCAACGTCATCTACTTTACCACTCACTGATTGCTATTCTATTACTCCCCGGATTGTTAGTAAACGCAATGCAACATCTTCGACGAGGGAAACGTCTTCGGTAAAAAGGATGTCTTCTGGAAAGCGTACGCTTACTCATAAACCAATCGAAATAGAACCCATACGAATGGCTGATATTGATTCTGACGATGAAAATCGTATTCAACAAGTGGTTAAAGACGTCACCAAAGGCACATCTACAGGTAACAGATTAAATATAATCATTGTTTTTGACTATTTTTTTGCCATTCAGTTTGTGGTAAATTGTGCAGATTACCTTGACCATGGCGACCAATCTCTTTGTTGTGGGTTATGCCTTGCAAAGTTATGGCCAACTGAAGCTGGAAAGGGTCGGATTACACTTGAAAAGCGAACATATGGCTTATGTTGTGGTTATGGTAAAGTTGACTTACCTGATTATAAAGAATCTGACCCAGCTTACCAAATGCTTTTTCGATCTTTACATTCAAATAGCAAGTTTTTCTTAAAGAACATTCGACGTTACAATTCAATGTTTTCCTTTACTTGTATGGGAGGAAAAGTGGATACTAAAATAAACAAAGGTAATGCTCCTTTTGTTTATAGAATCAGCGGTCAGAATGCACATAGTATGGGTAGCCTTCTTCCTAAACACGGAGACCAACCAAACTTTTCACAACTTTATCTTTACGATACTGAGAATGAACTTTCCAATAGGAAGACCTTATTTAGGTATGTTACTTTTTTCAGCACCTATATATATAATCCTCCGTTTGTTCCTAATAAATTATTTTGTCTATCTTCTACTTATTATTAAATATCTTTAATTTTTCTACCAGGGATTCAACAACCCAGTCATCTTCTAGAGCAAAAGAGCTTGACGATAAATTCATAAAGTATCTTATCGACATGTTAGACTCAAAAAATATGTTGGTAAAACATATCGGATGGTTCGAAACTATCTTCATGAGAAACCTAACGTTTCTCTTAGGCTTCGGTTGATTTATCAGAGAGATCGAAACGACAGGACTTACAATTTACCTACGTCATCTGAAGTTGCTGCTTTAGTTGTTGGCGATGAAGATCAAAGCATTGAACAACGTGATATTATTGTCGAAGAGCAGTCAGGAGTGCTTAAACGTATTAGCGAGTTACATCCGTCATACCTTGCACTACAATATCCAATTCTTTTTCCGTATGGAGATGATGGCTATAGGATTAACATTCCTCATAGGGATTTTGGTCCAAGCGCAAAGAAGACACGTCCAAATTGTACGATGAAAGAGTTCTTTGCTTATAGGATGCAGGATAGGGACAACAAGTTCTCTCTAATCCTTAATGCGAGGAAGTTGTATCAGCAGTTTTTAGTCGACGCATACACAATGATCGAAAGCGAGAGGCTAAACTACATATGATTTCAGCAAACAAAATTAAGATGCGAATCGTTTAACAGTCTAAAAAATGTTCAGCAAGTTGGGCAGAGTGACTTGTCTCATACTGGAAAACCTGTGATATTACCTTCGTCGTTTACTGGTGGAGCTCGCTATATGATGCAAAACTACCTGGATGCTATGGCTTTATGTAGGACGTATGGCTGTCCTGATTTTTTTATAACGATTACATGTAATCCGAAATGGCCGGAGATGGTAAGGTTTATTGGTGACTCATCAGTTAAGCCTGAAGACAGACCTGACATACTTTGTCGATTGTTTAAGATGAAGCTTGATGCATTGATAAAAGACCTGAAGGAAAAAAATTCTTGACGATATTAATGCGGGTATGTGGATTATTTTTTTACACTTATTTTATCTGTATTTGCTGATCTTTTTTCTTCTACAGTTGTTTACACCGTCGAATTTCAGAAGCGTGGTCTGCCACATGCGTATTTATGTGTCTTTATGAAAGCTGATCATAAGGTTCCTACTGTTGAACATATCGATCCTTTTATCTCAGCTGAGATTCCTGATAAGAATGAAGATCCTGAATTATATTCTCTGGTGTGTGAGATCATGATTCATGGTCCATGTGGACACGCTAACTTGAAATGTCCATGCATGGTAGGCAACCGTTGTTCTAAGAATTTTCCAAAGAAGTTTTTGGAGGCTACTTCTGTGGATTCAGATGGATTTCCCCTTTATAGGCGAAGAGATGACGGTCACACAGTTGTGAAGAAGGGTGTCACATTGGACAACAGGAGCGTCGTTCCATACAACAAAAGGCTTCTTAGAAGATATCAGGCGCACATTAATGTGGAGTGGTGCAATCAGGCAGGTTCAATTAAGTATTTGTTTAAATACATTAATAAAGGACCAGACAGAGCCACTGTTGCTGTTATAGATTCAAACAGAGGAATTGAGGAGGAGATACCCAAAGACGAAATAAAAGAATATTATGAGGCTAGAAATGTTTCCGCATGTGAAGCCAGCTGGAGAATATTTGCATGTGACGTTCACTATAGATATCCATCTGTTACGAGGTTACCATTTCATATTCCAGACCAGCAAAATGTAGTATTTAGTGGTGAAGATGATATTGAAGATGTCCTAAACAAACCTCAGGTTAATTCTTCGATTTTTCTTGAGTGGATGAACATGAACAATTCCAAACCTGAAGCAAGGGAACTTACTTATGTTGAGTTTCCGTCAAAGTATGTTTGGAGGTTACAGGATCGGTGCTGGCAGCCGCGTAAAAATTATATCGTTGTTGGGAGAATTTATTCTGTGTCTCCTTCTCTTGGTGAGGCTTATTACCTTAGAATTCTTCTAACGAAGGTGAAGGGACCATGATCGTTTGAAGAAATCAGAACCTATGACGGTGTTGTTTATCCTACTTTTAGGGATGCGTGTTATGCATGTGGCCTTTTAGACGATGATAACGAATACATTGAATGTATAAAAGAAGCCAGTTTTACAGGAAATGGTCATTATCTCCGTTCTTTGTTCGGTACACTTTTGCTGTCTAATACGCTTTCAAGGCTAGAAGTTGTTTGGGAGAAGACATGGGAGCTTTTGTCGGAGGACATTTTATACAATATGCGGAAGGATTCTGGCTTTAGTGGTATTTTTTTCTAATATTTTCCGTGACATATAATCATTATTTTTTGTTATTGAGTTATTGTTATATTAACAAAGTGTGTTGTTAAATTAATTAAATTTACTTTTTATTGTAGGATTGGTTGTTTCAGATGAACGTTTAAAGAATATAACGTTGTCTAAAATCGAAAACTATCTTATTCGTAATGGATCCAGCTTGCATAGATTCTCACCAATGCCTGTTCCTGACGAAAATTCCACAATATATGAGACCAACAGTCTGATAAACGAGGAGCTTTCATGGGACATGGATGAAGTTAGGGCTGAGTTCAATAAGCTTCGTAATTCTTTAAATGATGATCAAAGAGCAGTGTATAACCAGATTATGGCTGTTGTTCTACATGGGAAAGGTGGTGTTTTTTTCGTGTACGGTTATGGTGGTATAGGTAAGACATTTCTGTGGATAACCTTAGCTGCTTACATTAGATGCAATGGACATATTGTTATTAATGTGGCTTCAAGTGGGATTGCATCATTGTTGTTGTTACGAGGTTGTACCGCTCATTCAAGATTTCATAATCCAATTAATCTTAATGAAGATTTTGTTTGCCATATTAAGCCTAATTCTGAAATCGCTATTCTTCTAAATGAAGCTAAGTTGATTATTTGGGATGAGGCACCGATGGTACACAAACATGCTTTTGAGGCTCTTGACCGTACATTGAAAGATGTTTTGAGTGTCTCTGATTCACGAAATTATGAACTTCCATTTGGTGGAAAGGCTATTGTCTTTGGTGGTGACTTTAGGCAAATCCTACCGGTTGTACAAAATGGAAGCAGGCAAGACATCGTACATGCCTCTTTATGTTCATCTTAAATATGGTGGAGTTGCAAGGTGTTAAATTTGACAACGAACATGCGTTTGTCTGTTGGATCCAGTACCTCAAACATCGAGGAGATAAAAGAATTTGGTAAATGGCTTCTTGAGATCGGCGAAGGTAATGTTGGTGATTCTAATGATGGTAATTCAAGTATTGAAATACCTGATGATCTTTTAATAACCGATGAAAACGATCCAATTCAAGGTTTGATTGACTTTGTATATCCTTCAGTTCTTGAGCGTTTTACAGACCGTGACTACTTTTCTGAGAGAGCTATACTCGCTCCTAAGAATGAAGTTGTTCATGAGCTAAATGATCGTTTGCTGGCATTGTTTCCTGGTGAAGAAGTAGAGTATCTTAGCTCTGATAGTATATGCCCGATTGAGGAAATTAACGATCCATTACATCAAGATTTATATAATCCTGATGTGTTAAACAGTGTGAAGGTTTCAAGATTACCAAATCATAGATTGGTATTAAAATTGGGTGTTCCGGTCATGCTTTTGAGGAATATTGATCAACAAAACGGTCTGTGTAACGGTACACGTCTTCAAATCACACGTCTTGGTAAACGTGTTATCGAGGCTGAGATATTATCGGGAGGTAATGTTGGTTCAAGAACTTACATCCCAAGAATTAGCATGATACCATCGGACAAGAAAATACCCTTCAAGTTTCAACGAAGGCAGTTTCCAATAACTGTATGTTTTGCGATGACTATTAACAAAAGTCAAGGTCAATCTCTATCCAGAGTTGGTCTATACCTGAAAGACCCAGTTTTCTCACATGGTCAGCTTTATGTTGCATTGTCGAGAGTAAAGACCAAAGATGGCGTGAAGCTTTTAATATTTGACAAAGATGGGAGGCCAACAAATAAAACTGCAAATGTTGTTTACAAAGAAATATTCGGGAAATTGTAATTGAAAATTTAAAGTTTATTTTCAAATTCAAAGTTTTGAAGTTTATTTTTTGTATAAATACTTGATTATATTTTATATTTTCTTTTATTATAATTGTAATCCACTTTTAAATTCAAATATTTAAGTATACCTATGTTATTTTTTATTATTTTAAACAATTTTTAAACTATGAGTCTCAATGTTCCATTAAAACAATTGCATTGGATGCGGGATCCGCCAATTTATCGGGTCAGATTTTTGGGTAAAAAAACACATGGACTCTTTGATTGGATCCTATATCTTGCACACCCTCAATATTTAAGTATACCTATGTTATTTTTTATTATTTTAAACAATTTTTAAACTATGAGTCTCAATGTTCCATTAAAACAATTGCATTGGATGCGGGATCCGCCAATTTATCGGGTCAGATTTTTGGGTAAAAAAACACATGGACTCTTTGATTGGATCCTATATCTTGCACACCCTCTCAATTATCGAAAATATCTCACCTACCAAAATCGAAAGTTCTCTATGAACTTTATCAACATCTCGTGATCATCGTCTTCTTCTTTGATCAGTGGTTCTACAAGATTTCTTCAAAATCAAAGGTACATAAACCTAATCGAAGCTTAATCTGCTTTGTTTTTTGATATTCGATTATTTAGTTAGTTTATTTTATACATATTTCTTCGAATGCTATCTAGATATTTTTCAAACAATAACAAGATCGGAGGTTTCTTTATCCTCATTTGCATTATCTGATTTATGAAGTGTCTATCAACGTTAATCATATCTTTGGCATTTATCAAACTTACTGCTTTTGGTTTATTTTGATTTTCATTTGAATCCCTAAATCTTCGATCGACTAAAAACTCCAATCAATGAACAAACAACAGAGTTTACTTGAATGTTATAGTGTTTTTATCTTTTTTAAGTTTGTAATATTTGATTTTATTATTTCTGTTCTGTATTTTTTAAAAAAATTAATAATATATGTTCTTAATGATTTATGGTTTTTTTTTTGTCATGTTGAACCCTCAATCTTTTGTGACAATTGGACTCGGGTTGTTCGTCGACCAAAACAGGTTTGTTCAATCTTTTTTAACAATTGTAATGGCAAGAGTTGTTCTTTCTTGAAGTTAATTAATTGTCTTATTATTATTTTACTAGCCTAAGATCCCGCGATTTTCGTGGGTGGCTTAACACAAACATATAATATCTACTGGCATTGAAGCCCATGTAGATCATCACTTTTGTTCTAGGCCTTTCCAAACTTAGGCTTCACGTCTAAGGGTTGAAACAGGTCCTAAATAGATAATACACGACCCTAACTGGTACAAACCCAAAACCGAACAGAGTGATCACTTCCCTCTCCAAAAACCTATTACATACCAGCGAACCTTTAATAGATCAACGAAAGGTCATGGTTTTCATCTTTTGATTGACATCAAGTTTATATAAACTTCAATATCTAAATTCTTATTTAGATTCATATTAGTTCATATAAAACTTTACTTACATATGTGTAAACCCAAACATGTCTTTTCAAGAAACAAAATTAGATCAATTTTTAATGTATCAGTAAACAACACAAATAGTACAATGATTTCTAAGTTCAACTCTTACCAGCAAGAAGTAGCTTCATCCAATCACTTGTTCGACACGGATGTAACGTGTATCTTGTATATATTTATACGGGTGCTCCTACGATTAAAATAATGAAAGCATTATATTAAATTACCGATATCCAACCGCGACAACTGATATCTCAAATATCGGTCATTGACCGATATATGATATTTTACCGCATTAACTACCTAGACGATCACACCCTGCACCCAATACCCTTCCTTATAATGTATAAATGATCCTGGTCAATCAAGCTAAGGTGACCCGAGCCTAACCGAGTTGGCTTGGTTTGTATCCGAGTTAGTTCAATGCTTATTTAAGTTGATTTCAGCCTTATTTAGGGGCTATTTTTTCCATTTTTCGTCGGATGTTTCAAAGCATATAATATCTACCGGCATTAAAGCTCATGTGGATCATTGTAGGTCCCCTTGATGTATGGATCTTTCACAGAATTGTCAATCTAATCAAGAGTGCGGAATCCTCTTGATCAGAATATCACAGAAACGAGTAGAAGAACAGAATTCCAATTTAAACCGGGTTTCTATTGATTATCAAACTGAAGTATTACAATCAATTAAACCCTAATTCGTCCAAGCTCTAACCCTTTCACGAAATTGCTAGAACTCTCACGAAATTACTCTCACAAACTCTGTTTTGGCTGATTAACCTAAACCCTAATGCAAAGCCTTGTTTATATAACACAAGGTTGCAACATTTGGCTAGGGTTTACTACATGGGCTAGGCCCAATTCGTCCCCCATCACCCAATGTGGGTTTAGTTTTGCCCAAACTCTATTATTTCACTATTACAAAGCTAAACCCGCTAACCATTTATCGTTTAACTAATTACAAGATATCCAAAGACCAAACCTAAGCTGTTGTCACAGAATATGCACCAACAAACTCCCCCCTTGACAATAACTTCATAAAAACTTTGTCTTCAGTCTTCTTGCAATCTTCATGTAGTCTCGCACTGTCTTTGGTCTTTGGATAGCTTCAGCTTCAATTGCTTCTGTCAGCAACAGAGGTTTACTACATGGGCTAGGCCTAATTCGTCCCCCATCACCCAATGTGGGTTTAGTTTAGCCCAAACTCTATTATTTCACTATTACAAAGCTAAACCCGCTAACCGTTTATCGTTTAACTAATTACAAGATATCCAAAGACCAAATCTAAGCTGTTGTCACAGAATATGCACCAACAAACTCCCCCTTGACAATAGCTTCATAAAAACTTTGTCTTCAGTCTTCTTGCAATCTTCATGTAGTCTTGCACTGTCTTTGGTCTTTGGATAGCTTCAGCTTTAATAGCTTCTGTCAGCAACAGACTCCCCCTAAGCTGATGCATCCAATCACCAAATCTTCAAAACGTTAGCGTTTGAGTAAACTCCAGTTTAGCATTTGCAAAGCAATCTTCAATCTCTTCAATCTTGTCTGCAATATAGAAAGGAGGTTCTACCATGCATCCAACCAAACTCTCATCTTCACAGCAACTTCTCAGCAACATACTGCTTCAATCTGTATACTATAAAACAAACATCTCGAGAAACCATAAGAATTTTTCAACACAGATAAATAAATTATTATTATTCAAGAGATAGTTAAACTGTATCACAGATTAAGCACTTTCAACTTATCAGCAACACGCAAAACTTTTTGTCCAATACACAAGAACCTGTCTGATTTAAAAATTTTGAACTCGCTTTCTAACACCGTCTCCCCCTATCAGTAACAATTCCTCCACGAATAACAGTTTTCCGTACATTAAGAATTTTAAACAGAAAAAGACACTATTTTTGGATTTTTATATTTTCTGAAAGCAAGTAAATACAAAAGCAATAAACACTCTATTTTTGTGAGAATCACTGGTAAGAAGATCATATCAGCACAATCAAACTGTTTCACACAATTAGATAATTCTTTATTTAATTTTTCATGAAAAGTAGTCCAAGACGATTACCAGTATGTTTGTCCTCTTAAACAAAATGCATGAACATTTCAAGTACCATTACCGTACGATACGTTAAGGTAATTTTATTTACTGATATACTAGTGTGTCCCACTTCAAGATATACCCCCGCGATCAAGGTATGCATAAAGATTCATCGTAGTAGGTGAGTATACTGAATTCATCCGTTTTGTTTTTCAACGATAGATAATTGATGAACAGGTCAGTACTTCCGTACAGCAGAGAGACCAAAATATCTTATCGAGGGCTATGACAAATACCATTTTTGGTACGAATTATGCATTTTGCATTTTTTGAATGACTCTCTATGAGAGCTTCTTCATTTTCAAGGTTTTGGCATTTTTAGCTCTTTTAAGATATCCTGGGTGTGTCTAGGTCAACATGTATCTGGATGCAGTAGAAGGACACCCCTGATATCCCCGGATGAAATAACAGTACAAAGACCCAAAACCTCAGATTTTGGCAATCTATCAACGCAAGATTTAAGGTCATTAAACCATACACCACTGATGTGTTCCCCACTCATATTCAGTTCATTTATGTTTATATCACATTGGTAAGTTGATTATTTCATGCTTTTGCCTACTGGTACATCGTATGATGAAGCTGCTATCACACTTAAGCAATTTTGGTTCAAATTCAGTGTGACAGTCTAACTTGCTGATGTACTATCATTTCTTCTTTTTCACACAGTGATAACTCATTTTTGATTTTTCTATTTTTTTATGTTTTTGATTTTTCAATTTTTTTTTTGTATTTTTGATTTTTAAGAAAAGCAGTAAACTATTTACAAAATTCTTATGAAAAACCAGTTATTCAGGATTCCTCATCCCGTTGAGTTCGACTAAATGTTCAAAGCGAGCCCTGTCAAAAGCTTTAGTATAAAGATCTGCTAGGTTATCTTCTGTGTCGACTCGATGTAGTTCAATTAATCTCTTTTCAGCACAATCCCGTATAAAATGATGACGTATGTCAATATGTTTTGTGCGACTGTGTTTCACAGGATTATTAGTTATTGAAATTGTGGCATTATTGTCTATCATAATAGGAGTACGAGTGAAATCCAAACCTTAATCGCGCATCTGCTGTTGTATCCAGAGAACCTGAGAGCAGCAGCTACCCGTAGCAATATATTCAGCTTCTTGCATTGCCAAGACACAATCCTGCCTCCTAAGAACTGACAACCACCTGTTGTAGACTTTCTGTTTGACTTGCATCCTCCAAAGTCTGAATCAGTGTAAGCAACAAACGTCAAATCACTATCAGCTAGATACCACAACCCAAGTTTAGGTTTCCCCTTCAAGTAACGAAGAATCCGCTTCACTGCTTTCATGTGAGACTCCTTTGGATTAGCCTGATATCTGGTACACAAGCATACGGCAAACATGATGTCGGGTCTTGGAGCAGTCAAGTACATTAGAGAACCAATCATTGCCCTGTATTGAGTAGGATCAACGTCTTCAGTGCTTTCGTGATCTGGGCCAAGATTGTGATTTTCACATATCGGTGTGTTGAAAGTAGAGCAATCATTCATTTTGAACCGACTCAAAATGTCATACACATACTTAGTTTGATGATCCTCCTTCTGTTCAACTTGTAATCCCAGAAAGTAAGACAGCTCACCCATAGCACTCATTTCGAACTTGCTCTTCATTACCTGCTCGAACTCTTTACACATGTTTTCATCAGATGACCCAAAGATGATGTCATCCACGTACACCTGTACCAGCAGAAAATCTTCCTTCTTTCTCTTGATGAACAGTGTACTGTCAATCTGACCTCTTTCAAAACCATTTTTGATCAGATGTGTAGACAGTGTCTCGTACCACGCCCTGGGAGCTTGATGTAATCCATACAAAGCCTTATCAACTTTGTACACTCGATCTGGATAATTTGGATCAATGAACCCATCTGGTTGTGAGACATACACCACTTCTTGGACTTTCCGGTAAAGAAACACACTCTTCACGTCTAGTTGGTAAACTTTGAAGCCCTTGAATGTTGCGAAAGCTAGAAACAAACGAATTGCCTCCAACCTTGCCACTGGCGCAAACACTTCATTGGAATCTATCCCATCTTGCTGATTGAAACCTTTGACAACCAATCGAGCCTTGTTTCGCGTGACTATTCCTCTTTCATCCTTCTTGCACCTAAATACCCATTTAGTGCCAATTTTTCTTTCACCTTTAGGAAGGTCAACTTAGTCCCAAACCTTCAACTTCGCAAACTGGGCCAATTCCTCTTGCATAGCTTCAACCCATGAATTGTCTTTAAGAGCCATATGAATGTTCTTCGGCTCCTCTTGGGAAATAAAACAACTATACAAGCACTCGTTCACAATCCCAGTCTTCTCAATCGAAACAAATAACCCTGTATTCGCTGCTATGCTTTTCCTTGTCTGAACACCTGCAGTAGGATCTCCAAGTATCATGTCAACTGGATGATCTCTATTTGCTCGTGTAGTAGCAACAGCATCGACTTCTAAATTGTCACCCAGGTTTGATCCAACCTCCCCCTGAATGTTCTGATTTGCAAACGGATTAATGAAATCCTCCCCCTGATTGGGTTCAGGTTCACTATCGCTTGAATCAGTATCAGCAGCACCTTGGGAAGTTTCCGCAACATCTGTCATATCAACATTTGATCTAGGCATGAACTCGCCTTCATCATCTTCATTTATCATTGTCTGAATCAGCTGAGAATCATCTGCAACAGAAAACTCAGGAATATTAAATGATTTAAAAGTGCTTTCATAATCATATAATATAGCTGGTCCACTCGTTGATTGTTGAGGTTTGTAAGAAGTAATTTCAACATTAAACACAACCTCAATTTTACCAGTTTTTAGATTAAAAACCCTTTTATTCGGTGCGCCAGGTACGTAACCTAGAAAGTAGCCTTCGTCAGCCACCTCACTGAATTTTTGTTTATCTTTATTTCGCACAATGGTGTAGGGTAATCCAAATGGTTCAAAGCCTTCTAAGTTTGGTTTCTTGTTAAATATCAACTCATGACAAGTTTTGTTAAAACTTTTAACAGTTAAAACTTTGTTTAGGACGTAGCAAGCTGTATTCATAGCTTCTCCCCAGAAAAGAACTGGTAGCTTAGAATCTGAAAGCATCGTCCTAGCGGCTTCAATCAACGTCCTGTTTTTCCTCTCAGCGACTCCATTTTGTTGAGGCGTATAAGGAGCAGAATATTGATGTTCAATTCCCTTGCGAAGACAATAGAGATCCAGAATACGATTCTTGAACTCCGTGCCATTATCACTCCTTATCCTCTTGATCTTTGCATCATGGATATTTTCCAATTTTGTAAAAAGATCTATCAACATCTTTGCTGTCTCATCTTTTGTACCTAAAAAGAAAACCCATGAATAACGTGAGTAATCATCAGTGACAACAAGACAATAGTACTTTCCACCTATGCTCCTCACGTTCACTGGACCGAATAAATCCATGTGAAGTAATTCATAAGGGGCATCTATGGAATTTACTGTTTTTGATTTGTGAGGTTTCTTATGTTGTTTTCCCTTTTGACATGGAAGACATTTGTCTTCCACTTGAAACCTCTGCATTGGTACCCCTTTCACTAGCTCATGTTTAACAAGGTAATTCATTTTTCGATAGTGAATATGGGCCATGCGTCTGTGCCACAACATCGATTCAGCTTCAGATGCTTTTGATAATAAACACGCCACCACCACAGTTGGATCCTTAGCACCCATGTCCATGACATAAGTGTCATTTCTCCTTGGCGCTCGCATCACTATCCAATCGTCCGGTATCTCCAAACCTGGTTTCAACACTAATGCTTCATTCTTGGTAAAATGGACCGAGTGACCCTTGTCGCAGACTTGTGACACGCTCATCAGATTGTGTTTAAGCTGCTCCACATAGTTCACTTTGTCCAGTGTGATCTTCCCATTGGTCACTTTCCCTCGTCCTGTAATTCTACCACCTTTAGCACCCGCAAAATTCACATTTCCACCATCATAATCTTCAAACTCAGTCAACAATCTCGCATCCCCCGTCATGTGCCTGGAGCAGCCACTATCAACATACCATAAGTTGATAATCCTCCTTAGCAGCTCCTGCACACACCAACCAAAAATTAGTTAGATTGGGGGACCCAAGCCTTAATGGTCTTGGGTCGTCCAAATTCACCAACCACTGGAACATCCATCCAATATCCATTACTCCTAACTGGAGTCTTGGATCTCAGACCTGTTGATGGAATTTGATTTTGATTTCCACTAGGTCTTTGGTCCTGAGGGTTCCTATATGTGTTTGGATTATTTGACCTTTGAAAATTTCGATTCCATGAAGCTTGATTTTTATAATTTCTAAAGCCATTGTTATAAAAAGTTCGACCACCATTATTTTGGTATCGATTTTGATATTGACCTTGACTTCTGAAATTATTAGAATTAAAATTGTTCATTCTTGGTGAACTGCTTCTAGGTCTCTCATGTCTGCCTGGTAGAGATCTTGGCTGAAATCTTGGTTGATTTCTTTGAAAACGAGGAACTTGAGGAGTTCCTTTTTCAGCCTTATCTACACTAACAACAACATTCTTTGGTTGCTTGGGAGCAGATTTCTTTGGAGAATTTTCAACTTTCTCCTCATTATCACCTTTCTTCTTAGGTGACTTCTCTCTTTTCTTTTCACTCACTTGTGCTTCATTTTTTTATTAGGACAGCAGCTAGCTACATGTCCCTTGGTGTGACATTTGAAGCACGATCTCTTTTTCTGTAGGATCGGATTCTGACCCGAACGAGTCAATCAGAGGAGTTTGATCAGATACAGGTGCAGAAAACAAGTACCTGATGTAGAAACAGCTAGATATTCTCTTAATTCTCTTTTCTGATTAATTTGACACTTTTTACACGCAATTCTCACACCGGCAGCACCTCGGTATGGAAATCTTAAAGTTACAAATGAGGTGCATGACTAGCCTATATATACTACTTTGGGACCGCTCATAGTGACATCTACCACAAAAGCGATCCTAAACAAAACCGTAAAAGCGATCCGTTAACTTGTCGTATAAGCGATCCCACCTTGACTTCCAAATAAGCGATCCTTCATAATGTCTTCATAAATGTTTGTCCTTTTGTGAACTTTTTCATTGGACCTTTGAATGCAAGAACCTCATTGGACCCTCATTTGGTCCAATCAACACAAATGGCTACTTCACACTTTCACTTCTAAAATGACTTTGTCGTTTATTGAAGCTTTGATGAAATTCATATTATAATGAGGTCACATGATGTCATCATTAAACATGATGACATCATGCTTGACCAGATCCGCATCGCAACCCGGACTCGACATTAGACGAAGACGACAGATGACTGCACCAACAGACTCCCCCTCAGATGTTGACGAGTCTAAAGTGTCGAGTCTTCAACGACTTCAGTCTTTCTCACAGTGCAAGCATCCTCAACTCTTACTCTTCTCTTCTCATCATCATCAACAGACTTCTCACGAACACTCTCTACTCGGATGTCTTCAGACTCCCCCTTTCGATATGCTGGGATCGCAGTCTGGCATGTTGTAATCACAAAGTCTTCAGGTATCGGAACCTGGTTCTTTATCTCTTTGAAACCTGCACATCCTCTACCCAAAAATAAAACTTCCGATGATAACATGTAAAGATCTAATGATTCACTTGCAGACACTACACAAACAAAAATTTATTTTACAATTTGAAGAACCACTTGAAGATATATACCATTTTTATTTTCAAAATAACTCACTCTCCCAAACCATCAGTTCATCATTAGCACTCGAAATTTTGAAAATCAACTTTTCAATATCAGTTGTCGAAAATCTTTTTGAATTTTTCAAAAATTTATGCTAAAACACACTGAAAATCTTTTTGGATTTTTGACATAAGAAAAATAAAATGCAGTAAAGAAATATTTATTATCATTATTTTTGTGAGTTTGTGTAAGAGGATCATATCAGCTTATGAGACAAATCACCAACACCGTTAAGCTTCATCTCATTTTAAGTTCTAAACAATTCACCTAGATTGTCAGTATGTTTGTCCACTTAAATTTTCACACAAAGTTCAACTGATCCGAGATACGATATTAATGTCTTAAGAACTTAAACTTATCCGTGTGTCCCACTACTTGAATATACTCCCGTATCCAGATCCCAATATTCAGTCTTACAGGTGAGTATACCACAGATGATATCTGTTCAGGGGTTAAATGCGAGGGCCGTGAGAGCTCAGGTCGATACTTCCTTATACGCAGAGAGATGACGGCTTCGACTTTTCGGTGTGTCCCCTTTAGAGGATCTTTTAATTTCAACAGCAGCGACTATCAATTTTATTGTTTCATCAGCTTGCTGAGGGCGACGCTTATGTTTCAAAGCGTTTGCGGAAAGCATTATCCGGGGACTAGGTCAGTACTTCCATACAGCAGAAGTCCCGGGATAATACCCCAGATATCACTGAGCATAAAGACCTAGTATCTCAGAATAAGGGACCTTTCAAACAAGATTTCAGGGGTTACCTATATATCCAAGCAGTTTTGTTAACCCACAGAATAAGCAAGTTTGAATTTTAGGTTTATATCTCGTCACAATCTACTAAATGTGTAAAAACCTACTGGCACATCCTCAGTGAGACTGTTTATCACATTTTAACTTTCCAATTCTTTAGCATGTTGTGACAGTCCACTGATGTACTATCATTTCCTCTTTTCACAACAAAACTCATTTTTGAATTTTATCATGTTTTTGGCTTTTTCAAAATTTCTAATGTTTTTGGATTTCTGAAATTTCCCTACTCCCCCTAAAATGCAAACACATTTCAAAGGAAATTTGAAAATAACTAGATTCTTGACCCACTTGAAAACATAGAAAACAACACAAACTGTACAGAATCATGACAACCAATATCAAATCGCTTGAATTCTCCATTCACTAGGCATAAACAATCTGAACTCCCCCTTTCACAAACCATTTTCTCATTTAGATTTCAAAACACTGAAGTTTGTTTTAATCAAAATGATTTTTCCGGAAAATGTGTTTGTTTTTAGCAATTGTAAGTTTACTACTTGGTTAAGTACGGGGATATGGTTCATCGTCTTGTTCTTTGTAATATCATGAGTTAGTAAATCAAGTACAACTTAATGTCCCTGATTTACTATTTTGCAATCAAGCAACATGTACCACTTGTAAAAATAACCATACAATACCACTTGTATGTATATACAAAATGCCGATTCCTGCTTCGCACTTACCAACCTGGAAGCTCCGGCGTAGTCATTCAACCTGTAAGTTTTAACAATTTTAAGACTTTTCCATACAAATTCATAATACAAGAATGATGCCGATTCCTGATCCACGATTACAAACTTGGGATCTCCGGCAAGTCAGGTTTTTCAAGCAAAGAAAATGTCCACCCAAGCCTGACCAGCCTTGGGTGATTTCAATTCAGATTTTGTTGGGGTGTAAGTTGCTTTCTTTGTAGCGTAGAAGTCTTTTACCCCTTTCACCTTCCTATCAACCATTTTACCGAAAATTTTCTTTACATTCCCATTAAAAGCTTTCTCAACATCAAAATTATCCTTTTCAGAATAATCCTGATTTGAGACTTCAGTCTTTCCAACTTTTCTTTTAAAATTCTCAGTCCTCAATGGTGGAAAGTTCTCGTCATCCATTGAAGGAACTGAGTTTTCATCACTCTCATCAAACTGTGGCTCCTCTGATTTTGTGGAATCAGATTCATCGCCAGATTTTACCTCAGATTTCTTAACAACCCATTTTTGGTTGTCAAGTTTTACACTTCGTTTGTAAAATCTCTTCGAACATTCACCAACTTCAAATGTTGAATTTTTGAAAACTTTAAACTTTTCAGTTGGTGGTTCGGTTTTATCAACAACAACTTCTTTCAATTTTCCAGAAACTCCCTGTTTAATGTTTGTCGCTTTCGGACAGTTCCATGCAATGTGACCAACTTCATTGCATCGGAAACAGGTTCTGGTTTCTTTCTTCACATAAGCTCCATTCTTTTTCTTCTCGGCAAGAAATTCTTGATTAGATTGTTTCCAGAATGAGCACTTCTTCTCCTCTTCTGAGCTTATACCTGAAACAAATTTTGTATTTGTTTTAGAAAATTTTCCATTTTTATAGTTTTCTGGTGGAGTAAAACCAAGTCCTTTCTTTTTGTAGCTACGATTTTGGTTTGGTTTCTTTTGAAAACCCGAACCAGAATTGTAACCTTTTTTCTTGTTTAGACGTTGTTGAACTCTTGAGGTGTAAAATTTAGGTTTTACAATAAGATTTTCATCTTTTATTTCAGAAATATTAATTTCTTTTAGTTTGAAAACCTTTTTAATCATTTCTGATTTAACACCTCTTATTGGAAACTCGTTATCAAAATATAATTTGTCAGAACCATTCAAAGTATATGCAACTTCAAACGTTTCATCATTCAAATTAGATTTTGACAATAAAAACTCTTTATTGTAAACCCGTTTTCCCGATGATTTCGAACTCTTTTCAGACGAACTCGAACTCCTGACTGACTGACACGAACTTTCGGACTCGGACTTTGACTCTGACTCCTCATCCTTATCCAACACTTGATCGACCACTCGTTTTATCAGTTCAGACTCATGATCTGTGTCGGACGCTGTGAACGTGACATCAATATTGTCTGGTAAAACATCGGTTATCTCGGATTCTAGCCTAATATTGATCGCCTGTTTTAGTTCTTCCTCATTAGGTTTTCTAGGCGAGTACCCTTCCCAAATCGGAGGCGGACACTTATTATAACAGACACCCTGTTTCTTACCAGTATCCTTTCTCTTCGTTGGTTACTCATCTTTAAATGCCTCAAAACCTTCAACTGTTGGATAAATTCTGTCGATTACGTAGTCACAACCTTTGTAACTTTGCAGCAATCTTCTGATTCTTTCATTCTCAGCTACTTCACTATCCAACTCTTTCTTCAACTTTGCACATTCTTCTATATACATGTTGATCTCTTTCTGCTTTGTCATCATTGTTGCATTTAGCATCTTCAAAGCTTTCTCTCTTTCTGAGTTAGTCTTCTCCAGACCATTCACATGCCTATTCAATACATCATACGACTTTTTCAAGTTTTTTACATCAAATAACAATTGTTCTTTCAACTTTTCTAACTCACTAAACCTCTCGTCTTTCTCTATACATTGTTTACAAGACTCTAAACATGTAAGACAGGGTTTTGTGACTTCAACGATCTTCTCGACTTCAACTCTCTTTTCAACCTCCACAATCTTCTCAATCACTTTGACTTCCTTCATTTTCTTTGCAGCTTTCCTCTCTTTCAATTTGTTCAGTTTTTCTGCAAAATAAAATTCAAAGCTATCAGAAGATAAGTGAGTTTTTCCAATATTAATCTGTTCAATCTCTTCATCACTATCACTTGTTTCTGATGAACTGTTTTCAGAAGAAACAGATCCTTCATCTTCACTCTTCTCTTCATCAGATAACACTTCCATCCATTCCTTCAGCATTTCTGGCTTTTGAATGATATGTGCAATGACCGCTTTAACATTTGAATCAGCTGGAATATATTTGTCCCAGCTAAATCCTTCAGCCACTTTCTCATTATCTTGATCAGCGATGCCAAAATAAGCTTTCCTGTTTGCATCCTCGATCATTCTTCCATGTGCCGTTTGAGATTCTTTTTGTTGATGCGGTTGATGAGTGATTTGCTGATAAATGGTTTTCCTGTAATAATCATCTTTCCCAGACGATTCCTTTTCTCCTCTCGGCTGCCGATTCTTGCATTCTCTTTTAAAGTGACCTTTCTCCCTGCAACGAAAACAAACAACTTTAGATTTATCAAATCCTAAGTTAGAAAGGTTTGCATCCAAGAAATCAGTTCTCCCTGTTATCAATCTAAACTTTTCAGCTCTCCTCAAAACACTCGCCAATGCCCACTTGATGTCCATCAATTCTAGCTCCTCTGCATCGATCTGGTCATAATCTTCTTTTGTCAGCATTGGATTGCCAATTCTTCCTGCAATCAACCCTTCATAAGCTTCCAATGCAGTGACCAGTAACCCCATATGACTCTTTACAATTTCTTCAGTATAATTCTGTCCATTTTGAAGATGTAGAGCCACATTGCATTGTAACAGATGACCATTTCCAACTGATGTATTTTGAGCACTTGGAGGATTCACCGTTGAGAACCCACTAGTGTTGACTGTTCCTTGACTGCTTGGTTCAGATTGATTTCCAGCACTAAATGCAGTTTGGATCTTTGGACTGGCTTCAGCAGTTTGAACATTTCCTTTATAGTACAGTTTGATATCTTGTTGATGAGTAGAACTGTTCATTCTGGCAATTTTCTGCTGCTCCAGATCTTGTGCCTCCAACTTCTCTATAAACTGTGCAATCGATAGCCTGCTAAACTGTCCGGAATTCTTCAATATCATCAGATATGTGCCCCATTCCTTTTGCGGTAACGCATCAGCAAGCTTTTCAACCCATTCAGCTGGAGTTTTTGTAATTTTCAACTGTGACATAGTGCGAACCAAATGACAGTATCTTTCAATAAGAGTCTTGGTCGTTTCACCAGGCATACACGCAAACAATTCAAACTCTTTCTTTAGTAAAGCTGCTTTACTTTGAAGCATCTCAGTACTTCCCTCAAACTTCTTCTTAAGAGCTTCCCAGATAGAGTAAGCATTGTCATCATGTTGAAGCAATACAAAGATATCTTCCTTTACTGCTTGTTGTAACAAATTAATCATCATTTTTTCACCTTTATAACACTCTTTCTCTTCCTCACTGAATTCAGAAATTATTTTATCAACTCTCATTGCATTTTGTGGTCTAACATATTCAGTTTCTATGCTCTCCCAAGCTTTTAGATGATTCGCCTGCACCCAATTCTCAAACCGTTTCTTCCATCCGTGATAATCTTCAATTCCCATGAGTTTCGGGGGCTTTTGCATTGTTCAGGTTTCATTCTCCATGTTGAAATTCTTAGCAATATCGGATGGACTAGCAGGAGTTGTAGCAAACGCGTTGTAAAACTCAGAATCCATGCTTCAGACTTGTATCAACTGACGATTTTGATTTACATGTCAATCTTGAAATACCTGATGTAACACAAACAAACAAAACACGATCAGTTTAACAATTATCGATTAACAGAAACGAACTGATACTCGAACCGGTGAATATTCTGTGCGGTCTGAATGTTGACAAACTCTACAGACTGAAATTGTCGCGAACTGAGATTTTGTCAAAACACGCGAACTACTGTGACCCGGATTAAATTCAAATGACCGGATTCACTACGAACGAACTGATAGACTTTCAAACGTCCTGATAAACTTTTGATAATTGTGAACCGTACGAACTAGAACCAATCTTTCAAGCGAATTTGACCCTTCAAACGATTTCACGCGACCTGAACACACTTCAAACTGTTTTGACCAATTTCAATTAGTCGAGATGTGCTGAAACTTGTATAACAGAAAAATCAATATGCATCTCAACAATAAACGACAAATTAATACCCACAACTTCACTTCAAACTGTGTTTTTTTAAAAAAAAAAACGGTGATTTAATGGGTCTCTTGTTTTGTGTCCAGTGCACTAAATCAACAACACATGGGCTTGTGGGCGGTGTGGTCAAAACTATAGTGGGTGTGCAACTATTATTGGACCGATGATTGTATGGCGGTGCAACAAAAGATTAAACCATGATTGGTCCTTAATGTGTTAGTGGGGCGGCTACAAGAATGTCAATTAGTGGGCTTCACATGCAATTAATGACAACAATCTGTGGAGCTTGTGATTGGACCTAACACTTTTAATGGGCAGTAATCAACAAAAACACATAGGCTGCAAAAAATTGGTGGTCTTGACTTCTCGTGAACAAGATGACAAAAGAGCGAACCACCCTGTAACAACTATGAGCGGACCTGATATCTTTGACTGAAAAAGCGAACCTGTCGATCACTATAAGCGGACCATATCATTGAACAATGAGCGAACCATAATAGTTATTTTGGAGCGAACCTCAACGAACCAATAAGCGAACCACGAAAAATACCTATGAGCGAACCTCCATGTGTTCAAAAAAGCGAACCAAACGACTAATGTGGAGCGGACCTGTTAGTTTGACGGAAAAACGGACCGAAAAATCTCGATTTCTCCCAAACGGCTAGGAGTTTCGATCTGAAACTTGGTAGGGTTTTAGATCAGGTATACACGCACAACATATCCAAAAATCTGCTGAAACGGACCGTGAAATCTTGGTCTGACGAAGAAAGAAGGTGTAGAAGCAAGAATACGTGATGAAATCCAGCAAATCTATGTAGAACTCCTCCTCCTGAAGCTCTGATACCACTTGTAGGATCGGATTCTGACCCGAACGAGTCAATCAGAGGAGTTTGATCAGATACAGGTGCGGAAAACAAGTACCTGATGTAGAAACAGCTAGATATTCTCTTAATTCTCTTTTCTGATTAATTTGACACTTTTTACACGCAATTTTCACACCGGCAGCACCTCGGTATGGAAATCTTAAAGTTACAAATGAGGTGCATGACTAGCCTATATATACTACTTTGGGACCGCTCATAGTGACATCTACCACAAAAGCGATCCTAAACAAAACCGTAAAAGCGATCCGTTAACTTGTCGTATAAGCGATCCCACCTTGACTTCCAAATAAGCGATCCTTCATAATGTCTTCATAAATGTTTGTCCTTTTGTGAACTTTTTCATTGGACCTTTGAATGCAAGAACCTCATTGGACCCTCATTTGGTCCAATCAACACAAATGGCTACTTCACACTTTCACTTCTAAAATGACTTTGTCGTTTATTGAAGCTTTGATGAAATTCATATTATAATGATGTCACATGATGTCATCATTAAACATGATGACATCATGCTTGACCAGATCCGCATCGCAACCCGGACTCGACATTAGACGAAGACGACAGATGACTGCACCAACATTTTCGAAGACTTCTTATCTGAAGCCTTTGAACTAGATTCAGGTTGTGATGATGATGCCTTAGAAGGATTTGGTTCAGTTTGCTTAGTTTCAGAATTTTCTTTGTTTTTTGTTTTTAGCAAACTCTACATTCGATTCATTTTCAATAACAGCTGTTTCGTTTTTCATGTCACTTCCTTGAACAAAATTAATCCTTTTAACAAAAGTTGAATTTTTATTCTTAGGATGTGAAGTTTTCTTTTTCAAAACAGGTTTGCTGTTATTATCCTTCTTAGCATCTTCATTCTCAGACTCATCACCTTGGCTTGCTGTGGAACTACTTGGTGCTGTTGACATAAATTTGGTTAGCTCATCTTCATCAGGTAGGAATGAATAATCATGACTAAGAGGAGGTGGGACTTCATTATAGCCTTTGAATCCCAAACTACTCTTGTCATTACTCTTCTTTAACCCACCTATCATGTGTTTCATAACAAAAGTAGAGTCCCTGAATTGACTTAATTTCTTTTCAAGTTCAACAATTTTGAGTTGTGCATCTGACAACTCTTTGCATTTTTCAGAAACCTCTTTTGTTTTCTCAGCCATCATTTCATGAGCTAAGTCTATGACTTGAAGTTTTTCATTTAATTGGCAGGTTACGGCTTCAATTTCACTTTCATAACCTTTTATTTTCTTCAAGTATGACGTTTCATTTCTTTTAGCGAAAAAAATTGATTCTTTAATGTTAGACATTTCGCTTACCAAACTTTGGTTGTGTGTGGACAACCTGTCAACCTCACCCTGTAGTTCACGGCATTTCAAACACACAGAATTAGACTTTACCTCTCTTGTTTGTTTTGGCCATTAGAGCTGCAAGCTGAGCTTCCATTCTTTTATACTTAGCATCCTTTTCTTCAGCTTCCCGTTCCTGATCAGACTTTTGCTTTTCCTCTTCAGCAACTATTGTCTGATCAACCTTCTTTCCTGCAGCTTTATTCTCTATCTTCACCTCGGCATCCACTTTCACTTCAGCAACTTCAACATCTTCAACTGGCACTATCTCAGCCATAAATGCCTGAGTGGCATTTTCATTATCTTCAAGATGAATACTCCAATCATAAGAACCTTCTCGTGCTGTAGAGATCAAAGCCTTTGAGCTAGATTTGTTTGATACATTCCTATTGTTTGAACTCTGACTCGAATTATCTTGCTTTTGTTTCTGACATTCCCTAGCAAAATGCCCATAACTTTGACAGTTGAAGCACCTCACTTTGGTCTTGTCAAAACCGACAGACCTCCCTACAAACTTCCTTCCTGTCCTGTTCATGAACCTCTTGAATCGCCTAGAAATCATGGCCATTTGCCATTGCAAATCCATCTCTTCAAGATCATCAGGGCCAATCTGATCATAATCTTCATCTAAAGTAGCAGGATCAGACATCTTCCCCTGAATGTAGTTCTCATAAGAAGCAACGAATGAAGCAAGTAGAGCAAGATGTTCTTCAGCAGACTTCACACTCATTGGCATTGACTTTGTACTAGTACTCTGCTTAGTAGTTGATGTTCTCTTGGCTCCTGTTGATCCTCCTGAAGCAGCTACAAAACACACATCACCATCCTCAGTAACTGTAACCTGCTCATTATCACATGATAGAAACGCAGTAGCAGAGTCGCTAGAAGCGTTGTGAGATGAAGAAGATGTAAGCCCATTGTAAACCGCTGGATCTTGAACCTGATCATATCCAGTATCTTTCTTCTTCATACTAAGCTCATAAGCTCTCAGCTTTCCAACTACCTCTTCCAGCTCTTTTGTTTCATAATCTGCTTCACCCTTGATCATGAGAGTGTAGATATCCCACTTGGTAGGTAAGGCATCGAGCAGTTTGTCATTCTTCTCTACATCAGTATAACAATCGATCTCATAATTTTCCATTTCTGACATCAGATGGTAGTAACGAGTGATGATATCTTCAAGTAACTCATGTTTCATGTACTTAAACACAGGAAACTGCTTCTTCAGTAGATCAATCTTGTTCTTCTTAACATCTGCATTTCCTGCATAACGCTTTTCTAACGCATCCCACATATCTTTTGAATTGGTGTACTTCTTGAAGGTATGCTTGATGCTATCAGGTAATGACATCTTGATCGCAGCCAATGCTCTTTTTTCAGCCTCATACATCTTTTTATCAGCCTCTTGCATGTTCACATAGGCTGTTCTACGTGGTCTGCCCTCGAAGTCATGTGTAGGGTTTGTATACCCATCTTCAATGCATATCCACATGCGCGTGTCTTGATATTCAACGAAGGATTGAAAACGATCCTTCCAAGTCAAGTAATTTTCCACCTTCATCATCTTAGGTGGTTTGTTGGTAGTGCCAACCTCATGCTCCATCTTCAACAGCTCATTCAAAGTAGACATGTTTGACATTTTAACGTAACAGACTGATAAAACCGTACAAAATTTTTCCGAAAACAGTGGTTACCAAATTACACCTTTAGAATCGTCTCGAAAAGATGAATCCAATGATATATAATATCAAAGACCGAATTCGGGATTTTCCAGAGTCTTTTTTTGTCCTAAAAATACAAGGAATTCAATGGCGCAAACGGTATTGTCAAACGAGCTACGGATCAATTTCTATTTGCGAAACAGTCAAATTTTATCGAGATTGCCAACAGAAATTCCACCCCTTAATTTTGCTGCTAATTTCGCCGGCCAGATCAGGTAATTTCGATGGTCTATTTCACTGATCAGTTAAGGTAATTTCGCTGGTCAGTTAAGGTAATTTCGCTGATCAATTTCGCTTCCAAGTTCGCTGGTTAATTTCGCTATTACGATGACCAGTAAAGTCGCCGAAAACCGTGGTAATTTCGCTGTGGACAATCACACGGTTACCAAAGTCGCCGGATTTAACTTCGCCGGTAAATATGCTGGACAGTTTAATTTCGCAGGGTTTGCTAATTTCGCAGATCCAGTAATTTCGGAAACTTAATCTGCTTGAAATTTTGAAGATTTTTCTGATTCTCCAAAACAAATTTGCAAAATCAAAACAAGCAAATCAGCAAAGTAATTTCGAAAATTATCAAGAACTGATCGAAAAACACGAAGAACACGAAGAACAGTCTTCGAATCTTCAAGTCTTTCAGCCGAAAACTTTTCCAGAATCAACTGAATCTTTCCAGAAATCCTGCAAAACACCAAATAAACAAACCAGAAGATCAAAACAGCCAGTAAAATTCGAAAAATTTTATCAAACCAAGAAAAAATTTCGAAACCCTAATTTCAGGTTTCAAAATTTTTGAAAATTTCTTCCTGTTTCTGCAGCAAACAATTCTGAACCGAGCCTTCAAGAGCGTAATGCTCTGATACCAATTGTAGGTCCCCTTGATGTATGGATCTTTCACAGAATTGTCAATCTAATCAAGAGTGCGGAATCCTCTTGATCAGAATATCACAGAAATGAGTAGAAGAACAGAATTCCAATTTAAACCGGGTTTCTATTGATTATCAAACTGAAGTATTACAATCAATTAAACCCTAATTCGTCCAAGCTCTAACCCTTTCACGAAATTGCTAGAACTCTCACGAAATTACTCTCACAAACTCTGTTTTGGCTGATTAACCTAAACCCTAATGCAAAGCCTTGTTTATATAACACAAGGTTGCAACATTTGGCTAGGGTTTACTACATGGGCTAGGCCCAATTCGTCCCCCATCACCCAATGTGGGTTTAGTTTAGCCCAAATTCTATTATTCACTATTACAAAGCTAAACCCGCTAACTGTTTATCGTTTAACTAATTACAAGATACCAAAGACCAAATCTAAGCTGTTGTCACAGAATATGCACCAACAAACTCCCCCTTGACAATAGCTTCATAAAAACTTTGTCTTCAGTCTTCTTGCAATCTTCATGTAGTCTTGCACTGTCTTTGGTCTTTGGATAACTTCAGCTTCAATAGCTTCTGTCAGCAACAGAGGTTTACTACATGGGGTAGGCCCAATTCGTCCCCCATCACCCAATGTGGGTTTAGTTTAGCCCAAACTCTATTATTTCACTATTACAAAGCTAAACCCGCTAACCGTTTATTGTTTAACTAATTACAAGATATCCAAAGACCAAATCTAAGCTGTTGTCACAGAATATGCACCAACAAATCTAAGCTGTTGTTCTAGGCCTTTCCAAACTTAGGCTTCACGTCTAAGGGTCACCAGATAGATACCTTCTGCACAAAATATTAAAGCACCAAATAAAAATTTAGAATGAAAAGGTAACATAAAGCATTGATAAAACATGTTGGAACTAAATCACAACATACCAATTTTGCGCTTGGATATATGAAAACTCATGGTGTATCAACTTAAAATTAGATTTATGTACGCTAAAATATACATATAAGCTGCCTAATATGCAGTAAGTTGCCATCCCATTCCAATTTAAGGAGACATTTGTAAACATCATTTAGCTGAATTTGTAACACTTATAATAATAAACAAAACTTTGAAGACATTCATTCACTTGGAAGCTGAACACAAACTATCGCGCTTTTTTGCTCACGCCCACATTTGTGTAAGACCGCAGCTTCTCTTACATAGCGCGAGCTTCATTCAATGTGTCAGCACAGGAAACAATTAAATATCTGATTCTGACAAAAATATATAAAATAGTAATTCTCTTTTCTGTATTTTAATCTTCGCGTGGACTGCAACTAATTTTACCAAGTTCCATGAACTTCCATTTATCTTATTAAAAATTTTGATGTTAAACTTATAAAAGTATAATTTTGCAGATTATTATTTTTTATGTTAAATTGAAATATGTAAACTTATCAAAGTATACTCAATCTTGAACCATAAGCGGTTTAACATAAGCATAGCTAACACAAAGTATAATCGTTGTACCTGTCACATTGTCACGGGTAGGATCGAAATCGCCAGATCCGTAACAATTTCGAGATTTACGAAATTATTTAATCGTGTGTGTAAACGTGTAATAATGTTAAGAGACTGAAACCCTACTCATCTCCTCCGGAAACCGCACGAAACTCTACTATATATTCACTATATGGTTTTTCATCATTCATAAACAATAATCATGTTTTAAATTTCGTACCTGATACTCAATCATCCACTTTTATGCTTCAAAAGTACATAATTTGAAAGAACACATTTAATATATCTTTAGCAATGCTAAGTGAGGGTACCCAATTTAATATGTATTACAGTTAAAGAACACTTGAAAGATTTATAAAACTCAAAGTTTTGAAAGGATTCCATACTCTCTACTTGACCTTTGTTCCATATTCATTCTAATTACAATACAAATTCATAACTCTTAACAACAAAATCATTTAACTTTTCAAGCTAAAAGTTAATTTTGAGTTAGCTTTGACTTGTACCTGCATAGAGATCCTCTTCTGGTTATACACAGCCTCTCCAGGGCCCATGTTATAGGGTTAGAACATAACATGGAAGTCCGATAAGATGATTGGCACCGCGACGGAGACGAAGCCTCAAAACAAGGCGTTAGACGACAATGCAACATCTGAGCTCCCAAGGCCATAACGCCAACAACATAGCATATACAACAGTTAAACGACCTTTAGCCTAAATCAAAGTTTTCGTTTCTTAATAATGATAACAACATGCTTTCTACATGCACTACATTATGGTTATCCTCAACTGGAAAACTAAATATAATAAACACCCAATTTAATTATGACAAAAACATATTGTAAAAAAATATAATATAAATGGGTTGAACGGGTCAACCCTAGTGGATTGACCCGAACCCGACCCGTTTAGCTAAACGGTTTGGCGGCTTCAACCTGAAACTGACCGGACCCGTTTAGACTAAATTTTATAACATATTAGGCAGCCCCACTTGCTAGTGCATAAGCAACTTGTAGGATCGTTGTTGAACCCGAATGAGTCAATCAGAAGAGTTGTGAATCCGATTCAAAGGCGGAATCAGTGAAACGGACGCTCAAACTAATTATAATGCTTCTTTGATTGATTTAACAATGTTTACAACCTGAAAGCGATTTGGCAGCACTTCGTTACAATTTTCAGAACCTTGCCAAATGAACAACACAATGCACTATTTATAGTTGAGGTAGGTTCGCTTATATGGACATGCCATATGAGCGGACCTATTAGTTAATGGTTCGCTTTTATGGACAATGTCCATATAAGCGGACCTACTTGCTAAATCACTATCCTATTCTATTACATGATACAAGACGAAGTCAATAGACGTAATGCACTAACAGACTCCCCCTCGGATATTGACGAAGTCTTCAGTGACTATTCTCTGTTATGCCACCTCTTCGGTCTTGATTATTTTGCCATCTCATTCAGATTGTAACAATGTAAGCATCCATCATTCTTTCTCTTTGATCAGCTTCTAACTTTGACTCTTTTACCAGGATCTCATCACTGGCTTTATCATCAACAGCTTCATCATCAGCAGGCTCCCCCTCTCGTCAAGCTTCCGTGCTTCTAGGGATCGACACCTAGCTTTTCAGCTACAAGCTCTTCCTAACTTCCAGCTTGTCTTCAGACTCCCCCTTAGAGTTTGCTTCCGGGATTGTAGTCTGAACTTTCTTATCCTGCAATCACTCAAACACTATAAGTAACAACATTTTAAAAACCATCAAACAAATTCTCTAATCCACTCCCCCTATCAACAAACTTAACAGATATGGCAGCGTTAAAGAATCCAACTCCTTCACAGTTTATCATCCAAGTCCAATTTAATGACCTTGGAGATATCACAAACTGTTTTTGAAATTTTTTTGAATTAAATTCAAGTATCAAATTAATGAACTTGTTTTATTACCAGAAACACAATCAGCTTACTATAGATTTTGAAACTCCGCATTTCAGATATCGGTTGTCGAAAATAAAGCAGAAATCAAAATCTTTTTGTATTTTCTGAAAATATAAAGCAGTAAAGAAATATATACAAACATATTTACAGACAATATTTTTGTTTTGAGCATTTGTTAGAGAATCATATCAGTTTTGACAAGTCACAAGTACCGTTGAGCTTAATTTCACTTTAAGAATTAAACAATTCACCTCGATTGTCGATATACTGATCCATCTTAAATTTTCATACAAACTTCAACTGATTCAGGATACGATTTAGATGTCTTATGAACTTAAACTTATCCGTGTGTCCCACCTCTTGAATATACTCCCGTATCCAGAATCCTAGATATTCAGTCTTACAGGTGAGTATACCACAGATGATATCTGTAAGGGGTTAAATGCGAGGGCCGTGAGAGCTCAGGTCGATACTTCCGTATACGCAGAGAGATGACGGCTTCGACTTTCTGGTGTGTCCCCTTTAGAGGATCTTTTAATTACAACAGCAGCGACTATCAATTTTATTGTTTCATCAGCTTGCTGAGGGCGATGCTGTGTTTCAAGCATTTGCAGAAAGTATTATTCGGGGACTAGGTCAGTACTTTCATACAACAGAAGTCCCAGAATAATACCCCAGATATCACTGAGTATAAAGACCTAGTATCTCAGAATATGGGACCTTTCAAACAAGATTTCAGGGGTTACCTATATATCCAAGTAGTGTTCCCCACAAAATAAGTGAGTGCTTGAATTTAGGTTTATATCCCGAAAAAGTTTACCAAGAGTATAAAAACCTATCGACATATCATCAGTGAGACTGTTTAACGCTTATTAATTCTTTACAATTCTTTAGCATACTGTAATTGTCTACTGATGTACTATCATTTCCTCTTTTTACTCAAAAACTCAATCTTTTGAATTTTTATCATGTTTTTGTATTTTTCAAATTTTCTAATGTTTTTGTATTTTCTAACAATTTTTCTCCCCCTAAAATGCAACATCATTAAAAATTTGACAACCCAATACTGATAGCTTTGTCTCGCCATCCATATTCTGCATCTTGTGAACTGAATTACAATAAAAACAGTAATTACCCCCATGATTTACAACACATTGATTTTTACAGTTTGAAAACCATTTTTCAATCTGATGAATGTAATCATGCTTGTTCAGCCGTGAGGGTTTCGGCGTATTCAGTTAACATTTATTCTAACAAAAACTAAAACATAACATATTTTTGGTTTTTAATTTTTTCAAATTTTTAGGGTTTTGAAAATATTGTTTATTTATGTACAAACAATCACTCAAACTAAACTCCCTGTTCAACCAAACCAGGGTCCTGCAACCTCTTCCTGTGCTAGGTTGCTCCAACTATCATTTTCACAATCTTCAGCTTCGTTGAGCACCTGCACATTCAATCTTTATCAATCATTTGAACAATTTAGCCCAGGTCTGTTGGACCTTAGACATTTCAACACAATAATTTTCATTCAATGTTGGAAAATCTTTGTCATTTAAAACTTTTTCAGCTTTGATTTCAACTTTCACATCTTTTACCAACATCACTTGTTTCTTAGCACTCCACACTTGACCTTTTGGAGTACCTCTTTTATAAAAATTTGGCTCTTTTTGAACATTTTGATTTTGAACAACATTTTTAGATTTCCAAAACTCTTGAGGTTTTGTCATATCAATAGATGTTCTCCAACTCTGTGTTGTTCTGAATCTGGGTATGTGAGAATTCCAGGTCTGTCTTGAATCGAACCTATTCGGGTTTAATTTCCAATTTTGATTTGAAGAAAACTTGTTTGTATTGTACCTCCAAGTTTGTTTCGAATCAAATCTGGTTGACCTCAGTTTCACATTCTCAGATTTCTGTTTTTCAACATCAACAGGCTTCGGATTTGGACATTTTCGTGCAACATGTCCAATTTGATCACATTTAAAACACACTTTCTTTGAAACATCCTTGGCCTGTTGTTGTTTCATTTTCATAGCATCAAACTCCTCATTAGACTGTTGTCCAAATTTGAATTTTTCCTCTTCTTTCAAGCTTTTTCCTTGAACAAACTTCATCTTTTGTTGCAAATTTTGCTTTTTACTTTTATTCCAATTCTGTTTCCTTTTATAACCTAAACCAGCCTTCATGTTTTTCTTCTTAGAACCAGGTTTGTTATAAAAAGATGTATGGCCTTTACCAGCAAACTTTGGAATCTCAGACTTTTCAATCTCAACCATTTTGAAAACTTTATCAACCTTTTCTGAAATCACATTCTAAATCGGGAATACAACATCTAAGAATAATTTGTCCGATCCAATCATGGTATAAACCAATCCCTTTGAATCATCATTCAAATTTTTCTCGGATTTTGTGTTTCTCAGATATCTATCATAAAGATTTCCTTCATCTTCATCCTGTGATTCAGACTTACCTTTTGTAGACTCATCTTTCAAAACACTATCAACCACCTTACTTACCACCTCTGAATCATCAGCATCATCAGATTTGGTATAAGTCACATCGATACTTTCAGGTAATTGGTCAACTATGTTTAAACCCTTTGCCACCTTTTCCTTATCATAAAAAGTATAATTGTTTTGTCAATGGTGGTGGTACCTGATGAAATTCTGAACCAATACCCTTTTTGCAATTATTAGTATCTTTGTCATCTGGTGTGATGTTGAAAATGCGTTCGAGAATGTACGAAGAGTTATGATAACTTTGAAGTTTTGTAACAATCTTTTCTTTTTCAGCCAAGACTTGTTTAAGATTAGCAATTTCATCAACACACTTGTTCAATTCAACTTGCTTTTCTTTAAACTTTCTTTCATACATTTCTTTAGTGACTAAAGTTTCAGACAATCTTTGATCAAAACTTTTGACTTGGCTTTTCAAAGTATCATAAGCTTCTTGTACTCTCTGACTCGACCATTTTAAAGAATCATACTGTTTTTGTAAATCTTGAAATTTAGATTCTTTTTCAACACAATCGACACATTTTGCTGTACACAGTTGTCGATAAACCTCATTATCCTTTTCAAGACCTTGACATTTCTGTGTCAGTTTTTCAACTTTTATTTTCAAAATTTCTTCTTTGTCAATCATTTCTTTACATTTTATTGTGAAAACATTTTCAAGTTTAACAATGTCATTGTCTTTTGTTTTTATGATGTCATCTTTTTCAGTACAGGCTTTGCATATTTCTACGCAATTTCTGCACTTGTTTTCTTTTTCATCAACCAATTTGATATTTGATGAGTCAGAAAATTTTCTTACCTCAGTCTTTTCTAGCATCGATTCTTCTGTCTCAGCTTTCTGAACTTCCTCTTTCTTCTCCTCTTTTCCTTCTTTAAGTGCATCCTCGATCTTCTGTTCTTCTTCAGCTTTCTGTTTCTCTTCCGTTTTCTGTTCCTCTTCAGCAGCAGTCTTCGCAACAGCTTTTACTTCTTCAATCATCTTCTTCAATTCTTCTTCTTTTCTCTTCTTCATCTCTACCACCTTCGGTAGACTTGCTTCACAAACCTCTCTTATCTTCTTCTCCAAATCAGGCAAATACTCTTTATCAGATAATCTTCGTGTGTTGAAAGTAGCTTGCCTTGGAAGCAAATTTGTTACAGCTTTGAAATCCACTTTTGATGGGTCAACAACTGGATTACCCCGTGGATCCATATAACATTCCAACTCTTCATTCCATCGTTTGGCTCTTTGAGCTTCTCTGAAAGGTTCGTCTAATTTCCCAATTTCCCATCTTGCATAGTCTGCTTTCCACCATCTATCAGGATCAGCATCAGCAACAAATGCATACCCAACAGCATCTTTTTCTGGGCAGACTTCTTGACTCCAGTCGTAACCTTCATCATCATATATAACTGCAAGAGCCCTTGATTTTTCTTCAGGCTGTTTCAATCTTGGTGGCTCAGACTTGTTCTGATGGTAAATCGCTTTCTTGTAATAATCTTCGTTGAACGGGTTTTCAGAATCATCAGCAGCATACACATTTCTGCACTCGTGCTTGAAGTGACCTTTTTGTTTGCATTTGAAGCATGTCACTTTGGATTTATCAAATCCCAGTTTGGTAGATGGTCCACCAATTGACTTCCTCCCCGTGATCTCCATGAACCGCTGTGCTTGACGAACCGCACTGGCCATGCACCATCTTATATCCATTAGTTCCATCTCCTCGGGGTCTAATTGATCATAATCTTCTTTCGTCAAATTGGTATTGCCAATCTTCCCTGCAACGAGGCTTTCATACGATTCAAGTACAGATGCCAAGAAAACCATCTGTTGTTTTGCCGACTCTTCGCTGAAATTCTACCCATTCTTCAAATCAACTGCGATATTACACTGGAATAGATTCTTTGAAGTAGATTGATCTGAAGTGTTTGAAGAAGATCCACTGTGAAAATCACTGTGAAGACTTTCATTGTTCACTGAATTTGAACTTTCTGCAGAAAACGCTGTTCTTGGAGATCCAGCCTGTGGTACATTTCCTCTGTAGTAAAGTTCCACATTCTGCTGATAAGCTGGACTGTTGACTTTGGATGTCTTTATCTCCAACTCATGGCTTTCAAGCCTTTCAATCAGCAAATCCACTTTTAAATCATCAGGCTTGATTGTATTTTTCAGCATTAGAGCGAAGTATTGCCAATCTTGATCATTGGGCAATGAATCAAACAATTTATCCACCATCGTCTCTTCAGAATATTTGATTTCATGTCTAGCCAGCTCCATTTTCAGATGTCCAAATCTCTCGATCATTTTACAAACAGATTCATTTTTCATACAACAGAATAAATTAAACTCTTTACGCAACAATTTCTTTTTGTTTTTGACAATTTCATTACTTCCTACACACTTTTTCCCTAACGCTTCCCACAAACTCTTTGAAGTTTTTTCTTGTTCAAGTAACGAGATAATATCCTCTCTCACAGACTGTTTGATTAATGTGATCATTTTATATTCAGCAACAACATTTTTTTATGTCTATGTCTGTGAAATCTTTTGGATCAATTAACTCTCCTCCCTCTTTCACTGGTTCAATGTATCCATTTATCAATTTTAACCAGCTTTCCGGAGCGAAAGCTTTTACCCAACCCTCAAATCTGTTTTTCCACCAGTTATAGTCTTCAACTTTCATTAACTTCGGTGGCTTCTGTTGACTTCTGTACATGTTCTCAAACTTCAAATTCTCCGAACTCTCTCTTGAATATTCTTTCAACTCAGATCTTATATCTGTCGACTCGGAAGTGAACGCGTTGTAGAATGTGTTGTAGAACTCTTCACCGTTGTTTGACATCTTTAATCACCTGAAAGGAAACAGACAAACTCAATCAGTTTAAACAATATCAAGTAATCTGAAATACACTGACACTTGGTTGTCGTGAAATGATCTTGACGCGAAAATGTTCACTTTCAAGCGAAATACGACACACGGGTGAAATCAGATCGAACGAATGAGCGAAACCCAAGTTGACTAATGAGCGAAACCCCTATTGGACTAATAAGCGGAACTTCTATTGAACTAATAAGCAGAACCTTGTTGAGCCGAATAAGCAGAACCTTTGATGTCAGATAAGCGAAACTGACTATGTTTCGAAAAGCGGACCTATCAGTTGACAGAAGAGCGAAACTAGCAGGTCCGTTCGAGCGGAACTACCCAATGTTTGTTCGAGCGGAACTACTTGATGTCCGTTCGAGCGGAACTACTTGATGTCCGTTCGAGCGGAACTCCTCGGTTCGTATGAGCGGAACTATGTAATTTGGAGCGAAACTAGTGTCACAAAAGCGAAGCCCTTTGAAATTTTGTTCACTGGAGCGAACCTATGTGTATCAATAAGCGAACCTACACATTGTTCAAATAAGCGGAACTACATTCGAAGGTAATTTGGTCCATTTTTAGGTCGATTTTTGATATGAAACTTTCAAGGATTTGTTATTATCCACTAATACACATCCTGTGAAAAATTTGGCCGATTTTAACCGTGGAAACTTGTTCAGATCGAAAAAGAAGGTGTAGAAGACAGAAAACAGATCCAATTGAGCTAAACTCTTCCTCCTGAGCTCTGATACCACTTGTAGGATCTTTGTTGAACCCGAATGAGTCAATCAGAAGAGTTGTGAATCCGATTCAAAGGCGGAATCAGTGAAACGGACGCTCAAACTAATTATAATGCTTCTTTGATTGATTTAACAATGTTTACAACCTGAAAGCGATTTGGCAGCACTTCGTTACAATTTTCAGAACCTTGCCAAATGAACAACACAATGCACTATTTATAGTTGAGGTAGGTTCGCTTATATGGACATGCCATATGAGCGGACCTATTAGCTAATGGTTCGCTTTTATGGACAATGTCCATATAAGCGGACCTACTTGCTAAATCACCAATTTACGTTTCTCGAATCTCGTGCACCGGATATCCTATCCTATTCTATTACATGATACAAGATGAAGTCAATAGACGTAATGCACTAACACAACTCTTCATTTCACCTGAAGAATAAAAGGTGCTACTTCAATAGTTATATTTTAAATATGATTAGAAAATACAATTGCAAACTATGAATAATAATTAAACATTTGAAATATAAAAAATCTAGAAGAATAATGCTTAACATGTCTGAATCTTGTAACCTCTTGCGATAAAAATGATTATCTTGTGTGATTAAAAAACATAACAAGAATATGACCTGCCGAAGAAAATGAGGATGTGTCTAAATCCCATTCCTTTTTTAAATTAACCCTATCACTTTAACATATCTAAATCCTAAGGGACCTCTTGGTAGAGGTATTCATAAGCGAATCAAACCAAAGCAAGTCAGCTCGTTCCAATTTGAAACTTGGGACCCATTATGTAAACCGAACTGACCGTTTAAGTTTTATTATTTGCAACTTAGTTTTCATTTTTAAAATATGAAGTATAATCATAAGCCATCTTTAACTTCTATCATTAAGTTTTTTTAATACAAACTTATGATTTAAAATGAGATAAAAGGAAAACGATTCAAACCGCCACAACCAAGTTGTTAGATCAGCCAGTACAGTTGGGTTTGTCATTCTCTGAAACCAAATTAGTGGTTCTGGGACCTGTGAACACCCCTACTCACCGTCCATCCATCAGCGCGCCTGAAAGTACCTGAATTGTTGTGAACATGCATATTACCTCACAATATCAATATGTAAAACTAAATACTTATTAACTCGAGTGCACATGTATACCTCCTGGAACTCCAATTATGTAGCTCATTAAATACCCCAACTCTGGCAGTTTTATTCAAAATAACACTGCAACCTCATAGAGCGTTTCATATATCTTTCTTTCTAAACACTAACAACCCGCTCTATACTTTGTGCCTTGTTGCTAACTGAACCCATCACCAGTGCCAGCGCACTTAATATCAGAAATGGTGTATGAATGGCGCCCTACAAAATGACCCAGCGTTAACAAAAAAATGAAGCTTTTGTTTAGCAACAGACCTATATTGTAATTAGCTTATCGTGAACCGAATAAAGTTTTTTATGTGCGATTATTTACAATCTCCCTATGAAATCATAGAATTATGAGGCCATTCAGCTACATTGGTAGTAAAAAAAAAAATCCTTTATTTATTTAACTTTATACAACTGATTATGAAGTGCTACAGAGGCAATAATATTGGGAATTCTTATAAAAAGAAAAAAAAAATGAGGAAAAAACATAAAGTAAATTTATAAAAATAAGACATGGTTATATTTGTGACAACCCGAACTTTCAAGCTCTGTGCTATTATAAACTTGTTAGGTATAATAACGGATTGGTAGTCCATGTGTTTGGGCCGCCTACATCACAAGTATGTTTAACATACACCCGAAGCCCAACTTGAGCACATATGTACATCGAAATCATGTTGGGCCTGGTAGAGCCCAAGTGGAGCATGGTATTGGGGCCGACTAGCAATTCTAGCATTTATACACACATGTAGTTACGTAGCCTGAGAACACAATTCAAGTGGGTTTGGCTCACTATACATGCGCACACATTATTAGTCCGGTTTATGTTGGCTTCGGCCCATGTTTATATCTGGTCCGCAATACATGAGCCTGCTTATTTATAAAAATTATGAGATAGGATTACGTATAACTTGATAAGATAACAAAACGAAACCCTAGCCATCTCTCAAGATTAGAGCGGCTGTAGCAGACCCCCCCATCATCGAGGATATCATATTGTTCGAACCAACCGTTGGTTAGTAAATTCCCTGCTATGTTGATTGTTTCCTTGTGTGATTTCGATTTACTGAAGTGTATATGAATGTTTTATGGTGATGATTATGCTATGCGAATAACATGTTGGTTTTACTTCTTGATTCATTGTCCTCGTGTATATGCAAATTGATCATGAGTTTTGTATAAACTAGGACTATGCTAGAATCATGTACTACAAGTATATTAATTATAATGAATGTTATCGTGTGATTTATAAATTGGAAAACAATTGTTCATGAACTAGGTAGTACTGTATGTGAATGAATTATATGATTATGACTACTTGTGAGGATTTAGAAATATGTATACAAATCATGATCTTATTAGAAAAGGAATTGTTGGTATAAATTAATATATGATGAAACTGTTGGATGGTGACAATAAATGCCATAGAGTACTAGCTAGAAAATATGAGAGGTGGGGGTAGATATGTAACTGATTTGATTGTCCTAGGATATATGTGAGGTATTGTGGTTTGTCTTAACATTGATGCTATTTTGAAGGTCCAATCATATTCAAGTCTACTGACATTTGTTTACATAAAATTGAATTTTAAATCCTCTTGTCGGCCATCTTAATTGAGAATATTAGCTTTTCACGAGAATCAAAGAATAGTTGTCAGTTTGCATGTGATATCATATGGAAAATTACAATTCATTGTTGAGGTCAAAAAGTCATAATGCTACCCGATCGGATTACGTGTAACAGTCATTGATTGCTCATAATTTAGGGTGTCTTGTTCTAGTCCTTGATGGGGAACCCTTATAAGGCTTGTATTCTTGTAATTAATTGGTTATGGAAATAGGGAATGGGCCACACTCACGAATGAATTAGACACTCGATTAATGAATTTGCTAACTGGTAATGTGCATATGGATTGGGCCTTATATGTAACTGGGTTAGCCTAGCAAACTTGAGAATATTAGCTTTTCACGAGAATCAAAGAATAGTTGTCAGTTTGCATGTGATATCATATGGAAAATTACAATTCATTGTTGAGGTCAAAAAGTCATAATGCTACCCGATCGGATTACGTGTAACAGTCATTGATTGCTCATAATTTAGGGTGTCTTGTTCTAGTCCTTGATGGGGAACCCTTATAAGGCTTGTATTCTTGTAATTAATTGGTTATGGAAATAGGGAATGGGCCACACTCACGAATGAATTAGACACTCGATTAATGGATTTGCTAACTGGTAATGTGCATATGGATTGGGCCTTATATGTAACTGGGTTAGCCTAGCAAACTAAATCACACTTGTTGCTGGTCTGGGCCGCACAGTATCAGGAAGTGCCGGAATGGGCTGCACACACACTCTAGACTGATTATACACCTTGTTGGGTCGCACGGGTTTAAGTGGGCCGATGTTATGTAGATCGTACACCCCTAGGATTAAAGACTTGAACTGTTTAGTGCTTATTGAAACATGAATTTTGTAGAGTCGACTTGTATAAAGTGCGTGTAATTGCAATGTGACCAGGGTTATGAATTGTGGAGTTACACGATCTCTTGTTACGTCTTGCATGAAAATATGTGTCATACTAGTACGCTGCTTATACACTGTGAATGTGAAACATGTGATTTATGTGCATACAAAACTGATTATTTCTGGTAACCACGGTAGGGTTTGGTTGACCCACTTGGAACGAGTGACATAACAAACCGAGCAATCAAAGGTGAGTTCACTACTTTTGAGCATGCGTCCCGGTGGTTGGGATAGTCAATGGGTATCCCGGGGAGGGATACGTCTTTTGGGTAAAACTGCGATGTTGGATAATATTCTCACTCTCTATCTCTTAAGTCCCATCTTTTGCTATCGGGGGTGGTAGTGGGGTATTAGTTGGTAGCGCTACTTAGGTTTGGCACCCTCACCCCGTTCCTGAGAGAGGGCGGGTGTGAACGAATGACCCAGTCGGGCATAGTGCTTTGATAGAAGCACTGGGGAACGGGCAAAACATACATCAGGAGCCGTCTTGTTCAGTATCGAGATATTATCAACATTACTTTCGGAATTAAATTCAATGGATTAACTAAACACTTGGTAACCAACGTTTTCGTAAAACTATGAACTCACCAGCGTTGTCTGATACACTTGTTGCATGCTCGCAGGTCGTTAGATGTCTTGGACTTGGGAACTTGCTGTCTGGAGAAGCTGGAGTGGTCATGGGTCGACAGAAGAGATTCATGAGATGGTTCTTGACATTGTAACTTGGTTTTGATACTGTTTAACTTTAGTAATCTATTTTGCTTCCGCTGAACTAATTGGGATTTACTAAACTTATTATTGGTACAATTCTTTAATGTTTGGTATTTTATTTACAATCTTATTATGAGTTCAATATGATTGGTGGCTTGTTATTGGTTTGTCACACGCCTAGCAGGGACACTCCCTAGGTGGTATTTTGGGGGTGTGACAGTTTGGTATCAGAGCCATTGGTTATAGTGAACTTGGTTTAAAAAATGTTTTTATAAAACCAGACTATAACCAAACAGTTCTGAATACGCGAATACGACCATGACACTCAGCTCCAGATTGCAAGGTTCGTCTCTCGCATACTCATTGTACTGCATAACTAGTGAACACTTACATATGATATTGCATGTGATTGCACGTTTAGCACAACAGTATGAATTTTTCATGTATTACTTGCATGTGTTATTTGACTGATAAGGTGGTATTTCCCTAAACATTCATGACTCACGTTTTGTGATGTTCTTTGTTTGCTACTCGAGTTTGGGGAACCATTTGACATGAGTTAGGAAGAGCTGAGATGAGCATGCAAATCACAGTATTATTGTGGGTGCACACATGATAATAATGTGGGGTGCATGCGAGTCCCAGTGAGGCTTAACAAGTGAAAAAGGGGTTCCGTTCCGTTGTTTGATTGATGTGAAACACAACACTCCATAGGAGTCATAGCAGTGATTGTCTCCTACTCGAACATGATCTTTTCAATCCTTTCTGAATCCTTACAAATCTCGATGCTATCGAGTATTATCTGAACACACATCTGAACGCCTAGCGAAATGTGTAGAATGTTAGGTTCTTGCACGAATGTCCTTGAGCTGGTCTATACCTTTCTCGCTTCTCTTTGTTTGCTGGAACTCTATGTATTGACGTCTTAAACTCCGAAGTGTGATCACTTGTGCAACACTCTCGCAACATACCGCGTATTACTCAATCGACTTGCTAGATCGATGGACAAAAGGGTGAGCGTAGTATTTTACCGACCTCAGTATTTGGACAACCCTGATTACCGGCAACAAACACTAGCAAATTGACTTCAATCGAATTCTTAACTCTAGTCAGCGACTCGTGGGAGTCAACCCTTACGAATCAACCGGGACATAAGCGATGACAACATATTATAGTGTGAAATATGTAGCTACCAGCACAGTGAGTAGCGCGTGGCACAGAATGTGAGAAGATGAACTTTAATGGTGAAAGATTGTAGGGCTTCATTTCAAGCAACGGCATTGGAGGCAACAGTCGCGGCAACATCAAGGTACTCGTAATTATAGTCTACAGCATGGAAACGAAGGTGACATTGACAGGGATTGATTGTTGCTAAGTCATGACGTCAACAACCAATGGAATAATGATAGTAATGGGAACCCTAGCAACCATAACAACAATGCTGGAAATGATGGTCGTGGAAGGACATTTCAGATTGGCGTAGGCGACGCTAGGCATAGCAGCAACATGGTAGCTTGTATGGGTAGCTGTTTGCTTCGTCTCTATTCTGCTTGACCCTGATACTTCTTGAAACCAAACCTGATATGGAATCGGCTGATGGGAAGTCAAATGAAATCTCATATGTTTGTTAGGGTGTAAACACGACCTTGTGGGACAAGTGTTCGACGTCGACCTTCCTTCTACCATCCTCGATGGTTACAACACAGTAGTTAGTGTGAACTGGTTATCCAGGAATCACGCAGATATACCCAGTGAGGAGAAAACTTTGTGTGGAGAATTGTTACTTGTTCTGAAGCATCAGAGTAGTGCAAAAGTCAGCGCCATTTCAGCTATGAAGGCCAGAAGTGTCTACGGAGGGATTACTCCGTTGTGTTAGCAACCGTTACTGATGTTAGGGCTGAGGGAAAAGAGGATCGAGGATCCACCAATTGTTTGTGATCTCTCTCAGTTTGCTACCCGAGGAACTTTCGGGCTTACTTCCATAACTGTTAGGCAGAATCTCAGTTTAATCTCATGCCAGAAGCAGCCTTGATCGCTCGTACTTCATACCGTCATGCACCAGGAGGGTTGCAAGAACTGTCTAATCAACTTCAGGAACTACCGGGTGGGAGTTTTAGCGATCTAGCTCCTTGTCCTGGGGAGCCTGAGCTCTATTGTGGAAATGAAGGACGAGTCCTTTCGTACGTGTACAAACTACCCCAAGGTGGCAATCATGGACCGTCACCCTCTATCTCGCATCGACAACCTGCTTGACCCGGTGCAATGATCAAGCTTCTATTCGGAAACCGACTTAAGATCAGACTGTCACTTGATGGAAGACCCAGGGGAGGATGACATCTAACACGGCATTATAGGCACAGTACGGTCACTACGATTTTCTGTTCTCGTTGTTTAAAGTTACCCAACACACCAACAGCCTTAGGGATCACATGAGTAGTGTGTGCCAACCCCATCTTGCCAGATTCGCCAACCGTGTTTATCTATGACGTTTTGAATCATTTCCAGGAGAAAGGAGCACCATGAATGACACTTGTATTTCATCGTAGAGCTTCTAGGGGAGGAGCATCTACGTGCGAAGTCTACCTAAGCGTGACTTCAGGATTCGGGAAGTACACATTTTTGGTCATATAAACAACGAGGTGGGAATACACGTGGATCTCGCTAAGACCCATTTTGGTTAAAAACTGATCGACACCAAAGATTCCTTCGGGGATGCAACAATTCCTTGGTTATGCTAGACACTATCACAGATTCATTGCGAGATTTTCGAAGATTGCACTGATATGCACTGAGTATTGTCATTACCCGAGGGTACGGGTGATCTAGTGGTATACCATGATGATTCGAATCAGAGTCCCAATTACACGCCGATACAACACGAGAAAGTGAAGGCTTACGTAGTGATGTGTTGAAAAACACCGTCATTTACCCGTGTATTTTGTATTTTATTTTTATAATTTTGAGTCTTTTTTAGTCTTTATACAGTTGTATTTGATTATTCATGTGTTTTGGCAGGTTCTGGTGCAAATGGCACGAAAAAACGAGCACACGAGTAAAAGTTGAGTGAAACAGTGCGGTATAAAAGAATCTGAACTTAAAACGGCCATATCTTGAGTAAGAAAATGAGTTACGGGATGTGTAATATATGAATTTGGGGTAGCTCGACGAGGAGAAGCCAAAAATCGGGTTTGTTTTCTTTGTTCCTTTACGAATCGTAAATGTTAGGCCTTACGGTCCGTAAGGCTTGCGAATTACGGAGAAAATTATAAAAACGCCATTCAGCTCTAGGGTTTAGGAGAATTCGCATTCTAGACAGCAAAGGGCATTAGGAGGACGATTTTGGAGCATATTGAAGCTATTCAAAGGTCTTGGAAGCTTTCGGTTCGAGTTTTGAGCAATTCGGGTTCGTGAAACATTAGTTTTTCGGTTTCTTTTCGTCTTGAACTATGAATTCAGTTTGTTTCAGACCTTGTTTTGTTGATTTCTTGAATATTATGAGTAGCTAAACTTCATAACTACCTAGGTTTTGATGAACTAGAGGATTGTAATGCGTTTGTGACATGTTTTCGGTTATTTGATGTGATTTACATAACTTGTCTTTGATGTTGATCTTGATATTGCATGTTGGTATGTTTTGGTTGTTTTATAGTCAATAAATTCAGCAGTTTAGGCACGGAGAAATTCCCCCTAGACTTAGGATTTAATTTAATTCGGTTATCTTAGGATTTTCGGGTTGAATATTGAGTTGAGAAATTGACCAAGTTGACTATTAATTCAAATCACTATATTAAAACTTGCATCCTCATCTTGTGACTCGAAAGACGATTAGGGTGAGCTAGGTTATTAGCTAATTATTGGTGGGTAGATTGGGTGACCAATAGCTCGGGCTCGTTTATTGCATCGTAATTAAGGTTTCCTAGGATTTCAATTATTAAAGTTGGGTTTGCTTTGCGATTTCGGGATCTTCTCTTAACATTACTGTCTCTGAGGTCAAAAGGATTCTATTTTCGTAGGATTTGGTATCGATAGCTCGAGCCGATTCGTTCTAGCACTTCACATTTAGTCTTGCTTCTTCATTTGGGACATCTGTAACACCCCGAAAACGGGTTTGGTAATCAAACCTTGTTAATAGTAAAAATGGGTAAAATACCGTTAGTGGTGAAATTAACCCGGTGAATATTAGAATTTAAATAAATAAATCTAGTATTTATTAAAAGGATGGGAAATAGTTTGAGAAAGCAAAGTATATAAAAAGGCCCGAGATTTAACGGGACTTAAAATAAAACAGGGTTTTGAACAAGATGAATAACTAGGAAAATTATAACCTAGTTAACTACAAGTCTAGAAATAACTTGAAATAAGGTTAAAACAATCAAAACTATATGTCAAACAAAAGATGAGGGGCCAATGTTGCTAAACTTGAAACTTAATTTCATAAAAACAAAAATAAAATACCAAACACACACTAGATGTGTGTGTCTGGATTGATCTAGAAACACAGGGGCGACCAACTCACCCACAAACCCTAGTCTTGCAATTTTCACCAAATTGAGGGCTCCAATCTAGTCTAAATCGATTTCCAAGCACGAATTCGTGATCACCTCGTTGAAGGGATCATAAGGTATGCAAATTTTGGCGTTTTTGGTTCATCTCAAGTTCTAGACAAATTGTGAAAATCGAAATTGAGCTTAATTATGTGATGTATAGATGAAACTTGTAATGAAAACAAGTTTAAGAATGAATACTAGTTGATAGTTGCAGGAATCATGCCAAAAATTATGAAATCTATGATAACCCATTCATAGGTTAAGTGGGTTTTGCAAAATAGGCTAAATACTAGAGTTATAACTATCACAAGTAGTATCACTTGGTATCTATATGATGATTTCAATGTTTGTATGCATACTTGACATGAAACCAAAATGTGTGAATAAATAGGCGAAAATAACAAGTTATGAACTTGATTCTAGTTAGATAAAAATCAGACCCGCTAGGTGTTCGTTAAATGCCTAAGTGAGAATTAATATGTTGAGAATCGGATAAAAATGCATATTTGAACTATACGGCAAATTATGCATGATATGTTGCGGAAGGAGTTCTAAACAATATTGGTCGAACTCTATAGGCAAGGAAATCCGGATCGTCAAGTGGACAAGCCGGTGGAAACACGCATCGGAAAGAAGCGCTTTAAAGGTACGCGACTTATCGTCTCGTTACATTTATGTAGATAAGCTTAGTCTTAAATATGTTTAATGTTGCTATGGTAAAAAAAAATAGTTGCGCTTGGTGAATCTAGGAAGTGATGGAATTCACTCGGCAACCCAAACGGGTCAAAATAGATAGTAAAATGTGTGTGATATTGAAATAGAGAAAATGGTTGTGTTGGTATGTCGTTGAGGTGATGGAATTCACTCGACAACCGAATGGGTCAAATTGATAATTAAAAATAATAAGTGATCAAAATAAAGACACCATTTAGTAAAAATTATAACGGGTCGAACAATTTAAGAAAATGCCTTTTTAGTAGTAAGATCTCACGATGCGAACAGGAATAGGTTCAAAAAGACATGATGGTATCAATATACCATCATACGTTGATAAATGGTCATATCGACTAAATGGGTCAAATGGTATGTTAATACCATTTGACAATAATAACTGACGACTACTTGTTGAGTTTTGTGATTACAGGAAATAACATATGTTACGTTGCTCTAATTAGAGAATTTAAAGCAAGAGGTATGTAAACGGGTCAATGCTATGACCCGAGCCAGGTACATACAGTTATAATTATAATTAAAGGTGGTGTTGTCGTCAATTATTAGTAGAAGTCCTTCGTCGTAAATCGAGGGACTAAAATTGACCAAAAAGCCCTTGACGGGCATATTAGGCAAACGACCCATATGGGTTGTTTGGAAACTTGCGTTACGATTAGGAGGTATAAGTAGATGCCTTGAATATAGAATTATGAGGTGTGAAAGGAAAAAGAGCAAGGTTTAGACTAAAGTGCTTAACACTCTCTAAATGGGTCAAAAAGGTTTTATGTGTATACATAATTCATTAGAAAGTATGAACCTAGGCCAAGGTTTGTGTGTTAAATATATTAGTGTATGTATTTTAAATGTCTAAGGATCGAGTTAGTGGTTTTAAACACAAACGGGTCAAAATGTTAATTTTGAACAATAAACCGAATACTTAGAAATCTAAAATTTTATTAGTTTGAATGACGGATTTTAACTCCATGTGATGGAGAATTTAATTACGAGTGCGTAGGAGAAAGAATCGCGTAAAACGGACAAGCGGATTGAAAGATACGAAAGTTTTCGTGTCAAAAACGGCAAAATTGGAATGGGCTGGTACAGGGGCCACCGCCGTAAGTTACGGTGGGGCTGAAACCTTTACGCCAGGTACTTACTGAGTTAAGGTGGAAATATTTTAAGTCAGGGGACCACCGTAAGTTACGGTGGAGGCCAGAATTGAGTTTTTGTTTATGGGACCAAGGGATTAATATTGGATTTTCCTGATTCTTTTCTTTAATTCGATTATTCGACTCCATTTTCCTCGTGATACCAGTTATTTAAATATCAAAACTAACTTTTAAGTTGGTTTTGAACTCAGGTGAATGTCGAGAGCCCCGGATGAAGATCAAGTGTCGAACAAGAACCGAACACGCGTTAAATGAAGCTTCCGCAAGTTGTTTCGTCATCTTTTTGAAACGATGAATTAAATTACACTATGTAGTTTTGCGTTTAAAATTTAGTAAGTTTTAATAAACCCGTATTTGAGCATGAATGTTTAAATATAAATACTCCGCAAATTGTGATTATTTACGGGAATCGTTAAATAAATTTATGGTTGTTACAAGTTGGTATCAGAGCCCCGGTTTAAGGGATTCAAGTATGGTGGGGAAAACCATGCTTGGACTTAAACCTTATGCTCTTGATAAAGATTGGTGTTCGGTTCGAGGCTTGATCGCAAATCCGGTAAGTACGTGTATTTTAATGATTTAGCATGTTAAAGTGTTGTAAACAACACATAGGGTTATCGTGTAATATACGATACCTCAATTGAATAATAGATATAGTTAACAAAATTACATGCGTTAACACGTATAGTAGAAAAGCCTTGTATTATGATACGGGCATTTAATAAAGTTGACATTACTAACTTTTATGAATGTTATAATTGGAGGAAACTCGCATTTGAAGATGACGAGGGTTGAACAAATTTCGGATATGATAGAGGAACGGTCCGAAGTATGACAAGAGGAGCATGCTCACCCAAGGACTAAATCGCGCAACGACCGCGAACAAGGTTATTGGCAAAGAGAGCCTATTAAAGCAAGCATTATCAGGTGCACACTTTTAAATTTAAATGCACAAGTAGTAATATGCAACAAACACGTAAGTAATGACGGTTGCATACATATATGATAGAACTTGGAAAACCTGATTTCCAAGAGAAATTTAATAGAAAATGTGTTATTCACGATGATGAATAACAAATGAGTAACAAGATTTGTTCATGTGGAAAATTGGATTGGGGTAATTATCCAAGTGGAAAACTCTCAATTCGATGCTATTGAGAAAAGTAGCAATCACGTTAACAAATGTGATTAAATATTAGTTTGATAAAAATGAGAAACATTGTATATGTTTAGGAATGAAACGTGTAAATTTAATAATTGTTAAATAGTAACTGAATAAATGGTTGCCAATGAAAGTCAAGAATATAGAAAGATTAGAGGCGTCACTTACATGGGGTGTAGTGCGGAAATTGTGAAAAGGTCATGTGTGTCATGTGTTGATCGCTTACTCTGGCCAAGTAAGTAGTGAACACATGATGTTATGAACTTTTTATGATGGACATACTTACATTCGATGTAGTAGGGACGGGGTGAATGGGACTAGCATAAAAAGTACCCTAATGAATCAGATAAGCAAAATATTTGATTATCATGTAAACGCACAGCTGAGTGACATAAGCGTATTATATTAGAAAAATGAGCCCGAGAGAAGGGGGCAAGGAAACATGTAAAATGATTAAGGTACGCGCAGGGAGGGGGTGTACTTACACTCGAACCCGGAGATGTCAACATGTAAAACGACTAAGATATGCACAGGGAGGGGGTGTACTTACACTCGAACCCGGAAAAATGCAAACATGTAGAATGATCAAGATATGCATTGGGAAGGAGTGTACTTACACTCGAACCCGGAAAATGCGAATACGTCTCTAAATGGGTCGTTTTTGTAAAACGCCAAATTCGAGAACAAAGTAGGAATATAAAGGCGAAAGGAAGTCATAATGCATACCGTAAGGGTTGCAATAATAACGACTTCGGTAAAACACCCGGTTGGTGGGTAAGGATTTAAACACATGCGTGAACCGGGAAACGGGAACTCGGATGGAAAGTTAAAAGACTCGGGTTTTGAGTCTTAACTAAAAGACGACAAAATAATGTAAATAGAAATTTTGAATAAATTATGTTCAGCTATTTCAAAGCTGAACAGGTCAAACAAAGACTGAAGTTTGGCATTCGTAAGCGATGAATGTTCACACGAACAAGTCAAACAAATTTAATAAAGGATGACACTTGCTAAATTAAGTAAGTGCGAATCAGATAAATAAAAGTGCGAAATATTAATAAACCTATGTAAAGGAGTTAAAGGCGTTAAAAACACTGAAATAAAAGAACCCGGGTAATGGGACGTAAGGAAGTATAGGTAAGAACCGGGGAAGTATAGGTAAGAACCGGGTAACGGTAAGTGTATGGAAAACCGACGTGTAATTGACGTTAGAAGTCAAGAAGTCGGAAAGATAATTCAAAAGAAAACAATGTAGCCTTAGACTACGGTCAAGGTCAAACGAAATTTAAAAAGTAAAGGTGAATAATTCTAAACATAAAAAGGGGTTCCTTAACGCCATATGCGTATATAAACATATACACGTTGAATAAAGACTCGAATAAAAGATGATCTACAGGATCATCATAACCTACGGGATATTAATTAGTGTAACAGTCTACGGGGCCAAAATGACCCACGGGTCATGAATTGAAGCAAAAGGATCATAAGGGCCTCGCCTTAAGAGGTGAAAAATCTAAAGAAATAAGCCTACGAGGCTGAGTGAAAGAACCTACGGGTCAATAACGTGAAGCGAGGAAAATGGTTAAACTCCCTGCGTAAAATAAATAACGGAAGGTAAAGGTAGTATAAAAGCGAGGGGTTTCGCTAACTTAACTGAGTGAGTTAAAAGCGAAGGGATCGAGAAAGGCCTGGTTGACAAAAGTGAGGAATTTCACTAAAACATCTAAACGGGCAGAAATAACAAAAAGGATTCACAATTATTTAAATTCTGATGATTCACAAAAAGGACAGAAATATTACCGAAAAGACAACGGAAAGGAACGACTTTTCAGACGAAAAGTCTTGGAAATAAGTGAAAGATGTAAGACAAGGGGAAAAAGGAAAAGTTAAACTAAAATTTAGTTTTAGTAAGAAACAATGTTTTAACAAATATGGATATTACGAGAGAGATTAGAAAATGGTTAACATCAAAGAGCATGGGTCTCGACATTGATAGGTGCGAGACAATACATTCGAAAAGGAGAAGTATGATGAAGAAACGTTGATATAAATTAAACATGACGTGACACGATCGCGGTCAAGAAATACAATGTGAAGTAGAATCACAATATAACCAAGCGAGCGGTAAAGAGTAACTGGACTAATAAGTCTAGTTAGTGAGACCGGTTAAGGTCATTTAAACAAATTTGGTTGCTTATACGCGGAGGATTCGGTAGAACTGAACCGAATAAATGAACTTGAAAACAAAAGAAATTGTAGTTAAAAAGTGAAAGATTTCACTAAAGACCTTTAAACAGGTCAAGGGAACGGATTCACAAAGGGTTCGATAATATGGATATCGCTAAATTAACTAAACTAGTAGAAATAACGAAAATACGTTATTTCAAGTTGCATTATGTCTAATAGGGCACGTAGATGTTTTGTAACCAAAAAGGTATTACCGTAATTTTCTGATAATACTAACAATTGATTAAAATATGAGCAATGCTCAATTGATTATTGAGAGCATATGCATGGAGTTAAACTCTATAAATTATAAAGGAAAAAGGTTTCGAGGACGAAACCTCTTTAAGGGGGGTAGACTTGTAACACCCCGAAAACGGGTTTGGTAATCAAACCTTGTTAATAGTAAAAATGGGTAAAATACCGTTAGTGGTGAAATTAACCCGGTGAATATTAGAATTTAAATAAATAAATCTAGTATTTATTAAAAGGATGGGAAATAGTTTGAGAAAGCAAAGTATATAAAAAGGCCCGAGATTTAACGGGACTTAAAATAAAACGGGGTTTTGAACAAGATGAATAACTAGGAAAATTATAACCTAGTTAACTACAAGTCTAGAAATAACTTGAAATAAGGTTAAAACAATCAAAACTATATGTCAAACAAAAGATGAGGGGCCAATGTTGCTAAACTTGAAACTTAATTTCATAAAAACAAAAATAAAATACCAAACACACACTAGATGTGTGTGTCTGGATCGATCTAGAAACACAGGGGCGACCAACTCACCCACAAACCCTAGTCTTGCAATTTTCACCAAATTGAGGGCTCCAATCTAGTCTAAATCGATTTCCAAGCACGAATTCGTGATCACCTCGTTGAAGGGATCATAAGGTATGCAAATTTTGGCGTTTTTGGTTCATCTCAAGTTCTAGACAAATTGTGAAAATCGAAATTGAGCTTAATTATGTGATGTATAGATGAAACTTGTAATGAAAACAAGTTTAAGAATGAATACTAGTTGATAGTTGCAGGAATCATGCCAAAAATTATGAAATCTATGATAACCCATTCATAGGTTAAGTGGGTTTTGCAAAATAGGCTAAATACTAGAGTTATAACTATCACAAGTAGTATCACTTGGTATCTATATGATGATTTCAATGTTTGTATGCATACTTGACATGAAACCAAAATGTGTGAATAAATAGGCGAAAATAACAAGTTATGAACTTGATTCTAGTTAGATAAAAATCAGACCCGCTAGGTGTTCGTTAAATGCCTAAGTGAGAATTAATATGTTGAGAATCGGATAAAAATGCATATTTGAACTATACGGCAAATTATGCGTGATATGTTGCGGAAGGAGTTCTAAACAATATTGGTCGAACTCTATAGGCAAGGAAATCCGGATCGTCAAGTGGACAAGCCGGTGGAAACACGCATTGGAAAGAAGCGCTTTAAAGGTACGCGACTTATCGTCTCGTTACATTTATGTAGATAAGCTTAGTCTTAAATATGTTTAATGTTGCTATGGTAAAAAAAAATAGTTGCGCTTGGTGAATCTAGGAAGTGATGGAATTCACTCGGCAACCCAAACGGGTCAAAATAGATAGTAAAATGTGTGTGATATTGAAATAGAGAAAATGGTTGTGTTGGTATGTCGTTGAGGTGATGGAATTCACTCGACAACCGAATGGGTCAAATTGATAATTAAAAATAATAAGTGATCAAAATAAAGACACCATTTAGTAAAAATTATAACGGGTCGAACAATTTAAGAAAATGCCTTTTTAGTAGTAAGATCTCACGATGCGAACAGGAATAGGTTCAAAAAGACATGATGGTATATACCATCATACGTTGATAAATGGTCATATCGACTAAATGGGTCAAATGGTATGTTAATACCATTTGACAATAATAACTGACGACTACTTGTTGAGTTTTGTGATTACAGGAAATAACATATGTTACGTTGCTCTAATTAGAGAATTTAAAGCAAGAGGTATGTAAACGGGTCAATGCTATGACCCGAGCCAGGTACATACAGTTATAATTATAATTAAAGGTGGTGTTGTCGTCAATTATTAGTAGAAGTCCTTCGTCGTAAATCGAGGGACTAAAATTGACCAAAAAGCCCTTGACGGGCATATTAGGCAAACGACCCATATGGGTTGTTTGGAAACTTGCGTTACGATTAGGAGATATAAGTAGATGCCTTGAATATAGAATTATGAGGTGTGAAAGGAAAAAGAGCAAGGTTTAGACTAAAGTGCTTAACACTCTCTAAATGGGTCAAAAAGGTTTTATGTGTATACATAATTCATTAGAAAGTATGAACCTAGGCCAAGGTTTGTGTGTTAAATATATTAGTGTATGTATTTTAAATGTCTAAGGATCGAGTTAGTGGTTTTAAACACAAACGGGTCAAAATGTTAATTTTGAACAATAAACCGAATACTTAGAAATCTAAAATTTTATTAGTTTGAATGACGGATTTTAACTCCATGTGATGGAGAATTTAATTACGAGTGCGTAGGAGAAAGAATCGCGTAAAACGGACAAGCGGATTGAAAGATACGAAAGTTTTCGTGTCAAAAACGGCAAAATTGGAATGGGCTGGTACAGGGGCCACCGCCGTCAGTTACGGTGGGGCTGAAACCTTTACGCCAGGTACTTACTGAGTTACGGTGGAAATATTTTAAGTCGGGGGCCACCGTAACTTACGGTGACCACCGTAAGTTACGGTGGAGGCCAGAATTGAGTTTTTGTTTATGGGACCAAGGGATTAATATTGGATTTTCCTGATTCTTTTCTTTAATTCGATTATTCGACTCCATTTTCCTCGTGATACCAGTTATTTAAATATCAAAACTAACTTTTAAGTTGGTTTTGAACTCAGGTGAATGTCGAGAGCCCCGGATGAAGATCAAGTGTCGAACAAGAACCGAACACGCGTTAAATGAAGCTTCCGCAAGTTGTTTCGTCATCTTTTTAAAACGATGAATTAAATTACACTATGTAGTTTTGCGTTTAAAATTTAGTAAGTTTTAATAAACCCGTATTTGAGCATGAATGTTTAAATATAAATACTCCGCAAATTGTGATTATTTACGGGAATCGTTAAATAAATTTATGGTTGTTACAACATCTCTAGCGGGGGGTCAATTGAGGGAAATAGATATTTAGCCGTTATCATTGTCACATTAGCATTGCATGATTCTAGGGATTCGACACCTAGGTAGCCTTTATCTCATCATATTTGATTTACACCTAGCCCTCGAGTTCGTGTTTGTTTCACGTTGTTTGTCGTGTCTGTCATTTTCTTAGTCATGTAGTTTAATTAGTTAAAACCTCAAATTCAACACAAATTAAAACCAACTAAGTAATTAGTTGAGTCAGAGTCTAGTTTAGCATCGCTAGTGTCTCGTGGGTTCGACACTCGGACTTCATTAGGCTTTACTACGTACGATAGGTACACTTGCCTGTCAGTGGTCTAGCATTTAGAGAGTCTTAGTTTATAAATTTAAAACTAGGGTGTCTAGATTAGGTTAGTAGTTTTTATAGACCGCATTTACCACATCAAGTTTTTGGCGCCGTTGCCGGGGACACTTAGGCGATTGCGTTATTAGCTTTGACTGATCTTATCCGTTTAATTGGTCTTATTTGTAGTTTGAGTCTTAAGGTTTGTGTCTAGTAGTAGTGTCTCTAGTCATTTTTGTAAATAATTTTTTTTTAGTTTGTTTCATTTTATATATTTTTATCATGTGTTTAATCTGTGGAGGGGACCATTACACTAAATATTGCCCAATTCGAACGGGGTACCCTCCCTGTGTTACGAAGTTTGCGGATACAATTGCAGGCTTCATTCAGAAAACTGAAACGGCAAAAGAGCAAGGGGATCAGAGATTTCCCGACATGCTCGCCTTTTCTGAGCAAGCGCTTGTATTACTGCAACTACTGGCGGATAATTGGAGGATTCAGCAAGTGGATCCGGAGTGTGAGGGCTGCGCTGGACCGCACAGGTATGAAGATTGTCCGGTCGCTTTTGGATGGTCAATACCTTCGGTTACACGAGGTATATATTGGGATGATGATTGGGATTGGAATCGAGGTACGAATGACGAGATGATATATACCATCGAGCCTACTGACAAGGAGACGCCATTGGAGGGCGAAAAAGCGATGGAAGAGAAGAAGAGGACGACGATGCAGTTGAAGAGCTTCAAGGCGACCCAGAGTTATCGGATATAGAGCCGGAGACGATAATGGACATTGAAGTCCCACCTCCGGTTCAACAAGTCGCTATTTCCAGCCATTGGTGTCCCACGCCATGGAATATCGACGATAGCTTCTGGAGTGATGATGAGTGGGTAGTAGAAGAGGCCGAGTTGGAGATGGCTGACTACACCGCCCCGATGAAAGAAGGTGCGCAGCCTCCCGATAATATGGACGATTATGAGGATGGTTGCTACCCCACTAACCCGATATGGGACCTGTCTGACGCATCAGAAGTGGGGGATGATCATACTCTATCATGGGAGGAGGAGTTTGGTGACGAGTTGGGTGGTTTACCAACCCTCGTAGATGAAGAGCGATTTGACCCAGTCGGCGATTTGACTGAACTAGAACCATTATTGATGGAGAAGTTGACTATGGAGTTCAAAAAGTCACCAAACTCAGCAGCGGAGCGAGCAGATGAGGAGTTTGACAGCTGGCCCGTGGAAAAGCTAGAAGTTGGATCGCCACCACAATTAAGAACACGGGAGAAGGCACGAAGGAACTTGGATTGACAAAGTATGAGGATACAAAGGTGGTGCAAAAGGAAGTTCAAGGCAACACTAAAGTGCAGAGACAATCACCACTCTTCTCATTACATGCCTCGAATCAGGTTTGGTCCAGGTAAGTTTAAGTATTGGTGGCCTGACCCGTTTGGAAATGTCAAAAGGTTTATAAATTCCACCCTTAAAATTTTAATTAATAATAAGGGACGGGTGGAATTAAACGGGTTGGATAGAGGTTGGATAAAGGAGAAACCTCCTGATTAAATTCAAGTGTGGGGGATTTTGTAAAGTTTTGTAATTTTATATATTCGGCAGTATGTAGAGTTTGTATATTTAGTCGTTTATTTTGTACCATGAGTCTAACTTAGTATTTTTGAGTCGTTTTTTTTAGAGTCGGTACTGCTTTGGTTTTGCTTGTTTTTGTTAATGCAGGTTTGGATATGTACCACCCGTACTCAATCTCCATTCGGGTGATTTTGGAGCTGCTTATCAGATATCAGGCATTTTCCAAGTGTACTAGTTAGAGTCAAAGCCGATCGCGAATGAAATGCTATACGATCGTGTACGAGTTCGGATTGAAGACACGCGCAGCTGGCACTGATTATTATCCTAACCAGCTAAGTCCTTTCCAATTCGTTATCTTTTGTATATTATTTTAGGTTTTATTTCTTATTTATTTTTAGTTGTCTTTCATCCTACATTGGGGACAATGTAAATTTTAAGTGTGGGGATTGGAGACTACGTCTTTTTAGGTAGAATTGAGTCAAAAAAAAAAAAAAAAAGAAAAAAAAATTTAAAAATTTGAAAAATAAAAAAAAGAGTTGGTTTTGTGAGTCCCGGTCTTTAGCGCGTAGAAAACGAGAACCTTTTCAAAACATCGGTCAAAAACAGTTTAATTCTCGAATTTACGAGTTGGAGAGCACATGTTTCTTTAAGTTGCGGGATAGTAGGTTGATTGATTCGGTTTTTGGGAGTAAAAGGTTTTGGGATGCCTAGGATAGTGGATGGAGCCGGAGAGTTAATTGGTTGTGCATTGTCAATGTCGGTAGCCCTATTTTCCACATGATAGTGAGATTTGAGCCTTTATATGTTCATATTTATATGTTCATTACTTTCGTTTCATGTGTGTTTACCGACTTTGTTGCATTACTTTAGAACTTGTGCGTTTTGATACAGTTTGATACCTTCGGTTAGGATTTGGCATGGATATGATAGAGGCATTAGGATCACCTTGTTTGTGTTACCTTTGTGTTTGACCTGTTTCATCATTACCCTTAGATACACCACTTTGAGCCTAGCCATTCGTTCGTTTGTTACCCGTTTGTGATTTGATAGCCGGATCGTGTTAAGTGATTATTATATGTGAAAAAAAAAATGAATGAAAAGCAAAAAAAAAAAAAAAAAAAAAAAAAGAAGAATAAAGTTGTAGGTCAAAATGACCAATATGTTAGTATTTGTTTCGTGCTTATCCGGTTTATCATGTGATTATGTGTTTAGCCACTTATTTAAAAAAAAAAAAAAAAAAAAAAAAAACTACCCTTAGCCCTTACCTACCCAATAAAGCCCTCTTGATCCGTGTTAAATCTTAACAAATAGGTGGAAATCTGATTGACGTACAAGCTTATGATAGTGTTGCTTCATAGTTTGGTTTTGAGAGTTCACTCAAAATTACATATTTATCAGCCGAGAGATGAGTGATATTGTGAGGGGTATTGACATTGCATGATTGGTTGCTCGACGGTAAGAAAATCTTGATTAGGTAGGCCCGTTTTTTATATAAATGTTACGATTCGTCAACCTTTTGAACGATGTAAGTCTTGTGAAACTGTTGTGTTTGATGATTTCGTAGTTCGCATTTTAACTTGTTCGAGATTTACGTTTTTTGTTAAAGTGTTTGAGTTAGACACGCTGCTTAGGATTTTGCTTAGGGACAAGCAAAAGGTAAAGTGTGGGGATATTTGATGTGTTGAAAAACACCGTCATTTACCCATGTATTTTGTATTTTATTTTTATAATTTTGAGTCTTTTTTAGTCTTTATACAGTTGTATTTGATTATTCATGTGTTTTGGCAGGTTCTGGTGCAAATGGCATGAAAAAACGAGCACACGAGTAAAAGTTGAGTGAAACAGTGCGGTATAAAAGAATCTGAACTTAAAACGGCCATATCTTGAGTTAGAAAATGAGTTACGGGATGTGTAATATATGAATTTGGGGTAGCTCGACGAGGAGAAGCCAAAAATCGGGTTTGTTTTCTTTGTTCCTTTACGAATCGTAAATTTTAGGCCTTACGGTCCGTAAGGCTTGCGAATTACGGAGAAAATTATAAAAACGCCATTCAGCTCTAGGGTTTAGGAGAATTCGCATTCTAGACGGCAAAGGGCATTAGGAGGACGATTTCGGAGCATCTTGAAGCTATTCAAAGGTCTTGGAAGCTTTCGGTTCGAGTTTTGAGCAATTCGGGTTCGTGAAACATTAGTTTTTCGGTTTGTTTTCGTCTTGAACTATGAATTCAGTTTGTTTCAGACCTTGTTTTGTTGATTTCTTGAATATTATGAGTAGCTAAACTTCATAACTACCTAGGTTTTGATGAACTAGAGGATTGTAATGCGTTTGTGACATGTTTTCGGTTATTTGATGTGATTTACATAACTTGTCTTTGATGTTGATCTTGATATTGCATGTTGGTATGTTTTGGTTGTTTTATTAGTCAATAAATTCAGCGGTTTAGGCACGGAGAAATTCCCCCCAGACTTAGGATTTAATTTAATTCGGTTATCTTAGGATTTTCGGGTTGAATATTGAGTTGAGAAATTGACCAAGTTGACTATTAATTCAAATTACTATATTAAAACTTGCATCCTCATCTTGTGACTCGAAAGACGATTAGGGTGAGCTAGGTTATTAGCTAATTATTGGTGGGTAGATTGGGTGACCGATAGCTCGGGCTCGTTTATTGCATCGTAATTAAGGTTTCCTAGGATTTCAATTATTAAAGTTGGGTTTGCTTTGCGATTTCGGGATCTTCTCTTAACATTACTGTCTCTGAGGTCAAAAGGATTCTATTTTCGTAGGATTTGGTATCGATAGCACGAGCCGCTTCGTTCTAGCACTTCACATTTAGTCTTGCTTCTTCATTTGGGACATCTCTAGCGGGGGGTCAATTGAGGGAAATAGATATTTAGCCGTTATCATTGTCACATTAGCATTGCATGATTCTAGGGATTCGACACCTAGGTAGCCTTTATCTCATCATATTTGATTTACACCTAGCCCTCGAGTTCGTGTTTGTTTCACGTTGTTTGTCGTGTCTGTCATTTTCTTAGTCATTTAGTTTAATTAGTTAAAACCTCAAATTCAACACAAATTAAAACCAATTAAGTAATTAGTTGAGTCAGAGTCTAGTTTAGCATCGCTAGTGTCTCGTGGGTTCGACACTCGGACTTCATTAGGCTTTACTACGTACGATAGGTACACTTGCCTGTCAGTGGTCTAGCATTTAGAGAGTCTTAGTTTATAAATTTAAAACTAGGGTGTCTAGATTAGGTTAGTAGTTTTTATAGACCGCATTTACCACATCACGTAGTGGAATTACAATAAGAGTTGCACGTATCGCAACCTGCGATGGAAACCATGGTCTTTGGATTTAAGTTGGAGGCATTACTTGGACGGTACCAGATGCGTTATTTAGACCGATCACAAGGGCCTCCCGTGTACCTTGGCTTTGAAAGAGCTAAATCAGTTAATGACATCACTGGAGGGAACTTTTGGATGATTACAACTATGAAACTTGAACGTGCACGAGCTTTGCAGCTCACTATCGACTCTAACTTACCTGATCCGACTCGCCCTGTTCAAACTGGAGAACTGAAGGAATAGAATTTTCAAGTTGAACCCATGCGGGGCATGGAGAAGCAACCTTGGCAGGTCAGACGATATTCGCTACCTCATGGAACGAATGTGGATCTCATTATACAGTAACTGTAGGAAATTTATGCTGAACAAAGCACACCGGCCTTGATATTCTAGTCGTTTGGGTTTTGATGAGAGACATCAGGATTTGTAAACCTTGTACTGGTGATCGGGCATGAAGTCCCACCTAGCTAGGTATGGGAATGATGTTTGACTTGTGGGAAAGTCAAGGTGAAGTATTTGCAACCAGAAACACCCATATGGAAACGAGAATAGACTGCCATGGATTCTGTCACTGGACTACCTAGAACTCGAAACGGAAACAATATCACCTGGGTGATCATTGATTGTCTCACGTTACCAGCACACTTTCTTGCAATTAAGGAAACTAACGAGTCTTCACAACTGTGAATGTACCTCTGAGAGAGGCGGCTTTCAGGTACGAGGTACCAACTCCTGTTACCTCTGTTGGTGAACTATACTGATTTATGAAAGGCGACACACAGCACCCTTGGCTCACATCTAGGCATGAGCATTACTCGTCATCATAGGACAGATGGTCAGAGTAAACGAAACCCCCTGACACTTGAAGACATGCTGCGAGCATGTATATGATTGACGTGGTGAAAATGTGGAGGACACACACCTTTGGCTGAGTTCTACCGTAGCAGTCACCATTCTAGTATTCAGACAGCTCTGTTGGAGGCATTGCACGAGCAGTAACGTTTAACTCCTTGTTGGATTAGAATGGGTGACAACCTAATCACAGGGCTAGGACTTGTACTCAAAACCCCTGGAAAGGTTGATCAGATCTGAAATCATTGGCGGCAACGCGTGACCATCCAGGAAGCTGTTAAGCTTAGGAAACACTAGGAGTTCGCTGCAGGCGAACGAGTTATGGTTGAAAGTTTCACCCTGGGAGGGTGTGGTGCGCTTTGGGAAGTGTGGCAAGATAAATTTACATCACATTGAGCCATTCAAATTCTGGAAAGAATCAGGGTCCTGACCTGCAAACTCGAATTACCCAACGGATTGGGTAACGTACACAATGTCGTCTAAGTCTTGAATCTAAAGCGGTGTTTGTCTGATGAAATATTTGTGACACCTTTATTAGACAAGTCGCAGTTGGCAAGGAGTCTATCGAAAACATGGGCGAGGGAGTCAAGATTTGTTAGCATGGTCAAATCTTGATCGCGAGAGTTCGTTGGAGCTCAAAGCGTGGATCGGAATCCACGTGGGAATGCAAAGATCTGATAAAGCATTGGTACCCTCAATTGTTCAGACGGTTGAATCAACTTTTGCTATCACTAGTGAATTTCGGGACGGAATTCCCTTTCAAGTTGGGGATGATGTGGTACCCGCGGAAAATTTCAGTCATCCTGACCTAACACTTTGCCGTTTTGGGATTACTTGTCAAATTTCAGGGCGAAATTTCTTTCAAGTTGGGGATGATGTGACAACCTGAACTTTCAAGCTCTGTGCTATTATAAACTTGTTACGTATAATAACGGATTGGTAGTCCATGTGTTTGGGCCGCCTACCACAAGTATGTTTAACATACACCCGAAGCCCAACTTGAGCACATATGTACACCGAAATCATGTTGGGCCTGGTAGAGCCAAGTGGAGCATGGTATTGGGGCCGGCTAGCAATTCTAGCATTTATACACACATGTAGTCACGTAGCCTGAGAACACAATTCAAGTGGGTTTGGCCCACTATACATGCGCACACATTTTTAGTTCGGTTTATGTTGGCTTCGGCCCATGTTTATATCTGGTCCGTAATACATGAGCCTGCTTATTTATAAAAATTATGAGATAGGATTACGTATAACTTGATAAGCTAACAAAACGAAACCCTAACCATCTCTCAAGATTACGAGCGGCTATAGCAGACCCCCCCATCATCGAGGATATCATATTGTTCGAACCAACCGTTGGTTAGTAAATTCCCTGCTATGTTGATTGTTTCCTTGTGTGATTTCGATTTACTGAAGTGTATATGAATGTTTTATGGTGATGATTATGCTATGCGAATAACATGTTGGTTTTACTTCTTGATTCATTGTCCTCGTGTATATGCAAATTGATCGTGAGTTTTGTATAAACTAGGACTATGCTAGAATCATGTATTACAAGTATATTAATTATAATGAATGTTATCGTGTGATTTATAAATTGGAAAACAATTGTTCATGAACTAGGTAGTACTGTATGTGAATGAATTATATGATTATGACTACTTGTGAGGATTTAGAAATATGTATACAAATCATGATCTTGTTAGAAAAGGAATTGTTGGTATAAATTAATATATGATGAAACTGTTGGATGGTGACAATAAATGCCATAGAGTACTAGCTAGAAAATATGAGAGATGGGGGTAGATATGTAACTGATTTGATTGTCCTAGGATATATGTGAGGTATTGTGGTTTGTCTTAACATTGATGCTATTTTGAAGGTCCAATCATATTCAAGTCTACTGACATTTGTTTACATAAAATTGAATTTTAAATCCTCTTGTCGGCCATCTTAATTGAGAATATTAGCTTTTCACGAGAATCAAAGGATAGTTGTCAGTTTGCATATGATATCATATGGAAAATTACAATTCATTGTTGAGGTCAAAAGGTCATAATGCTACCTGATCGGATTACGTGTAACAGTCATTGATTGCTCATAATTTAGGGTGTCTTGTTCTAGTCCTTGATGGGGAACCCTTATAAGGCTTGTATTCTTGTAATTAATTGGTTATGGAAATAGGGAATGGGCCACACTCACGAATGAATTAGACACTCGATTAATGGATTTGCTAACTGGTAATGTGCATATGGATTGGGCCTTATATGTAACTGGGTTAGCCTAGCAAACTAAATCACACTTGTTGCTGGTCTGGGCCGCACAGTATCAGGAAGTGCCGGAATGGGCTGCACACACACTCTAGACTGATTATACACCTTGTTGGGTTTGCACGGGTTTAAGTGGGCCGATGTTATGTAGATCGTACACCCCTAGGATTAAAGACTTGAACTGTTTAGTGCCTATTGAAACATGAATTTTGTAGAGTAGACTTGTATAAAGTGCGTGTAATTGCAATGTGATCAGGGTTATGAATTGTGGAGTTACACGATCTCTTGTTACGTCTTGCATGACAATATGTGTCATACTAGTACGCTGCTTGTACACTGTGAATGTGAAACATGTGATTTATGTGCATACAAAACTGATTATTTCTGTTAACCACGGTAGGGTTTGGTTGACCAACTTGGAACGGGTAACATAACAAACCGAGCAATCAAAGGTGAGTTCACTACTTTTGAGCATGCGTCCCGGTGGTTGGGACAGTAGTGGGTATCCCGGGGGGGATAAGTCTTTTGGGTAAAACTGCGATGTTGGATAATATTCTCACTCTCTATCTTTTAAGTCCCATCTTTTGCTATCGGCGGTGGTAGCGGGGTATTAGTTGGTAGCGCTACTTAGGTTTGGCACCCTCACCCCGTTCCTGAGAGAGGGCGGGTGTGAACTAATGACCCAGTCGGGCCCAGTGCTTTGATAGGAGCACTGGGGAACGGGCAAAACATACATCAGGAGCCGTCTTGTTCAGTATCGATATATTATCAACATTACTTTCGGAATTAAATTCAATGGATTAACTAAACACTTGGTAACCAACGTTTTCGTAAAACTATGAACTCACCAGCGTTGTCTGATACACTTGTTGCATGCTCGCAGGTCGTTAGATGTCTTGGACTTGGGAACTTGCTGTCTGGAGAAGCTGGAGTGGTCATGGGTCGACAGAAGAGATTCATGAGATGGTTCTTGACATTGTAACTTGGTTTTGATATTGTTTAACTTTAGTAATCTATTTTGCTTCCGCTGAACTTATTGGGATTTACTAAACTTATTATAGGTACAATTCTTTAATGTTTGGTATTTTATTTACAATCTTATTATGAGTTCAATATGATTGGTGGCTCGTTATTGGTTTGTCACACGCCTAGCAGGGACACTCCCTAGGTGGTATTTTGGGGGTGTGACAGTTCATCATAAGTTTCTAGTTGCTACATCAGTTTGTTTAAATTATCCACATAAAAGCGCTAAAAGAAGGTTCTTCATGTCGATTGAAGTTAATAGTAAATATAAACTAAAATTTGGAAATGATAATTTATTATAAAAATATACATCTTTTGCGATAGGTTCTAAATTTGAGGAAGAATAACCTTAGGTCCCGATTAAACTAAAATGTCAAGATCCGCCTCACCAGAAAAGCATAACACCAACTACCTCACCAAAATAAAAATTATAGTCGACTATGGAATTCTATACTTTTTTATGCACGTGGGTATTTAGATTTGCGACCAACCACATAAAGTAGCAACATAACCTGCCATTATATCATATCATGATAAATAAATAGTCAAAACCACTCTCCATGTAGTCTGGAGGACTAAAGATGTTTTAAGCATATTACTTATTAAGGATTGGTATGGGAGTTCATGTTACCATTATACATCAAGCAATGACTTTTATGAATAAATGCACTTAATCAGGCAATAGGCAATACCCATATGAGCATGTGTAATATAACTTTCACTTTATTACATCAATCAACTTAGAAAACAAAAGCATAATCCAACCAAACCACTTTTATCCCCACATATCAATGTTTCCTCACCCCAGTATCTCTGCTCAAGCATTTGTATAATACTAAACATGTCTTTCATGGGAATATCCAAGTTCCCATACGAATTCCACCAAGTAACTGCATATACACATGGTATCTCATCTTTTAAATATTCGTAAACATATAGGGGTGATCAAAAGTTTTGGATAGTCAAAAACTTCGGCTTGGTTCCTAAGTGGGTGTGGCAGTTCTGAACTCATACGATTATGGTCTTATGTGTCATTGTAATACATATATGTATATGCCGTACGTAAGAATTACTTTTAAATTTAAAAAAATATTTAAACCCGAAAAGTTTATTATTATTATTTTTTTTTGGTTTTTTAGTGCGAACATATGATCTAAGGTGGCTCAAACGGGGCCTCAACCAATACCACACCAACAACTTATACGTGTAAAATCGGTTAAAATAAAGTTTGCTGCTCAAATGGGAATTAAAGAAAAGTTATCTTTAAAAGAGTCAAAAGCATCAAATGTGTTAGAAACTTACAATATAACACCAACCTTGAGAAGGGTATGTGGTTTTTTGGGTCTTATTTCGTTCGGCTGTTACATTTAAATAAGGGGGGGGTCTTTCTTGAGTTTGCTTGGCTTCTCAATAACACATAACTATAAAGAAAAAGAATTGTGATCAGAAGTGTGAAAGTAAGAATATCCATCGCCTATTTGACAATTTTACATAAAGAATAATACATGACTGGGAAGGCTTTCAATATGTTCATCTTTTGAGGACACATCTTCAGCAGGATCATGATGAGTATTCGCACTATTTTGTAAACAAAATAGAATACAGTTGGCCGGAATCTCATTTTCTTTTTTTCACAGTCGCAACCCAGTACGTAACCCTGTTTCCAGACGGAAACGCTGGCGAGATTATATTGAAACCCTCTAAGACACTAAAACGTAGAATTGAAATATGGCTAGAAGAACAAAGACTAAAAAAACACTAATTTTGCGATAGATGGGTACCTTGATGTTCCTTCATTCGAACAATTATCACAATGCCGACAATCAGTAGCCAGAACTGCATCAAACAATTAAACAGGTAAAGAGCTCCGAATGGTGTAATGAAGATTGTAAAAGTGAGGAGAAAATAAAGCTGCTACAGTAGAAGCACTCAAAGCTGCTACAGTAGAAGCACTACCCATTTTACTAAATAGCATATGGTTAATTGTCCAGTTCATTCTCCTTGAATAATAAACATTATTATAGGGTTTATAAAAATTAAAAACTGAACCTATGTGCCTCTCACATACAAATCGTTAATCCAATAATCCACCATTAGATCAACTATACACAAGAACATATAAAGCTAGGGTTTTTGATGTCACACCCCGAAATATCAGAGCTGGCGTGACTGGACCGATATCTTCATTGCACAGCGGAAGCAAATAAGCTAAAACTTCTAGAAATTTAACGCCCGCTAATTACTCGAATTCCCATGGGTTCTCCTATTCCAACCGTTCCATAGTTTTGAAAATTGCCACCTGAGAAAGAACATGCGAAAAAATCAACATAAAGTTGAGCGAGTTCATAGTTTGTTTTGAAAAGATTTAAAAGAAATCTTTTTGATAACCGGTTTCAAAGTTGTTGAGAAAATATAGTAAAATTATTTTCTTGGCATGATATATGAAAAACTGTGAGTCTAGCCCACAATAGTCTTTGTGCATTGCACGAGAGAGAATGGGCCGAGCCCAAACGAACCTTTGTAAGCAGGATCAGCGCGTCCTCTTACTTAGGTATAATTTGAAAAACGTTACCAAAGTTTGTAAATCCATGTATTTGTGAGTTTACATCAAATGAATCTTAAAAACATTTGAAAGTTCAGTTTATAAGTAGGTATGTAATGCGTCTATGAACATGTTGATCATTAATGTGTAGCTAAGACATTAATATGTGTGCCGACATAGGAAGCACTCAACCCGGTAGACGATTTAAGTGTCGATTCACTTCGACAGGGACACAAAAGCACTCTAAGTGGCCGCACAAGGACCGTGAGTGGGGCTCGCCCGTACCCGATAGATCTACCCCCTGTTCCGTGGTCCTTAAAAGGATTAATGGTGCCTAAGTTAGCGCCTATTCGCACGTGATCCAAGAGTTCATTCCATAGCTTAATCATACCCTAGTTAATATGTATTTCAAAAGAAAAAGGGGGACATAAACCCATTGGGTTGTCTCGTTGTTCGTACGCAGACCAACCCAGTCCCGTTGTAGTAACTAGGACATTCCCGTCACTAGTCATGAAAATCATGCACATTTGCGAAAATATGTGTTTGTTATGTAAAACCGGTATGTTTAGTATAAACCTTTCGTAAACCTTTCAAGTTCGTTGAAATTCATTTGCAACATGGTTTATAAATATGTGTTTTCGTTCATCGAAATAGTGTTTTCTTTTGCAAAAACTTGCATGTCTTTCCACCCCCGAAAACATTTATAAAAATGTAAAACAGTAAAAAGTGAGGGTTATGAACTCACCTGGACATTCTTGTGCAAAGCTAGCTTAAAGTGATCCCCAAGTGTCGTTCCAAGGAAATGAATTCGCTAGCGTGCATCTATAGTATTCCTAACAGGGAATAACTATAAGTTTCAAATTAAACGTAGCTAAACTACGTGTCCGAGCTCTACCGAGTCGTTAATAAGACGACTCTACGAAAGTGTTAATACTTTGTTTTGAAATAACCGAACTATGGTTATTTGATCCCATTGATAATCGAGATAAAACTAATTCTCGAAAACAACTTAGTTTTCGAGTGTTTTAGAAAATATATACAATTATGTATATAATCATATATATTTATATATGTGTGTATACGAAGGCGTGTTAGTCGTCGTGAATAGAAGGCGTAGATCGATAATGATACGGTAATACACCGTTGTGGTTTTCGTAAGGCATAATAAATACCGTTTGTTATTATCGTACGGAAATGTGCCATACTTCGAGTAAAGACGTTTAAAATAAATATAAATAATCATATTTATTTTATAAAAGTATACGAATTGCGTAAACTAGTAGCTCGAGTTTTGTCGAGACGTTATAACTTTGTTTTGTAATTCATAAAACGTCGCTAAAATAATTATTATTTCTTTATTTATTTTATAAGAAAACTTGAGTTTCGATAAGTGTCGTTTTTAGGATATAAATAAATTCGTATTTCGGGTTTTTAACGGAAGACGGGCAGAGTTTCCTCTGTTTTTGGACGATCCCGACAACTAAAGTGTCGATTAATTTCAAAATTTAATCAACAATTCAACAATAATTTGACACAATGTTAGCGAATATATATAGTTTTGTCAAAAAGTGCCAAGAATATAACGTATATAGTCGCTAAAGGTTCGAGCTCGGTTCGCGTAATCTGAAAATCTACAATCTATAACAATAATTTAAGAAATTTCGTGTCAATTAAATCTTTACCGCGTCTCGTGTTGACTGAGTTTTGACCTCAGTTGACCAAGTTTGACCGTTGACTGACCAACTCGTACTGAACCAAAATCTGGCCCATCGAACCGCACCCGAACCGCGGCTGACCGGTTGACTATAGTTGACTGAGTTGACTACAGCTGACCGAACCCGAATCTGACTTTGTTGACCGTGGTTTGACTTGTCGAAAACTGAATCAAGATTCGAGCCGAGACCCGAACCGCGACGCACCAAGTCTTGACGTTGACCACCGCTGACCCGCTTTGACCAGTCAACCTGATGTGTTGACTGGTTTTGACTGAACCCGCACCCGAGAATGATCGACACGTACTTATATAGTTTTATATATATAGTGGCTGGTGGCATGTTGATCAGTATCCATCCTATGATCAAAGCTTTGGAGTAAAGTTACTGTGTCCCCACAAAGACTTTGCCAAACATGATTCTACAAGAATGATAGTGGTAGCTCAGCAATCACAATCTTTTAACTCAAATCAAAATAGAAGGAACTGGTTAGACAAGACAGGACACATGAACGTGCATACAATATATTAGGGACAACTTCCATACGCGTATACGACAGCTAAACCTGAAACCTGGACCGAGGACCCCAGTCAAATATTACCACCATCACTGTCACCGGCAGTCATCATCATCCCAGACATCATCATCAATATCCTGAATCGACATCAAAACAGGTCGGAAGACACGGATCGAATAGGATCAAATAGAAAATGAAAAGAAGTCGAGGAGCTTACCGGAGAAGGAACCGCGGTTACCGGAGCTCGCCGTTAGTCGCCGCCGCTCGCCGGTCAACCCTCACCATCATCATCCTCATCATCGATATCAGCGGCGGAGATCGCCGCCGCCGGACAATCCGCGGCTGCCGCCGCTGTAACTGGTCACCGACCGTCGATCCTCGTCACTCCGTCAACACCTCCGTCGCCTTCTCTCTCTCGAGTTCTGGAACTGTTTTGTGGGTGTGTAGAGGGTATCACAGGGGTGGGGGTTGGGTGTTCACCGGTAACAAAACCCGCCATCAGGTGGGAGAGAGAAACGGGTGTGTGTGGATGAGGGCGGAGGAGTTAGGGTGTGCGGCGGCCGGACATTACTCCGGTGATCGGAGTTTAGAGAGAGATTAGATAAGGAGGGGTGTCGGCTGATGATGTTGGTAGGGAAATGAGGGTGTTGGTTTGTTTTGTAGTGTAGTATATACAGGGGTAAAGGATGGATGAGTTGTAAGTAAACTCTAACCAATTAAACTTAAACTTTGGTTAAAAAGTGGTTGTTCGGTTTGGTGAAACCGTAGAAAGGGATGGGTATAGGGTTTCTATTTGTTTAATACAATAATAAAAATGGCATGTGTGCATGAAAGTTTGTGAAGTGCTTTTAATTAACCAATTCACTGTCTTATGCATTTATTTTGATTAGAAAGCTCATGGAGACATTGTGTATTTGGGTTGTATAGTGCAAATAATAATAGAGTACAAGTGTGTTTGTATGAATTATGTCTTATGAGTCATGAAGGAGAATATGGCTTACATAATATTTAAAGTTTTAAATAATATTGTAGAGTTCAAGACCATATAATATTATGGTATCATTTCGGTTCGTTTCTTCAGCGTAATAAAATGAGAACAAAAAAATGAAGTCGGGATATACCAAAAGGATATGGATACCTGGTTTAAATCAATCGAAAACCATAAAACAAATACCAATATCCAGACTACTATGGCCAGTACCGATGTTGTTCAGTCGAAATCAGTTTGGTTCGTCACCGTACGTACCAATTTGGTGTCGATACTCGTATAGTTTACGACATATATAAAAAAAATATATGTTAGTTTAATATAACTCTCTTTTTTTTTTCTACAAAATTGTTACCAGCACTCGCAATCTTAACTTACGATACAAAAATACGTTATTATGATCATAAAGTTTTCAACAAAAAAAAAATTTATACGAGAGTTAAACACTATTCATTATCGCCTTAAACGTTTGTTAAGCGTGTAGTTAAGAACCGTTAATTACCGGTTGTCACATTTGATCTTAGCAATAAACCTCAAAATTGAGACAGTCGTACAAAAAAAACATGAAAATAGATGAAATCTAAGTAAAACATATAAAAATCAAAGATTAACATACACAATTATGGGATGAATTAGACAAATAGATTGATTCAGAAACAAAAAAAAAATACCGATGGAAGAACAAATTACTCCAGCAAAACACAGTAAGGGAATGCGTTTAGGGTTTGTGAATGCAAAATAAGATACAAAGGAAAGGTTCTCTTCATTATGGAAAGTACGATTAGATTGAAGGTGATTGAGAAGCGGTGAAGAAAAAGAGCGTGTATTCAATTTGCCGCTCAAAAGGAAAATTGGAGAAACACTCAGATGCCACGTGGACAAAGATTGTTTTGTTTTATTAGAATTTATAGATTGTTAGTTGTAATAAATGGTTGATATTACTTTTGTAGACATGGATCCCAATAGCAAGAGTTGTTCTTTCTTGAAGTTAATTGATGTTGATGATCCTACAAAAGTGGTATGTTTTTTTTATGTTTACTAAAAATTATGTTGATACTTATGTTTCTTTTGTTTGAAATTATAGGAAATACCCTATGATTTTGCGACATTATTGTGGGGAGAACAATTGCCATATGGTGATTGTGTTAAAATATTTGATGCTGACAACTTATGGGTTGTCAAAATTGAAAAAGATGTGTTGGGTCCTATTTTAGGTGATGGCTTTGTTAAAGTCGTTAGGGACAGTGGTTTACAAAAAAACGATTATCTGTTGTTTAACTCTCTTGGACCATTTACATGGTATCTCGATGTCTTTAAGTCATGTGTTTTGGATAACTCTTTTATCACTTCCATTAGAGCTGATGATGATTTCATTGTAAGTACTATATATCAAATAATCCCTTTTTTATGCCAATTTTTTTTCTCCATATTTTGTTTAGCTTAATTTGTAAGAACTTTACAACTCATGGCGGACAAATTCTGGGATAGTTTTACGGCAGTGGTTATAAAGGTGGATCAACAAGTCTTTATGTGGGTGATAGGTTTTGGAATGTGAGGATGGATGTGTTATCCGACAATTGTGCTTTCACTGATGGATGGTCTAAGCTGATTAGGGATCTTTCATTAGATATCTGGTGTAATTTTATTTTTATAATGGCTGGATATGAGACTTTTAAGTTGTCGGTTTTTTATCATGAAATTGGTACTCAAATGTATTTCAAGAAGGTTAACGTTGTTGTGTTGGATGATCCTATTTATGGCGATGCTGGATTTGATCTACTGCTTGTGGTTAGTGTTATTACGCTTATAGTTAAATATTTATCTCATACGAGCTTATTAGTTAATGTTGAAGTTAACATTGTCTAAATTTTTCAATATTATGTTTTTGTAGTAGGAACACAAAGAGAAGGTGATTACCAATGAAAGTGATGTTGATGAAGATGTTGCTGGTGATGTAGTTGGTGACTATATGTAGTTTTCATCGTCCTGTGATGCCTATCTGTCTTATGTAAGTGTTGACAACGTTCCTTAAATATTATATAACGCTTTTAATTACTTGGTTGTATATTTATATGCTTATTATTCACTTTTATGTAGAATGATCCAAAAGGGAAGGCAAAGATTGTATTTGGTCACGAGACTGTATCTCCAAAGGTTGTTTGTTATATACTAAGTTAATTTATTACTTATTTTCAATACATATAATATACTTTTTATTCTATTAGGTGTCTTTGTTTTCCATATTTTTTTGATATCAAAAAATTTATTTCCTCTATACTAACTGACTTTACAAATATATAATCCTTTTAATGAATAAATTTATTTTTTATTTTAATATGTTAATTTAATACTTATTTAATGTTTGTTTTCAATATTCAATTTTTTTATAAAAGTTTATCGTGTCATTTATACCATTACATATAATGTTGACTTAAACTTTATACATCAAAACTTTACATTTCTGTAAAATTTTTACACTTATTGTTTGTTTTCAATTATTTAGGCTAAACCAAAGCGTAAGGTATCCAGATCGTTGACATCCACGTCTCATATGCCTTATGGTACATGTTCTAAGTTTCCGAAAATTGATGATTGTATGGTCCTTCAGGAAATCAGTCTTGCTGAAAACAAACAAGTAAGTATTCTACCACTAAATTCTCTCTGATTATTTAAAGAACCATGTATCATATTGTTGTACACTTTATTCTTATTAATAAATTTTATATAACAAAAGTTTACATTTCTATATAATTTTTACACTTATTGTGTGTTATTCAATTCTTTAGGCTAAACTAAAGCGTAAGGCATTGAGTTCCTTGACTTCCAAAGCTCATGACGTTGACCGTAAATGCTCTACATCGAAAAAGTTCAAGAAAACTGCTGTAATTGAGTTCACAAAGAAAGCAGGAAGCAGACTGGTAAACTTTATAATATGATTTTTTTCCTTAAAATTTTAATGAATCAGATAATTAATCCTTTTGTTTTTTTTTCTCAGCATTTAACGAATGATGTTTCAAGCCATCTGTGTCTTTCTCTTGACAACTTGCACCATGTTACTGTTTTGGTCAAAAATCAAGCAAGGATAATGCAACCAAATCTTTTGTTATGAGGTGTGATGCTTGAATCTATGAACAAATGTATGAACAACTAGCAAATCAAATAAAGAGGTGACACAAGGGTTTATACGAGGAAAAAGCCCTTGATCAAGAGTTGATCTCTGGCATAAAAAACCTCGGGTGATAGAAACTACCGATCACCAACTAAGATTAAACAGAAAAAGATATTACAACTCGGGATGATAACAAGCTTGTTACAAGGATCACTAGTGTGCAAAAGTGTAAAAGTGTATGAAATTGCCAAGTAAACTGCCGAGAGCTGTTCGAGAGTGTGTGTTTGCTAAATTAGCCAAGTGTTCTAACTCAAGCTTGTTATCCCCTTTTTAAAATTAGAAATAACTAAACTAACTAACTATCCGCTAAATGTGCAAGCTCCCCACGATCTCCATAACGTTCACAAAGCCATGCACGTGTGGAATATTGAGAGCATATTCCCCAAGAATATCGGTATGAATTAGTCCATGCCCATACTCCTGCAAAACAAGCTCACGTATAATGAAGACAATCATTAGTATAAGGATAACAATAAGGATCCTGAATTCCAATCTTGCAAAACCTACTGAGGATCCTTAATTCAGACAGAATTGAGGATCCATGATCCTGGCAGTACTTGAGGATCCGTAATCCTTAGGATTGGAAAATCCTCCCCTAACAATTGCCCCCAAAATATAAGGAGTAAAGTGTAAATTAGCGAGTTATATTTTCTTGATCTTATCTGCAACTAACTAACGGATATATAGCCGTTAAAATCTAATTAGCCGTTGCAGATCATACGTCATTGAAGCGACATCCCTGCAGAATCATCATTATATATAGGTTAGAGATAAGGACTAATGTGCATTTAAATTCGAGCAATACTCCCTTTAAATCCTCATTCGAAGATCAAGCAGGTACTTCTCTCTCCATTCTCTCTCCACCTTCTTACTCTGTTCCTTCTTTCTTTACACCTATGGCCAAGATGGTTTTAAGATCCTCACCGACTAAGGTTCACCAAAAAGATAGCTCCCTAAAGAGCCAAGGAATTATTAAAGATTCTCCGAAGGAACGTTGTTGCTTTACTGATCCAGAGATTGACCGGATTCGTCACTGCTTTCCGGCAAATTCTGTCTTCAAACCCTTCGATCCTACCGCCAAGAGTGATTTCGTTTCTGAAACCTGGGTCGCTTTTCCAGCCACTCCATTCCTGATAGGATACTCCTATCCTTTCCCTGCCTTCACTGAATCCTTCTTTTCTCTCACCGGCATGTGCTATATTCAGGCCATGCCAATGACGTGGAGGGTTTTATATACCCTTGAGAGAATTATTGAGTAGGAAAGTATAGAGTTGGGGATGTCAAAACTAGCCGAACTGTATAACCTCGTGAGCCATGGTTCACACCGCTACCTGTTTAAACATAAACCCGGTGATCCTCATCCAATCCTCAAGACCACCAAAAACGATACCAACTGGAAGGCGCGATTCTTCTTTGTTAGGAGGGACTCTATCCCTGATGGGAAAGATCTCCCCTTGAAATGGACCACTCATGGTAGGATAGAGGATCCTTATAGAAGGATCATAGGATAACCCAGTTCTTGTGAGGAAAACTGACCCTTTCTTTTTATTTTGCAGCTATCTCTGTTTCTCACATCATTCCATCACCTGCAACAAAGGAGAGGATCACCGCTTTTTGGAATCTTGATCCTGCAACAAGATCATTCCAAGCAAACACCAAGGATTCTCAAGAAGTATCCTCAGGCTCAGTCACAATGTCAAGTAAGTATCCAAGTCTGTATATAATCAAATGCTTGAATGAAAATAAAACAAGAATACTTATCTGTTGTTTTGGATTGGTAGGCGCTAGAAATTCTTCAAGGTCGGCCACTCGCTTCAGTGTCAGTGATCTTGACACTCTCACTGCCTGTTCCGGGAAGAAGAAAACTGTTGCCAACCCCATCGCTCCAATGCCTAAGCCCACTACCCCAAGGGCAAGGGAGGAAAGAAAAGGAAGGCCACCGAGAGGATCTGGAAGGCTTGCCCCTCATCCGCCACCAATTTGAAGAATATTTTGCTGATGTAAGGATCACTGATTCCGCTTGATTATCCTGCCTACCTGAGGATCAAGGATCCTGAACTTTACCTTGTCTTTTTTGCAGAAATTCGCCGAGATCCAGATGCTCTTTGATGCATATGTCGAAGAGGCTGGGCAGAAGCATCTGGAGTTCCAAAAGATCTTCTTGGCCAAGGATCAAACCATCTCTTCCCTCGAAAAAGACCTCAATCTGGCAAAGAAGTAGGTGGTCATGGCCCAGATAAATGCTGATCATGAGAAGCATGAGCTGCTGGAGGATGCTAAAATCTCTTCGGCCATCACCATGTACAAGATCAAGCTGCAAATGGCCAGGGAGGCTGAGGATCCTGACTTCAACAGGACCACTTGGGACCAGGAGGGCTGGAAGGCGAAGCTGGCTGAGCTAGACGATGAGGAGGAGGCTACCGAGGTCTTGGCGATTGAGGCAAGTGGTAGCGGGAAGGATCAAGCTGGTGGTGCTGATGCTGGTGGTGATGCAGCCAAGGTGTGAGCTGCAGAAATGGGCGATGATGGATATTTCTAGACGCGGCCGGAGCCCAATTTTTTAGTGTTTTGGTGATGTTTTGATTTCAAACAATGATGGTCTGTAATAACTAAACAATAGCTATTAGGGTTGAGGATCATGGATCCTTTGAATAATAGGTAGGATAATAGGTGGTGGAGGGATCCTCTGTTTGGGGGATGAAACCACTTGTTATCCTGCCATCTTTTATTTCCTGCACTTTTAAGACCTGTTAACAATGGACACCCTTTGCCAACCCAAGTGGACGGGCCACGTATTGCTGGTAGAAACTTGGGTTGGCAATTTTGACAACCTTTAAGGGTTTAACATTTTGTGAATAAATAAAACTTTAATCTTTTGGCTTATCATGTATTGTTACATTTGTATACACTTTACCTTTCAGTTGCTATTATACACTTTGTTTGAATTTATTAAGTAAAGAAGAAAAGTTTAATAGATCATATCAACAAGTTTTAGGATATGATCAAGGATCAAATATCCTATAATTGATAAATTCAAAAAAGTAGTACAGTTCAAGGATCATATGTTCTGTTGTCAATGGTTAAGGGTCACTTAGATAAATAAATAATAAAATTAAAGTAATTAAGGATCATACCTGAGAATCCAAGTTAGGATCCTAAACCTTTAATTTTTACAATCAGGATAACCAAAAAACAAACCTTGTGAAAGGTTAGGATCAAGGATCCTTAGATGTTTAACTTCAAAGACCTGAAATGAAACAGAACTTGGGACTAAGCCAATATAAGAGAAGAGTTAGCAACTGGGGACAAGCCCAACAATTCTGGGGACAAGCCCAAAAAACTGGGGACAAGCCCAAAGGATCATGTGTAAACTGGAGTATGGCCCTCACTGGCTGTCACACCCCCAAAATCCACACGCGGAGTATCACCGCTTGGGAGCGTGACTGACCAGGATCAAGCCACCAATCATATTGAACATAGCATATAATAATTAAAGTAGTTCATAAAAATCCAACTCAATACAATTGATGTTCAAACCAAACGTAGTTTTAGTAGCAGAAGTATAATATGAAAACCCAATGTATGTAATAAGTTAAGTGTTATAAAGTTTAACATGGCATCCATGATCCATGCTCCACAACGACCTGCTCCTCCCTGTGCAAGCTCCATATGTACCTAAGGTCCTGCAAGGCATGCAGCAGAGAGTCAACAACTAGTTGAGCGAGTTCACAGAAAGTAAGTTTCGTAGCAGCAATTTGTATGTTCATTTAGTGGGGGCTTCCCATGTATGTATGTACTACTAGTGGGGGTTTCCCATGATTATATTTATTACTAGCGGGGGCTTCCCATGTTTATCCTTACTAGACTATTGTAACCATGTGTGTTCTTCTTGACCCGAGAACAGGAATACGTACAAGGTCACGTAGGTTTTACATGAGTGCCCGTCCCCGAGGACAGTGGTACGTGTGGGGTTTACGTAGGTTTTACGTAAGTGTCCTTCCGACCCGGAAGACAGTAGAGGTATGAGTTTACATAGGTTTTACGTAAGTGTCCTCCCGACCCGGGAGACAGTGGTAGATACTAGTTTACGTAGGTTTTACGTAAGTGTCCTGACTAACCTGAGGACGATGGTATATAGTCTAGCAATATCGTAAGTACGAGTAATTATCCAATTCAAATCTTCCAACCCAATTCCCAACCCGGGAATCCCATGCCTTGGCTGTGTGAACTCACCTTGGTTTGCTCGGTATGCTAGGTTATGCGCTCACAAGTAATCAGTCAAGTCCTATAGTGTGCACGTGTATTAAATCAGTTCATGTTCGTAATGATACGCATGTAATCTATGTCACAAAGCGTTTGACAGTTAACATCATGTATCACATAAGTAGCTAATCACATTCATGCAACTCAAGCTTTACATTCAAGGCTTTCTCAGTTTGTTTTAACTCAGTTACTCATCAACAGTCTTGGTAAGTTTAACCGTGTTACAACGTTAATCAGAATTAACAGAACTAGCATGCATAGTAGCGTTAACACACGTAACAGGGTTAACACATCAACAGGGTTAACATACTAACAAGGTTAATACATTTAGACAAAGCACATCAAAGAAAGTCGGACAAGGGGCATCCCACAAAACTCGGACATCATACACCCTTTAAAACTCGGACCCCCCCTTATCCCATTAAAAGTCGGACATGTGGTAAGCATAAAGAAACTCGGACATCATGCATATGTTAATAAAGTCGGACCCTATCCCTTATATCTTACCTAAAGTTCGGACTCCTATATCACACATAAAGTTCGGACCATCATGCCCCTAAAACTCGGACCCTTTAACCCCTTGGATCATACAAAACTCGGACAACATCCATCTATTAAAAGTCGGACCCCTTTAAATCACATAAAAGTCGGGTCTTACAAGTTACTTCAAAATTGGACTACACACATTACATAAAAGTAGGACATATTTGATTTAATAAAAGTTCGGACCCTAGCAATCATCATAAAAGTCGGATCTTAAGAATCATCATAAAATTCGGACATTTATAATCACTAAAAGTCGGACATGCATAATCAACTAAAAGTCGGACATATGCTTTCCATCATCAAAAATTCGGACAAAATAACTTCACAAAACCCTGACACAACTCTAAGTTATCAATATGCGAACATTCAATCTTCATTGGAACATTTACGTTTCTACGATCATGAAAACCCTAATTTCATACTTCTGTATTCCAGTAACCATCATCAATCAAACATTCTATCATATCAGGCATCCTAACATTCAACAAGTGATTACACAACTGATTATAAACTATTTCACAACAATCAAAATCAATCAAACACAGAACCATTACATGTAGAACTAGGGTTTCCATGAATCACATAATCAAGAATTGATAATAACAAACAATCAATAACAATTACCTTGGATTGATTCTAGATAAAGAGAGGAATCAAGAGTGATGATTGAGAGCTTGCCAATGATGAAGAAGGTGATTGTAGAGAGGATTAGAGAATATGAAAGTACGTGTGTTGATTCTTGTGTGATGATTAGTGGAGAGGATTAGGGTTAAGAATGATTAGAATTTCACTAATTACTCTATACCTCCCTAAGTATCATCTATTACATATTACATGCACAAGATATACAATTTACAGTTTCATCACCACATTCAAGTATTTGCCAAATCATTCATAAACTTTATCCAATCCAAAACGTATACAGTTACAATGCAAACAAAGTGTGCAGGTAAGTACTAAACAGACAGTGAACGCGTAATAAATGCGAAGAATGAAATCTTGGAAACTCGAGTTGTCACATTATCCCCAACTTGAAAGAAATTTCGTCCCGAAATTTAGCATGCGGTTACTGAGGAAGCTAGGTAAGTTGTGTCGTTTACTGGTTTTCCTGGGGTGTCACATCATCCCCCCGTTGATTTGGAATTTCGTCCCGAAATTCTGCAGTAGTAGCTTCAGCCTCAGTAGTGGTTGCACGGTTTTCGAATAACTGGGGATACTTGAGTTTCATTTGATCTTCACACTCCCAGGTGAACTCTGGGCCGCGACGGGAGTTCCAACGAACTCGAACAAGAGGGATTCTCGTGTTCTTGAGGACCTTAACATCCTGGTCCGTAATTTCAACAGGTTCCTCGACGAACTGCAACCGCTCGTCGATAGTGAGTTCCTTCAAAGGAACTATGAGGGTCTCATCTGACAGGCACTTCTTCAGATTCGACACATGAAAAACATTGTGAACTGCACCGAGTTCAGCTGGTAAGTTTAGTCTGTAGGCCACTGTGCCTATTCTTTCTGTGATTTCGAATGGTCCGACATACCGCGGATTGAGTTTACCTCGCTTGCCAAAGCGAACCACACCCTTCCAGGGTGAGACTTTTAGTAAAACCCGGTCCCCGACCTGAAATTCAATGGCTTCCTATGCTTATCCGCGTAGCTTTTCTGCCGGTCGCGAGCTGCCGCCATACGTTGTCGTAATTGTGCAATCTTTTCCGTGGTGTCCACTATAAGTTCTGGACCCGTGATCTGACTATCCCCCACCTCTGCCCAACAGAGAGGTGACCGGCATTTACGCCCGTACAATGCCTCGAATGGAGCAGCTTGTATGCTGGTGTGATAACTGTTGTTGTATGAGAACTCCACCAAAGGGAGATGCTTTTCCCAGCTGTTGCCGAAATCGATAACACATGCCCGAAGCATGTCTTCTAAAGTTTGAATCGTGCGCTCAGACTGCCCATCCGTCTGAGGGTGATATGCTGTGCTCATGTCTAGCCGCGAGCCAAAAGCCTTGTGCATTGCTTGCCCTAGTTCTGACGTGAATCGTGCATCACGATCCGAAATGATAGAGGTGGGCATCCCGTGCCTCGAGACCACTTCTTTCAAGTAGATGTTTGCTAATGTGGAAAACTTGTCTGTTTCTTTGATTGCCAGGAAATGAGCAGACTTGGTGAGTCGATCCACGATCATCCAAATAGTATCGTTCCCACGCTGGGATCTAGGTAGGCTTGTAACAAAATCCATGGAAATTTCCTCCCATTTCCACTGTGGTATATTTGGTTGCTGAAGTAAGCCTGCTGGTTTCTGATATTCTACCTTGACTCTTGCATAGGTCAAGCATTTGCTGACGTAGGTGGCGATGTGGGCCTTCATGCTAGGCCACCAATACGTAGTTCTGATGTCGTGGTACATTTTATCCGACCCTGGATGTACCGAGTAGCGCGATTTGTGAGCTTCATCCATCACCAGCTCACGCAAGTCGCCATAAAGTGGGACCCAAATACGCCCTATTACATAGTAGGCACCGTCTTCCTTCTGTTCTAACCGTTGCCTTGAGCCGCGTAGGGCTTCAGCCCTGACGTTTTCCAGTTTCAATGCTTCTACCTGAGCATCTCGTATCTGTGTTGGAAGACTAGACTGAATGGTGAGTTGCAATGCTCGTACGCGCTTAGGTGTTGTGTCTTTCCGACTGAGGGCGTCAGCCACAACATTGGCTTTGCCTGGATGGTACTTGATAGCACATTCATAATCATTCAAAAGTTCGACCCATCTTCGTTGACGCATGTTCAAATCCTTTTGCTTAAGGATATGCTCGAGACTCCTGTGATCGGTGTAAATAGTGCACTTGGTACCGTACAGGTAGTGTCGCCATATCTTAAGCGCGAAAACAACAGCTCCCAGCTCTAAATCGTGCGTCGTGTAGTTTCGTTCATGAACTTTAAGTTGACGAGAAGCGTAGGCAATAACTTTATCCCATTGCATCAATACACAACCAAGACCCTGTATTGATGCGTCACAATAAACCACAAAATCGTCCGTGCCCTCTGGCAATGAGAGAATAGGTGCGCTACAAAGCCTATCCTTTAAGTACTGGAAAGCGGTTTCCTGGGAATCTCCCCAACGGTAGGTGACACCCTTCTGTGTCAGCAATGTAAGCGGCTGTGTGATCTTTGAGAAGTCTTTAATGAATCGCCTGTAGTAACCCGCTAAACCCAAGAATTGGCGTATTTCCGTTGGTGTACGCGGTGCAGGCCAGTTTCTGATCGAATCTACCTTGGATGGATCAACATGAATCCCATCCTTGTTTACCACATGGCCTAGAAAGTGGACTTCACGAAGCCAAAAGTCGCATTTTGAAAACTTGGCGTACAGTTGCTCCTTTCGAAGAAGTTCCAAGATAAGACGCAGGTGCTGCTCGTGTTCCTCCTGACTCTTGGAGTAGATCAGAATGTCGTCGATAAAAACAATCACGAACTTGTCTAAGTACGGTTTGCACACCCTGTTCATAAGGTCCATAAAAACTGCCGGTGCGTTTGTCAACCCGAATGGCATGACAAGAAACTCATAGTGGCCGTAACGAGTTCTGAATGCTGTCTTGGAGACGTCCTCATCCCGGACTCTCAGCTGATGATAACCTGACCTCAGATCAATCTTGGAGTAGTAGTTCGACCCTTGCAACTGGTCGAATAAGTCGTCAATACGTGGAAGAGGGTAGCGGTTCTTCACTGTCACCTTGTTCAATTCACGGTAGTCAATGTACATCCTGAAGGTACCGTCCTTCTTTTTCACGAATAATACTGGAGCTCCCCAAGGCGAAGAGCTTGGACGAATAAAGCCCTTTTCCAAGAGCTCTTGTAGCTGCTTTGACAGTTCTTCCAGTTCGGTTGGAGCTAATCGATACGGTGCTCGAGCTATGGGTGCTGCTCCTGGAGCGAGCTCGATTTGAAATTCGACCTGACGATGAGGCGGTAGACCAGGTAGATCTTCAGGAAACACTTGAGGAAAATCGCGTACAACTGGGATATCCTCTACTCTTTTCTCTTTCGTCGATGCATCAGTAACTAGTGCCAAAATGGCAGTATGACCCTTTCGTAAACATTTCTGAGCCTTCAGGAAGGAGATGATGCCAACCACAACACCACTCTTGTCGCCTTGAACCTCGAGAGGTTCCTTACCAGAACGAGGAATACGAATGATCTTCTCTTTACATAGGATCTCTGCTTGCTGTTTGGATAACCAATCCATACCAATGACGATGTCGAAACTACCCAGAACTATAGGGATGAGGTCGATAGAGAAAGCTTGACCAGCGAGGATAAGATTACAACCCTTGACTACATGTGCGGCTTCTACACTTTTACCATTTGCTAACTCTACGACATGTTTGGTGTTTAGGGGTGTTAGTGCACGTTTTAACATTTGACTAACTTTCAAAGACACATAACTAGTATCCGCACCCGAATCAAACAAAACCATAACGTAAAAGTCGTCGAGAAGAAACTTACCCATGACCACGTTAGGATCGTTCCTTGCGTCACCTCGACCCAGCACAAAAGCACGACCCCTAGCTTCATTGCCGTTATTGTTCCCACCGTTGTTATTACCGTTGCCTTGGTTGTTGTTGTTGTTGCGATTCTGGTTCTGGTTTAACTGGGGGCAATCACGTTTGAAATGACCTTCGGCCCCACACTGGAAACATCCCCTGTTGCCCCGTTGTTGCTGCTGCTGCGGGTTTTGTAGAGCTGGTAGTTGCGGTTGCTGGTTTTGATTCGCAGGCCGTGGACTCCTACAGTCTTTGGCCTCGTGACCCATCTTGAGGCACCTCTGACAACGACCCTTGTTGCACTGGCCGCTGTGATGCCTGTTACAGTTGTGACACTTGGGGTGAAATCCTTGATATCTCTTCTGCCTATGACCACCAGAAGATTGCTAACTAGGACCCTGGTAGTGGTCAGTCTTCTGTTGCTGAGCCTGAGACTGAACTGTTGCTGAACCCTTGCTAGAATCCCCCTCCCATTTTCTCTTGTTGTCACTGGGAGTAGCAAGTGTAGCAGAAGTGGTAGCAGTAGTAGCGCTGATACGTTTGGGTAACTTGTTCTGTTCCACCGCCTGATCTGTGAGGATATGAGCAAGACGCTGAATGTCTTGGATATTGTTGAGATTAGCCGATGTCACATGGCTTTGAATTTCTGATGCTAGACCCTTGAGGTACAACTCAATGCGCTTGATCGGAGGGTCCACCATGGTTGGACACAAGATGGCCAGTTCGTTCGACCGTTTCGTGTAAGCTTCGATTTCCGACCCCGTCATTTTCAAATGATAAAGCTCCACTTCTAACTTGTGGATGTCATCACGTGTGCAGTATTTCCTTTTTATCAATTCCTTGAAATCGTTCCAAGGGGTGGCGTTAGCAGCCGCCAGCCCTAGAATCTGTACTTGCGCATTCCACCAGGTTAGCGCAATCCCTTCCAACGTGCCAGTGGCGTACTTTACCCTGCGAGCCTCAGGGCATTCACACATCTCGAATACCGACTCGAGCTTTTCGAACCAATGGAGGAGTCCCACTGCTCCTTCTGTGCCACTGAATGTGCTTGGACGACAGTCCATGAAGTTCTTGAATGTGCAGACAGGTTGTTGAGCGGGTTGACCTAATGTGTAAGAATAGAATGAGGTTAAACATAAGAGTTGGTTTAGGAACGTAGGATCTAAAGATCCTAGGATGAGTTACGACTGCAGGGTATACCTCCTGCGTTTGCAGCTGCAAGTGCCGCAGCAACTTGTTCGTTGATAAGAGCCGTCAACTGGGCTTGTGTCAAGTTAATACGTCCGGCCATTGATCTTCACATCAAAGGCAACATAAGTGAGAAATGTTCGCGAATAGTGCGATGACAGAAGAGTGTAAGCACACAAGTGCTCTCAAGCAATAACAAATAGTGAGCAATGTAATCTAAGCATACCACGAGCAAAGTTCTATGTAATTCTAGCATGTAGGCAATAAACATAAACCTTATTACCTAGGATGTTGATTCTTGCACGTGGAGCGAGGCGTCATTGTGGATCGTTGAGCACTGTACTGGTTATAGTCTGGTTTTTATAAAAACGTTTTTCCCTTATTAAAACCGAGTTCTCTATAACTAATGACTCTGATACCAATCTGTCACACCCCCAAAATCCACACGCGGAGTATCACCGCTTGGGAGCGTGACTGACCAGGATCAAGCCACCAATCATATTGAACATAGCATATAATAATTAAAGTAGTTCATAAAAATCCAACTCAATACAATTGATGTTCAAACCAAACGTAGTTTTAGTAGCGGAAGCATAATATGAAAACCCAATGTATGTAATAAGTTCAAGTGTTATAAAGTTTAACATGGCATCCACGATCCATGCTCCACAACGACCTGCTCCTCCCTGTGCAAGCTCCATATGTACCTAAGGTCCTGCAAGGCATGCAGCAGAGAGTCAACAACTAGTTGAGCGAGTTCACAGAAAGTAAGTTTCGTAGTAGCAATTTGTATGTTCATTTAGTGGGGGCTTCCCATGTATGTATGTACTACTAGTGGGGGTTTCCCATGATTATATTTATTACTAGCGGGGGCTTCCCATGTTTATCCTTACTAGACTATTGTAACCATGTGTGTTCTTCTTGACCCGCGAACAGGAATACGTACAAGGTCACGTAGGTTTTACGTGAGTGCCCTTCCCCGAGGACAGTGGTACGCGTGGGGTTTACGTAGGTTTTACGTAAGTGTCCTTCCGACCCGGAAGACAGTAGTAGGTATGAGTTTACGTAGGTTTTACGTAAGTGTCCTCCCAACCCGGGAGACAGTGGTAGATACTAGTTTACGTAGGTTTTACGTAAGTGTCCTGACTAACCTGAGGACGATGGTATATAGTCTATCAATAGCGTAAGTACGAGTAATTATCCAATTCAAATCTTCCAACCCAATTCCCAACCCGGGAATCCCATGCCTTGGCTGTGTGAACTCACCTTGGTTTGCTCGGTATGCTAGGTTATGCGCTCACAAGTAATCAGTCAAGTCCTATAGTGTGCACGTGTATTAAATCAGTTCATGTTCGTAATGATACGCATGTAATCTATGTCACAAAGCGTTTGACAGTTAACATCATGTATCACATAAGTAGCTAATCACATTCATGCAACTCAAGCTTTACATTCAAGGCTTTCTCAGTTTGTTTTAACTCAGTTACTCATCAACAGTCTTGGTAAGTTTAACCATGTTACAACGTTAATCAGAATTAACAGAACTAGCATGCATAGTAGCGTTAACACACGTAACAGGGTTAACACATCAACAGGGTTAACATACTAACAAGGTTAATACATTTAGACAAAGCACATCAAAGAAAGTCGGACAAGGGGCATTCCACAAAACTTGGACATCATACACCCTTTAAAACTCGGACCCCCCTATCCCATTAAAAGTCGGACATGTGGTAAGCATAAAGAAACTCGGACATCATGCATATGTTAATAAAGTCGGACCCTATCCCTTATATCTTACCTAAAGTTCGGACTCCTATATCACACATAAAGTTCGGACCATCATGCCCCTAAAACTCGGACCCTTTAACCCCTTGGATCATACAAAACTCGAACAACATCCATCTATTAAAAGTCGGACCCCTTTAAATCACATAAAAGTCGGGTCTTACAAGTTACTTCAAAATCGGACTACACACATTACATAAAAGTCGGACATATTTGATTTAATAAAAGTTCGGACCCTAGCAATCATCATAAAAGTCGGATCTTAAGAATCATCATAAAATTCAGACATATATAATCACTAAAAGTCGGACATGCATAATCAACTAAAAGTCGGACATATGCTTTCCATCATCAAAAATTCGGACAAAATAACTTCACAAAACCCTTACACAACTCTAAGTTATCAATATGCGAACATTCAATCTTCATTGGAACATTTACGTTTCTACGATCATGAAAACCCTAATTTCATACTTCTGTATTCCAGTAACCATCATCAATCAAACATTCTATCATATCAGGCATCCTAACATTCAACAAGTGATTACACAACTGATTATAAACTATTTCACAACAATCAAAATCAATCAAACACAGAACCATTACATGTAGAACTAGGGTTTCCATGAATCACATAATCAAGAATTGATAATAACAAACAATCAATAACAATTACCTTGGATTGATTCTAGATAAAGAGAGGAATCAAGAGTGATGATTGAGAGCTTGCCAATGATGAAGAAGGTGATTGTAGAGAGGATTAGAGAATATGAAAGTACGTGTGTTGATTCTTGTGTGATGATTAGTGGAGAGGATTAGGGTTAAGAATGATTAGAATTTCACTAATTACTCTATACCTCCCTAAGTATCATCTATTACATATTACATGCACAAGATATACAATTTACAGTTTCATCACCACATTCAAGTATTTGCCAAATCATTCATAAACTTTATCCAATCCAAAACGTATACAGTTACAATGCAAACAAATTGTGCAGGTAAGTACTAAACAGACAGTGAACGCGTAATAAATGCGAAGAATGAAATCTTGGAAACTCGAGTTGTCACACTGGCAACTATCCAAACTTAGTGACATGAAAATGCCAAAACCTTAGCTAATGTGAAAACGTTAGAAACCTTAGGAACGGATGTATGGTACGTCTACCATTATACGTAGGATCCCGGATACAGCCAGTACAATGAAATTGTTAGCCCCTAAAACGAGTACTGGTCCCATTTCCATGAACTGTACCAGGATCATCGTGCGCTATTGGCGATACTAGGGACAGGCCCAAATAACTAGGGTCAAGCCTAAATGACTGGGGTCAAGCCCAAATAACTGGGGTCAAGCCCAAAAATCTGGAGACTTCTGTGGATACTCAATCCTTTATCAAGGATACATGAACCTTCTGCAAAACTCAGAATCAAGTGAAAGGAGGATAAAGGATCTAGGATCCTTCTCCTCATATATAGTATAATTAAAGAATAAATTAGTTTGAGATTAGATCATTACCAAAATGAGGATCCTCTATCTTGTAGGGATCCTTTGAGGATATCGATCATGATAATGGTTGAGGATCCTGGATCCTTACTACATGAAATATTTCTTCAAGTGGACAGCATTCCATGCTCTTGGTAGCAAATCACCTTCCATTGTTAGCAATCGATATGCCCCCTTTCCTGCTTCAGCTTCAATCAAATAGGGGCCTTCCCACTTTGGTGCCAACTTTCCATCAGCAGGATTGGTGCTATTCTGAAATGCTTTCCTCAACACCATATTACCAACTTGGAATTTCCTGATCCTGACATTCTTATTGTAGGCTCCAGCCATCCTTTGTTGATAACTATCCATCCTTATCCTTGCCAAATCCCTGAGCTCTTCTATAGTATCCAAATCTTGAACCAAGTTTTCAGCATTTCCTTCAGGATCACGGATGCTTGTTCTTGCAGTAGGAACCACCATTTCTGTAGGGATCACTGATTCTGCTCCAAATACCAAAGAAAATGGAGTTTGACCGGTGGCATTCTTGGGAGTTGTCCTATCAGCCCATAATATATAAGGTAGTTCTTCTACCCACTTTCCCTTCTTGGATCCAAGCTTCTTCTTCAAATTGTTGATGATGATCTTGTTGGATGATTCTGGCTGACCATTAGCTTGTGGGTGGACTGGTGTTGATGTTATCATCTTAATCCCCTAGCTGTCACAAAAGTTAGTAGTTCTACTCCCAATAAATTGGGATCCATTATCACAAACAATTTCAGAAGGAATACCAAATCTAGTAATAATATTTCTTTTGATAAATGATATCACTTCTTTTTCTCTGACTTGAGCAAAGGCTTCAGCCTCTATCCACTTTGAGAGGTAATCAGTCATAGCAAGCATGAACCCTTTTCCACCAGGTGCCTTGGGAAGTTTACCAACTATATCCATTCCCTATCTCATAAATGGCCAAGAAGAGGATATAGGATACAAGAGCTCAGCTGGTTGGTGAAGGATGTTACTATGTCTCTGACAAGGATCACACTTTTTGGCATAATCCACAGCATCCTTCTTCAGAGTAGGCCAATAGTATCCTGTCCTCAGGATCCTTGAGAATAATGCCCTGCCCCTAGTGTGGTTTCCACAATCTCCTTCATGGAAATCTTTTAGGACTTCTTGGATTTCAGGATCCTCAATGCATCTTAGATATGGTCTTGCAACAGATCGTTTATATAACATGTTATTCAATATTGTAAACTGAGATACCTTAATTTTGAAAGCCCTGGGGTTTTCTCCTGTAGGAATCTCTCCATGTTGGATATATCTCATAATTGGAAGGATCCATGATCCTGAATGAGATTGTGTATCATCACTAGGGATGATTGAAGAATCCTCTCCTATCTCCATAGCTACATAATCCTCAATAGCAGGGGTTAGGATATGGATAATAGGGATCTTGATATCCTCTGGAATCTTCAAGAATGATCCTAGATTGGCCAATGCATCAGCTTCTGCATTCTCTTCTCTGGGTACCTGTGTCAAACTAAAGGAAACAAAAGAGAGTGCCAATTCTTTGACTATCTCTAAATATTTGATTAGCTTTTCACCTTTAACAGCATAGGATCCATTAAAGTGATTAGTAATTAACAATGAATCTACATGTACCTCAAGATACCTGATCCTCATATGCTTGGCAATTTGCAAACCAGCTATTAAGGCTTCATATTCAGCCTCATTGTTAGTAGTTTGAAACTCACAAGCTATGGAGTGGGGTATTATGTCCCCCTGTGGAGATTTTAGTAGTATTCCAAGCCCAGTTCCTTTGACATTAGAAGCTCCATCAGTGAAGAGTATCCAAGGATCCTTAGTTTCTTCAAGCTGTTGGACTTCTAACTCAGCTTCCCTTTGCAAGTCACTACTGAAATCTGCCACAAAATCAGCTAAGGCTTGGGATTTAATGGCAGTTCTAGGCTCATATCTTATATCATAAGCACTGAGCTTCACTGCCCACCTAGCCATCCTTCCTGACATTTCAGGTTTCCTGAGAACATTCTTAATTGGAAAGTTAGTCTTAACAATAATGGCATGAGTTTCAAAATAATGTCTTAACTTAGTAGATGCCATAATTAAAGCAAGAATAAGTTTCTCTAAATGTGAATACCTGGATTCAGCATCAAGCAAACTCTTACTTACATAATAAACAGGATGTTGTGTACCTTCGTGATCCTTAACAAGGACAACACTTACTGCTTTAGAGGATACCGCGAGGTATAAGGATAATACATCCCATTTTCTGGTTTCATCAAGGCAGGAGCTGAAGATAGGTACTCCTTAAGAGCTTTGAGAGCATTTTCATGCTTTTCAGTCCAGTCAAATTACTTATTCTTTCTCAAAATGTCATAGAACTCCTTGCACTTTTCTGATGATTTTGATATGAACCTATTCAAGGCTGCGATCCTCCCTGTCAACCTTTGCACATCCTTAGCATTGGCAGGAGATTTGATATTCACAATAGCCTTAATTTGCTCTGGACTTGCTTCAATGCCTCTTTTTGTCACCATATAGCCTAGGAATTTACCTGCTTTAACACCAAAGTGACACTTGGAAGGATTTAGTTTCATGTTAAATTTATCAAGGATATTGAATGCTTCCTCCAAGTCTCTAAGGTGATCCTTAGCTTTCTTAGACTTAACAACCATGTCATCTATATAGACTTCCATAGTGTGTCCAATTTATTCCTTGAACATCATATTAACTAGCCTTTGATAAGTAGTCCCTGCATTTCTTAGTCCAAATGGCATAGCAATATAACAATATATACCAGTTGGGGTCATAAAAGTTGTATCCTCTTGATCAGATGGTTCCATCTGAATTTGTTGAAATCCAGATGAAGCATCAATAAAAGTCAACAATTCATGACCCGCGGTAGCATCCACCATGGAGTCAATGTGGGGCAATGGGAAAGGATCCTTGGGACATGCCTTGTTTAGATCTGTGAAATCGACACATACCCTCCACTTTCCGTTTTTCTTTTGAACAACTACCACATTGGCTAACCATCTTGGATACTTGACCTCTCTTATCATACCTGCCCGGAGCAATTTATCTACCTCCTCCTGGATAATGGCATTTATCTCAGGTGCAAACTTCCTCCTCTTTTGGTGTATTGGTTTGAATGACCTGTCAATGCCAAGTTTGTGAGTAATTATATCTTTAGAAATACTTGTCATGTCTTCATGTTTCCAGGCAAAGGTAGTCTTTCTCTTCTTTAGGAAGGATATTAGCTCCTGTTCGATGTTGTTGAGGATCCATGATCCTATGAAGATCTTGGATTCAGGATCTTGAGGATCCATAAGGATATCTTTCACATCCTATTCAGGATCCTGAGGATCCATAAGGATATCTTTCACATCCGGTTCCCTTGCCTCCAAGACATCTCTTGGAGGATGCTTAAATTGCTATTGCTCCCTTGGTCTTGAGGCTGGCTTCATTGATGACGTGTAGCAATTCTTAGCTTCTTGTTGATCACTCTCAATCTTCACCACTCCCCATGGACTAGGAAGCTTCATGCATTGATGATAGGTAGATGGGACTGCCTTCATGTCATGTATCCATGGCCTGCCAAGGATAACATTACAACAGGATAAACAATCTATAACACAGAATTTTTGATAAGAATGAAGTTCTTCAATATAGATGGGGAGTTTGATGTCCCCCAATGTGTTCTTGGTTTCTCCACTAAATCCCACAAGAACTGGGGATCTTGGTACAATGTCCGATTCAGGGATGTTCATCTTCTTGAGGACATCAAGCTGAATGATGTTTACTGAGCTTCCTCCATCTATCAGGATCCTGCGAACAAAGTGGTTAGATATAAATAAAGTAATAACAAGACCATCATGATGAGGATCCTGGATATCAACACGGTCATCCTCATCAAAAGTTATAATTTTATCCTTGGTAACAGTGGAGGTTTGAATGGGTCTATCCCCATTATCCATCTTGGTTTCCTTAGCATGTCTCTTGGCTGCTGAAAAGGAAGTACCATAAATGTCTGATCCACCCGATATGAAGTTTATAACTTGTGCATCTGTCGGAGGGGCAGGAGCCCTTTCTGGAACCTTTTCAGGATCCTGGATCCTTGACTTTTTCCTCCCCACAAGCTCCTTCAAATGCCCCTTGCTTAACAAGTAACCAATTTCTTTTCTAAGTGCAATACACTCTTTAGTGAGATGCCCGAAATCCTCATGATATGCACACCATTTGGATTTGTCCTTTGTTGCGGCTGGTTTATCACTTTTCCTTGGCCATCTTGCTTTCTCACCTAGATTCTGCATTGCAATAATTAGTTCATTGTTATCAACAGAAAAACAGTACTTAGAAATTGGAGGATAATCCTCATCATCCTCTTCTTGTTCTACTGCATGCACATTCTGGTTATCAGACTTGTTGTAGGACTTGAACTGGTTATTCTTGAAGTAGGATCCTTGCTTTTCATGCTTGGAGGATCCTGCCAGTCTTTCCTGGATCCTTTTGTCATCCTCTAACCGGATGAATCTAAGGGCCCTGGTTCTCACTTCATCAAGATTTCTGCAAGGGGTCATGACAAGATCATCATAGAATAACGAATCCCTAAGTAAACCTATTTTAAAGGCTTCCACAGCCGTAGCAATATACAAATTAGGAATGTCTAAGGATTCTTTACTAAACTTAGTGATGTAATCCCTAAGTGATTCATTTTGACCTTGCATTACCCTATATAGATCACTAGTTAAACATTCAAATTTTCTACTACATGAGAATTGATTATTAAACAGATTAACCAGATTAGTAAATGAAGTAATAGAGTAAGGGGGAAGACTTAGCAGCCATTTAAGAGCAGATCCTGTAAGTGTGGATCTGAAACCCTTGCATAGACATGCTTCTTTTAACCTCTCTGGGATGGGGTTGATATCCATCCTTTCTCTATATTGAGCTACATGTTCTTCTGGATCCATTGAACCATCATACAACTTCATAGTTGGTATTTGGAACCTTTTAGGTATCTCAACATCACAAATAGGTGGTGCAAAATGAGATATCCTATGGCTCCCATCTGCACATTCAGGGATGGGTTTAACCACTCCTGGAACGCTGGATATCATATCCTTCAGCTTCTGTAATTCCCTAGCCATAGCTTGATTGATACCTGTATCCTGCATAGAGCCATGGTTAGTGTTATAAGAATTATTAAAAGTGTTACCTCCCATAGGATTCAAGTTTGGAATTGCAGATGTGAATCCATATTGACGGGATTCTGGTATGACTGATGGACCAGAGGAAGCAATGGTCTGCATTGGTATGAAGTCTCCTTGATGAATATCTGAACTTCCAGGTTGCATACTTCTTAAGGATCCTTGATCCTGAGAGATGTTGGAACCTTGATGTGTTGGAAATGGCGGTCTTGGAGGATAATCCATGGATCCAAAAACCTGCGATGAGGATCCTTGAGGCTGAAAGGATGATCCTTGAACCTGAGAGGATCCTTGAACCTGAGAGGATCCTTGAACCTGAGAGGATCCTTGAGCTGGCTGTGTCCCCATGTACCCTCCTGAACTGGTGAAGGGTCCCTGATGCTGGAAGAAGGATCCCTGATGCTGAGCAGAGGATCCTGAAGGTTGAAAGTAGGATCCTAGAGCTTGAGTCATTGCCGACGATCCATAATGAATTCCTGTTATTCCACTTAGGTATTGGACATCCGGAGCTGCAGAATGCTGGGAGGTTATGACCGGAGTATCAAAATTCAGCAATCTAGGCATCAATGGGGAATGATCCTCCACTGATCTCTTCTGTTTCTTGATATCACCAATCTCCTTGAGGATCCTTTCGTTGGTCTTATCCTGCTGTTGTATGTGGTCCTTCATCTGCAAAATCAAATTAAAAAGATCACTAGTAGTAGGATTAGAAGAAACAGAAGAAGTTGGTGGTTTTGATAAAATGGGGCTTGGTCTCTTTGCAGCATTCTCAGCATTCTTCTGAGATCCAGAAGGTGGTGGAGGCAAAGGTGGAACGCCCTGTGAAGAACTGATTGCCGGCATTGAACTTGAGGTGCTCTTTGCTGAAGAAGCCATCTGCTTGGAGATAATGAACCGAAATGATCATAAAGACAAAAATTTCTTAGGAATGAAGCACCAGTTGCCCCACGGTGGGCGCCTAACTATTTTGGTCAAAAATCAAGCAAGGATAATGCAACCAAATCTTTTGTTGTGAGGTGTGATGCTTGAATCTATGGACAAATGTATGAACAACTAGCAAATCAAATAAAGAGGTGACACAAGGGTTTATACGAGGAAAAAGCCCTTGATCAAGAGTTGATCTCTGGCATAAAAAACCTCGGGTGATGGAAATTACCGATCACCAACTAAGATTAAACAGAAAAAGATGTTACAATTCGGGATGATAACAAGCTTGTTACAAGGATCACTAGTGTGCAAAAGTGTATGAAATCGCCAAGTAAACTGCCGAGAGCTGTTCGAGAGTGTGTGTTTGCTAAATTAGCCAAGTGTTCTAACTCAAGCTTGTTATCCCCTTTTTAAAATTAGAAATAACTAAACTAACTAACTATCCGCTAAATGTGCAAGCTCCCCACGATCTCCATAACGTTCACAAAGCCATGCACGTGCGGAATATTGAGAGCATATTCTCCAAGAATATCGGTAAGAATTAGTCCATGCCTATACTCCTGCAAAACAAGCTCACGTATAATGAAGACAATCGTTAGTATAAGGATAACATTAAGGATCCTGAATCCTAATCTTGCAACACCTACTGAGGATCCTTAATTCAGACAGAATTGAGGATCCATGATCCTGGCAGTACTTGAGGATCCGTGATCCTTAGGATTGGAAAATCCTCCCCTAACAGTTACAGTTCAGAACGAAAATTTGAACTCAGTAAGTTGTGCACTAGAGCCGAGAAGTCTGGGAAGGGTTTCAGGTATGGTTTTAAAAAAAGGCCAGCTTTCTTGAAATTGAATCACATCAAGTTCGGTGCCACTCTTTTCTTTACATACGTCAAATCTTCTCAGCGTTTGATGTTGATGAAAGTCGTACACAAGATCACAAAGAAAAGACGCCGTGCCTGAATGTTGTTTATTATGTTTATGTTAGATGGTTAAGCATGAATCTTAAATGTGGTTTTTTGGTTGGTTTGTTTTGATACTTGGGGATAGTATGGATGGTTGGTTAGTAAACTCTTTTGGTAGTATGCATATGTTGGTGATATGCTGATGATGTGGTTAGTGTGTTTCGTTTACCTTTTGAACAAATAGTTAGTAAACAACACTCTTTTGTATGAAACTTGATACTTTAGTCTTAGTGTTCCTGTTAATGGATAACACAACTGTTAGGGAAGGATTTCTCAATGACCTGTGATCCTCGATTACTGTTGGGTTTGGTGATCCTTACTTCTGTTTCAGTTAGTGATCCTCAGAAGTGCTTCAGAATCAGGATCATGGATCATCTTAAGGATCCTTATAATAACGATTGTCTACTTTGAATATGGTATTGTTTTGCAGGAGTACCAGCTTGGACTTGGTCTTGGCGACATTCCTGGGGCATATTCCATGTTTATTCCACACGTGCTTAGCTAAAAGTGGACGTTATGGAGTCGTGGAGGACTTGCACCATTTGCGGAATGTTAGTTAGTATAGATATTTTCCATTTTTAAAAGGGGCAGCGAGCTAAGTAGAAAACACTTGGCTATTTTTGGCTACACACACACTCGTACAACTGCTCTCACCAGCTCTCTGCAATTCACTTGGCGATTATACACTTTTTTACACAATACACTATAGTGATCCTTGTACTTAGCTCGCTATCATCCAAAGTTGTAATACATTCATTGTTTAATTTGAGTTGGTGATCGGTAGTTTCCATCACCCGAGGTTTTTTATGCCGGAGATCATTCATTGATCAAGGGCTTTTTCCTCGTATAAATCTTTGTGTCACTTGTTCATTTCGTATCTGAGTGATCCTTATTGTTGTTCATCAATTCAAGCATCATACCTAACAACAGAAAGTTTGGTTGCATTGTCATTGTTTGATTTTTGACCAAAACAGTTTGGCGCCCACCGTGGGGCAATTGGTGCTTCATTCTTAAGAAATTCTTGTTTTTGTGATCATTTTGATTCATTGCATCCGAGCAGATGGTTTCATCATCAAAAAACACTTCCAGTGCGATGTCTGCGGTCAATTCATCCCAGGGCATTCCACCTTTGCCTCCACCACCTTCTGGATCTCAGAAAAATGCCGAGAAGAAACCAACTCCCATTTTCTCAAAACCTCCAACTTCTTCTGCTTCTTATACTCCTACTACTAGTGACTTATTTACTTTAATTTTGCAGATGAAGGAGCACATACAGCAGCAGGATAAGACCAATGAAAGGATTCTTAGAGAAATTGGAGATATCAAGAAATAGAAGAGATCGGCAGAGGATCATTCCCCATCGATACTCCGGTTATGACCTCTCAGCCTTCAGTAGTTCCAGACGTTCAATACGTGGGAGGACCAAAAGGAGTGCACTACGGATCATTAGCAATGACTCAGGCATCGGGATCATACTTCCAACCAGCAGGATCCCTCCCTCAGCATATAGGATCCTTCGCTAGCTCAGGAGGATACTTGGGAGCGCAGCAGATTCAAGGATCCTCGCAGGTTCAAGGATCCTCTCAGGCTCAAGGATCCTCGCAGGTTCAAGGATCCTCTCAGGTTCAAGGATCCTCGCAGGTTCAAGGATCCTCTCAGGTTCAAGGATCCTCTCAGGTTCAAGGATCCTCTCTGGTCCAAGGATCCTCTCAGGTCCAAGGACCCTCTCATGTTCAAGGATCCTTTCAGTTTCATGGATCCTTCCAGATTCCAGGATCCTTAAGGAGTTTGCAACCAGGGAATTCAGATATCCATCAAGGAGATTTCATTCCAATGCAGACCATTGCTTCTACTGGTCCTTCAATCATTCCAGAGTCTCAATAATATGGATTCACATCCGGTGTTCCTAATTTGAACCCAATGGGAGGTAACACTTTCAATAATTCTTATACCACTAACCATGGCCTTATGCAGGATACAGGTATCAATCATGCCATGGCTAGAGAATTGCAAAAGTTGAAGGATATGATATTAAGTGTTCCATGAGTGGTCAAGCCTATCCCGGAGATTGCAGATGGGAGCCATAAGATATCTCGTTTTGCACCACCCATCTGTGATGCTGAGATACCCAAGAGGTTCCATGTGCCAACCATGAAGTTATATGATGGCTCAACGGATCCTGAAGAACACATAGCACAATACAGGGAAAGGATGAAGATCAATCCCATCCCAGAAAGGTTAAAGGAAGCATGTCTGTGCAAGGGATTTGGATCCACCCTTACTGGATCGGCTCTTAAATGGCTGCTAAGTCTTCCCCCTTACTTTATTACCTCGTTTGCTAATCTAGTTAACCTGTTCAATAACCAGTTTTCTTGTAGTAGAAAATTTGAGCGTTTAACTAGTGATCTATATAGAATAACCCAAGGTCATAATGAATCATTAAGAGATTATATCACTAAGTTTAGTAAAGAATCTTTAGATATCCCTAACCTAGATATAGCAACGGCTGTTGAAGCCTTTAAAATGGGATTGCTTAGGGATTCATTATTCTATGATGATCTTGTTATGACACCTTGCAGGAATCTAGATGAGGTAAGAACTTGAGCACTTAGATTCATCCGGCTAGAGGATGACAAAAGGATCCAGGAAAGATTAGCAGGATCCTCAAATCAAGAGAAGCAAGGATCCTCATCCAGGAACAACAAGTTCAGATCCTACAACAAATCTGATAATCAGAATGTGCATGCTGTAGAACAGGAAGAGGATGATGAGGATTATCCTCCAATTTCTGAATACTGTTTTTCTTTTGATAACAATGAACTAATCCTTGCGATGTAGAATCTAGGTGATAAAGCTAGGTGGCCGAGAAAAAATGACAAACCAGCTGCAACTAAAGATAAATCAAAATGGTGTGCATACCACGAAGATTTTGGTCACCTCACAGAAGAGTGTATCGCATTGAGAAAAGAAATTGGATACTTGCTGAGCAAGGGGCACTTGAAAGAATTATTGGGGAGAAAGAAGTCGAGAACTCAGGATCCTGAAAGGATCCCAGAGAAAGCTCCAGCCCCTCCAGCAGACGCACAAGTTATAAACTTTATATCTGGAGGATCAGACATTTGTGGAACATCCTTTTCTGCAGCTAAAAGACATGCAAAGGAAACCAAGATGGATAATGGAGATAGACCCATTCGAACATCCAGTGTCTCCAAAGGAAAAATAATAACTTTTGATGAGGACGATCGTGTTGACATTCAGGATCCTCATCACGATGGTTTGGTTATTACTCTTTTTATTTCTAACCATTTTGTTCGCAGGATCCTTATAGACGGAGGGAGCTCTGTGAATATCATCCAGCTTGATGTTCTTAAGAAGATGAATATTCCTGAATCCGATATCATACCAAGATCCTCAGTGCTTGTGAGATTCAGTGGCTACATTCTTACCAAAAATTGAAGGGCTACATGCTTGTGGGATTCGGTGGCTACATTCTTACCAAATATTCCTGAATTCCAATCTATATTGAAGGGCTACATTCTTACCAAAAATTTTGTGTTATTGATTGTCTATCTTGTTGTAACGTTATCCTTGGCAGGCCTTGGATACACGACATGAAGGCAGTCCCATCCACTTATCATCAATGTGTGAAGCTTCCTAGCCCATGGGGGATAGAGAAGATTGATAGTGATCAGCAGGAGGCTAAGAACTGCTACACTTCATCAATGAAACCAGCCTCAAAGTCAAGGGAGCAATAGCAATCAAAGCAACCTCCGAGAGATGTCTTTGAGGAAATAGAGCAGGATGTAGTAGAAATCCTTATGGATCCTGATGATACTGAATCTAAAGTTTACATAGGATCAGGGATCCTTGGCGAAATGAAAGAAGGCCTGATATCCTTCCTCAAAAGAAGAAAAACTACCTTTGCATGGAAACATGAAGACATGACAGGTATATCTAAAGATATAATCACTCACAAACTTGGCATTGACAGGTCGTTCAAACCAATCCATCAAAAGAGGAGAAAGTTTGCACCAGAAAGAAATGCCATTATCCAGGAAGAGGTAGAAAAGCTACTCCGAGCAGTATGATTAGGGAAGTCAAGTATCCAAGATGGTTAGCCAATGTGGTCGTAGTACAAAAGAAAAACGGAAAGTGGAGGGTATGTGTCGATTTTACAGATTTAAATAAGGCATGCCCCAAGGATCCTTTCCCATTACCCCACATTGACTCCATGGTGGATGCAACCGCGGGCCATGAACTGTTAACTTTTATGGATGCTTCATCTGGATTTCAGCAAATTCAGATGGAACCATCTGATCAAGAGGATACAGCTTTCATGACTCCAACTGGTATATATTGTTATATTGCTATGCCGTTTGGACTAAGAAATGCAGGTGCAACTTATCAAAGGCTAGTGAATATGATGTTCAAGGATCAGATTGGACACACTATGGAAGTTTATATAGACGACATGGTGGTTAAATCTAAAAAGGCTGAGGATCACATCAGAGACTTGGAGGAAGCATTCAATATCCTTGACAAATATAACATGAAACTTAATCCTTCCAAGTGTCACTTTGGTGTTAAAGCAGGTAAATTCTTAGGGTATATGGTGACAAAGAGGGGCATTGAAGCCAGTCCAGAGCAAATCAAAGCTATAATAAACATCAAGTCCCCTGCCAACACTAAGGATGTTCAGAGGCTAACAGGCAGGATTGCAGCCTTAAACAGATTCATATCCAAATCCTCAGAGAAATGTAAAGAGTTCTATGATATCTTGAGGAAGAACAAAAAGTTTGATTGGACTGAGAAGCATGAAAATGCTCTCAAAGCTCTCAAGGATTACCTATCCTCGGCTCCCGCCTTGATGAAACCAGAAAAAGGAGATGTGTTATCCTTATATCTAGCAGTATCCTCAAAAGCAGTAAGTGCGGTCCTTGTCAAGGATCACCAAGGTACACAACATCCTGTCTATTATGTAAGTAAGAGTTACTTGATGCTGAATCCAGGTATTCACACATAGAAAAGCTTATCCTTGCCTTAATCATGGCATCTACTAAATTGAGACATTATTTTGAAACTCATGCCATTATTGTTAAAACTAATTTTCCAATTAAGAGTGTTCTCAGGAAACCTGAAATGTCAGGAAGGATGGCTAAGTGGGCAGTGAATCTTAGTGCTTATGATATAAGATATGAGCCTAGGACAGCCATTAAATCCCAAGCCTTAGCTGACTTTGTGGCAGATTTCAGTAGTGACTTGCAAAAGGAAGCCGAATTAGAAGTCCAACAACTAGAGGAGACTAAGGATCCTTGGATACTCTATACAGATGGATCCTCTAATGTCAAAGGAACAGGGCTTGGAATACTACTAAAATCGCCACAGGGGGACATAATACCCCACTCTATAGCTTGTGAGTTCCAAACTACTAACAACGAGGCTGAATATGAAGCCTTGATAGCTGGTTTGCAAATTGCTAAGCATATGAGGATCAGGTATCTTGAGGTACATGTAGATTCATTATTAATCACTAATCACTTTAATGGATCCTATGCTGTTAAAGGCGAAAAGCTAACCAAATATTTGGAGATAGTCAAAGAATTGGCACTCTCTTTTGTTTCCTTTAGTTTGACACAGGTACCAAGGGAGGAAAATACAGAAGCTGATGCATTGGCTAATCTAGGATCATCTTTGAAGATCCCGGAGGATATAAGTATCCCCATTATCCGTATCCTGACCACTGCCATCAAGGATCATGTGGCTATGGAGATAGGAGAGGATTCGGCAATCATCCCTAGTGATGATACTCAATCTCATTCAGGATCATGGATTCTCCCAATCATGAGATACATACAACATGGAGAGATTCCTACAGGAGAAAACCCTAGGGCTTTCAAAATTAAGGTATCCCAATTTACAATATTAAATAATATGTTGTATAAACGATCTCTTGCAGGACCATACTTAAGATGCATTGAGGATCCTGAAATCCAAGAAGTTTTAAAAGACTTCCATGAAGGAGATTGTGGAAATCACACTGGGGGCAGGGCATTATTCTCGAGGATCCTGAGGACAGGGTACTATTGGCCAACTATGAAGAGAGACGCTGTGGAGTATGCTAAGAAATGTGATCCTTGTCAGAGACACAACAATATCCTTCGTCAACCGGCTGAATTCCTGCATCCTATATCCTCCTCTTGGCCGTTTATGAGATGGGGTATGGATATAGTTGGTAAGCTTCCTAAGGCACCTGGTGGAAAAGTGTTCATGCTTGCTATGACTGATTACTTCTCCAAGTGGATAGAGGCTGAAGCCTTTGCCCAAGTCAGAGAAAAGGAAGTTATATCCTTCATTAAAAGAAATATTATTACTAGATTTGGTATCCCTCCTGAGATTATTTGTGATAATGGATCCCAATTTATTGGGAATAGAACTACTAACATTTGTGACAGCTGGGGGATTAAGATGATAACATCAACACCAGTCCACCCACAAGCTAATGGTCAGGCAGAATCATCCAACAAGATCATTATCAACAACTTGAAAAAGAAGCTTGGGTCCAAGAAAGGAAAATGGGCAGAAGAACTACCTTATGTGCTTTGGGCTGATAGGACAACCCCCAAGAATGCTACTGGTCAAACTCCATTTTCTTTGGTATTTGGGGCAGAATCAGTGATCCCTACAGAAATGGTGGTTCCAACTGCAAGAACAAGTATTCGTGATCCTGAAGAAAATGATGAGAACTTGGTTCAAGACCTGGATACTATAGAAGAAATCAGGGATTTGGCAAGGATAAGGATGGCCAGTTATCAGCAGAGGATGGCTGGAGCCTACAACAAAAATGTCAGGATCAGGAAGTTTCAAGTTGGTGATATGGTACTAAGGAAAGCATTTCATAATACCACTAATCCTGCTGATGGAAAGTTGGCTCCAAAGTGGGAAGGTCCATACTTGATTGAAGCTGAGGCAGGAAAGGGGGCATATCGATTGCTAACAATGGAAGGTGATTTGCTACCTAGAGTCTGGAATGCTGTCCATTTGAAGAAGTACTTCATGTGACAAGGATCCGTGATCCTCACATGATAAGTATCCTTGAAGGATCCTTACAGCACAAATGATCCTTATTTTGGTAACATTTTAATCTTAAACTATTTCATTCTTTTATTTTCTCATATAAGGATAGGGATCCTGCATCCTTTATCCACCTTTCACTTGATTCTGAGTTTTGAAGGTTCAGGTATCCTTAGCAAAGGGTTGATTATCCACAGAAGCATCCAATTATATGGGCTTGACCCCAGTTATTTGGGCTTGACCCCAGTTTCGCCAGTAGCGCACGATGATCCTAGTACAGTTCAAGGCAATGGGACCAGTACTCACTTTAGGGGCTGAAAATTCCATTGTACTGGCTATACCCAGGATCCTACATATAATGGTAGACGTACCATACATCCGTTCCTAAGGTTTCTAATGTTTTCACATTAGCTAAGGTTTTGGCATTTTCATGTCACTAAGTTTGGATAGTCGCCAGTGAGGGCCATACTCCAGTTTACATACGATCCTTGGGCTTGTCCCCAGTTATCCTTGGGCTTGTCCCCAGTTACTAACTTGTCTTATATGTAGGCTTAGTCCCAAGTTATGTTCTATTTCAGGTTTTTGAAGTTAAACAACCAAGGATCCTTGATCCTTACCTCTTACTAAGGTTTGTCTTATGGTTATCCTGATTATAATATTAAGGGTTAGGATCCTAACTTGGATTCTCAGGTATGATCCTTAACTATTTTGATTTTATTCATTATTTATTTGAATAACCCTTATCCTTTGACAACTGAACTTATGATTCTTAAACTATATTACTTTTCAGAACTTATCGATTATGGGATATGTGATCCTTGATCATATCCTAAACTTTTTGGGGATATTTTTTAAATTTTTTCAAAGCTTGATAAGTTTAAACAAAATGAACATTACAACAGTTGGAAAGTAAAATATTAACAAGGATAACATCACAGGATAAGTCAAAAGTTAAAGTTTTATTTATTAACAAAATGTTTAACCCTTTTAAGGTTGTCAAAATTGCTAACCCACATTTCTACCAGCAAAACGTGGCCCGTCCACATGGGTTGGCAAAGGGTGTCCGTTGTTCATTGGTCTAGAAAGTGCAGGAATCAAAAGACGGCAGGATCACAATAGCTTCATCCCCCAAACAGAGGATCCCTCCACCATTTGTAATCCTACCTATTGTTTGAAGGATCCATGATCCTTAGCCCTAATTACTATTGTTTGAGTACAACCCACCATTGTTCAACAAAAAACACCACAACCAAGAAAAAACACTACCAAATTTAAAAAATGGGCTCCGGCTATGTCTAGAAGTGTCCATCATCGCCCATTCATGCAGCCTACACCTTTGCTGCATCATCATCCCCTCCAGCTCCAGTATCCTTCTCCTGATCCTTGCCACTGCCACCAGCTTCGATTGCCAGAACCTCGTCAGCCTCATCTTCATCATCCTCCAACTCAGCCAGCCTAGCCTTCCAGCCCTCCATGTCCCAGCCGCTCCTATCAAAGGCAGGATCCTGAGCTTCTTGAGCCATCTGTATCTTGGTCTTGTACATGGCAATGGCAGCGGAGACTTTAGCATCCTATGTGATCTCGTGCTTCTCGTAGTCAACATTGATCAGAACCTTGGCCGTCTCAGTTTTGGCATCATGAAGGTCTTTTTGGAGGTCAGCAATTTTGAGATCCTTGAGTATCGCAACTTGCTGAAGGTCTGCATACTTCTTGTCCAGCTCTTCAACGTTCCCAACATAGTCTTCAATCTCAACAAATTTCTACAAAGAAGACAATGCAAAGATTAGAGTCAGGTGATCCTCAAGTGGATAGGATAACTAACCTAAGTCAGTGATCCTTACATCATTAAAGTACTCGAGGAATTGATGACGGATCAGAGGTAAGCCTTGAAGGTTGTCAGCTTCAGAGGTCTTTCTTTTCTTGCCACCTCTTCCCTTTGAAGTGGTAGCCTTGGTGATTACGACGGAGGGGCTAGCAGCAGACTTTTTCTTTGAGGATCTGACATTGTCAAGATCAGTGACACTGAACTTGGAGGCAGATTTTGAGGATTTACCGGCGCCTACACATTCAAAACAGATAAGCATCCTTATCCTATTTCTATTTAACTATTTACGTAAATCTTTAACTATACAAAAAAAAGGATACTTACTTGACATAGTGACAGAACCTGAGGATACTTCTTGTGAGTCCTGGGTGTTTGTTTTGAATGACCTTGTTGCAGGATCAAATCTTCTGAAAGCAGCAAGCCTCTCCTTGGTGGCAGGTGATGGTATAAGGTGCGAAACAGAGACAGCTGTACAACAGAAACAAAAGGGTGTTAGTGATCCTTATACAAAAACAAGGTTATTTAGTGATCCTCCCCAGGATCCTCTATCCTACCATGGATGGTCCACTTCCTTGGTAGATCCTTTCCATCTGGGATAGAATCCCTTCTGACAAAGAAGAATCGCCGTTTCCAGTTTGTATCATTCTTAGTGGCTTTGAAGATGGGATGTTCTTCACCGGGTTTACGCTTGAATAGATATCGGTGGGATCCAAATGTTGTGAGGTCATACATCTCTGCCAATTCCGACATTCCTAGATCGATTTCTTCTTGCTCAATGATCCTCTCAAGGGTATATAAGACCCTCCAGATCATTGGCATAGCTTGAATATAGGAGATGCCGGTGAGGGAGAAGAAAGACTGGGTAAATTCAGGGAAAGGATACGAGTATCCTATTGTGAAAGGAGTGACCGGGAAAGCTACCCAAGTTTCAGAAATGTAATCACTTAGAACGGTGGGATCAGACGGTTTGAAATAGGTGTTCGCCGGAAAGTAATGCCGAATTCTGTCTATTTGTGGATCAGTGAAGCAGCATCTTTCATTCACCAAATCTTTGATGATCCCCTGGCTCTTAAGAGGACTGCCCTTCTTATGATCCTTAGCAGGAGAGGATCTTAACATCATCTTGATTACGAGGAAGGTGAAGAAAGAAGGAGCAGAGAAAGAAAACGTAAAGGAAGAAGAGGAAGAGAAATACCTGATTGATCTTCGGATATGAATTTAAAGGGAGTTTCTCTTGAATTTAAATGCGGATTGGTCCCTATCTCTAACTCCTTTTTATAATGATGATTTTGCAGGATAGTCACTTCAGTGACGTCAGGTTTGTAACGGCTAGTCCGTCTTCAACGGCTAGTTATCCGTTAGCTTGTTGCGGATGAGAACAAAATACAACTCGTTTATTTACATAATTACTCCTTATATTTTGGGGGCAATTGTTAGGGGAGGATTTCTCAATGACCTGTGATCCTCGATTACTGTTGGGTTTGGTGATCCTTACTTCTGGTTCAGTTAGTGATCCTCAAAAGTGCTTCAAGATCAGGATCATGGATCATCTTAAGGATCCTTATACTAACGATTGTCTACTTTGAATATGGTATTGTTTTGCAGGAGTACCAGCTTGGACTTGGTCTTGGCAACATTCCTGGGGCATATTCCATGTTTATTCCACACGTGCTTAGCTAAAAGTGGACGTTATGGAGTCGTGGAGGACTTGCACCATTTGCGGAATGTTAGTTAGTATAGATATTTTCCATTTTTAAAAGGGGTAGCGAGCTAATTAGAAAACACTTGGCTATTTTTGGCTACACATACACTCGTACAACTGCTCTCACCAGCTCTCTACAATTCACTTGGCGATTATACACTTCTTTACACAATACACTATAGCGATCCTTGTACTTAGCTCGCTATCATCCAAAGTTGTAATACATTCATTGTTTAATTTGAGTTGGTGATCGGTAGTTCCCATCACCCGAGGTTTTTTATGCCGGAGATCATTCATTGATCAAGGGCTTTTTCCTCGTATAAATCTTTGTGTCACTTGTTCATTTCGTATCTGAGTGATCCTTATTGTTGTTCATCAATTCAAGCATCATACCTCACAACAGAAAGTTTGGTTGCATTGTAATTGTTTGATTTTTGACCAAAACAACAACTTTGACATTATTTACTGTCAATACTTTGTTGTGAATTGTTTTGACGTCAAATGCAGTTTTTGTTATCATATAGATTCATCTCATTAGCGATACACGCTTTATAAAAATTTGGTTAATGTGAATTACTATGTAAGAATGCTTTGTTGATTGCTAATCAGAAATCACAATAAAAAGCACTTGATTATCATTCAAATTTTCTACATGAATCATTTTAACAAGTGTATTTTGCTTTGTTAATATTTTACTGATGATTTTTCAAATGAAGAAGAATAAAATGTAACAAATCATAGTTACTGCCATTATTTTTAAAATTTTGTTTGGAAATTTGTAAGCATTTATGATTATAATTTCTGTCTTAAGTTGTTACATATTCTTTAAACCATATAACCTAAAAAATAAAATTAAAATAAAAAAACAAAAGAAAATTAATTTTTCGATTATGAAGAAAGATTTTATTTTGAAATTCATTAAGATTTGACTTTTATCATGCTTCTTCCAGAATGTCTTTATTTTGGTATTCATATCATATTTTTGAAATGTTCCATCTAAGTCTAACAAATTATAAGGAAACAATTACAATTGATTTCTATGAATACATATTTGGAAATATGTAATGTTACTTATTATATAGATTTCTAAAATATTTGTAATAACATTTAGTTCTTATATCTTACTATATATCTCACCTATCTATATATATATTGTCGAATTTTGTCTCTTATATGATAACAAAACAGTTTCTTTATATTTCTCAGTTTTCCGAATCAAAGTCAAGTTAGCTGTTGTTGATATTCAAGCAAATCTGCAAGGTGCGTTTCTTACATTATTGTTACGGATAGATTTTCTATACCTAAGGATCACAGATCCTCATATACTGCCAGGATCATGGATCCTCAATTCTGTTTGAATTAAGGATCCTCAGAAGACAATGCAGGATCAGGATCCAGGATCCTTATTATTATCCTTGTACTAACGATTGCGTTCGCTATGTTTAAGTTTGTTTTGCAGGAGTAAACATGTTGGACTTGGTCTTGCCGATATTCTTGAAGAATATGCTCTCAATATTCTGCATGTTTTCAGCTGGTTTAACCGTTGTGGAAGTAGTGGGAGGCTAGCATGATTTGCGGAATGTTAGTTAGTTAGATTATTTCTATTTTTAAAGGGGATAACAAGCGTGAATTAGAACAAGTTAAAAAACACACACACTCTCGCAAGCACTCGGTAGTACATTGGCGATTTCATACACTTTTGCACTCTAGTGATCCTTGTAACAAGCTTGTTATCATCCCGAGTTGTAACAATCATTCGTTTAATTATAGTTGGTGATCGGTAGTTTCCATCACCCGAGGTTTTTTATGCCGGAGATCAACTCTTGATGAAGGGATTTTTCCTTGTATAAATCCTTGTGTCACTTGTTCATTTTACTTGCAAGTTGTTCATACAATTGTTCATTGATTCAAGCATCACACCTCACAACAAAAGATTTGGTTGCATTATCCTAGCTTGATTTTTGACCAAAACAGTTTGGCGCCCACCGTGGGGCAATTGGTGCTTCATTCCCAAGAAATTTTTGTCTTTGTGATCATTTCGGTTCAGTATCTCCAAGCAGATGGCTTCTTCAGCAAAGAGCACTTCAAGTTCAATGCCGACAATCACTTCTTCACAGGGCGTTCCACCTTTGCCTCCACCACCTTTTGGATCCCAGAAGAATGCTGAAAATGCTGCAAAGAGACAAAGCCCCATTTTCCCAAAACCACAATCTTCTTCTGTTTCTTCTAATCCTACTAACAGTGATCTTTTTACTTTGATTTTGCAGATGAGGGATCACATACAAGAGCAGGACAAAACCAACGAAAGGATCCTCCGGGAGATTGGTGATATCAAAAAACAGAAGAAGTCAGTGGAGGATCACTCTCCATTGATACCCAGATCGCTGAATTTCGACACTCCGGTCATAACCTCCCAGCATTCTGCAGCTCCGGATGTCCAGTACCACGGTGGATCAACAGGAATGCGTTCTGGATCATCGGCAATGTCTCAGGCTCTAGGATCCTACTTTCAGCCTTCAGGATCCTCTTTTCAGCCGCAAGGATCCTTCTTCCAGCATCAGGGATCCTTCGCCAGTTCAGGAGGGGACATGGGGATGCAGCCAGTTCAAGGATCCTCTCAGGTTCAAGGATCCTCCTTTCAGCCTCAAGGATCCTCGTCTCCGGTCTTCAGATCAATGGATTATCCTCCAAGAGCCCCATCTACAGCACATCAAGGATCCAACATCTTTCAGGATCAAGGATTCTTAAGGTGTGTACAACCTGGAAGTTCAGATGTTCATCAAGGAGACTTCATACCAATGCAGACAATTGCTTCTTCTGGTCCCTCAATTATACTAGAATCCCGTCAATATGGATTCACATCTGGAATTCCAAACTTCAATCCTTCGGGAGGTAACACTTTGAATAATTCATATACTGCTAACCATGGCTTTATGCAGGATACAGGTATCAACCAGGCTATGGCTAGGGAATTACAGAAATTGAAGGATATGATATCCAGTGTACCAGGAGTGGTTAAACCCATTCCTGAAATCCCAGATGGAAGCCACAAGATATCCCGTTTTGCTCCACCTCTTTGTGATGCAGAAATCCCAAAAAGGTTCCAGATACCAACTATGAAGCTATATGATGGTTCAACGGATCCAGAAGAGCACGTGGCTCAATACAGAGAAAGGATGGAGATCAACCCCATCCCGGAGAGGTTAAAAGAAGCATGTCTATGCAAGGGTTTCGGATCTACATTAACAGGATCAGCTCTTAAATGGCTGCTAAGTCTTCCCCCATACTCTATTACTTCATTTGCTAATTTAGTTAATCTGTTTAATAGTCAATTCTCATGTAGTAGAAAGTTTGAACGATTAACTAGTGATCTACATAGTATAACACAAGGTCAAAATGAATCACTTAGAGATTATATCACTAAGTTTAGTAAAGAATCCTTGGATATTCCTAATTTGGATATTGCTAAGGCTGTAGAAGCCTTCAAAATGGGTTTACTTAGGGATTCATTGTTCTATGATGATCTTGTCATGACCCCTTGCAGGAATCTTGATGAAGTAAGAACCAGGGCCCTTAGATTCATCCGGCTAGAGGATGATAAAAGGATCCAGGAGACACTGGCAGGATCCTCGAAGCAGGAAAAGCAAGGATCCTACTTCAGGAACAACAAGTCCAAATTTTATAACAAGTCTGATAACCAGAATGTGCATGCAGTAGAACAGGAAGAGGATGATGAGGATTATCCTCCAATTTCCGAATATTATTTTTCTGTTGATAATAATGAACTAATCCTTGCAATGCAGAATCTAGGTGGAAAAAGCAAGATGGCCTAGAAAAAGTGATAAGCCAGCTGCAACAAAGGACAAATCCAAATGGTGTGCATATCATGAGGATTTCGGTCATCTCACTGAAGAATGTATTGCATTGAGAAAAGAGATTGGTTACTTGTTGAGTAAATTGCACTTGAAGGAGCTTTTGGGAAGAAAAAAGTCAAGGATCCAGGATCCTGAAAAGGTTCCAGAAAGAGCTCCTGCTCCTCCGGCAGATGCACAAGTTAAAAATTTCATATCTGGAGGATCAGATATATGTGGCACTTCCTTTTCAGCAGCCAAAAGACATGCCAAGGAAACCAAGATGGAAAATGAGGATAAACCCTTTCGAACCTCTATAGTTACACGGGAAAAAGTTATAACTTTTGATGAGGATGATCGTGTTGATGTACAGGATCCTCGTTATTACTTTGTTTATATCTAACCACTTTGTTTGCATGATCCTAATAGATGGAGGAAGCTCAGTAAACATCATTCAGCTTGATGTCCTCAAGAAGATGAACATTCCTGAATCAGATATATCCCAAGATCCTCAGTTCTTGTGGGATTCAGCGGAGAAACTAAGAATACATTGGGGGACATTAAACTTCCCATCTATATAGAGGGTCTTCATTCTTATCAAAAATTTTGTGTTATAGATTACTTATCCTGTTGCAATGTTATCCTTGGCAGGCCATGGATGCATGACATGAAGGCAGTCCCATCTACATACCACCAATGTGTAAAGCTTCCTAGTCCATGGGGGGTGGTGAAGATTGAGAGTGATCAACAAGAAGATAAGAATTGCTACACCTCATCAATGAAGCCAACCTCAAGACCAAAGGAGCAATAGCAATTAAAGCATCCTCCAAGAGATGTCTTGGAGGCAAGAGAACAGGATGTGAAAGACATCCTTTATGGATCCTCATGATCCTGAATCCAAGATCTTCATAGGATCAGGGATCCTCAACAACATTGAACAGGAGCTAATATCCTTCCTAAAGAAGAGAAAGACTACCTTTGCCTGGAAACATGAAGACATGACAGGTATCTCTAAAGATATAATTACACATAAACTTGGCATTGACAGGTCATTCAAACCAATACATCAAAAAAGGAGGAAGTTTGCACCTGAAAGGAATGCCATTATCCAGGAAGAGGTAGATAAGCTGCTCAGAGCAGGTATGATAAGAGAGGTTAAGTATCCACGGTGCCTAGCCAATGTGGTTGTTGTTCAAAAGAAAAATGGAAAGTGGAGGGTATGTGTCGATTTTACTGATTTAAACAAGGCATGTCCCAAGGATCCTTTCCCATTACCCCACATTGACTCCATAGTGGATGCTACCGCGGGTCATGAGTTGTTGACTTTTATGGATGCTTCATCTGGATTTCAGCAAATTTAGATGGAACCATCTGATCAAGAGGATACAGCCTTTATGACCCCAACTGGTATATATTGTTATATTGCTATGCCATTTGGACTAAGAAATGCAGGTGCTACTTATCAAAGGCTAGTCAATATGATGTTTAAGGAACCAATTGGACACACTATGGAAGTCTATATAGATGACATGGTGGTTAAGTCCAAGAAAGCTGAGGATCACCTTAGAGACTTGGAGGAAGCATTCGATATCCTTGATAAATTTAATATGAAACTAAATCCTTCCAAGTATCACTTTGGTGTTAAAGCAGGTAAATTCCTAGGCTATATGGTAACAAAAAGAGGAATTGAGGCAAGTCTAGAGCAAATCAAGGCAATTGTGAACATAAAATCTCCTGCCAATGCAAAAGATGTGCAAAGATTGACAGGGAGGATCGCAGCCTTGTACAGGTTCATAACCAAGTCATCAGAAAAATGCAAGGAATTCTATGACATTTTGAGAAAGAACAAGAAATTTGAATGGACTGAAAAGCATGAAAATGCTCTCAGAGCTCTTAAGGATTACCTATCCTCAGCTCCTGCCTTGATGAAACCAGAAAAAAAGGGGATATATTATCCTTATATTTGGCGGTATCCTCTAAAGCAGTAAGTGCAGTCCTTGTTAAGGATTACCAAGGTGCACAAGATCCTGTTTATTATGTAAGTAAGAGTTTGCTTGATGCTGAATCCAAGTATTCACATTTAGAAAAACTTATCCTTGCTTTGATTATGGCATCTACTAAATTAAGACATTATTTTGAAACTCATGCCATTATTGTTAAGACTAACTTTCCAATTAAGAATGTTCTCAGGAAACCTGAAATGTCAGGAAGGATGGCTAAGTGGGCAGTGAAGCTCAGTGCTTATGATATAAGATATGAGCCTAGAACTGCCATTAAATCCCAAGCCTTAGCTGACTTTGTGGCAGATTTCAGTAGTGACTTGCAAAGGGAAGCTGAGTTAGAAGTCCAACAGCTTGAAGAAACTAAGGATCCTTGGATACTCTTCACTGATGGAGCCTCTAATGTCAAAGGAACAGGACTTGGAATACTACTAAAATCGCCACAGGGAGGCATAATACCCCACTCCATAGCTTGTGAGTTTCAAACTACTAATAATGAGGCTGAATATGAAGCCTTGATAGCTGGTTTGCAAATTGCCAAGCACATGAGGATCAGGTATCTTGAGGTACATGTAGATTCACTGTTAATTACAAATCACTTTAATGGATCCTATGCTATTAAAGGTGAAAAGCTAATCAAATACCTAGAGATAGTCAAGGAATTGGCACTCTCTTTTGTCTCTTTTAGTTTGACACAGGTACCCAGAGAAGAAAATGCAGAAGCTGATGCATTGGCCAACTTAGGATCATCCTTGAAGATCCCAGAGGACATTAAGATCCCTATTATTCATATCCTAACTCCTGCTATTGAGGATCATGTAGCTATGGAGATAGGAGAGGATTCTGCAATCATCCCTAGTAATGATACACAGTCTCATTCAGGATCATGGATCCTTCCAATCATGAGATATATCCAACATGCAGAGATTCCTACAGGAGAAAACCCCAGGGCTTTCAAAATCAAGGTATCTCAATTTACAATATTGAATAACATGTTATATAAACGATCTCTTGCAGGACCATATCTAAGATGCATTGAGGATCCTGAAATCCAAGAAGTCCTAAAGGATTTTCATGAAGGAGATTGTGGAAACCACACTGGGGGCAGGGCATTATTCTCAAGGATCCTTAGGACAGGATACTATTGGCCTACTATGAAGAAGGATGCTGTGGATTATGCCAAGAAATGTGATGTTTGTCAGTGACATAGTAATATCCTTCATCAGCCAGCAGAACTTTGGCATCCTATATCCTCTTCTTGGCCATTCATGAGATGGGGAATGGATATTGTTTTGGTCAAAAATCAGACGAGGACAATGCAACCAAACTCTTTGTTACGGGGTATGATGCTTGGATTGGTAAAAAACAATAAGGATCACTTAGATATGAATTGCACAAGTGACATAAAGATTTATACGAGGAAAAAGCCCTTGATCAATGAATGATCTCCGGCATAAAAAACCTCGGGTGATGGAAACTACCGATCACCAACTTCAAATTGAACAATAATTCTTTACAACTTCGGATAATAGCGAGCTAGGTACAAGGATCACTATGGTGTATCGTGCAGAAATGTGTAAAAATTGCTAAGTGTTTTGCTGTATACTCAAGAGTGCTGTTGTACGAGTGTGTGTAGCCAAAATTAGCCAAGTGTTTCTAAAACTAGCTCGCTACCCCTTTTAAAAATAGAAGTTAACTAGCCAAACTAACTGTCCGCAATTCGTGCCTTGTTCCCACGTTCTCCACAACGTCCATTTTCAGTCAAACACGTGCGAAATAACCGTGGAATATTCCTTAGTAACGTTGCCAAGACCAAGTCCAACTTGTTACTCCTGCAAAACAATACGAAATTCAAAGTGAACAATCGTTAGTATAAGGATCTTTAGGGTGATCCATGATCCTGATCCTGAAGCACCCCCGAGGATCACTATCTGTCACAGAAGTATGGATCACTAAAAGGATAACACATGAGGATCACAGGCTACTAGAAAATCCTCCCCTAACAATTGCCCCCAAAATATAAGGAGTAATTATGTAAAATAAATGAGTTAAATTTTGTTGATCTTATCCGCAACTAACTAACGGATATATAGCCGTTTAAATCGAACTATCCGTTGCGATCCTGACGTCACAGAAGTGACTACCCTGCAAGATCATGATTATAAATAGGAGATAGAGATAGGATCAATTTGCATTTAAATCTTAGAGAAACTCCCTTTATAATCTCATCCGAAGATCAAGCAGGTATTCTTTCTTCATCTTCTTCCTTCTCTTACTCTGTTTTATTTCTTTTACCATCACTTCGTACAAAATGATGCTGCAAAACTCTCCCGATAAGGATCACCAGAAAAACAGCCCACTGAAAAGTTAAGGAATCATCAAAGATTCCGCAAAAGAACACTGTTGTTTCACTGATCCACAGATCGATAGGATCCGCTATTGCTTCCCAGCAAACACCGTATTTAAATCCTTTGATCCTACTGCTTTAAGTGATCACGTTTCTGAAACATGGGTTGCCTTTCCTGTTACTCTGTTTACCGTAGGCTATACCTATCCTTTTCCAGCCTTTACCCATTCTTTCTTTTCTCTTACTGGCATTTCTTATATCCAAGCTATGCCAATGATCTGGAGGGTTTTGCATACCCTTGAGAGGATCATTGAGTAGGAGGGGATTGACCTAGGAATGTCTGAGTTGGCCGAGATGTATGATCTTACTACCTTTGGATCCCACCGATACTTGTTCAAACGTAAGCCCGGTGAAGAACACCCAATTTTTAAAGCCACCAAGAACGACACCAATTGGAAACGGCGTTTCTTCTTCGTCAGAAGAGATTCTATCCCCAACGGAAAGGATCTACCAAGGAAATGGGCCACCCATGGTAGGATAGAGGATCCTGAGAAGGATCACCAGACAGTCTTCTACTTGTATAAGGATCACTGACACCCTTTTGCTTTTTTGTTGTGCAGCTATTACTGTCTCACATCTCATAGCATCTCCTGTTACTGAGGAACGACTCGCTGCTTTCAGAAGACTTGGTCCTGAAACAAGATCATTCAAGACAATCACCCAGGATTCACAAGAGGTATCCTCAGGCGCAGTCACCATGTCAAGTAAGTATCCTGTTTATAAATTTAAATAATTAGTTAAATAGAAATAGGATAAGGATACTTATCTTGCTTTGATTGTGCAGGTGCTAGAAAAGCTTCCAAATCTACTTCTAAGTTCAGTGTGACCGATCTGGATAACGTTCGATCCTCCAAGAAAAAGCTTCCTGCTAGCCCAACTGCTTCAATCCCCAAGGAACCCTCCAAAGGAAGGGGAGGCAAGAAGAGAAAAGCCTCTGAGGCTGAGGATCTGCAGGGCCTGTCTCTGATCCGCCACCAATTCCTTGAGTACTTCAACGATGTGAGGATCACTTTCCTTGTCTATATATCTTGCTTGTTTGAGGATCACCTGGTCTTGAACTGTTCTTTATCCTTTTTGCAGAGATTTGCTGAGATTGAAGACTATGTGGGGAACGTTGAGGAGCAGGATAGGAAGATTGCTGACCTCCAACAAGTTGCACTGCTTAAGGATCTCAAGATTGCCGACCTCCAAAAAGACCTCCAGAATGCCAAAAATGAGACAGCCAAGGTGTTGATCAATGCTGACTACGAAAAGCATGAGATCACCCAGGATGCCAAAGTCTCTGCTGCCATTGCGATGTATAAGACCAAACTGCAGATGGCCTTGGAAGCTCAGGATCCCAACTTTGATAGGAGCACCTGGGACGTGGAAGGCTGGAAGGCAAGCTGGCTGAACTGGATGATGAGGAGGAGGCTGAGGAGATCCTGACAATCAAGGCTGGAAGCAGTGGCAAGGATCATGGTGGTGAAGCAAGTGGAGCTGGAGGTGGTGACGCAGCGAAGGTGTAGGCTGCATGATTGGGCAATGATGGACATTTCTAGACACAGCCGGAGCCCAATTTTTTAGGTTTGATGGTAGTTTTTTGTGGTTATGATGTTTTAAAAACAATTATGGTCTGTACTTTGAACAATGGTTTTAGGATTAAGGATCCAGGATCCTTCAGACAATAGGCAGGATTGCAAATGGTGGAGGGATCCTCTGTTTGGGGGATGAAGCCATTGTGATCCTGCCGCCCTTTAAATTCCTGCATGCGATGACCGCACGAACAATGGACACCCGTTGCCAACCCATGTGGACGGGCCACGTTTTGCTGGTAGAAACGTAGGTTGGCAATCTTGACAACTTTTGGTGGTTTAAACTTTGTTAATAAAATAACTTTAATCTTTTGTGGCTTATCTTGTGTTGTTATCCTTGTTTATCTTTTTAATTTTCAATTGCTTTGATATACACTTATCTAAATAAGAAATCTTGAATAAGTTAGATTGAAAATATTTAGGATATGATCCAGGATCACATAGCCAATAGTTGAAAAATCCCAAAAAGTAGTATATTTTAAGGATCACAAGTTTAGTTGTCAAAATACAAGGGTCATTCAAATAAACAATGAACAAAATTAAAATAGTTAAGGATCATACCTGAGGATCCAAGTTAGGATCCTAACCCTTAATACCATAACCAGGATAACTATAAGACAAACCTTAGAGAGAAGTAAGGATCAAGGATCCTTGGTTGTTTAACTTCAAAGACCTGAAATAGAACATAACTTGGGACTAAGCCAATATAAGATAAAAGTTAGCAACTGGGGACAAGCCCAAGGATAACTGGGGACAAGCCCAAGGATAACTAGGGACAAGCCCAAGGATAACTGGGGACAAGCCCAAGGATCGTGTGTAAACTAGAGTATGGCCCTAACTGGCCACTATCCAAACTTAGTGGCATGAAAATGCCAAAACCTTAGCTAACGTGAAAACGTTAGAAACCTTAGGAACGGATGTATGGTACGTCTACCATTATACGTAGGATCCTAGGTATAGCCAGTACAATGGAATTATCAGCCCCTAAAGCGAGTACTGGTCCCACTACCATGAACTATACCGGGATCATCATGCGCTACAGGCGGAACTGGGGTCAAGCCCAAATAACTGGGGTCAAACCCAAGGAACTGATTGCTTCTGTGGATTACCAACATTTTGCTAAGGATACCTGAACCTTCAAAACTCAGAATCACGTGAAAGATGGATAGAGGACACATGATCCTTATCCTTATATGAGAAAATAAGATAATGAAATAGTTCGAGTTTAGGATGTTACCAAAGTAAGGATCATCTGTGCTTTCAGGATCTTTCAAGGATACTTATGATATGAGGATCATGGGTTCTGCTCACATGAAGTATTTCTTCAAATGGACAGCATTCGAGGCTCTAGGTAGCAAATCACCTTCCATGGTCAGCAATCGATATGCCCCCTTTCCTGCCTCAGCTTCAATCAGATAAGGGCCTTCCCATTTTGGTGCCAATTTTCCATCAGCAGGATTGGTGGTATTTTGAAATGCTTTCCTTAACACCATATCACCAATTTGAAACTTCCTGATCCTGACATTTTTATTGTAAGCACCAGCCATTCTTTGTTGATAATTGGCCATCCTTATCCTAGCCAGATCCCTGATTTCTTCAATAGTATCCAGGTCTTGAACCAAGTTCTCATCATTTTCCTCAGGATCACGGATACTTATTCTAGCGGTTGGAACCACCATTTCTGTAGGGATCACTGATTCTGCCCCAAATACCAAAGAGAATGGAGTCTGGCCTGTAGCATTCTTGGGGGTTCCCTATCAGCCCAAAGCACATAAGGTAATTCTTCTGCCCATTTTCCTTTTTTGGATCCAAGCTTCTTCTTCAAATTGTTGATGATGATCTTGTTGGATGATTCTGCCTGACCATTAGCTTGTGGGTGGACTGGTGTTCTTAATCCCCCAGCTGTCACAAAAGTTAGTAGTTTTGCCCCCAATAAATTGGGAACCATTATCACATATAATTTCAGAAGGAATACCAAATCTAGTTATAATATTTCTTTTAATGAAGGATATAACTTCCTTTTCTCTGACTTGGGCAAAAGCTTCAGCCTCTATCCACTTGGAGAAGTAATCAGTCATAGCAAGCATGAACACTTTTCCACTAGGTGCCTTACGGAGCTTACCAACTATATCCATACCCCATCTCGTAAATGGCCAAGAGGAGGATATGGGATGCAAAAATTCGGCCGGCTGATGAAGGATATTGTTGTGTCTCTGACAAGGATCACACTTCTTAGCATACTCCACAGCATCTCTTTTCATAGTTGGCCAATAGTATCCTGTCCTCAGGATCCTTGAGAATAATGCCCTGCCCCCAGTGTGGTTTCCACAATCTCCTTCATGGAAGTCTTTTAAAACTTCTTGGATTTCAGGATCCTCAATGCATCTTAAATATGGTCCTGCAAGAGATCGCTTATGTTAGGACTGGATTTTTATGACTTATGATCCTTACATGTGATCCTTACATGTGATCCTAACCAGTGATCCTTGTTTCTTTGGCAGATAGTGATCCTCGGAAGAGTTCCAGGATCAGGATCACGGAGCATCCTAGGGATCCTCATACTAACGATTGTTCTCTTTGAATTTAATGTTATCTTACAGGAATTTCGAGTAGGATCCGCTCTTAGCAACGTAAACAAGGAACTCGTCTTTACAACTTTGGCATATGCATAATCAAAGATGGACGTTGTGGACGATATGGAAACTCAGCATAATTTAAGGGCGATAATTTAGGCTAGATTTACTTCTATTCCTAAAGGGGTAACGAGCTAATAGTTAGGTTATTTACCTAAAATACGACCACACACACTTGTATAAGTAGCACTCTTACACATTCGGAAGACACAACACACTTCTCACACGCATTGACACACGATACTATTAGTGATCCTTGTACTTAGCTCGTTACCATCCGAAGTTGTATACATATTGTTATTTATATTGAAGATTGGTGATCGGTAGTTGCCATCACCCGAGGTTTTTTATGCCGGAGATCATTCATTGATCAAGGGCTTTTTCCTCGTATAAATCCTTGTGTCATTCGCATATTTTACATTAAAGTGATCCTTTACTTTGTTCAACAAACCAAGCATCATTCCCCGTTTACATAAGAGTTTGGTTGCATTATCCTTGTGTGATTTTTGACCAAAACAGTTTGGCGCCCACCGTGGGGCAATTGGTGCTTCATTCATAAGAAAATTTTCTGTTGGTGATCACTTCGAAGTATTACATGGCTTCATCATTGAAGAATACATCCACGGTGATGTCTGCAGTCAACTCGTCTCAGAACACTCTACCTTTGCCTCCACCACCAGCGGGATCCCAGAAAAATGCTGAGAAGAGACCAAATCCTGCTTTCTCTAAACCTTCATCTTCTTCTGCTTTAACTTCTCCTGTTCCCAGTACTAGTGATATATTTACTTTGATTTTGCAGATGAAGGATCGTATGCAGCGGCAGGATGAAACTAATGACAGGATCCTCAGAGAAATCGGAGATCTCAAAAAACAAAAGAAAACGGCAGAGGATCATTCCCCACTGATGCCCAAATCTTTGAATTTTGATACTCCGATGATTACTTCTCAGCCATCAGGGTTCCCACACATTCAACATGTGGGTGGATCAAGAGGAGTGCATTTCGGCTCAGCAGCAATGACGCAGGCATCAGGATCATATTTCCAACCAACAGGATCCTACACCCAGCATATGGGATCCTTTATGAGCTTAGGATCCTCCTTTGTTCCAGGATCATCCCAGGTTTAAGGATCCTCCTTTGTTCCAAGATCATCCCAGGTTCAAGGATCCTCCTTTGTTCCAGGATCATCCCAGGTTCAAGGATCCTCCTTCGTTCCGGGATCATCTCAGATACCGGGATCCTTCCAAATGCCAGGATCCCTAAAGAGTTTGCAAACAGGAAGTCTAGATGTCCATCAAGGAGATTTTATTCCAATGCAGACCATTGCTTCCACTGGTCCCTCCATCATCCCAGAATCCCAACAATATGGATTCACATCCAGTGTTCCTAACTTGAATCCAATGGGAGGTAACACTTCAAATAATTATCTTACCACTAACCATGGATTCGTGCAGGATACAGGTATCAACCATGCTATGGCCAGAGAACTGCAGAAGCTGAAGGATATGATATCAAGTGTTCCAGGGGTAGTCAAACCCATCCCGGAGATTGCAGATGGAGGCCATAAGGTATCTCGTTTTGCACCACCAATTTGTGATGCAGAGATACCCAAAAGGTTCCATATCCCTACTATGAAGCTGTATGATGGTACAACGGATCCTGAGGAACACATAGCACAATACAGGGAAAGGATGGAGATCAATCCAATTCCAGAAAAGTTAAAGGAAGCATGCTTATGCAAAGGATTTGGATCCACTCTTACTGGATCAGCTCTTAAATGGCTGCTAAGTCTTCCCCTTACTCTATTACTTCATTTGCTAATTTAGTTAATTTATTCAATAATCAATTCTCTTGTAGTAGAAAATTTGAAAGATTAACTAGTGATTTATATAGGGTAACTCAGGGTCATAATGAATCATTAAGAGATTATATAACCAAATTCAGTAAAGAATCCTTAGACATTCCCAACTTGGATATGGCCACGGCTGTTGAGGCCTTCAAAATGGGACTGCTTAGGGATTCATTGTTCTATGATGATCTTGTTATGACACCATGCAGGAACCTAGATGAAGTAAGAACTCGGGCACTCAGATTCATCCGACTAGAGGATGACAAGAGGATCCAGGAGAGACAAGTAGGATCCTCAAAGCAAGAAAAGCAAGGATCCTCTTTCAAAAACAACAGATTCAAATCCTACAATAGAAATGACAACCAAAGCGTGCATGCTGTTGACCAAGAAGAGGATGATGAGGATTATCCTCCGATTTCTGAATATTGTTTTTCTGTTGATAATCATGAACTAATCCTTGCAATGCAGAATCTAGGAGAAAAAGCCAGATGGCCCAGAAAAAGTGACAAACCAGCTGGAACTAAAGACAAGTCAAAGTGGTGTGCATACCACGAGGATTTCGGGCATTTAACTGAAGAATGCATCGCGTTAAGAAAGGAAATTGGATATCTGCTAAGCAAGGGGCATTTAAAAGAGTTGCTGGGAAGAAAAAAGCAAAGGACTCAGGATCCTGAAAGGATCCCTGAAAAAGCTCCAGCCCCTCCGGCAAATGCACAAGTGGTCAACTTTATTTCTGGAGGATCAGAGATCTGTGGTACATCCTTTTCAGTGGCTAAAAGGCATGCAAAGGAAGCTAAAATGGATAACGGAGAAAGGCCCATTCGAACATCAAGTATCTCGGAAGGAAAAGCGATAACCTTCGATGAGGATGATCGCATTAACATTCAGGATCCTCATCACGATAGTCTAGTCATCACTCTCTTTATCTCTAACCATTTTGTCCGCATGATCCTTATTGACGGAGGAAGCTCAGTAAACATTATCCAACTTGATGTTCTGAAGAAGATGGGTATCCCTGAATCAGATATCACTCCAAGATCCTCCGTGCTTGTGGGATTTAGTGGCGAAACTAAGAAAACTCTAGGGGACATCAAACTCCCAATCTATGTGGAAGGATTACACAATTATCAAAAATTTTGTGTTATTGACTGTTTATCTTGTTGTAATGTTATCCTTGGCAGGCCCTGGATACATGATATGAAAGCAGTCCCATCCACCTACCATCAATGTGTGAAGCTCCCTAGCCCATGGGGAATAATCAAGATCGACAGTGATCAGCAGGAGGCTAAGGATTGTTATACCTCATCAATGAAACCAGCCTCGAAGCCAAGGGAGCAATAGCAATTACAGTGTCCTCCAAGGAATGTCTTGGAGGCAAGAGAACAGGATGTGGACGAAATCCTTTTGGGTCCTAATGATCCTTAATCAAAAATCTATATCGGATCAGGGATCCTTGGCAAGATGAAAGAAGACATAATATCCTTCCTCAAAAGAAGAAAATCTACCTTTGCATGGAAACATGAAGATATGACAGGTATATCTAAGGATATTATCACTCATAAGCTTGGCATTGACAGGTCAATCAAACCAATCCACCAAAAAAGGAGAAAGTTTGCACCAGAAAGGAATGCCATTATCCAGGAAGAAGTAGAAAGACTACTTCGAGCAGGTATGATCAGAGAGGTAAAATATCCAAAATGGCTAGCCAATGTGGTTGTTGTTTAAAAGAAAAACGGAAAGTGGAGGGTATGTGTCGATTTCACTGATTTAAATAAGGCATGTCCCAAGGATCCTTTCCCATTACCCCACATTGACTCCATGGTGGATGCAACGGCGGGTCATGAACTGTTAACCTATATGGATGCATCATCTGGATTCCAATAAATTCAGATGGAACCATCTGACCAAGAGGATACGGCCTTTATGACCCCAACCGGTTTATATTGTTATATTGCTATGCCTTTTGGATTAAGAAATGCAGGTGCAACATATCAAAGGCTGGTGAATATGATTTTCAAAGATCAAATTGGACAAACTATGGACGTGTACATAGACGATATGGTGGTGAAATCCAAAAAAGCTGAGGATCACCTAAGGGACTTGGAGGAAGCATTTGATATCCTTGATAATTATAACAAGAAGCTTAATCCTTCAAAATGTCACTTTGGTGTTAAAGCAGGTAAATTCTTAGGATATAGGGTAACCCAGAGGGACATTGAAGCAAGCCCGGAACAAATTAAAGCATTGGTGAATATCAAATCCCCTGCCAACGCTAAGGATGTGCAAAGGCTGACAGGCAGGATAGCAGCTCTAAACAGATTCATATCCAAATCCTCAGAAAGGTGTAAAGAATTCTACGATATCTTAAGAAAGAACAAGAAATTTGAGTGGACTGAAAAGCATGAGAAAGCTTTACAAGCCCTCAAAGAATACATGTCCTCAGCTCCAGCATTGATGAAACCAGAAAAAGGAGATGTGTTATCCTTATATCTCGCGGTATCCTCAAAAGCAGTAAGTGCAGTCCTTGTTAAGGATCATGAAGGTACACAATATCCTGTCTATTATGTAAGTAAGAGTTTACTTGATGCCGAATCCAGGTACTCACACCTTGAAAAACTTATTCTTGCATTAATTATGGCATCTACTAAGCTAAGACATTATTTTGAAACCCATGTTATTGTTGTTAGAACTAATTTTCCAATCAAGAATGTCCTCAGGAAACCAGAAATGTCCGGAAGGATGGCTAAATGGGCAGTAAAGCTTAGTGCCCATGATATAAGATATGAGCCTAGAACAGCCATCAAATCTCAAGCATTAGCAGACTTTGTGGCTGATTTCAGTAGTGATTTACAAAAGGAAAGCCGAATTGGAGGTCCAGCAGCTGGATGAGACCAAGGATCCTTGGATACTACACACTGATGGATCCTCAAATGTTAAAGGCACAGGGCTTGGTATACTACTAAAATCGCCACAGGGGGACATAATACCCCACTCCATAGCCTGTGAGTTCCAAGCAACTAACAATGAGGCTGAATATGAAGCCTTAATTGCTGGTTTGCAAATTGCTAAGCATATGGGGGTCAGGTATCTTGAAGTATACGTAGATTCATTATTAATCACTAATCACTTTAATGGATCCTACGCTGTTAAAGGTGAAAAACTAACCAAATATTTAGAGATAGTCAAAGAATTGGCACTCTCCTTTGTTTTCTTCAGTTTGACACAGGTACCAAGGGAGGAAAATACAGAAGCTGATGCATTGGCCAATCTAGGATCATCTTTGAAGATCCCAGAGGATATAAGTATCCCCATAATCCATATCCTGACTCCTGCTATTGAAAATCAGGTGGCCATGGAAATAGAAGAGGATTCTGCAATGATCCCTAGTGAGGATACTCAATCTGGTTCAGGATCATGGATCTCACCAATCATGAGATACTTACAACACGGAGAGATTCATATGGGAGAAAACCCTAGGGCTTTCAGAATTAAGGTATCCCAATTCACAATCTTAAATAATATGCTGTATAAGCGATCTCTTGCAGGACCATATTTAAGATGTATCGAGGATCCTGAAGTTCAAGAAGTCTTAAAGGATTTCCATGAAGGAGATTGTGGAAACCACACTGGGGGCAGGGCATTGTTCTCAAGGATACTAAGGACAGGATACTACTAGCCAACTATGAAAAAGGATGCTGTGGAGTATGCTAAGAAGTGTGATCCTTGTCAAAGACGCAACAATATCCTTCATCAGCCGGCAGAATTTCTACATCCTATACCATCCTCTTGGCCATTCATGAGATGGGGGATGGATATAGTTGGCAAGCTCCCTAAAGCACCTGGTAGAAAAGTATTTATGCTTGCCATGACTGACTACTTCTCCAAGTGGATAGAGGCTGAAGCTTTTGCCCAAGTCAGAGAAAAGGAAGTCATATCCTTTATTAAGAGAAACATTATAACCAGATTTGGCATTCCTTCTGAAATTGTATGTGATAATGGTTCCCAATTCATTGGGAGCAGGACTACTAACTTTTGTGACAGTTGGGGAATTAAGATGATAACATCAACACCAGTCCATCCACAAGCTAATGGTCAAGCAGAATCATCCAACAAGATCATCATCAACAATCTGAATAAGAAACTTGGATCCAAGAAGGGGAAATGGGCAGAGGAATTGCCTTATGTGCTCTGGGCTGATAGGACTACTCCCAAGAATGCTACTGGTCAAACACCCTTCTCTTTAGTATTTGGGGCAGAAGCAGTGATCCCAACAGAAATGGTGGTTCCAACTGCTAGAACAAGTACTCGTGATCCTGAGGAGAATGCTGCAAACTTAGCTCAAGACTTGGATACTATTGAGGAAATCAGGGATCTGGCTAGGATAAGGATGGCCAGCTACCAACAAAGAATGGCTGGTGCTTACAACAAGAATGTCAGGATAAGGAAGTTCCAAGTTGGGGATATGGTGTTAAGGAAGCATTCCAGAATACCATCAATCCTGCTGATGGGAAATTGGCACCAAAATGGGAAGGCCCTTACTTGATTGAAGCCGAAGCAGGAAAGGGGGCATATAGATTGCTAACCATGGAAGGAAACTTGTTACCAAGAGCCTGGAATGCTGTTCACTTAAAGAAATATTTCATGTAAGCAGGATCCTCCTGGCACATATGATCCTTACATTGAAAGCATCTTCGAAGGATCCTAGTGGTGTCAATACCCTGGTAATGTCCTGATCCTAAACTATTCCATTTTCTTATTTTTACCTAAGGATAAGGATCATGTATCCTTCATCCTCCTCTCACGAAAATTTGAGTTCTGATAGTCCAGGTATCCTCAGCATATCATTGAGAATCTTCAAAAGCATCTCAGATCCTTGGGTTCAACCCTAGCTATCCTTGGGCTTGTCCCCAGTTTCCGCCTGTAGCGCACGATGATCCTGGTATAGTTCACGTCTTTGGGACCAGTACCCACCTTCGGGGCTGATAACCCCATCGTACTGGCTATATCTAGGATCCTACGTATAATGGTAGACGTACCATACATCCGTTCCTAAGGTTTCTAACGTTTTCACGTTAGCTACGGTTTTGGCATTTTCATGTCACTAAGTTTGGATAGTCGCCAGCAAGGGCCATACTCCAGTTTACATACGATCCTTGGGCTTGTCCCCAGTTATCCTTTGGGCTTGTCCCCAGTGATCCTTTGGGCTCGTCCCCAGTTATCCTTTGGGCTTGTCCCCAGTGATCCTTTGGGCATGTCCCCAGATACTAACCTATCTTTTATATTGGCTTAGTCCCAAGTTATGTTCTATTTTTCAGGTTTTCGAAGTTAAAACAATTAAGGATCCTTAATCCTTATTATCCATTAAAATTTCATTTACGGTTATCCTGATTAAAGGTTAGGATCCTAACTTGGATTCTCAGGTATGATCCTTAACTGTTTTTAATCCTATTCATTGTTTCTTTATGCTAACCCTTGAAATTTGACAACTAAACTTGTGACCCTTAAAATATGTACTACTTTTTGGGATTTTTCAACTATAGGATATTTGATCAAGGATCATATCCTAAATGTTTTCAATCTGACTTATTCAAAACTACTTATTCAATGAATGTACACCAAAACAATGGGGAATTAAAGGAACAAAAAGGATAATAAAACAAGATAAGCGACAAAAGTTTAAGATTTTATTTATAAACGAAAGGATTAACCCTTCAAAGGTTGTCAAAATTACCTACCCCGAGCATCTACCAGCAATACGTGGCCCGTCCGCTGGGGTAGGTAAAGGGTGTCCATGATAATAGGTTCAAAAGTTATGCAGGGATATAAAGGCGGCAGGATCACAATGGCTTCATCCTCCAAACAGAGGATCCCTCCACCATTTGCAATCCTACCTATTGTCTGAAGGATCCTGGATCCTTAATCCTAAAACTATTGTTTAAAGTTACAGACCATCATTGTTTAAAACATCACAACCACAAAAGAAACCACTACCAAATTTAAAAAATTGGGCTCCGGCTATGTCTAGAAGTTTCCTTCATCGCCCAATCCTGCAGCTCAACCCTTCGCTGCACCACCAGCTCCACTTGCCTCTCCACCCTGATCCTTGCCAACATCACCACCTTCAAGCATCGGGATCTCCTCAGCCTCATCATCATCCTCCAACTCTGCCAGCCTTGCCTTCCAGCCCTCCACGTCCCATGTGCTTTTGTCGAAGGAAGGATCCTGAGCCTCCGCAGCCATCTGCAACTGGATCTTATACATGGTTATCGCAGCAGAGACCTTGGCATCCTAGGTGATATCATGCTTCTCATAATCAAAGTTGATCAGCATTTTGGCAGCCTCATCCTTGGTAGCCCGGAGCTCCTTCTCAAGATCAGCAATCTTGAGATCCTTCAGCACACCCATTTGTTGGAGGTCAGCGATTTGGCGGTCTTGATCCTCAACATGGCCAATATAAGTTTCTATTTCAGCAAATTTCTGCAAAAAGGGAAAAGGGTAAGTTCAGGACCAGGTGATCCTCAAACAAGCAGGATATACAAGCAGGGGCAGTGATCCTTACCTCGTTGAAGTAATCAAGAAACTGTTGGCGGAGCAGGGGGAATCCTTGAAGATCCTCAGAGGTTTTTCTCTTCTTGCCTCCCTTTCCCCTAGCAGGTGCCCTGGGGACAGAAGTACTCGGGCTGGCAGGATTCTTCTTCCTTGAAGGTTTGACGTTGGTCAGATCATCAACACCAAATTTGGAGGCAGACTTAGAGGATTTTCCAGCACCTACACAACCAAAATAAGATAAGAAATTCTAACTAAATTTAAAATCCTACACAGAATTACTTTTTAAATAAGGATACTTACTTGACATTGTGGCAGAGGCAGAGGACACTTCTTGTGAATCTTGGGTGGCAACTTGAAAAGTTCTAATCTCAGGATCAAGCTTCTTGAAGGCCAAAAGTCTCTCTTTTGCAGCAGGAGTCAACTTGAGATGAGCAACAGATATGGCTGCACAAAAAACAAGAAAATATTAGTGATCCTCATTCTAAGGAACAAATCTTGTGGTGATCCTTCCAGGATCCTCTATCCTACCATGAGTGGCCCACTCTTTGGGCAGATCCTTCCCATCAGGGATGGTATCTCTCCTAACAAAAAAGAACCGACGCTTCCAGTTTGTATCGTTCTTGGTGACTTTGAGGACAGGATGATCCTCTCCAGCTTTTCGCTTAAATAAATAACGATGGGATCCGAAAGTAGTAAGATCATACATCTCAGCCAGCTCCGCCATACCGAGGTCAATCCCCTCTTGTTCAATGATCCTCTCCAGGGTATATAACACCCTCCAGATCATGGGCATGGCCTGGATATAGCAGATGCCGGTGAGAGAGAAGAAGGATTGAGTGAACTGTGGGAAAGGATACGAATATCCTATCAAGAACGGAGTAACAGGAAAAGCTACCCAAGTATCAGAAATAAAATCACTCAAAGCAGTGGGAGTAAAAGACTTGAAGATGGTGTTTGCCGGGAAACAATGACGGATTTTGTCAACCTGAGGATCGGTAAAACAGCACCTCTCGGTGGGAGAATCTTTGATGATCCCTTGACCTTTCAAGGGGTTGTTCTTCTTAGGATCCTTATGAGGGGAGTTCCGGAGCAACATCTTTGCAGAATGATGGAAAGAAACAGAAAAACAGAGTAAGAGAAGGAAGAAAGAGGAAAAGAGATACCTGATTGATCTTCGGACGAGAATATAAAGGGAGTCTCTCTTGAATTTAAATGCAAATTGATCCTATCTCTAACTCCTATTTATAATGATGATTTGCAGGGCTGTCACTTCTGTGACGTCAGGATTGCAACGGCTAGTCCGTCTCCAACGGCTAGTTATCCGTTACTTTGTTACGGATAAGATCAACAAAATACAACTCGTTTATTTACAATATTACTCCTTATATTTTGGGGGCAATTGTTAGGACTGGATTTTTATGACTTATGATCCTTACATGTGATCCTTACATGTGATCCTAACCAGTGATCCTTGTTTCTTTGGCAGATAGTGATCCTCAGAAGAGTTCCAGGATCAGGATCACGGAGCATCCTAGGGATCCTCATACTAACGATTGTTCTCTTTGAATTTAATGTTATCTTACAGGAATTTCGAGTAGGATCCGCTCTTAGCAACGTAAACAAGGAACTCGTCTTTACAACTTTGGCATATGCATAATCAAAGATGGACGTTGTGGACGATATGGAAACTCAGCATAATTTAAGGGCGATAATTTAGGCTAGATTTACTTCTATTCCTAAAGGGGTAACGAGCTAATAGTTAGGTTATTTACCTAAAATACGACCACACACACTTTTATAAGTAGCACTCTTCCACATTTGGAAGACACAACACACTTCTCACACGCATTGACACACGATACTATAGTGATCCTTGTACTTAGCTCGTTACCATCCGAAGTTGTATACATATTGTTATTTATATTGAAGACTGGTGATCGGTAGTTGCCATCACCCGAGGTTTTTTATGCCGGAGATCATTCATTGATCAAGGGCTTTTTCCTCGTATAAATCCTTGTGTCATTCGCATATTTTACATTAAAGTGATCCTTTACTTTGTTCAACAAACCAAGCATCATTCCCCGTTTACATAAGAGTTTGGTTGCATTATCCTTGTGTGATTTTTGACCAAAACAGCTTATACAACATATTATTTAAAATTGTGACTAAGATACCTTAACTTTGAAAGCTCTATGGTTTTCTCCTGTAGGAATCTCTCCATGTTGTAAGTATCTCATAATTGGGAGGATCCATGATCCTGAACGAGATCGGGTATCCTCACTAGGCATGACTGCAGAATCCTCTTCTATTTCCATAGCCACATGATCCTCGATGGCGGGAGCCAGGATATGGATAATGGGGATACTTATATCTTCCGGGATCTTCAAGGATGATCCTAAATTAGCCAATGCATCAGCTTCTGTATTTTCTTCCCTTGGTACCTGTGTCAAACTAAAGGAAACAAAAGAGAGTGCCAATTCTTTGACTATATCCAAATATTTGGTTAGCTTTTCACCTTTAACATCATAGGATCCATTAAAGTGATTAGTGATTAGCAATGAATCTACATGTACCTTAAGATACCTTATCACCATATGCTTAGCAATTTGCAAACCAGCTATCAAGGCTTCATATTCAGCCTCATTGTTAGTGGTTTGGAACTCACAAGCTATAGAGTGGGGTATTATGTCCCCCTATGGCGATTTTAGTAGTATTCCAAGCTCTGTGCCTTTGACATTTGAGGATCCATCAGTATAGAGTATCCAAGGATCCTTGGTCTCCTCTAGGTGCTGGACTTCCAATTCAGCTTCCTTTTGCAAATCACTACTGAAATCTGCCACAAAGTCAGCTAATGCTTGGGATTTAATGGCTGTCCGAGGCTAATATCTTATATCATATGCACTAAGCTTCACTTCCCACTTAGCCATCCTTCCTGACATTTCAAGTTTCCTGAGGACATTCTTAATTGGAAAATTAGTTTTAACAATAATAACATGAGTTTCAAAATAATGTCTTAATTTAGTAGATGCCATAATTAAAGCAAGGATAAGCTTTTCTAGGTGTGAATACCTGGATTCGGCACCAAGTAAACTCTTACTTACATAATAGACAGGATGTTGTGTACCTTCATGATCCTTAACAAGAACTGCACTTACTGCTTTTAAGGATACTGCAAGATATAAGGATAGCACATCTCCTTTTTCTGGTTTCATCAAGGCCGGGGCTGAGGATAGGTAATCCTTGAGAGCTCTTAAGGCACTTTCATGCTTCTCAGTCCACTCAAATTTCTTGTTCTTCCTTGGGATATCATAGAATTCCTTGCATTTCTCTGAGGATTTGGATATAAATCTGTTCAAAGCTGCGATCTTGCCTGTTAGCCTCTGGACATCCTTAGCATTGGCAGTGTTAGGGCTGGATTTTTATCATACGTGATCCTTATACGTGATCCTAACCAGTGATCCTTGTTTCTTTGGCAGACAGTGATCCTCAGCAGGACTTCAGGATCAGGATCATGGACCATTGAAAGGATCCTCATGCTGATAGTTACCTTCGTGTAATACAACATTATTTTGCAGGAACATCTAGCAGGATACGCTCTTAGCATCATAATCAAGGGACGCGTCTTCACAATTATAGCACGAGCTTAATCAAAGATAGACGTTGCAAAGGATATGGAAACTTAGCTTGATTTAAGGGTGGCAATTTAGGCTAGATTGTCTTTTATTTCTAAAGGGGTAATGAGCTGATTATTAGTCTTTTTACCTAAAATAGGTCACCTACACTTGTATAAATACCACTCTTCCTCATTTGGAAGAACACACGACATACAACGCAACTCTCACACACTTAGACACTCGAAACAATAGTGATCCTTGTACTCAGCTCATTATCATCCGAAGTTGTAATCATTTTGTTCTTATATTGAAGTTTGGTGATCGGTAGTTGCCATCACCCGAGGTTTTTTATGCCGGAGATCATATATTGATCAAGGGCTTTTTCCTCGTATAAATCATTGTGTCTTTGCATATTTCTCATAAAAGTGATCCTTTACTTTTATAATTAACCAAGCATCATACCCCGTTTACATAAAGTTTGGTTACATTATCCTTGTGTGATTTTTGACCAAAACAGTTTGGCGCCCACCGTGGGGCAATTGGTGCTTCATTCATAAGAAAACCTTTTGTTCGAAATCATTTCAAAGAATTACATGGCTTCATCATTGAAAAACATGTCCACGGCAATGTCTGTAGTCACCTTGTCCCAGAACATTCTGCCTCCACCACCGGCAGGATCCCAGAAGAATGCTGAGAAGAGACAAACTCCTACTACTTCTAAAACTCCATCTCCTTCTGCTATGAATTCTTATATTCCCAGTACTAGTGATGTATTTACTTTGATTTTGCAGATGAAGGATCGTATGCAGCGGCAGGATGAAACTAATGAAAGGATCCTCAGGGAAATTGGAGATCTCAAAAGACAGAAGAAAACGGCAGAGGATCATTCTCCACTGATGCCCAAATCCTTGAGCTTTGATACTCCAATGATTACTTCTCAGCCATCAGGAATTCCAGACGTGCAAATCATGGGAGAATCAAGAGGATTGCACCACGGATCGACAGCAATGACTCAGGCATTAGGCTCACACTTCCAGCTGGCAGGATCCTACCCCCAGCATTTGGGATCCTTCATGAATCCGGGAGCCTATCCGGGGGCACAGCAGTTTCAAGGATCCTACTTTGTTCCAGGATCATTCCAGGGCCAAGGATCCTCCCTTGTTCCAGGATCATCCCAGGTTCAAGGATCCTCCTTCGTTCCAGGATCATCCCAGACACCAGGATCCTTCCAGATGCCAGGATCCCTAAAAAGTTTGCAAACAGGAAGTCTAGACGTCCATCAGGGGGACTTCATTCCAATGCAGACCATTGCTTCCACTGGTCCCTCCGTTGTTCCAGAATCCCAGCAATATGGATTCCCTAACTTGAACCCAATGGGAGGTAACACTTTAAATAATTATCCTACCACTAACCATGGATTCATGCAGGATACAGGTACCAATCATGCTATGGCCAGGGAGTTGCAGAAGCTAAAAGATATGATCTCAAGTGTTCCAGGGGTAGTCAAGCCTATCCCAGAGATTGCAGATGGAAGCCACAAGGTATCTCGCTTTGCACCACCAATTTGTGATGCAGAGGTACCCAAAAGGTTCCATATCCCTACTATGAAGCTGTATGATGGTACAACGGATCCAGAGGAACACATAGCACAATACAGGGAAAGGATGGAGATCAATCCTATCCCAGAAAAGTTGAAGGAAGCATGCCTATGTAAAGGATTTGGATCCACTCTTACTGGATCAGCTCTTAAGTGGCTGCTAAGTCTTCCCCCTTACTCTATTACTTCATTTGCTAATTTAGTCAATTTATTCAATAACCAATTCTCCTGTAGTAGAAAATTTGAAAGATTAACCAGTGATTTATATAGGATAACTCAAAATCATAATGAATCATTAAGGGATTATATAACTAAATTTAGTAAGGAATCCTTGGACATCCCCAACTTGGATATGGCTACGGCTGTTGAAGCCTTCAAAATGGGACTGCTTAAGGATTCATTATTCTATGATGATCTTGTTATGACACCATGCAGGAATCTAGATGAAGTAAGAACTCGAGCACTCAGGTTCATCCGGCTAGAGGATGACAAGAGGATCCAGGAGAGACAAGTAGGATCCTCAAAACAGGAGAAGCATGGATCCTCCTTCAAGAGCAATAAGTTCAAATCCTACCATAGAAACGATAACCAGAATGTGCATGCTGTTGACCAAGAAGAGGATGATGAAGATTATCCTCCAATCTCAGAATACTGTTTTTCCGTTGATAATCATGAACTGATCCTTGCAATGCAGAATCTAGGTGAAAAGGCTAGATGGCCCAGGAAGAACGATAAACCATCCGAGACTAAAGACAAGTCAAAATGGTGTGCATACCATGAGGATTTCGGGCATCTAACTGAAGAATGCATAGCTTTAAGAAAAGAGATTGGATATCTGTTAAGCAAGGGGCACCTAAGAGAATTGTTGGGAAGAAAAAAGCAAAGGACTCAGGATCCTGAAAGGACCCCTGAAAAGGCTCCAGCACCTCCGGCAAATGCACAAGTGATCAACTTTATTTCCGGAGGATCAGACATCTGTGGTACATCCTTCTCGGCGGCCAAAAGACATGCAAAGGAGTCAAAAATGGATAATGGAGAAAGGCCTATTAGAACATCAAGTGTCTCAGAAGGGAAGATGATAACGTTTGATGAGGATGATCGCATTAACATTCAGGATCCTCATCATGATAGTTTAGTTATCACTCTCTTTATCTCTAACCATTTTGTCCGCAGGATCCTTATTGATGGAGGAAGCTCAGTGAACATTATCCAGCTTGATGTTCTGAAGAAGATGGGAATCCCAGAATCAGACATCACACTAAGATCCTCCGTGCTTGTAGGATTCAGTGGGGAAACGAAGAAAACTCTGGGGGACATCAAACTCCCAATCTACGTGGAAGGATTACATAATTACCAGAAATTTTGCGTTATTAACTGTTTGTCTTGTTGCAATGTTATCCTTGGCAGGCCTTGGATACATGATATGAAAGCAGTCCCGTCCACCTACCATCAATGTGTGAAGCTCCCTAGCCCATGGGGAATAATCAAGATCGACAGTGATCAGCAGGAGGCTAAGGATTGTTATACCTCATCCATGAAGCCAACCTCGAAGCCAAGGGAGCAATAGCAATTACAGTATCCTCCGAGGAATGTCTTGGAGGCAAGGGAACAAGATGTGGACGAAATCCTTTTGGATCCTAGTGATCCTGAATCAAAAATCTACATCGGATCAGGGATCCTTGGCAAGATGAAAGAAGACATGATATCCTTCCTCAAGAGAAGAAAGTCTACCTTTGCATGGAAACACGAAGATATGACAGGTATATCTAAGGATATCATAACTCATAAACTTGGCATTGACAGGTCTATAAAACCAATCCATCAAAAAAGGAGGAAGTTTGCACCAGAAAGGAATGCCATTATCCAAGAAGAAGTAGAAAGACTACTTCGAGCAGGTATGATCAGAGAGGTAAAATATCCAAAATGGTTAGCCAATGTGGTTGTTGTCCAAAAGAAAAATGGAAAGTGGAGGGTATGTGTCGATTTCACCGATCTGAATAAGGCATGTCCCAAGGATCCTTTCCCATTACCCCACATTGACTCCATGGTGGATGCAACAGCGGGGCATGAACTGTTAACCTTTATGGATGCATCATCTGGGTTCCAACAAATTCAGATGGAACCATCTGACCAGGAGGATACAGCCTTTATGACCCCAACAGGTTTGTATTGTTATATTGCCATGCCTTTTGGATTAAGAAATGCAGGTGCAACATATCAAAGGCTGGTGAATATGATGTTCAAAGATCAAATTGGACAAACTATGGAAGTATACATAGATGATATGGTAGTCAAATCAAAGAAAGCTGAGGATCACCTAAGGGATTTGGAAGAAGCATTTGATATCCTTGATAAATATAACATGAAGCTTAATCCTTCAAAGTGCCACTTTGGTGTTAAGGCAGGTAAATTCCTAGGATATATGGTAACTCAGAGAGGCATTGAAGCAAGTCCGGAGCAAATTAAAGCACTAGTAAACATCAAGTCCCCTGCCAATGCTGAGGATGTGCAAAGGCTAACAGGCATGATAGCAGCTCTGAACAGGTCCATATCAAAATCCTCAAAAAAATGTAAAGAATTTTACGATATCCTAAGGAAGAACAAGAAATTTGAATGGACTGAGAAACATGAGAATGCTTTACAAGCCCTTAAAGAATATATGTCCTCAGCACCAGCATTATCAAAACCCGAAAAAGGAGATGTGTTATCCTTATATTTGGCGGTATCCTCAACTGCTGTAAGTGCTGTCCTTGTGAAGGATCATGAAGGTATAATATCCTATCTACTATGTAAGTAAGAGTTTACTTGATGTCGAATCCAGGTACTCACACCTCGAAAAACTTATTCTTGCATTAATCATGGCATCAACTAAGTTAAGGCATTATTTTGAAACCCATACTATTGTTGTTAGAACTAACTTTCCAATTAAGAATGTCCTCAGGAAACCAGAGATGTCAGGAAGAATGGCTAAGTGGGCGGTAAAGCTTAGTGCCCATGATATAAGATATGAGCCAAGAACAGCCATTAAATCCCAAGCACTAGCTGACTTTGTGGCTGATTTCAGTAGTGATCTACAAAGAGAAGCAGAATTGGAGGTCCAACAGCTGGATGAGACCAAGGATCCTTGGATACTACACACTGATGGATCCTCAAATGTCAAGGGCACAGGGCTCGGGATACTACTAAAATCGCCACAGGGGGACATAATACCCCACTCCATAGCCTGTGAGTTCCAAGCAACTAACAATGAGGCTGAATATGAAGCCTTAATTGCTGGCTTGCAAATTGCTAAGGATATGGGGGTGAAATATCTTAAAGTATATGTAGACTCATTATTGATCACTAATCACTTTAATGGATCCTATGCTGTTAAAGGTGAAAAACTAACCAAATATTTAGAGATAGTCAAGGAATTGGCACTCTCTTTTGTCTCTTTCAGCTTAACACAGGTACCAAGGGAGGATAACACGGAAGCTGATGCATTGGCCAACTTAGGATCATCCTTAAAAATTCCAGAAGACATAAGTATCCCTATCATCCATATCCTGGCTCCTGCTATTGAAAATCAGGTGGCCATGGAAATAGAAGAGGATACTGCAGTAATCCCTAGTGAAGAAGCTCAATCTTATTCAGGATCATGGATCTCACCAATCATGAGATACTTGCAATACGGGGAGATTCCGATGGGAGAAAATCCTAAAGCTTTCAGGATTAAGGTATCTCAATTCACAATCTTAAATAATGTATTGTATAAACGATCTCTTGCAGGACCATATTTAAGATGTATCGAGGATCCTGAAATTAAAGAAGTATTGAGAGACTTCCATGAAGGAGATTGTGGAAACCACACTGGGGGCAGGGCATTGTTCTCAAGGATCCTTAGAACAGGATACTACTGGCCAACCATGAAAAGGGATGCTGTAGAATATGCTAGGAAATGTGATCCTTGTCAAAGACACAGCAATATCCTTCATCAACCAGCTGAACTACTTCACCCTATACCATCCTCTTGGCCATTCATGAGATGGGGGATGGATATAGTTGGCAAGCTCCCTAAAGCACCTGGTGGAAAAGTATTTATGCTTGCCATGACTGACTACTTCTCTAAATGGATAGAAGCTGAAGCTTTTGCTCAAGTCAGAGAAAAAGAAGTTATATCCTTTATCAAAAGAAACATTATAACTAGATTTGGCATTCCCTCTGAAATTGTATGTGATAATGGTTCCCAATTCATTGGAAGCAGAACTACTAACTTTTGTGACAGTTGGGGAATCAAGATGATAACATCAACACCAGTTCATCCACAAGCCAATGGCCAAGCAGAATCATCCAACAAGATCATCATCAACAATCTGAAGAAGAAGCTGGGATCCAAGAAAGGAAAATGGGCAGAGGAATTACCTTATGTGCTATGGGCTGATAGAACAACTCCCAAGAATGCCACTGGTCAAACACCCTTTTCTTTAGTATTTGGGGCAGAAGCAGTGATCCCAACAGAGATGGTGATCCCAACTGCTAGAACAAGTGCTCGTGATCCTGAAGAAAATGCTGCAATCCTGGCTCAGGATTTGGATACTATTGAGGAAATCAGGGATCTGGCTAGGATAAGGATGGCAAGCTACCAACAAAGAATGGCTGGTGCTTACAACAAAAATGTTAGGATAAGAAAGTTCCAAGTCGGAGATATGGTGTTGAGGAAAACATTCCAAAACACAATTAATCCTGCTGACGGGAAGTTAGCACCAAAGTGGGAAGGCCCTTACTTAATTGAAGCTGAAGCAGGAAAGGGGGCATACAGATTGCTAACTATGGAAGGAAACTTGTTACCAAGAGCCTGGAATGCTGTTCACTTAAAGAGATACTTTATGTGAACATGATCCTTCAAGCATGTGATCCTTACACTGAAGTATCCTCGAAGGATCCCGGTGATGTCAGTGATCCTTACTCTGGTAATGTCCTTATCTTAAAACATTTACATTTCCTTACTTTTTACCAAAGGATAAGGATCCTGTATCCTTCATCCTCTTCTCACGAACCATTTGAGTTATGATAGTTCAGGTATCTACAGCATATTGTCAAAGATCTTCAAAAGCAACGCAGATCCTTGGGCTTGTCCCCAGTTATCCTTGGGATTATCCCCAGTTTCCGCCAGCAGCGCACGATGATCCTGATATAGTTCACGTCTTTGGGACCAGTACCCACTTCCGGGGCTGACAACCTCATCGTACTGGCTATACCCAGGATCCTACGTATAATGGTAGACGTACCATACATCCGTTCCTAAGGTTTCTAACGTTGTCACGTTAGCTAAGGTTTTGACATTTTCATGTCACTAAGTTTGGATAGCCGCCAGTAAGGGCCATACTCCAGTTTACATACGATCCTTTGGGCTTGTCCCCAGTGATCCTCCGGGATCGTCCTCAGTTATCCTTTGGGCTTGTCCCCAGTGATCCTCCGGGATCATCCTCAGTTATCCTTTGGGCATGTCCCCAGCTACTAATTTATCTTTTACATTGGCTTAGTCCCAAGATATGTTCCATTTTTCAGGTTTTCGAAGATTAAATAATTAAGGATCCTTAATCCTTATTATCCGTTAAAGTCTTACTTATGGTTGTCCCGATTAAAGGTTAGGATCCTAACTTGGATCCTCAGGTATGATCCTTAACTATTTTTTAATTTCATTATTCATTTGAATAACCTTTAGACCTTGACAACTGAACCTATGATCCTTAAAATAAACTACCTTGAAAATTTTCAATTATAGGATATTTGATCCAGGATCATATCCTAAATTTCTTGAACATGGTTTGCTCAACTCTCGTTACTCTAACAAATATGTTTCTAAAACAAACTGGAAAATAAAAAGATAAATAAAGGATAATAACACAAGATAAGCGACAAAAGTTTGAGATTTTATTTATTAACGAAAGGATTAACCCTTCAAAAGTTGTCAAAATTGCCAACCCACGTTTCTACCAGCAAAACGTGGCCCGTCCACATGGGTTGGCAAAGGGTGTCCATTGTCTATGCGGTCTTAGCATTGTGCAGGAAATTAAAAGCGGCAGGATCACAAAGGCTTCATCCCCCAAACAGAGGATCCCTCCACCTTTTGCAATCCTACCTATTGTTCAAAGGATCCAGGATCCTTAACCCTAAAAACTATTGTTCGGAGATTACAGACCATAATTGTTTCACAAACCATCAACAACCACAAGAAACTATTACCAAACCTAAAAAAAATTGGGCTCCGGCCTAGTCAAAAATATCCATCATCGCCCAATCATGCAGCCTACACCTTCGCTGCTTCGTCATCACCAGCTTCTCCGCCTTGATCCTGGTCAGCATCACCACCCTCCAGCATTGGGATATCCTCGGCTTCATCCTCGTCCTCCAGTTCCGCCAGCCTTGCCTTCCAGCCTTCAACATCCCATGTGCTCTTATCGAAGGAAGGATCCTGAGCCTCCGTAGCCATCTGCAGTTGTATCTTGTACATAGCTATCGCGGCAGAGACTTTAGCATCCTGAGTGATGTCATGCTTTTCATAATCAAAGTTGATCAATGCTTTGACAGCCTTGTCCTTAACAGCCCGGATCTCCTTCTCAAGATCAGCAATCTTGAGATCCTTCTGCACACCCATCTGTTGGAGGTCGGCAATTTGACGATCTTGATCTTCAACCTGGTTAACATAAGTCTCCATTTCGGTGAATTTCTACAAGAAAAACAGGAAAACAACATCAGACATAGGTGATCCCTAAACTTGTCAGGACAATCAACAGGGGCAGTGATCCTAACTTCGTCAAAATAATCAAGGAATTGCTGACGGAGGAGGGGAAATCCCTGGAGATCTTCAGAAGTTTTCCTCTTCTTCCCCTTGCCTCGGATAGGTGCCTTAGGAGCTGAAGCTGAAGGACTAGCAGCAGGAGCCTTCTTCCTCGAAGACTTGACGTTGGCAAGATCACTTATCCCAAATTTGGAGGCAGATTTGACAGACTTGGCAGACTTCCCAGCGCCTACACAATCAAAATCAAGATAAGTTGCCTTATTAATCAAACAATCTTACATATAATTTATTTTCTATAAGGATACTTACTTGACATAGTGGCAGATGCAGAGGATACTTCTTGTGAGTCTTGGACGGTGACTTGGAAACTTCTGACCTCAGGATCAAGCTTTTTTAAAAGCTAAGACTCTTTCTCTTGCAGCAGGGGTCAATTTTAGGTGAGCAACGGAAATAGCTGCACAAAAGACAAAAGAAAAGAGACGTTAGTGATCCTCATCACATAAGGCAAGTCTGATAGTGATCCTTCCAGGATCCTCTATCCTACCATGAGTAGCCCATTCCTTGGGCAGATCCTCCCCATCTGGGATGGTATCCCTTCTAACGAAGAAAAAGCGACGCTTCCAGTTTGTATCGTTCTTAGTGACCTTGAAGACAGGGTGATCCTCCCCGGCTTTCCGCTTCAGCAAGTATCGATGAGAACCAAATGTGGTAAGATCATAAAGCTCGGCCAACTCCGCCATCCCAAGATCAATCCCTTTCTGCTCGATGATCCTCTCGAAGGTATACAGAACCCTCCAGATCATCGGCATGGCTTGGATATAGGAGATGCCGGTTAAGGAAAAGAAAGATTGGGTGAAGGTTGGAAAAGGATACGAGTACCCTATGGCAAACGGAGTAGCAGGAAAAGCCACCCAGACGTCTGAAACAAAGTCGCTCAAAGCGGTAGGTGTGAAGGATTTGAAAACTGCGTTCGCCGGAAAGCAATGACGAATTCTGTCTACGTGAGCATCAGTAAAGCAACACCTCTCCGTAGGAGAATCCTTGATGATCCCTTGGCTTTTTAGGGGACTACTCTTCTTGGAATCCTTGTGTGGAGAATTCCGGAGCAACATGCTTGTGACGGAACAGAAACAGAATAAAAGCAGAAAACAGAGCAAGAGAAGAAAGAAAGAAAAGAGAGAAGAGGAGAATACCTGATCAATCTTCGGTAGCGATTATAAAGGGAAGATATCTCGAATTTAAATGCAGAGTGATCCTAACCCTATCTCCTATTTATAATCATGATTTGCAGGGATTGTCACATCTATGACGTAAGGGTTGCAACGGCTAGTTCGATATTAACGGCTAGTTATCCGAGTAGTCCGTTGAAGATAAAGATCAAAGCAAAATATAATTCGTTTATTTACAATAAACTCCTTATATTTTGGGGGCAATTGTTAGGGCTGGATTTTTATCATACGTGATCCTTATACGTGATCCTAACCAGTGATCCTTGTTTCTTTGGCAGACAGTGATCCTCAGCAGGACTTCAGGATCAGGATCATGGACCATTGAAAGGATCCTCATGCTGATAGTTACCTTCGTGTAATACAACATTATTTTGCAGGAACATCTAGCAGGATACGCTCTTAGCATCATAATCAAGGGACGCGTCTTCACAATTATAGCACGAGCTTAATCAAAGATAGACGTTGCAAAGGATATGGAAACTTAGCTTGATTTAAGGACGGCAATTTAGGCTAGATTGTCTTTTATTTCTAAAGGGGTAATGAGCTGATTATTAGTCTTTTTACCTAAAATAGGTCACCTACACTTGTATAAATACCACTCTTCCTCATTTGGAAGAACACACGACATACAACGCAACTCTCACACACTTAGACACTCGAAACAATAGTGATCCTTGTACTCAGCTCATTATCATCCGAAGTTGTAATCATTTTGTTCTTATATTGAAGTTTGGTGATCGGTAGTTGCCATCACCCGAGGTTTTTTATGCCGGAGATCATATATTGATCAAGGGCTTTTTCCTCGTATAAATCATTGTGTCTTTGCATATTTCTCATAAAAGTGATCCTTTACTTTTATAATTAACCAAGCATCATACCCCGTTTACATAAAGTTTGGTTACATTATCCTTGTGTGATTTTTGACCAAAACAGGCAGGAGATTTGATATTCACTAAAGCTTTGATTTGTTCTGGGCTGGCTTCAATGCCTCTCTTTGTCACCATATATCCTAAGAATTTACCTGCTTTAACACCAAAGTGACATTTTGAAGGATTAAGTTTCATGTTATATTTGTCAAGGATATCAAATGCTTCCTCCAAGTCCCTTAGGTGATCCTCAGCCTTTCTGGATTTTACCACCATATCATCTATGTAAACCTCCATAGTTTGTCCAATCTGATCCTTGAACATCATATTCACCAGCCTTTGATAAGTTCCACCTGCATTCCTTAGTCCAAATGGCATAGCAATATAACAATATATACCGGTTGGAGTCATAAAGGCCGTATCCTCTTGATCAGATGGTTCCATCTGAATTTGTTGAAATCCAGATGAAGCATCCATAAAAGTTAACAGTTCATGACCCGCCGTTGCATCCACCATGGAGTCAATGTGGGGTAAAGGGAAAGGATCCTTGGGACATGCCTTATTTAAATCTGTGAAATCGACACATACCCTCCACTTTCCGTTTTTCTTTTGAACAACAACCACATTGGCCAGCCATCTTGGATACTTGACCTCTCTAATCATACCTGCTCGGAGCAATTTCTCTACCTCTTCCTGGATAATGGCATTTCTTTCTGGTGCAAACTTCCTACTCTTTTGATGGATTGGTTTGAATGTCCTGTCAATGCCAAGTTTGTGATGATATCTTTAGATATACCTGTCATATCTTCATGTTTCCATGCAAAGGTAGTTCTCCTCCTTTTGAGGAATGATATGAGGTCTTCTTTCATTTTGCCAAGGATCCCTGATCCTATGTAGACCTTAGATTCAGGATCATCAGGATCCACAAGGATTTCTACTACATCTTGCTCTCTTGCCTCCAAGACATCCCTTGGAGGATACTTTGATTGCTATTGCTCTCTTGATTTTGAGGCTGGTTTCATCGATGAAGTGTAACAGTTCTTAGCCTCCTGCTGATCACTATCAATCTTCACTATTCCCCAAGGACTAGGGAGCTTCACACATTGATGGTAGGTGGATGGGACTGCCTTCATATCGTGTATCCAAGGCCTGCCAAGGATAACATTACAACAAGATAAACAGTCAATAACACAAAATTTTTGATAAGAATGTAGGCCTTCGATATAGATTGGGAGTTTAATGTCCCCCAGAGTATTCTTAGTTTCGCCACTGAATCCCACGAGCACAGAGGATCTTGGTATGATATCGGACTCAGGGATATTCATCTTCTTGAGAACATCAAGCTGGATAATGTTCACAGAGCTCCCTCCATCTATAAGGATCCTGCGAACAAAATGGTTAGAAATAAAGAGAGTAATAACCAAACCATCGTGATGAGGATCCTGGATATCAACACGATCATCCTCATCAAAGGTTATGACTTTTCCTTCGGAGACACTTGATATTCGAATGGGTCTATCTCCACTATCCATCTTGGTTTCCTTTGCATGCCTTTTAGCTGCTGAGAAGGATGTGCCACAAATGTCTGATCCTCCAGAAATAAAGTTTATTACTTGTGCATCTGCTGGGGGGGCCGGAGCTTTCTCAGGGATCCTTTCAGGATCCTGAGTCCTTGACTTTTTTTCTCCCCAATAATTCTTTCAAATGCCCCTTGCTCAACAAGTATCCAATTTCTTTTCTCAGTGCGATGCATTCTTCTGTGAGATGCCCAAAATCTTCATGGTATGCACACCACTTTGATTTATCATTAGTTGCAGCTGGTCTGTCATTTTTCCTGGGCCATCTAGCTTTATCACCTGAATTCTGCATCGCAAGGATTAGTTCATTGTTATCAACAGAAAACAATATTCAGAAATTGGAGGATAATCCTTGTCATCCTTTTCTTGATCAACAGCATGCACATTCTGGTTATCAGATTTGTTATAGGATCTGAATTTGTTGTTCTTGAACGAGGATCCTTGCTTTTCTTGTTTTGAGGATCCTGCTAATCTCTCTTGGATCCTCTTATCATCCTCTAGCCGGATGAACCTGAGTGCCCGGGTTCTTACCTCATCTAGGTTCCTGCATGGTGTCATAACAAGGTCATCATAGAACAATGAATCCCTAAGCAATCCCATTTTAAAGGCCTCAACAGCCGTGGCTATATCCAGGTTAGTAATGTCTAAGGATTCTTTACTAAATTTAGTGATATAATCCCTTAATGATTCATTATGACCCTGGGTTATCCTATATAGATCACTAGTTAAACGCTCAAATTTTCTACTACAAGAAAACTGATTATTAAATAGGTTAACCAGATTAGCAAATGAGGTAATAGAGTAGGGGGGAAGACTTAGCAGCCATTTGAGAGCTGATCCAGTAAGAGTGGATCCAAATCCCTTGCACAGACATGCTTCCTTTAACCTTTCTGGAATTGGATTGATCTCCATCCTCTTCCTGTATTGTGCTATGTGTTCTTCAGGATCCGTTGAACCATCATACAACTTCATGGTTGGCACGTGGAACCTCTTGGGTATCTCAGCATCACAGATTGGTGGTGCAAAACGAGATATCTTATGGCTCCCATCTGCAATCTTCGGGATAGGTTTGACCACTCCTGGGAGACTTGATATCATATCCTTTAACTTTTGCAATTCTCTGGCCATGGCATGATTGATACCTGTATCCTGCATGAATCCATGGTTAGTAGTAAGAGAATTATTAAAAGTGTTACCTCCCACCGGGTTCAAATTAGGAACACCGGATGTGAACCCATATTGTTGAGACTCTGGAATGATCGAAGGACCAGTAGAAGCAATGGTCTGCATTGGAATAAAATCTCCCTGATGGATATCTGAACTTCCTGATTGCAAACTCCTTAAGGATCCCGGCATCTGGAAGAATCCATGAAACTGGGATGATCCTGGAACAAAGGAGGATCCTTGAACCTGGGAGGATCCTGGAACAAAGGAGGATCCTTGAACCTGGGAGGATCCTGGAACAAAGGAGGATCCTTGAACCTGGGAGGATCCTGGAACATAGGAGGATCCTTGAACCTGGGAGGATCCTTGAAACGGCCAGAACCCTTGAATCTGCTGCGCTCCTGGGCATCCTCCCGAGCTTGTGAAGGATCCTGCATGCTGAGGATGGGATCCTGCTGGTTGGAAGTGCGATCCTGAGGCCTGAGTCATTGTTGTTGAACCGTAGTGCACTCGTTTTGGTCCTCCCACATATTGAATGTCTGGAATCACTGAAGGCTGAGAAGTTATCACCGGAGTATCAAAATTCAAAGATCTGGGCACTAGTGGGGAATGATCCTCTGCCGATCTCTTTTTTTTCTTGATGTCTCCAATTTCTTTAAGAATTCTCTCATTGGTCTTATCCTGCTGCTGTATATGATCTTTCATCTGCAAAATCAGAGTAAACAAGTCACTAGTAGTAGGAGTATAAGAAGCAGAAGAAGTTGGAGGTTTTGAGAAAATGCGAGTTGGTTTCTTCTCAGCATTTTTCTGAGGTCCAGCAGGTGGTGGAGGCAAAGGTGGAATGCCCTGAGATGAATTGACTGCAGACATTGCAGTAGAAGTATTCTTTGATGATGAAGCCATGTACTTGAATGCAATGAACCAGAATGATCACAAATAGAAGAACTTCTTAGGAATGAAGCACCAATTGCCCCACGGTGGGCGCCAAACTGTTTTGGTCAAAAATCAGACGAGGGCAATGCAACCAAACTCTTTGTTACGGGGTATGATGCTTGGATTGGTAAACAACAATAAGGATCACTTAGATATGAATTGCACAAGTGACACAAAGATTTATACGAGGAAAAAGCCCTTGATCAATGAATGATCTCCGGCATAAAAAACCTCGGGTGATGGAAACTACCGATCACCAACTTCAAATTGAACAATAATTCTTTACAACTTCGGATAATAGCGAGCTAGGTACAAGGATCACTATGGTGTATCGTGCAGAAATGTGTAAAAATTGCTAAGTGTTTTGCTGTATGCTCAAGAGTGCTGTTGTACGAGTGTGTGTAGCCAAAATTAGCCAAGTGTTTCTAAAACTAGCTCGCTACCCCTTTTAAAAATAGAAGTTAACTAGCCTAACTAACTATCAGCAATTCGTGCCTTGTTCCCACGTTCTCCACAACGTCCATTTTCAGTCAAACACGTGCGAAATAACCGTGGAATATTCCTTAGTAACGTTGCCAAGACCAAGTCCAACTTGTCACTCCTGCAAAACAATACGAAATTCAAAGTGAACAATCATTAGTATAAGGATCTTTAGGGTGATCCATGATCCTGATCCTGAAGCACTCCTGAGGATCACTATCTGTCACAGAAGTAAGGACCACTAAAAGGATAACACATGAGGATCACAGGCTACTAGAAAATCCTCCCCTAACAGATATAGTTGGTAAACTTCCCAAGGCACCTGGTGGAAAAGTGTTCATGCTTGCTATGACTGATTACTTCTCAAAGTGGATAGAGGCTGAAGCCTTTGCTCAAGTCAGAGAAAAAGAAGTGATATCCTTTATTAAAAGAAACATTATTACCAGATTTGGTATTCCTTCTGAAATTGTTTGTGATAATGGATCCCAGTTTATTGGGAATAGAACTAATAACTTTTGTGACAGCTGGGGGATTAAGATGATAACATCAACACTAGTCCACCCACAAGCTAATGGTCAAGCAGAATCATCCAACAAGATCATTATCAACAACTTGAAGAAGAAGCTTGGATCCTAGAAAGGAAAGTGGGCAGAAGAACTACCTTATGTACTATGGGCTGATAGGACAACTCCCAAGAATGCTACTGGCTAGACTCCATTTTCTTTAGTGTTTGGAGCAGAATCAGTGATCCCTACAAAAATGCTGGTTCCCACTGCAAGAACAAGCGTCCGTGATCCTGAAGCAAATGCTGAAAACTTGGTTCAAGACTTGGATACCATAGAAGAACTCAGGGATTGGCAAGGATAAGGATGGCTAGTTATCAACAAAGGATGGCTGGAGCCTACAATAAGAATGTCAGGATCAGGAAGTTCCAAGTTGGTGATATGGTATTGAGGAAAGCATTTCAGAATACCACAAATCCTGCTGATGGAAAATTGGCACCAAAGTGGGAAGGCCCTTACCTGATTGAAGCTGAAGCAGGAAAGGGGGCATATCGATTGCTAACAATAGAAGGTGATTTACTACCAAGAGCTTGGAATGCTATCCACTTGAAAAGATATTTCATGTAATAAGGATCCAGGACCCTCATTTTGGTAATGATCTAATTCCAATCTATTTAATTCTTTAATTATTATATATATAAGGGGAAGGATCCTGGATCCTTTATCCTTCTTTCACTTCAGTCTGAGTTTTGCAGAAGGTTGACATATCCTTAACAAAGGATTGAGTATCCACAGAAGTCTCCAGTTTTTTGGGCTTGACCCCAGTTTTTTGGGCTTGACCCCAGTTTTTTGGGCTTGACCCCAGTTATTTGGGCTAGTCCCCAGTTTTTGGGCTTGTCCCCAGTATCGCCAGTAGCGCACGATGATCCTGGTGCAGTTCATGGCAATGGGACCAGTACCCGCTTTAGGGGCTGACAATTTCATTGTACTGGCTGTATTCGGGATCCTACGTATAATGGTAGACGTACCATACATCCGTTCCTAAGGTTTCTAACGTTTTCACGTTAGCTAAGGTTTTGGCATTTTCATGTCACTAAGTTTGGATAGTCGCCAGTGAGGGCCATACTCCAGTTTACACAAGATCCTTTGGGCTTGTCCCTAGTTTTTTTGGGCTTGTCCCCAGTTTTTTGGGCTTGTCCCCAGTTTTTTTTGGGCTCGTCCCCAGTTTCTTGGGCTTGTCCCCGGTATATTGGGCTTGTCCCCAGAATTGTTGGGCTTGTCCCCAGTTGCTAACTCTTCTCTTATATTGGCTTAGTCCCAAGTTATGTTCCACTTCAGGTTTTTGAAGTTAAACAGCTAAGGATCCTTGATCCTAACCTTTCATTAAGGTTTGTTTTTTGGTTATCCTGATTGTAAATGTTAAGGATTTAGGATCCTAACTTGGATTCTCAGGTATGATCCTCAATTACTTTGATTTCATACTTTATTTATTTAAGTGACCCTTATCTTTGACAACAGGATACTTGATCCTTAAGTTACATCATCTTTTGGATTTTTCGATTATAGGATATTTGATCCTTGATCATATCCCGAATTTTTGACATGATTTATTAAACTTTTGTTCTTTACTTATAAATTCAAACAAAATATATCACAACAGTTGAAAAATAAAACATTCACAAAAATAAAAACACATGAAATAGCCAAAAGATTAAAGTTTTATTTATTTACCAAAAGTTAAACCCTTAGAAGGTTGTCAAAATTGCTAACCCAAGTTTCTACCAGCAAAACGTGGCCCATCCACTTGGGTTGGCAAAGAGTGTCCATATTAACAAGGTCTAAGTGCAGGAAATAGAGGCGGCAGGATAACAAGTGGTTTCATACCCCAAATAGAGGATTCATCCACCACCTATTATCCTACCTATTGTCCAAGGATCCATGATCCACAACCCTAAAAACTATTGTTTAAGTACAAACCAGCATTGTTCAGAAAACATCACAACCAAAAAACATTAAAATCCTAAAAAATGGGCTCCGGCCGCGTGTAGATAAATCCATCATCGCCCATTTCCACAGCTCACACCTTCGCTGCATTACCATCACCATCGCCTCCAGCTCCAGCTCCACCAGCCTGATCCTTAGCCCCGCTGCCACCTGCCTCAATTTCCAAGACCTCTGTAGCCTCCTCCTCGTCATCCGGCTCAGCCAGCTTAGCCTTCCAGCCCTCTTGGTCCCAATTGGTCCTGTCAAAGTCAGGATCCTCAGCCTCCCGGGCCATCTGCAGTTTGATCTTGTACATAGTGATGGCAGCAGAAACTTTTTGCATCCTCCATCACCTCATGCTTCTCATGATCAGCATTGATCTGGGCCATGACCACCTGCTTCTTCGCCAAGTTAAGCTCCCTTTCAAGAGAAGAAATGCTCTCATCCTTTGCCAGGAAGATCTTTTGGAACTCCAGATGCTTCTGCTCAGCCTCTTCAACATATGCATCAAAGAGCATCTGGATCTCGGCGAATTTCTGCAAAATAGACAAGGTAAAATTCTGGATTCGTTATCCTCAAGTGGGCAGGATAATCAGTCAGGATTGAGGATCCTTACATCAGAGAAGTATTCTTCAAACTGGTGGCAGATGAGGGGCGGGCCTTCTAGATTGTCAGCTTCAGTGGTCTTCCTCTTCTTTCCTCCCTTGCCCTTGGAGGTGGCAGGCTTAGGCATTGGAACGCTCGGGCTAGCAGCAGATTTCTTCTTTCCAGATCGGGCAGTGACGGTGTCAAGATCACTAACGCTGAAGCGGGTGGCTGACCTTGAAGATTTTCAAGCACATACAAACGGCAAATAACAGATAAGTATCCTTTATATAAATTTATTTACTTATATATAAGTTTAAACACTTACTTGACATTGTGACTGAACCGGAGGATACTTCTTGTGAATCCTTTGTATTTGCTTGGAATGATCTGACTACAGGGTCAAGGCACCAGAAGGCAGTAATCCTCTCTTTTGTTGCAGGTGACTGAATGATATGAGAGACTGAAATAGCTGCATAGAAAACAGAAAAGGATCAGTTATCCTCAGTGGAAACAAAATTGTCCTATGATCCTTCTATAAGGATCCTATGTCCTACCATGGGTGGTCCACTTTATGGGGAGATCTTTCCCATTCGGGATAGAGTCCCTCCTAACAAAGAAGAAACGCTTCTTCCAGTTGATATCGTTTTTTGTGGTCTTAAGGATTGGGTAAGGATCACCAGGTTTGTGTTTGAGCAAATAGCGGTGTGATCCATGGCTCAGAAGGTTGTACAGTTCAGCCAATTCCAACATTCCCAGCTCTATGCCTTCCTGCTCAATGATGTTCTCTAGGGTATACAAAACCCTCCATATCATTGGCATGGCCTGGCACATGCCGGTGAGGGAAAAGAAAGACTGGGTGAAGGTAGGGAAAGGATAGGAGAATCCTATCAATAATGGGGTAGCCGGAAAAGTAACCCAGGTGCTCGAAACTGAATCACTTTTGGCAGAGGAGTCAAAAGGCTTGAAGACGGTATCCGTCGGAAAACAATGGCGAACCCGGTTAATCTCCGGATCGGTGAAGCAGCAGAGTTCCTTCTTAGGATTTTGCAGAATCCCTTGGCTTTTCAGGGGACTATCTTTCTGGTGATCCTTGGCAGGAGAGGATCGTAGCTTCATTGTGATCTTGAGTTTTTGACGAAATGAAAAAGAAGAACAGAGGAAGAAGATGAAGAGAGAAGGGAAAGAGAAATACTTGATCAATCTTCGAATGAGGATTTAAAGGAAGTAACGCATGAATTTAAATGCCTCTTGATCCTTATCTCTAACTTTGAATTTATAATGATGATTTTGCAGGTAAGTCATGTCACTGACATCAAGGCTGCATCGGCTAGTTCGATCTAAACGGCTATATTTCCGTTAGCTAGTTGGTTGCAGATAAGATTAAAAATACGATTCGTTAATTTACATTTTACTCCTCATATTTTGGGGGCAATTGTTAGGGATAGATTTTCTATACCTTAGGATTACGGATCCTCATATACTGCCAGGATCATGGATCCTCAATTCTGTTTGAATTAAGGATCCTCAGAAGACAATGCAGGATCAGGATCCAGGATCCTTATTATTATCCTCGTACTAACGGTTGCCTTCACTATGTTTAAGTTTGTTTTGCAGGAGTAAACATGTTGGACTTGGTCTTGCCGATATTCTTGGAGAATATGCTCTCAATATTCCGCATGTTTTCAGCTGGTTTAACCGTTATGGAAGTAGTGGGAGGCTAGCATGATTTGCGGAATGTTAGTTAGTTATATTATTTCTATTTTTAAAGGGGATAACAAGCTTGAATTAGAACAAGTTAAAAAACACACACACTCTCGCAAGCTCTTGGCAGTACATTGGAGATTCCATACACTTTTGCACTCTAGTGATCCTTGTAACAAGCTTGTTATCATCCCGAGTTGTAACAATCATTCGTTTAATTATAGTTGGTGATCGGTAGTTTCCATCACCCGAGGTTTTTTTTTATACCGGAGATCAACTCTTGATCAAGGGCTTTTTCCTCGTATAAATCCTTGTGCCACTTGTTCATTTTACTTGCAAGTTGTTCATACAATTGTTCATTGATTCAAGCATCACACCTCACAACAAAAGATTTGGTTGCATTATCCTAGCTTGATTTCTGACCAAAACAATTATGTATGTTTATGAAAGCTATTCATGTATACGGATTGTTAGTATAGCATATCCATGACATTGTTGTTTATGTAACTAATCAACATGGTTTGTGTAACATGTTTTTAAAGTAATAAGTATATATTATCACATGGTTGATACGGATTCATTATGTGTTTTCAATTGATTTTATTTCGTATATGTTTTTTAACTAATCATCATATATTATAACTGAAATTGATAATTAATTTTATTATTTTGATAATTTTTAATATATAATCTTAATTGTTTTGTTTATGTAACATGTGTTTGTAGGTTTTCAATATGGCCGAAAGTTCATCAAGGTATTTTTTGTTTTTAATGTTATAATTTGTTGTCAAAAATACCATTAACATGTTATGTTTTATTAATATCTTTTTTTTAATCAGTGTCAGAGATCCTTCCTTTTGTAGACACATGAATCGAGCCGATGAAGTTTTACTGGTATTTTCTAAATTCAGGTATCAATTATACTTTCTTTTTGTTGTTTTAATGAAAGACAATTTATTATTATTGTATTCTTTATATATTATAATTATAATTATAACTATTTTTTTGTAATTTTCTTTATCAGGCGATTCCTTTTGATGCTGCGACCAAATTGAGGGGTAGGGATAAAGCACCTACAAATGTTCTGATAGAAAGTGAGGATGGCCGAACATTTAATGTTTCTTTAACCGAATCAAAAGGAAAGTATTTCTTTTTTCATGGTTGGTCGAATGTTGTCGTACATTTAACACTGACTAAAGGATGTTTGGTAGTATTCAATCCTGTAGATTATACTACATTCAAACTAACATATTTCATTGATGGTTTGAGTCGTACATCTTTCTGGAAATCTCTGGTATCTACAACATCTAACTTTATTGTAAGATTATTTTTTACTTTCATTTTATTTGTGTTAATATATGAACTGATTAAAAAACTAACATTTTAATTATTTGGTTATTATCCTTCCCAACTTCTATGATTATACATCAAATGATATTATTTCCATTATAGATATAGGCAACAAAATCTTTCACGTCAAGATTGAAATGCTTGATGGTAAAGTCGGTTTCTCCATTCGTATTGATGTAATTGTTAATATGTTTCAATTGGAGGCCGGTTGTTATTTAATATTCACAAGAGATTTTGGGAATTATTTCCATTTAACAATTTTTGGTAAAAATGGTGTTGAAATTAATTTTGCTGATGTAGAAGTTGATGAGGTAAGTATACATTTGCTTGCTTCTTTATATATTTAATTACTATATTGTTATTCTAATAAATGTTATATGTGATTTTCAGCATGTAGTTGCACCTATTGATGCAGTTGAAGAGCCAGCTATTGATGAACAACAAGATGGTTGTGTTTATAAGTTTGTTCGTATTGCTTCTAAAGATTTTGTAAGTTTTAATATTATTTTTGGAACTACTATATATTAAATGTTACATTTTTATTATTCACATAAAAATACATTATTATTTTTATATTCTTCTTCTTATTAATTTTATTTTAAAAACAATACAGCGGCTGCCTGATAATGTTTCAAGGATGACTAAACTTGATTCTGATTTAAAACCTATGACCGTCAGACTTCTGCATTTGACTGAGCAAACCAGACGTGAAAAGAAAGGAGAAGGTTTTCGTTATGCGTTATGCAAATGGTCGAGATTCATGAAACGTGCTCGCATTAACGAGGGTGATACGGTTCACTTTTCTTTTGATGAAACTCATCAAGTCTTGAATGTTGAATTGGTTGTACCTCACAAAAGAAGTACTGATTAGTTGTTCCACATTTAGGTTTTGGATATTTGGTTTTTCATATGATATACATTTACTTTGTTATGGTTAATAGTTTTTAACAATGTTTAATGGTTTTGAATTTTAAGTTATTACATCTTATCATATGTTAGTTTACTATTAGTGTTTCTTTTAATGGATAACACAATTTTGACATTATTTACTGTGCAAACTTTATCGATAATTGTTTCGACTTCCAATGCAGTTTTTGTTATGATATCTGTTAGGGCTGGATTTTTACAATACATGATCCTCACGTGTGATCCTAACCAGTGATCCTTGTTTCTTTGGCAGATAGTGATCCTCAGCAGAGTTCTAGGATCAGGATCACGGACCATCATAGGATCCTCATGCTAACAGTTGCTTTCGTTGAATTTAATGCTGTTTTGCAGGACATCTAGCAGGATCCGCTCTTAAACATCACAATCAAAGGACGCGTCTTTACAACTATAGCATGTGCTTAATCGGAGATGGACGTTGTGAAGGATATGGAAACTTGGCATGATTTAAGGGCGATAATTTAGGCTAGATTTACTTTTATTTCTAAAGGGGTAATGAGCTGATTATTAGTCTTTTTACCTAAAATAGGTCACCTACACTTGTATATATAACACTCTTCCCCATTCGGAAGAACACAACACAATTCTCACACGCTTAGACACACATTACGATAGTGATCCTTGTACTCAGCTCATTATCATCCAAAGTTGTAACCATATTTTGATATATGGAAGTTGGTGATCGGTAGTTGCCATCACCCGAGGTTTTTTATGCCGGAGATCATACATTGATCAAGGGCTTTTTCCTCGTATAAATCATTGTGTCTTTGCATATTTCTTACTGAAGTGATCCTTTACTTTTTTCTATAAACCAAGCATCATACCCCATTTACATAAAGTTTGGTTGCATTATCCTTGTGTGATTTTTGACCAAAACAGTTTGGCGCCCACCGTGGGGCAATTGGTGCTTCATTCATAAGAAAACTTTCTGTTCGAAATCATTTCAAAGAATTACATGGCTTCATCATTGAAAAACATGTCCACGGCGATGTCTGCAGTCACCTCGTCTCAGAACACTCTGCCTCCTCCACCGGCAGGATCCCAAAAGAATGCTGAGAAGAGACAAACTCCTACTAACTCTAAATCTCCATCTTCTTCTGCTATGAATTCTTATATTCCCAGTACAAGTGATGTATTTACTTTGATTTTGCAGATGAAGGACCGTATGCAGCGGCAGGATGAAACTAATGAAAGGATCCTCAGGGAAATTGGAGATCTCAAAAGACAAAGGAGAACGGCAGAGGATCATTCCCCACTGATGCCCAAATCCTTGAGCTTTGATACTCCAATGATCACTTCTCAGCCATCGGAAATTCCAGACGTGCAAATTATGGGAGAATCTAGAGGATTGCACCTCGGATCAACAGCAATGACTCAGACATCAGGCTCACACTTTCAGCCGGCAGGATCCTATCCCCAGCATATGGGATCCTTCATGAAATCAGGAGCCTATCCGGGAGCGCAGCAGTTTCAAGGATCCTACCTTGTTCCAGGATTATCCCAGGTTCAAGGATCCTCCTTCGTTCCAGGATCATCCCAGATACCAGGATCCTTCCAGATACCAGGATCCTCCCAGATGCCAGGATCCCTAAAAAGTTTGCAAACAGGAAGTTTAGATGTCCACCAAGGGGACTTCATTCCAATGCAGACCATTGCTTCCACTGGTCCCTCCGTTATTCCAGAATCCCAGCAATATGGATTCACTAACTTGAACCCAATGGGAGGTAACACTTTAAATAATTATCTTACCACTAACCATGGATTCATGCAGGATACAGGTATCAATCATGCTATGGCCAGGGAGTTGCAGAAGCTAAAAGATATGATCTCAAGTGTTCCAGGGGTAGTCAAGCCTATCCCAGAGATTACAGATGGAAGCCATAAGGTATCTCGCTTTGCACCACCAATTTGTGATGCAGAGGTACCCAAAAGGTTCCATATCCCTACTATGAAGCTGTATGATGGTACAACGGATCCTGAGGAGCACATAGCACAATACAGGGAAAGGATGGAGATCAATCCAATCCCGGAAAAGCTAAAGGAAGCATGCCTATGTAAAGGATTTGGATCCACTCTTACTGGATCAGCTCTTAAATGGCTGCTAAGTCTTCCCCCTTACTCTATTACTTCATTTGCTAATTTAGTTAATTTATTCAATAACCAATTCTCTTGTAGTAGAAAATTTGAAAGATTAACTAGTGATTTGTACAGGATAACTTAAAATCATAATGAATCATTAAGGGATTATATAACTAAATTTAGTAAAGAATCCTTGGACATTCCCAACTTGGATATGGCTACGGCTGTTGAAGCCTTCAAAATGGGACTGCTTAAGGATTCATTGTTCTATGATGATCTTGTTATGACACCATGCAGGAATCTAGACGAAGTAAGAACTCGGGCACTCAGGTTCATCCGGCTAGAGGATGACAAAAGGATCCAGGAGAGACAAGTAGGATCCTCAAAATAGGAGAAGCATGGATCCTCCTTCAAAAGCAATAAGTTCAAATCCTACCATAGAAACGACAACCAGAATGTGCATGCTGTTGATCGAGAAGAGGATGATGAAGATTATCCTCCAATTTCAGAATATTGTTTTTCCGTTGATAATCATGAGCTAATCCTTGCAATGCAGAATCTAGGAGAAAAAGCTAGGTGGCCCAGGAAGAATGATAAACCATCTGGGACTAAAGACAAGTCAAAATGGTGTGCATACCATGAGGATTTCGGGCATCTAACTGAAGAATGCATAGCTTTAAGAAAAGAGATTGGATATCTGTTAAGCAAGGGGCACCTAAAAGAATTGTTGGGAAGAAAAAAGCAAAAGACTCAGGATCCTGAAAGGATCCCTAAAAAGGCTCCAGCACCTCCGGCAAATGCACAAGTGATCAACTTTATTTCTGGAGGATCAGACATCTGTGGTACATCCTTCTCGGCGGCCAAAAGGCATGCAAAGGAGTCAAAAATGGATAATGGAGAAAGACCTATTAGAACATCAAGTGTCTCAGAAGGGAAGATGATAACGTTTGATGAGGATGATCGCATTAACATTCAGGATCCTCATCATGACAGTTTAGTTATTACTCTCTTTATCTCTAACCATTTTGTCCGCAGGATCCTTATCGATGGAGGAAGCTCAGTGAACATTATCCAGCTTGATGTTCTGAAGAAAATGGGTATTCCAGAATCAGACATCACACCAAGATCCTCCGTGCTTGTAGGATTCAGTGGAGAAACGAAGAAAACTCTGGGGGACATCAAACTCCCAATCTACGTGGAAGGATTACATAATTATCAAAAATTTTGTGTTATTGACTGTTTATCTTGTTGCAATGTTATCCTTGGCAGGCCCTGGATACATGATATGAAAGCAGTCCCATCCACCTATCATCAATGTGTGAAGCTCCCTAGCCCATGGGGGATAATCAAGATCGACAGTGATCAGCAGGAGGCTAAGGATTGTTATACATCATCCATGAAGCCAACCTCGAAGCCAAGGGAGCAATAGCAATTACAGTATCCTCCGAGGAATGTCTTGGAGGCAAGGGAACAAGATGTGGATGAAATCCTCTTGGATCCTAGTGATCCTGAATCAAAAATCTATATCGGATCAGGGATCCTTGGCAAGATGAAAGAAGACATGATAATCTTCCTCAAAAGAAGAAAGTCTACCTTTGCATGGAAGCACGAAGATATGACAGGTATATCTAAGGATATCATAACTCATAAACTTGGCATTGACAGGTCTATCAAACCAATCCATCAAAAAAGGAGGAAGTTTGCACCAGAAAGAAATGCCATTATCCAAGAAGAAGTAGAGAGACTACTTCGAGCAGGTATGATCAGAGAGGTAAAATATCCAAAATGGTTAGCCAATGTGGTCGTTGTCCAAAAGAAAAACGGAAAGTGGAGGGTATGTGTCGATTTCACTGATCTGAATAAGGCATGTCCCAAGGATCCTTTCCCACTACCCCACATTGACTCCATGGTGGATGCAACAGCAGGGCATGAACTGTTGACCTTTATGGATGCATCATCTGGATTCCAACAAATTCAGATGGAACCATCTGACCAAGAGGATACAGCCTTTATGACCCCAACAGGTTTGTATTGTTATATTGCCATGCCTTTTGGATTAAGAAATGCAGGTGCAACATATCAAAGGCTGGTGAATATGATGTTCAAAGATCAAATTGGACAAACTATGGAAGTATACATAGATGATATGGTAGTCAAATCAAAGAAAGCTGAGGATCACCTAAGGATTTGGAAGAAGCATTTGATATCCTTGATAAATATAACATGAAGCTTAATCCTTCAAAATGCCACTTTGGTGTTAAGGCAGGAAAATTCCTAGGATATATGGTAACTCAGAGAGGCATTGAAGCAAGTCCGAAGCAGGTTAAAGCACTAGTGAACATCAAGTCCCCTGCCAATGCTAAGGATGTACAAAGGCTAACAGGCAGGATAGCAGCTCTGAACAGGTTCATATCAAAATCCTCAGAAAAATGTAAAGAATTTTACAATATCCTAAGGAAGAACAAGAAGTTTGAATGGACTGAGAAACATGAGAATGCTTTACAAGCCCTTAAAGAATATATGTCCTCAGCACCAGCATTAACAAAGCCCGAAAAAGGAGATGTGTTATCCTTATATTTGGCGGTATCCTCAACCGCTGTAAGTGCTGTCCTTGTTAAGGATCATGAAGGTACACAATATCCTATCTACTATGTAAGTAAGAGTTTACTTGATGCCGAATCCAGGTACTCACACCTCGAAAAACTTATTCTTGCATTAATCATGGCATCAACTAAGTTAAGGCATTATTTTGAAACCCATACTATTGTTGTTAGAACTAATTTTCCAATCAAGAATGTCCTCCGGAAACCAGAGATGTCCGGAAGAATGGCTAAGTGGGCAGTAAAGCTTAGTGCCCATGATATAAGATATGAGCCAAGAACAGCCATTAAATCCCAAGCACTAGCTGACTTTGTGGCTGATTTCAGTAGTGATCTACAAAAAGAAGCAGAATTGGAGGTCCAGCAGCTGGATGAGACCAAGGATCCTTGGATACTACACACTGATGGATCCTCAAATGTCAAGGGCACAGGGCTCGGGATACTACTAAAATCGCCACAGGGGGACATAATACCCCACTCCATAGCCTGTGAGTTCCAAGCAACTAACAATGAGGCTGAGTATGAAGCCTTAATTGCTGGCTTGCAAATTGCTAAGGATATGGGGGTAAAATATCTTAAAGTATATGTAGACTCATTACTAATCACCAATCACTTTAATGGATCCTATGCTGTTAAAGGAGAAAAACTAACCAAATATTTAGAGATAGTCAAAGAATTGGCACTCTCTTTTGTCTCTTTCAGCTTAACACAGGTACCAAGGGAGGATAACACGGAAGCTGATGCATTGGCCAACCTAGGATCATCCTTAAAGATTCCAAAAGATATAAGTATCCCTATCATCCATATCCTGGCTCCTGCCATTGAAAATCAGGTGGCCATGGAAATAGAAGAGGATACTGCAGTGATCCCTAGTGAAGAAGCTCAATCTTATTCAGGATCATGGATCTCACCAATTATGAGATACTTGCAATACGGGGAGATTCCGATGGGAGAAAATCCTAGAGCTTTCAGGATTAAGGTATCTCAATTCACAATCTTAAATAATGTGCTATATAAACGATCTCTTGCAGGACCATATTTAAGATGTATCGAGGATCCTGAAATCGAAGAAGTGTTGAGAGACTTCCATGAAGGATATTGTGGAAACCACACTGGGGGCAGAGCATTATTCTCAAGGATCCTTAGAACAGGATACTACTGGCCAACTATGAAAAGGGATGCTGTAGAATATGCTAAGAAGTGTGATCCTTGTCAAAGACACAGCAATATCCTTCATCAACCAGCTGAATTGCTACACCCCATACCATCCTCTTGGCCATTCATGAGATGGGGGATGGATATAGTTGGCAAGCTCCCTAAAGCACCTGGTGGAAAAGTATTTATGCTTGCCATGACTGACTACTTCTCTAAGTGGATAGAAGCTGAAGCTTTTGCTCAAGTCAGAGAAAAAGAAGTTATATCCTTTATCAAAAGAAACATTATAACTAGATTTGGCATTCCCTCTGAAATTGTATGTGATAATGGTTCCCAATTCATTGGAAGCAGAACCACTAACTTTTGTGACAGTTGGGGAATTAAGATGATAACTTCAACACCAGTTCATCCGCAAGCCAATGGCCAAGCAGAATCATCCAACAAGATCATCATCAACAATCTGAAGAAGAAGCTAGGATCCAAGAAGGGAAAATGGGCAGAGGAGTTACCTTATGTGCTATGGGCTGACAGGACAACTCCCAAGAATGCCACTGGTCAAACACCTTTTTCTTTAGTATTTGGGGCAGAAGCAGTGATCCCAACAGAGATGGTGATCCCAACTGCTAGAACAAGTGCTCGTAATCCTGAAGAGAATGCTACAATCCTGGCTCAGGATTTGGATACTATTGAGGAAATCAGGGATCTGGCTAGGATAAGGATGGCAAGCTACCAACAAAGAATGGCTGGTGCTTACAACAAAAATGTTAGGATAAGGAAGTTTCAAGTCGGAGATATGGTGTTGAGAAAAGCATTCCAAAACACTATTAATCCTGCTGACGGGAAGTTAGCACCAAAGTGGGAAGGCCCTTACTTGATTGAAGCTGAAGCAGGAAAGGGGGCATACAGATTGCTAACCATGGAAGGAAACTTGTTACCAAGAGCCTGGAATGCTGTTCACCTAAAGAGATACTTTATGTGAACATGATCCTTCAAGCATGTGATCCTTACATTGAAGTATCCTCGAAGGATCCCGGTGATGTCAGTGATCCTTACTCTGGTAATGTCCTTATCTTAAAACTATCACATTTCCTTACTTTTTACCAAAGGATAAGGATCCTGTATCCTTCATCCTCTTCTCACGAACCATTTGAGTTATGATAGTTCAGGTATCTTCAGCACATCGTTAAAGATCTTCAAAAGCACCACAGATCCTTGGGTTCAACCCCAGTTATCTTTGGGATTATCCCCAGTTTCCGCCAGCAGCGCACGATGATCCTGATATAGTTCACGTCTTTGGGACCAGTACCCACTTCCGGGGCTGACAACCTCATCGTACTGGCTATACCCAGGATCCTACGTATAATGGTAGACGTACCATACATCCGTTCATAAGGTTTCTAACGTTTTCACGTTAGCTAAGGTTTTGACATTTTCATGTCACTAAGTTTGGATAGTCGCCAGTAAGGGCCATACTCCAGTTTACATACGATCCTTTGGGCTTGTCCCCAGTTATCCTTTGGGCTTGTCCCCAGTTATCCTTTGGGCTTGTCCCCAGTGATCCTTTGGGATCATCCCCAGTTATCCTTTGGGCATGTCCCCAGCTACTAATTTATCTTTTACATTGGCTTAGTCCCAAGTTATGTTCCATTTTTCAGGTTCTCGAAGTTAAACAAATAAGGATCCTTAATCCTTATTATCCGTTAAAATTTCACTTATGGTTATCTTGATTAAAGGTTAGGATCCTAACTTGGATCCTCAGGTATGATCCTTGACTATTTTGATTATACTAAACAACCCTTACACTTTGACAACTAAACCTATGATCCTTGAAATTGATTGCTTCAAAAATTTTCAGTGTCAGGATATTTGATCTAGGATCATATCCTGAATTTATTAAACATGGTTTGCTCAACTCTTGTTACTTTAACAAATATGTTTCTAAAACAAACTGGAAAATAAAGAGGATAAATAAAGGATAACAACACGAGATAAGCCAGAAAGATTAAAGTTATATTATTAACAAAAGGATCTTAAACCCTTTCAAAAAGTTGTCAAAATTGCCAACCCACATTTCTACCAGCAAAACGTGGCCCGTCCACATGGGTTGGCAAAGGGTGTCCATTGTCTAGGCGGTCTTAGCAGGTGCAGGAAATTAAAGGCGGCAAGATCACAAAGGCTTCATCCCCCAAACAGAGGATCCCTCCACCATTTGTGATCCTACCTATTGTCCAAAGGATCCAGGATCCTTAACCCTAAAAACTATTGTTCAAGTTACAAACCATAATTGTTTCAAACATCAACAACCACAAACAAACCACTACCAAAACTTAAAAAATTGGGCTCCGGCCTAGTCTCGAAATATCCATCATCGCCCAATCCAGCAGCTCACACCTTTGCTGCTCCATCACCACCAGCTTCTCCACCTTGATCCTTGTCAGCATCACCGCCCTCCAGCATTGGGATCTCCTCAGCTTCGTCCTCATCCTCCAGCTCTGCCAATCTTGCCTTCCAACCCTCCACGTCCCATGAGCTTTTGTCAAAGGCAGGATCCTGAGCCTCCGCAGCCATCTGTAGTTGTGACTTGTACATGGCAATTGCGGCAGAGACCTTGGCATCCTGGGTGATCTCCTGCTTCTCACCATCCATGTCGATCAGCCTTTGAGCAGCCTCATCCTTTGTAGCCCAGAGTTCCTTCTCAAGATCGGCTATCTTGAGATCCTTCAATACGCCCATTTGTTGGAGGTCGGCGATTTGGCTTTCCTGATCCTCGACGTGGCCAAGGTAGGTCTCAATCTCAGCAAGTTTCTACAGAAGAGAAAAAAGGTAAAGTTCAGGATCAGGTGATCCTCAAAGAAGCAGGATAGACAGGCAGAATACACAAGCAGGATATTCGAGAAGGATCACCAACAGGGGCAATGATCCTTACCTCATTGACATAGTCGAGAAACTGTTGGCGGATCAGGGGAAATCCTTGGAGATCCTCAGAAGTCTTTCTCTTCTTCCCCTTACCCCTGACAGGTGCTTTAGGGGCCGAAGCAGAGGGACTGGCAACAGAAGTCTTCTTTCTTGAAGACTTGACAGTGGCAAGTTCATCAATCCCAAACTTAGAGGCAGACTTAGTAGACTTCCCAGCGCCTACACAATCAAAACAAGATAAGTCTCCTAACTAATTTAACATTTTTGCATAGAACTTACTTTTTGGTAAGGATACTTACTTGACATTGTGGCAGATGCGGAGGATACTTCTTGTGAATCTTGGATGGTGACTTGAAAACTTCTGGTCTCAGGATCAAGCTTTTTGAAAGCTAAAACTCTCTCTCTTGCAGCAGGAGTTAACTTGAGATGAGCAACGGATATGGCTGCACAAAAGACAAAGAAAGCATTAGTGATCCTCATCATGAGAGACAAGTCTGATAGTGATCCTTCCAGGATCCTCTATCCTACCATGAGTAGCCCACTCCTTGGGCAGATCCTCCCCGTTAGGGATGGTATCTCTCCTAACAAAGAAGAATCGTCGCTTCCAATTGGTATGATTTTTTGTGACCTTAAAAACAGGGTGATCCTCTCCAGCTTTCCGTTTCAACAAGTACCGACAAGAACCAAACGTGGTAAGATCATATAGCTCGGCCAGCTCCGACATCCCTAAGTCAATCCCCTCCTGCTCAATGATCCTCTCAAGGGTACACAGAACCCTCCAGATCATCGGCATGGCTTGGATATAGGACATGCCGGTCAGAGAAAAGAAGGATTGGGTGAAGGCTGGAAAAGGATATGAATATCCTATGGTAAACGGAGTTGCAGGAAAGGCCACCCAGGCGTCGGAAACGAAATCACTCAGAGCGGTGGAAGTAAAAGACTTGAAGACGGTATCCGCCGGAAAACAGTGACGGATCCTATCAACATGAGCATCAGTGAAGCAGCACCTCTCCGTAGGAGAGTCTTTAACGATCCCTTGGCTTTTCAGGGGACTGCACTTCTTGTGATCCTTGTGAGGGGAATTTCGGAGCAACATACTCTTGGCAGGGTAAAAGCAGAAAAACAGAGCAAAAGAGGAAAGAAAAGAAGAGAATACCTGATTGATCTTTGGTTGAGATTATAAAGGGAGTATATCTTGAATTTAAATGCAGATTGATCCTAACCCTATCTCCTATTTATAATCATGATTTGCAGGGATGTCACCTCAATGACGTAAAGGTTGCAACAGCTATTTCGAGATTAACGGCTAGTTATCCGAGTTGTTCGTTGCAGATAAGATCAAAGCAAAATATAACTCATTTATTTACAAAATCACTCCTTATATTTTGGGGGCAATTGTTAGGGCTGGATTTTTACAATACATGATCCTCACGTGTGATCCTAACCAGTGATCCTTGTTTCTTTGGCAGATAGTGATCCTCAGCAGAGTTCCAGGATCAGGATCACGGACCATCATAGGATCCTCATGCTAACAGTTGCTTTCGTTGAATTTAATGCTGTTTTGCAGGACATCTAGCAGGATCCGCTCTTAAACATCACAATCAAAGGACGCGTCTTTACAACTATAGCATGTGCTTAATCGGAGATGGACGTTGTGAAGGATATGGAAACTTGGCATGATTTAAGGGCGATAATTTAGGCTAGATTTACTTTTATTTCTAAAGGGGTAATGAGCTGATTATTAGTCTTTTTACCTAAAATAGGTCACCTACACTTGTATATATAACACTCTTCCCCATTCGGAAGAACACAACACAATTCTCACACGCTTAGACACACATTACGATAGTGATCCTTGTACTCAGCTCATTATCATCCAAAGTTGTAACCATATTTTGATATATGGAAGTTGGTGATCGGTAGTTTCCATCACCCGAGGTTTTTTATGCCAGAGATCATACATTGATCAAGGGCTTTTTCCTCGTATAAATCATTGTGTCTTTGCATATTTCTTACTGAAGTGATCCTTTACTTTTTTCTATAAACCAAGCATCATACCCCATTTACATAAAGTTTGGTTGCATTATCCTTGTGTGATTTTTGACCAAAACAATATCCATTCATATAATCAGCCACAGACCGTTTTATCATTTATTCATACACCTTATTCATCATACAATTTTTTGTTTATTAATATATATGTATATATTTATTTGTTTAGAAAGAAAGATTAACAACCCGTGAGTATTCACGGGTTATAATCTAGTATGACATAGATGAGAATTTGTACTTGAGTCTTCAATGAAAAACTCAAGCCTCCTACCACTAGGCCACAAGTGGGGGGACTCGGTGTAAGCTAGTTAATCATTTTACTTTTTATAGAGTTAGGTGCCATTTACGTCCACGTGGTTTATCTACTTTTGCCATTCCAAACCAAATTTCAAAATCGTATCATTTTCCTCCCTAACATTCAAGAAATGTGTCATTTCAGTCCAAAAAATTAACCCAGTTAAAAAACTCATAACTCAGTTATCCCAGGTACGTAACTGACACATAAAGTATAGGGACGAAAATGGCACATAACTTCAAGAACTTTTTATTTTTTATTTTTTATAATTTCTTTTTATTATTATTATTATTATCATATATTCACACAGCTAGAGAGAAGCAATTGGTACCAAGTACAGGTACCGAATTTCCCGTACAAATTATTTTCGGTACCAATTTGGTACCCACTTTTTGGCATTTTCGGTTCAGTACAAGTATTTTACTGAATCTTACCTTTAAATACAGGTATCATACCGGTATGTACTGTACCGAACATTTTCAATACCAGTACTGAGCTCATCCCTACACCCATACACACAGTCTCTTTTATCCCCCACCACATCATCACCACCGCCACCGCTACCACCACCAAACAACCATCACCACCATAGCCACCATTGAACCGTATCGAGATAGGGAGCTGTTATGATCTAACGTGGGTTTGATGTTTTTTTTATAGGTGGTGGTTGTCTGGTGGTGGCGGCAGGGGTTGTGGTGGTGGTGATGTAGAGAAAGGGTCAAAGAGATTGTGTGTAAGGCTGAGCTTGGTACCGGTATCGAAAATCGCCAAATATGGGTACCGCCACCGGTACCTAAAATATTGGGTATGGTACCGGTATTTGAAGGTAATATTCGGTAAAATCCCAGTACCGAATCGAATGTACAGGTACCAAAAAACACAAAAGTTGGTATCAAATCGGTACCGAAAATAATTCGGTACCGATACCCGGTACCAATGCTCATCCCTAACTACATGTAATAATAGTAATAAAAAAGAAATTTAAAAATAAAAAAATACATGAAGTTATGTGTCATTTTCGTCCCTATACCTTATGTGCTATTTACGTCAATGGGATAACTGAGTTATGAAACTGGGTTAGTGTTTTGACTGAAATGGCACGTTTCGGGAAAGTCATGGAGGAAAATTGTACAATTTTAAAATTTGGCCGGGGACGTAAATGACACTTAACTCTTTTTAATGTTAACTAGTATTTAGGACCCCGCTTTGCGGTGGAGCCATTAATCGAACAAAAAGTAGACATAAATACATTGAACCACATACTTTAATTGCGGTGTTAACTTGCAAAGTTTACCCAACACGTACAACATATAAAAGAATAACTATGTCGACTTAGACCTTGTGCGTTGCGATGTGAAAAGTATAGAGGACCTAAGTTGAAAGTAGAAAACATTGGGGTTAGAAACGAAAAAGAATTTGTGACAAATTTGTACTTGCAAAGTATGAGGTTAAAAGTAAACAAAAGTCAAAGAAAAAAGTAAAAAAAAATATCAAAGCAAAATGTGTGACAACTCGCATTTTTGGGTAATTACCGTCAACTTATCCTATTTGCATCTTTATAAATTGTTGAATGTCTATACTTTTTATCACATGTGTAAATTATAAAACAAGAACCAATACAAACTAGTGGGGCTAGTTTGGTACATACTTGAAGTTTCAAGTTTTGAAACACCGGGGACTTGTTTGTCATAATACAAAATTAGTTAGGGTAACTTGCTACCCAAGTTGTAGGAGGTTAATACATGGAGGACGAATTGTGTAAGTACGTAAAACAATTATCAATATAACACCCAACCCTAGAACCGTCCCCTCCACATAACCTGCGACTTCTGTCCCTCGACTCTTCTCTGGTCGACGACACCCAGCACCCACGAAGCTTCTCTCAGCTTCTCATTCTTCTCGCGATCTCAATCTATCTCTTAGTAACCTATCTTTGCCTCACCTTTAGTTCATATGCACGTATATATAACTTGAAGTTCTTGACTAAGATTGATTGATTTCATGATTTCTTGAATACATGCAAACTAAGGTTGTTTAGAGTCACATTCTTGACAACATATTAAGTTTGTTGATTAGTAGTTTGCGTATACATGCATGTATAGGGCTAGGGTTTCGGTTCGTTATGTGATCTTGATGGAAACTTGTTGTTAAATCTGACGTCTTTAAATGTATTACCTGTTAGCAGCAGAAAAGTTTGATAAAATCATCATAAAAACATTTTTGTAAACTGTTGTGAACAAACAACTTCTGCACAGAAACTTAAGCCAACTTGTACCAGCGGTTTCTTGGCCAAAACATAACAATATCGAATGGTTCTTGAGTAAAACGAAGTCAATGAAATAGCTTTCAAACCCCACTGATTTCATATTTACTCGACAAGTTTAGGTCAACCAAAAGATTAAAACAGAAACACAGGTGCAGGCTGCGTTTTTCTGCAGAAATTGCAGTCCACTACGAAAGTCATAACTTGGTCTATAGTAGGAGTTAATACTTGAAATTTTTACTGTAGATAGTGTCACACCCCAAAAACGTCGCAGTAGAAATACAAACGTGGCGGTGACGGAGGTTAGTATCCATAAATATCTTAATAGATGATGCATTGTTTATTTTAGACATACACTTATTTAAAACATGACTTTAGAGTTTAAAGTTCGAATAAAGCCCACAATTACAACATAGTTGTCTTGATCCTTATGGATCCAAATACACACGGTCCCAAATTAGTTTTAAAAGTTGTCCAAAACATTTTTAAACACGACAAGCATCACTACCACAAGATATGCCAAAACCCCGAAGCCGAACTCATGTACCTGAAGAACACGTAAAAATCAAGTGTCAACACAATGGAGGGTGAGTTCACATATCCAAATTCGTTACAATTTGTATAAGGGAAAACTTTCTTCTTATAGATTTTCAGTGATTTAAACATCCATATATGTTTAAGAAAGTTAATTTTATTTCCTTTATAAAATCCATGGGTGATTCGTCCGAAGTGGTTTATAAAAAGAAAATAATCACCGATGAAAATTGATACCCATGGTTTCAATATTAACTTCCGTCATTCTTTCAGTTTCGTAAGTTTGCAAGACGTTGCAAGCTATATATTAGATTGAGGTTCTAATCAATACTAGATAATTATAGAATACAATTCGTCGCTATGTGGACTAGAGGTACCGGTTGTTAGGGGAGGATTTCCTAATGAACTGTGATCCTCAAGTGTTATCCTATTTGGTGATCCTTACTTCTGTGACAAATAGTGATCCTCAGAAGTACTTCAGGATCAGGATCATGGATCATCCTAAGGATCCTTATACTAACGATTGTTCACTTTGAATTCGGTATTGTTTTGCAGGAGTACCGGCTTGGACTTGGTCATGGCGATATTCCTGGAGCATATTCCCTTCAATTCTGCACGTGCTTGACCATTGTGAACGTTGTGGAGAACGTGGGGAGAAGGCACGAAATGCGGATAGTTAGTTAGGGTAGATATTTTCTATTTTTAAAGGGGATAGCGAGCTATTTTCAGAACACTTGGCTAATTTTGGCTACACACACTCGTACAACTGCACTCATCAGCTTACAGCAAAACACTTAGCAATTTTCATACATTTCTACACGATACACTATAGTGATCCTTGTACCTAGCTCGCTATCATCCGAAGTTGTAAAATAATTATTGTTTAATTTGAGTTGGTGATCGGTAGTTTCCATCACCCGAGGTTTTTTATGCCGGAGATCATTCATTGATCAAGGGCTTTTTCCTCGTACAAATCTTTGTGTCACTTGTGCAATTCATTTCTGAGTGATCCTCATTGTTGTTTACCAATTCAAGCATCATACCCCGTAACAGAGAGTTTGGTTGCATTATCCTAGTCTGATTTTTCACAAAAACAGTTTGGCGCCCACCGTGGGGCCATTGGTGCTTCATCCATAAAGATTCTCATTCTCGTGATCATTTCGGTTCATTGCATCCAAGCAGATGGCTTCATCATCAAAGAATACTTCCACTGCGATGTCTGCAGTCAATTCATCTCAGGGCATTCCACCTTTGCCTCCACCACCTTCTGGACCTCAGAAGAATGCCGAGAAGAAACCAACTCCTATTTTCTCAAAACCTCCAACTTCTTCTGCTTCTTATACTCCTACTACTAGTGACATGTTTACTCTAATTTTGCAGATGAAGGAGCATATACAGCAGCAGGATAAGACCAACGAAAGGATTCTTAGAGAAATCGGAGACCTCAAGAAACAAAAGAGATCGGCAGAAGATCATTCCCCACTAATGCCCAGATCTTTGAATTTCGATACTCGGTGATAACTTCCCAGCCTTTAGTGGTTCCAGACGTTCAATATGTGGGAGGACCAAAAGGAGTGCACTACGGATCATCAGCAATGACTCAAGCATCAGGTTCATACTTCCAGCCAGCAGGATCCCATCCTCAGCATATAGGATCCTTCGCAAGCTCAGGAAGATACCCAGGAGCGCAGCAGGTTCAAGGATCCTTCTATGTCCAAGGATCCTCCTAGGTTCAAGGATCCTCCTATGTCCCAGGATCCTCGCAGGTTCAAGGATCCTCCCAGGTTCAAGGATCCTCCTATGTTCCAGGACCCTCGCAGGTTCAAGGATCCTCCCAGCTTCAAGGATCCTCTCAGTTTCATGGATCCTTCCAGATGCCGGGATCCTTAAGGAGTTTGCAATCAGGGAGTTCAGATATCCATCAGGGAGATTTTATTCCAATGCAGACCATTACTTCTACTGGTCCTTTGATCATCCCGGAGTCTCAACAATATGGATTCACATCCACTCTTCCTAATTTGAATCCAATGGGAGGTAACACTTTCAATAATTCTCATACCACTAACCATGGCCTTATGCAAGATACAGGTATCAATCATGCCATGGCCAGAGAATTGCAAAAGTTAAAGGATATGATATCAAGTGTCCCAAGAGTGGTCAAGCCAATCCCGGAGATTGCAGATTTGGAGCCATAAGATATCTCGTTTTGCACCACCAATCTGTGATGCTGAGATACCCAAGAGGTTCCACGTGCCAACTATGAAGTTGTATGATGGTTCAACAGATCCTGAAGAACACATAGCACAATACAGGGAAAGGATGGAGATCAATCCCATCCCAGAAAGGTTAAAGGAAGCATGTCTGTGCAAGGGATTTGGATCCACTCTTACTGGATCAGCTCTTAAATGGCTGCTAAGTCTTCCCCCTTACTCTATTACCTCATTTGCTAATCTAGTTAACCTATTTAATAATCAGTTTTCTTGTAGTAGAAAATTTGAGCGTTTAACTAGTGATCTATATAGGATAACCCAGGGTCATAATGAATCATTAAGGGATTATATCACTAAATTTAGTAAAGAATCCTTAGACATTACTAACCTGGATATAGCCACGGCTGTTGAGGCCTTTAAAATGGGATTGCTTAGGGATTCATTGTTCTATGATGACCTTGTTATGACACCATGGAGGAACCTAGATGAGGTAAGAACCCGGGCACTCAGGTTCATCCGGCTAGAGGATGATAAGAGAATCCAAGAGAGATTAGCAGGATCCTCAAAACAAGAAAAGCAAGGATCCTCGTTCAAGAACAACAAATTCAGATCCTATAACAAATCTGATAACCAGAATGTGCATGCTGTTGATGAAGAAGAGGATGACAAGGATTATCCTCCAATTTCTGAATATTGTTTTTCTGTTGATAACAATGAACTAATCCTTGCGATGCAGAATTTAGGTGATAAAGCTAGATGGCCCAGGAAAAATGACAGACCAGCTGCAACTAAAGATAAGTCAAAGTGGTGTGCATACCATGAAGACTTTAGGCATCTCACAGAAGAATGCATTGCACTGAGAAAAGAAATTGGATACTTGTTGAGCAAGGGGCACTTGACAGAATTATTGGGGAGAAAGAAGTCAAGGACTCAGGATCCTGAAAGGATCCCGGAGAAAGCTCCTGCCCCTCCAGCGGATGCACAAGTTATAAACTTTATTTCTAGAGGATCAGACATTTGTGGAACATCCTTCTCAGCAGCTAAAAGGCATGCAAAGGAAACCAAGATGGATAATGGAGATAGACCCATCCGAACATCCAGTGTCTCCGAAGGAAAAGTCATAACTTTTGATGAGGATGATCGTGTTGACATTCAGGATCCTCATCACGATGGTTTGGTTATCACTCTTTTTATATCTAACCATTTTGTCCGCAGGATCCTTATAGACGGAGGAAGCTCTGTGAACATTATCCAGCTTGATGTTCCTAAAAAGATGAATATTCCTGAATCCGATATCATACCAAGATCCTCTGTGCTCGTGGGATTCAGTGGCGAGGCTAAGAATACTCTGGGGGACATTAAACTCCCAATTCATATTGAAGGGCTGCATTCTTATCAGAAATTTTGTGTTATTGACTGTTTATCTTGTTGTAATGTTATCCTTGGCAGGCCTTGGATACATGACATGAATGTGTGAAGCTCCCTAGTCGCTGGGGAATAGTGAAGATTGATGGTGATCAGCAGGAGGCTAAGAACTGCTATACTTCATCAATGAAACCAGCCTCAAAGTCAAGGGAGCAATAGCAATCAAAGTATCCTTCAAGGGATGTCTTGGAGGCAAGAGAGCAGGATGTAGTAGAAATCCTTATGGATCCTGATGATCCTGAATCTAAGGTCTATATAGGATCACGGATCCTTGGCGAAGTGAAAGAAGACCTCATATCCTTCCTCAAAAGGAGGAAAACTACCTTTGCATGGAAACACGAAGATATGACAGGTATATCTAAAGATATAATCACTCACAAACTTGGCATTGACAGGTCATTCAAACCAATCCATCAAAAGAGGAGGAAGTTTGCACCAGAAAGAAATGCCATTATCCAGGAAGAGGTAGAGAAATTGCTCCGAGCAGGTATGATTATAGAAGTCAAGTATCCAAGATGGTTGGCCAATGTGGTTGTTGTTCAAAAGAAAAACAGAAAGTGGAGGGTATGTGTCGATTTTACTGATTTAAATAAGGCATGTCCCAAGGATCCTTTCCCATTACCCCACATTGACTCCATGGTGGATGCAACCGCGGGTCATGAACTGTTAACTTTTATGGATGCTTCATCTGGATTTCAACAAATTCAGATGGAACCATCTGATCAAGAGGATACAGCCTTTATGACTCCAACTGGTATATACTGTTATATTGCTATGCCATTTGGACTAAGGAATGCAGGTGCAACTTATCAAAGGCTGGTGAATATGATGTTCAAGGATCAGATTGGACAAACTATGGAGGTTTATGTTAGGGCAGGATTTTAATGACCTGTGATCCTTACATGATATCCTAACGAGTGATCCTTGTTTCTTTGGCAGATAGTGATCCTCAGAAGAGCTTCAGGATCTGGATCATGGATCATCCTAAGGATCCTCATACTAACGATTGTTCTCTTTATATTTAATGTTGTTTTGCAGGAATTACGAGTTGGACCTGGTCTTGGCAACGTTATTAAGGAATCTTTCACGCTAATTTCGCACATACATAACCAGAAATAGACGTTGTGGAGAATATGGAAACTTAGCACAAATTACGGGCATTTAGTTAGGCTAAATTTACTTCTGTTTCTAAAGGGGTAACGAGCTAGTAGTTAGGTGACTTACCTAAATTCAACCACACACACTTATATAAAGGGCACTCTCAAGCATTCGGAGGACACAACACATTTCTTACACACTCTAGCATACTACACCATAGTGATCCTTGTACCTAGCTCGTTAGCATCCAAAGTTGTAAACATTGTTTATTATATTGAAGTTTGGTGATCGGTAGTTTCCATCACCCGAGGTTTTTTATGCCGGAGATCATTCATTGATCAAGGGCTTTTTCCTCGTATAAATCCTTGTGTCACTTGTGCAATTTACATTTAAGTAATCCTTTACTTTATCCATCACCACAAGCATCATTCCCCGTTAACAAAGAGTTTGGTTGCATTATCCTTGTGTGATTTTTGACCAAAACAGTTTGGCGCCCACCGTGGGGCAATTGGTGCTTCATTCATAAAAAAGTTTCCCATTGCTGATCATTCCGGATCATTGCATACATGGCTTCATCGTTGAAGAATACCTCTACAGCGATGTCTACAGTCAATTCATCTCAGGGTATTCCACCTTTGCCTCCACCACCTGCTGGATCTCAGAAAAATGATGAGAAGAGACCTACTCCCATTTTCTCTAAAACTCCATCTTCTTCTGCTCCAATTTCTTCTGCTCCAACTTCTTCTGCTCCCAGTACTAGTGATATATTTACTTTGATTTTGCAGATGAGGGATCGTATTCAGCGGCAGGATGAAACTAATGACAGGATCCTTGAGGAAATCAGAGATCTCAAAAGACAGAAGAAAACGACAGAGGATCATTCTCCACTGATGCCCAAATCTTTGGATTTTGATACTCCGATGATTACTTCTCAGCCATCAGAGGTCCCAGACATTCAACATGTGGGTGGATCAAGAGGAGTACACTTCGGCTCAGCAATAGTGACTCAGGCATCAGGTTCATATTTCCAGCCAGCAGGATCCTATACTCAGCATATGGGATCCTTCATGAATTCAGGAGCCTACTCAGGAGCACAGCAGGTTCTAGGATCCTCCTTTGTTCCAGGATCATCCCAGGTTCAAGGATCCTCCTTTGTTCCAGGATCATCCCAGGTTCAAGGATCCTCCTTTGTTCCAGGATCATCCCAGGTTCAAGGATCCTCCTTTGTTCCAGGATCATCCCAGGTTCAAGGATCCTCCTTTGTTCCAGGATCATCCCAGGTTCAAGGATCCTCCTTCATTCCAGGATCATCCCAGGTTCAGGGATCCCTCCAGATGCCAGGATCCTTGAAGAGTTTGCAAACAGGAAGTTCAGATGTCCATCAAGGAGATTTTATTCCAATGCAGACCATTGCTTCCACTGGTCCCTCCATCATCCCAGAGTCCCAGCAATATGGATTCATATCCAGTATTCCTAACTTGAACCCAATGGGAGGTAACACTTTTAATAATTCTCTTACCACTAACCATGGATTCATGCAGGATGCAGGTATCAACCATGCTATGGCTAAAGAACTGCAGAAACTGAAGGATATGATATCAAGTGTTCCAGGGGTGGTCAAACCTATCCCGGAGATTGCAGATGGAAGCCATAAGGTATCTCATTTTGCACCACCAATTTGTGATGCTGAGATACCCAAAAGATTCCATATTCCAACTATGAAGCTATATGATGGTTCAACGGATCCTGAGGAACACATAGCACAATACAGGGAAAGGATGGAGATCAATCCGATTCCAGAAAGGTTAAAGGAAGCGTGCCTATGCAAGGGATTTGGATCCACTCTTACTGGATCAGCTCTCAAATGGCTGCTAAGTCTTCCCCCTTACTCTATTACTTCGTTTGCTAACCTAGTTAACTTATTCAATAATCAATTTTCTTGTAGCAAAAAATTTGAACGTTTGACTAGTGATTTATATAGGATAACTCAAGGTCATAATGAATCATTAAGGGATTATATAACCAAATTTAGTAAAGAATCCTTGGACATTCCCAACTTGGATATAGCCACGGCTGTTGAGGCCTTCAAGATGGGGTTGCTTAGGGATTCATTATTCTATGATGATCTTGTTATGACACCATGCAGGAACCTAGATGAAGTAAGGACTCGGGCACTCAGGTTCATCCGACTAGAGGATGACAAAAGGATCCAGGAGAGACAAGTAGGATCCTCAAAACAAGAAAAGCAAGGATCCTCTTTCAAAAGCAACAAATTCAAATCCTATAATAGAACTGACAACCAGAATGTGCATGCTGTTGACCAAGAAGAAGATGATGAGGATTATCCTCCGATTTCTGAATATTGTTTTTCCGTTGATAACCATGAACTAATCCTTGCAATGCAGAATCTCGGAGAAAAAGCTAGATGGCCCAGAAAAAATGACAAACCAGCTGCAACTAAAGACAAATCAAAGTGGTGTGCATACCATGAGGATTTTGGGCATTTAACAGAGGAATGCATCGCATTGAGAAAGGAAATTGGATATCTGCTGAGCAAGGGACATTTAAAAGAGTTGTTGGGAAGAAAAAAGCCAAGGACTCAGGATCCTGAAAGGATCCCTGAAAAAGCTCCAGCTCCTCCGGCAGATGCACAAGTGATAAACTTTATTTCTGGTGGGTCAGACATCTGTGGTACATCCTTTTCAGCAGCTAAAAGGCATGCAAAGGAAGCTAAAATGGATAACGGAGAAAGATCTATTCGAACATCAAGTGTCTCAGAAGGAAAAGTGATAACCTTTGATGAAAGTGATCGCGTTGATATCCAGGATCCTCATCATGCTAGTTTAGTTATTACTCTCTTTAATTCTAACCATTTTGTCCGCAGGATCCTTATTGACGAAGGAAGCTCAGTAAACATTATCCAGCTTGATGTTCTGAAGAAAATGGGTATCCCAGAATCAGATATCACACCAAGATCCTCCGTGCTTGTAGGATTTAGTGGAGAAACTAAGAGAACCATGGGGGACATCAAACTCCCAATTTATGTGGAAGGATTACATAATTACCAAAAATTTTGTGTTATTGACTGTTTGTCTTGTTGTAATGTTATCCTTGGCAGGCCCTGGATACACGATATGAAGGCAGTCCCATCCACCTACCATCAATGTGTGAAGCTCCCTAGCCCTTGGGGAATAGTCAAGATCGATAGTGATCAGCAGGAGGCTAAGGATTGTAACACATCATCAATGAAACCAGCCTCGAAATCAAGGGAGCAATACCAATTAAAGTATCCTCCAAGGAGTGTCTTGGAGGCAAGGGAGCAGGATGTGGACGAAATCCTGATGGATCCTGATGATCCTGAATCCAAAATCTATGTCGGATCAGGGATCCTTGGCAAGATGAAAGAAGACCTTGTATCCTTCCTCAAAAGAAGAAAATCTACCTTTGCATGGAAACATGAGGATATGACAGGTATATCTAAGGATATTATCACTCATAAACTTGGCATTGACAGGTCATTCAAACCAATCCATCAAAAAAGGAGGAAGTTTGCACCAGAAAGAAATACCATTATCCAGGAAGAGGTAGAAAGATTGCTACGAGAAGGTATGATTAAAGAAGTAAAATATCCAAGATGGCTGGCCAATGTGGTTGTTGTTCAAAAGAAAAATGGAAAGTGGAGGGTATGTGTCGATTTCACTGATTTAAATAAGGCATGTCCCAAAGATCCTTTCCCATTACCCCACATTGACTCCATGGTGGATGCAACGGCGGGTCATGAACTGTTAACCTTTATGGATGCTTCATCTAGATTCCAACAAATTCAGATGGAACCATCTGACCAAGAGGATACGGCTTTTATGACCTCAACCGGTTTATATTGTTATATTGCTATGCCGTTTGGGTTAAGGAATGCAGGTGCAACATATCAAAGACTGGTGAATATGATGTTCAAGGATCATATTGGAAAGACTATGGAGGTATACATAGATGATATGGTGGTGAAGTCCATAAAAGCTGAGGATCACCTAAGAGACTTAGAAGAAGCATTTGATATCCTTGACAGATATAACATGAAGCTTAATCCTTCAAAATGTCACTTTGGTGTAAAGGCAGGTAAATTCTTAGGATATATGGTAACCAAGAGGGGCATTGAAGCAAGTCCGGAACAAATCAAAGCATTGGTGAATATCAAATCTCCTGCCAACGCTAGGGATGTGCAAAGGCTAACAGGCAGGATAGCAGCTTTAAACAGATTTATATCTAAATCCTCGAAAAAGTGTAAAGAATTCTATGATATCCTAAGAAAAAACAAGAAATTCGAATGGACTGAGAAGCATGAGAGTGCTTTACAAGCCCTCAAAGAATACCTGTCCTCAGCTCCAGCGTTGATGAAACCAGAAAAAGGAGATGTGTTATCCTTATATCTTGCGGTATCCTCAAAAGCAGTAAGTGCAGTCCTTGTTAAGGATCATGAAGGTACACAATATCCTGTCTATTATGTAAGTAAGAGTTTACTTGATGCTGAATCCAGGTATTCACACCTTGAAAAACTTATTCTTGCACTAATTATGGCATCTACTAAACTAAGACATTATTTTGAAACCCATGTTATTGTTGTTAGAACTAATTTTCCAATTAAGAATGTCCTCAGGAAACCAGAGATGTCCGGAAGGATGGCTAAGTGGGCAGAAATGTCACACCCTGGCTTTGCGGAAGCGTGGTTAATTTGGTGTGACTTCTTAATACCATAGCTTAATCATAACAAGCTATATGAATTAAAAATATGCAAGATCATCCATTAAAAATAAATTAGTAAAACATTGTCTTAACGGGTTAACACCCAACAACCATAACTTGTCTAAACATTACAAATGCAAACTTAACATAAACATGATTCAAGGACTGTGACTTGTCCAGGAAAGAGTCACAAGCCTCGAACCCTGGATGACCTCGGGCCTAATGCAGCGGAAAACAAGCCATACCGCGCCAGATCGTTAATTTCCTGAAATACATGTAAGTTGAAAAATCAACAATAATGTTGAGCGAGTTCATGCGAAAGTGCGTAAACAAACCTTTATCTTTATCAAAAACCTGGTATGTAGCAAATAAGGAAAAAGAGATCACCAATGGTTTGCAAGGCCATTGATATGTGTGAAGTGCAAGTAGGGATGACTCAAACCTAGCGGATTTATGCGTCGGGCACTAAGTCACCCCGAGGTCCGTTATGCTGGACCTGGGGTTGGGCTCGCTACACCCAGATAGATCTACCGCTCCTGTCCCTCGGTCCTACTACGAGGATTAATGGCCTCAAGTTGTGCCTACCCACTCACATGATCTGAGTAACAAACCTCCTTACGCTAACCATACCATGTATAAACATATTCATAGTCATTGTAACATGTATTTCACCCCCGCAGTTTATAAAACTGAAAATAGTTAAGAGAAAAGGGGGACATGAACTCACAGTGAGTGCGTCACAATACCAAGTAATCCAAATATCCAACTGCTGCGCAACGACCTACATGTGCTAATTCTATTAGACGGATGGCCGTGCTTTAGCTTCATAGTTTACATTTTCGGGAAACAGTTAGACAACCGTTCCGTGTATATACTTGGTATTTACTTTCCTTCCCAAGGATGGGGGATTTAATACATGCGCGTTTATAATATTAAGTCTCACTTAATATATTTTATTTCTCATTCCAAAATATAATTATTTTTCTCAAAAATAATATATTTTCTTTTTTTTTCATAATACTTTCCAAAATAATACGTTGACAACATATGCGTTTATGAATATTTCCGTATAAGGCGTAAGTTACGTTTTGGCGATTTAGTGGTAATAGTAATTACCGTTGTAACTTATATGTTTGTCGTGTAGGCGTTGGTATTATTTTGGGTTCGACAAAGTTAGTAAATATTATTCTTACCCTAAAAATAATATTTATACATTTTCACAAAATAATCATAAACAGTGTTGTGAAAAATATATTTATCGAATAAATATTTATCACGTTTATTTTTGTGAAAATCCCACCTCCGAATATTTGTGATAAAGTCATGGCGAAATCTATTTTGTAAACATTTCAAAAATAACTCTAACACTTGTAAATAATTCTAAGTGTTAGATTTTAGAAAATTTCGCCAGAGTTTCCCCTGTAACTGGAGGTGGCCACGCTTTCAAGCGTATCATTTTCTTTTACAAAATCATTTCAACAATTCTTCAAATCAACCAAATCAATTTCCGATACTTCAAACTAGTTTCAACACATTAAACTCGTAGACTAGTATGTAAAATCACATTATTACATGAACTTGTAGTTTTTCTAAAACTATTGTGTAGATCTCGTTACATTTAGTGGATCTATGTATAAAATAGTTTAGTCTTGCAAAAACCCCGTTTTTGGAACAAATCACTCTTTACAACTTCCCGACAATTTTTATAAAAATTGTTATTTTGTCGGATCTTTCGTTTCACAAGTGTTCATACACTTGTAGTTTATAAAAATCACCTTTGTAAACATGTTATCCAACTTATATAAAAACATGATTTTCTCGACACTTGGTTCTACGAATGTACCACTTATACATACGTAGATCGGCTCGTTTTAAATACCATTTTACATGTCAAAACACTTTTACACAAGTTCATGTTTCCCGTGTGGTGGAGTTTCACCTTTTCACCCTTGTACAAAAGAAACAAGTGTATGTCAAGATCCGGGATCTTAACAAAGTCGGGTTAAACGATGATAAGAGCCACCACATCGTAGATCGGGTCTCTACAATCAACATATTCAAATACTACGACATTTACACAAGACGTGACCTTTTATCCAACGATTTTCATGTTTTAGTAGACTTTTTAGATTCAAAAGGTGGGTTACCGACTTTTAACCGTTAAAAATCCTTTTAACCACTTTAGATATGTTCAAGAACAAGTTTTAAATGTTATACCTCTAGCTCGGGGCTAGGGAAGAATCTAGTCGAAAATGGCATGGATAAAAGCAAATGCACGTGGTCCTCCAACTTCCGTTTGCTTCCGGCTTCCTTATGCGTGATCCCCGACACTAGTATATGCTTGGAATGGCAAGACACGAACTCGAAAATGGATGGATGGTGGTGGGTATGTTCGGCCGAGAGGGAGGGGGCAAGAGGGAGAGAGAGTGATGTTGGTTTGTGTGTGAGTCTTGTGTGTGTGTGTGTGTGGTATTTATAGAGAAATTTAGCTCCATCGTCCAACGGTTTCAAGCTCTAGATATCCACGAACTCAAATAAAATAATAAAAAGTTGTACTCCCCTTGTCCTTACTAGTTGGCCGATCCCATTAGGGGGGGGGGGATATCCGGTTGGGTCTTGATCGTTCAGTTAGAGTTTAGTTACTTTAAGTCGGTTACTTTTAGGGATTAACCCCGTTAGTTGTTTAATGCGTTATAAAGCGGGTGTTAGGGTAATCAGGGACCCTAACTGGCTCAGAAAAAGGCTAATAATATTTTTGGCAATATTTTTATGTTCCGGGTATAGTCCGGTTGTTCGGTCGGATAGTAATCCGTTAAAGTGCTTAAGTAATCCTTTAAGCGTTGTAAATAATATTTTTAGCGACACAATTTATTCTGCAAAGTGTCAAGAATAATTCCTCATGTTTTGGCACTTTATTAATTAGCTAGAAGCTAGTGTGTTGATAAAAGTGCTGTGTTTTGTGCTTAAAATACGTTTTTGGCACATCCAATCTCTGTATCTTATTCCTAGAGACGCAATTATACAACCCTTGTACTCCTACACACACTACGGGTGTAGTAAAATATTTCTGGCTCATACAGGCCTTTAGAGGCAGTGTCTGCCTGATGCTGGCTATATCAGCATGTTCAATAGGTTATCCGTTCAAATGCTACTGTGCTTTTGTGCATCATGTTTGTCACTAGAGTTCAGTAAGTAATAATGTAGTGACGGAAATATCAAAGTATGATGCAGATAGGTACAAGTATCAACAATCAAGTAGCAGTTTATCAGAAATCTCAGTTAAGCACAGTAATTAGGCAACAACTAATAGTTAATTAAGTCGTACGGATACCTGGTTTAGTGAGGGTTGTCACATTCTCCCCCCGTTAAATAAATTTCGTCCCGAAATTTTAAATTCTGCTTGTAGAAGCAGGGTTCTCAAGGAATAAGTGAGGGTATTTCTCTTTCATTCGGTCTTCACGCTCCCAGGTGAACTCAGGACCATGTCTAGCATTCCAGCGAACCTTGACGAGCTTGACACTGCTCTGGCGGGTCTTGTTTACTTTCCAATCCGTGACCTCGACAGGTTCTTCAACGAAGTGGAGCGTGTCATCAACATGAATTTCGTCGGTAGGAATGGCAACGTTAACTTGAGTTGGACTTCTCTTCAGATTGGATACATGAAATGTATCGTGAACATTATTCAGCTCGGCAGGTAGATCCAACTTGTATGCTACGGTCCCAATTCTTTCCAAAACCTTGAAAGGACCAATGTAGCGCGGATTCAACTTCCCACGCTTCCCAAAGCGTGCCACACCCTTCCAGGGTGATACCTTCAACAAAACCATATCCCCAACCTCAAACTCTTGAGGTTTCCTTTTCAGATCTGCGTAGGTCTTCTGACGGTCACGAGCCGCACTAATGCGATCTCGGATTTGCGTAATCTTATCTGTAGTTTCCTGAACTACATCGGGACCTACCAATTGTCTATCACCTGCGTCAGACCAACAGAGTGGCGACCTGCACTTGCGCCCATATAACGCTTCAAATGGCGCGGCACCAATACTGGTGTGGTAGCTGTTGTTGTATGAAAATTTAACCAGGGGTAAATGCTTATCCCAGCTACCGCCTAAATCCATCACACATGCTCTCAGCATGTCCTCCAACATCTGAATCGTCCGCTCACTTTGGCCGTCGGTCTGCGGGTGAAAGGCTGTGCTCATATTCAGCTTTGAGCCAAAAGCTTCCTGGAAGGATTGCCATATCCTCGATACGAACCTCCCGTCTCTATCAGAAATAATTGAGAGAGGTACTCCATGGCGTGTAACAATCTCTCTCATGTAGATTTCAGCCAATTTGCTTGTATGATCCTTCTCGCGGATAGGCAAGAAGTGTGCTGACTTTGTTAAGCGATCCACTATCACCCAGATAGTGTCATGGCCTTTTGGCGTTCTTGGCAACTTCGTAATAAAATCCATGGAGATTTCTTCCCACTTCCACTGGGGAATTTTCGGTTGCTACAGAAGTCCCGAAGGCTTCTGGTATTCCGCCTTAACTTTGGCGCAAGTTAAACATTTGCTCACGTAAATAGCAACATCGCCTTTCATCCTAGGCCACCAGTAATAATCCTTAAGATCCTGGTACATCTTATCCGCTCCAGGGTGGATAGAGTACCGTGACTTGTGAGCTTCTTCAAAGATAACCTCTCTTAAACCACCAAACAGAGGAACCCAAATCCTTTTCCCAAAACACAATGTTCCTTCCCTGTTTGGCACCAACATCTTCTCCATCCCACGGAGATATTCTTCCTCAAGGTTTCCCTCCTTGAGAGCTTCCTTCTGTGCTGCACGAACGCGTGAGGAAAGGTCGGTTTGAATTATCATTTCCATAGCCCTAACCCTTATGGGCTTGATTCTCTCTTTACGACTTAGGGCATCAGCGACCACATTCGCCTTCCCTGGATGATACTTGATCTCGCAGTCGTAATCGTTCAACAACTCGACCCATCGTCTTTGCCTCATATTCAACTCCTTCTGATTGAATATATGCTGGAGGCTTTTGTGATCTGTGAAGATTGTACACTTTGTACCGTAAAGGTAGTGTCTCCAGATCTTCAAAGCAAAGACCACTGCGCCTAGCTCCAAATCATGAGTGGTATAGTTCTTTTCGTGCACCTTTAGTTGGCGTGATGCATAGGCGATAACCTTTTGACATTGCATCAACACACAACCCAATCCTTGACGCGATGCGTCGCAGTATACCACGAAATCGTCAGTGCCTTCTGGTAGAGCTAATATTGGCGCGTTGCAAAGCTTATCCTTCAATATCTGAAACGCTTCATCCTGTTTGATTCCCCAATCAAACTTCTTATCTTTCTGCGTGAGGAGTGTCAATGGTTGGGCGATCTTTGAAAAGTTCTCGATGAACCTTCGATAATAGCCAGCCAAACCCAAGAATTGCCGAATCTCGGTTGGCGTCTTTGGCGTTTCCCAATCTTTGATCGCCTCGATCTTGGTTGGGTCCACATGGATTCCATCTCCATTCACCACGTGCCCAAGGAATTGCACCTCCCGTAGCCAAAACTCACACTTAGAGAACTTGGCGTACAACTGTTCTTTCTTTAGCAGCTCCAGAATGGCTCTAAGATGCTGCTCGTGCTCAGCCTTTGTCTTCGAATAAATCAAGATGTCGTCGATGAATACAATCACAAACTTATCCAAGTATGGCTTACAAACTCGGTTCATCAAATCCATGAACACTGCAGGTGCGTTTGTTAATCCAAATGGCATAACGAGAAACTCGTAGTGTCCATATCGAGTTCTGAAAGCTGTCTTCGGAATACTCTCTTCCTGTATCCGTAGCTGATGGTATCCAGATCGAAGATCGATATTTGAATAGAAGCTTGAACCTTGAAGTTGGTCGAACAGATCATCGATTCTTGGCAGGGGATACCTATTCTTGATTGTCAGCTTGTTCAACTCTCTGTAGTCAATACACATCCGAAAACTACCGTCCTTCTTCTTCACAAACAAAACTGGAGCTCCCCAAGGCGAGAAGCTTGGTCGGATAAAACCCTTGTCTAACAACTCTTGAAGTTGTGTTGACAGTTCCTGCATCTCAGACGGAGCGAGTCTATAAGGTGCCTTAGCCACAGGCGCAGCGCCTGGAACTAAGTCGATGCGAAACTCCACTTGCCTTTGAGGTGGCAAGCCAGGCAAGTCTTCTGGAAAGACTTCTGGGTATTCCCTCACGACAGGGATGTCTTCGATCTTCGGCTCAGCAGCCTTTTTATCTACAATGTGTGCTAGAAAAGCAACACATCCTTTCCTCAAACACTTCCTTGCTTTCAGGCAGCTAATCATCCTTAACGGCGTCTCACGCTTCTCCCCATGAACAACAATGGTCTCACCATCATCGGTCGGGATACGAACAATCTTCTCGTGGCAAACTATCTCTGCCTTGTTACTCGATAACCAATCCATTCCTACCACCACGTCGAAGCTTCCCAACTGGACTGGTAGTAGATCGAGAGCAAACTCACGCTCTCCCAGCTCAATTACGCAACCTCGAATTACCTCGTTAGCTTCTACTAACTTCCCATTCGCTAATTCGATCGAGTATGGAATATCTAACTTACTAGCGACTAAGCCAAGTATGTTCTTAACGATACGAAGCTATAATCGGCACCAGTATCAAACAAAACGGATGCATAGCGTTGGTTTACAGGGAACGTACCAGTGACAACGTTGGGATCCTGGCGCGCTTCCCTGGCTTCCATATTAAACACTCTTCCGCGTGCCTGAGTTAATTCTGGGCAATTCTTCTTGAAATGCCCTTGATCTCCACAATTGAAACATCCGGGCCTCTGCCCGTTCCCACCATTGTTTCCAGCTTGATGGTTTCCCTGGTTCCGATTCATGGCGCCTGCTTGGTTAGCATTGTTGGCACGGTTTCCATCACCTCCCAGGTTTCCTTGTGGGCGGTTCCCAGCACCACCACGGTTACTCCTATTTCCATTTCCTCCTTGGCCTCCCCGGCCAGCATTTGCCCAACAAAAATCTTTCGTGTGCCCAGTCTTCCCACAAGATTCACAAACTCTCAGGCTGCAACGACCAGAGTGATGTTTTTGGCATGAGTTGCACTTGGGGTGTGCACCCATGTATCCCTTCCCTTTCTTTCTACCAGCTGAATCCTGAGCTGGCGCACTCGATTCTCCCTTCTTAACTACCATCCCGGTGCTCTGCTTGAAACTTGAAAACTTTCGCTTATTACCACCAGATGACTCCACATGAGTCTCTTTCTTCTTGGGCTCAACCCCATCAAACTTGTTCAACCGAATCGCCTCTTCGGTGAGAGCCACACTCAGATCAATGGCTTCTGTGATGGTTGCAGGTTTGGAAGAAGTCACCATGCTGATTATCTGAGGAGCCAATCCCCAGATGAAGCGTTCAATCCTCTTGAACTCCGGTGTAACCATGTAGGGTACCACGTGCGACAAATCGTGGAATCTCTGGACATACTCAGCTATCTCGGAACCTTCCATCTTTAGGTGCCAGAATTCGGTCTCTAACCTCTGAATTTCAGCACGAGAACAGTACTTCTTGCGCATGAGTTCTTTCAACTCAGTCCACGTCAGTGCGTAAGCTGCAGCTTCGCCAAGGGTCTGGACCTGTAGATTCCACCAGGATAGGGCTCCATCCACAAATAGCCCTGAGATGTAAGTGACTTGCTGATCCACAGCGCACTTGCTCATGCGAAGTACGGACTCGGTCTTCTCTGCCCAGCGGACGAAAGCAACAGCACCACCTGTGCCGTCGAAGTTTATGGGCTTACAGTCCAAGAATTGTTTGTAGGTGCACCCTGCACATACATTACATCATAGGAACGGCATTAGCATCTGCTAAAGGAATCCATTCAGGCCATGGTATGTCTTAATGACTTAGGGTTACCATGAGGAGGATTTTGGTTGCCGTTAATGTTCGAGCTACTTCCGCTTGGTCCTCCTTGCGAGGCAGCATATTGAGCAATGGCGGCAGCAATAACTTGCTGTAGTTCTTCAGGAGTAGTGGGCATCGGCTGCGGTTGACGTCTTGGTGCCATCTTCTAAAGATGCGTACGTCGATTAGGCCATAATAAAGCGTATATAGTAATAATAATAGCATATAACATCTCATGTTATCTATATATCACACACAACATCCCATGTCCCAACATCCCATGTCACAAATATCATACACACAACATCCCATGTCCCAACATCCCATGTTGCAAATATCATACATACAACATCCCATGTCCCAACATCCCATGTTGCAAATATCATACATACAACATCCCATGTCCCAACATCCCATGTCACAAAACATAAATAAACAACCAAGTGAATCAGATATGGTGAGAATACGGCGATTGTTATATATATCGAGACCATAATGTGGTAAGGGTATCAGTACGTCACTGTATCATACAATCACAAATCAAATAGGGGCTACGTCACCCCTGTCAAAAACAATATCACATCAGTGTCACATACATTCAGTACATCAACAAGTATCAACAAAAATCAGTATCGTCAGATGGTCTCCAAAAGGCTGTGCAGTCACAATCGCGGTCGTCTCACCATCGCCTACCACTATGGTACCAATGAGCCCTATGCGGATGGGGGTGGAGGAGGGGGAAAGTGAGCGTAAAGTAAGCGGCGTAAATGAAGCCAATCCTCCTCCATCGCCTGCTGAGTGCGAATAACAGATGCAATCTGCTGCTCCAAGGTCGCAAGTCGGGCAGCATAGTCAGGAGGTAATGACCGAAAAGGCTGAAAAGATGAAGATGTCTGACCAAGATATGGACCAAAAGATAGCTGAGCTCTCTCGAGCTCCTGGAGTCGCTGTGTATGGGAATCATGCTGATGGACAAAGGACATCAAGACGTCCTCTATGGTATGTCCCATATGGAATGGATGATATGGATCAGTGGGTGGCATCGGTGAGGAAGATGACCAAAGCAGTGGCATGCTGGTGGGATCGAATGGTGCTACATGAACAGAAGATGGAACAGGTGTCATCTGAGGTACGAAAGGCATAGGCATCGGGATGTGCCCAAAGGGGTGGGCTGAAGAGCCCTCTCCAGGCCCTGCTGGAGGTACAAACTGTGGGATCTGAAATGAAAAATCGGTATGGTGTGCCTCAGTGTGATGTGGTGGAAGCGGTGGAACATCCTCGTCAGCCGGTATCCAACCGTGCTGAGCCTCCTCATCAGGTGGATCCATATGCTCTGCAAATAGAGCGTGCTCAGGCTCAATGGGTGCAGGATCAAAAGGAGCAATGACAGGACCAACATGATCAATATGATGGTCAACAGGGACGTCAGTAATCAAAGGTGGGTCAACAAAAGGATCAACAGCATGATCAGCAACTAACAAAGGGACATCATCAACAGGAAGATCGCCAATTGGCGGGTCAGCCAAAACGGGCTCAATAGGAACGTCAGCATGTACCAAGTCATGCTCATGTACAGGATCGAAAGCAGCTGCCTGCTCTGGGGCTACGGCAGGCTCCGGGTCGTCAAAAGCCATGTCAAAATCAAACTCTGGATCAAAGGGATCGATAGGATCGACGGGATCAACAGGGTCCTCCATATGCTGGTCCATAGGAATATACTCAATATCGCGGTCAGGATCAAATCCTGGAGGAAAAACGGGATCGGAATCCTCAATATCGTCGTGCTCAAATACAAGGCTCGGAATGGGGGCGGCAGAAGATGCCTGATCAGGGTCTGAGTCATGAACAAAATGCTGAATGCTCACCTCGTGAGACGGAGCAGAAGCCACAGACTCAAAGGAGTCTGGGACTGGTGAGTGGACGGGCGAGTCTCCAGCTGGGGCATCAGCAATCATCAAGAGACCGCCAGTGGGTAAAGGGGCTGCATCAGGAACCTCGTCCTCAAAAGGCTCGTCCTCGTAGAGATCAATGTCGCCGTCAGCCTCGGCGTCTGGTAATAACTCGTGTGCTGGATAAGAAGCAAGAGGAATCGGAGCTGGAATCACAACAAGGGGAAGATACTCAGCAGGATCGCCATCAATAGGCTCATAGGCACCCTCGGGTAAAGCGAAGGGCAAGGAGTCATCAGTATGCTCATCAATGCCGTCGGGTAGAGCGAACGGCTGGAAGTCATCATCATCCGTGCTCGAGTAGTCTGAGGTATGCACCTCACGCTCCGATGACACAATGTCATCCGACACTATGGGTAGAGGTCCAGTGGTATCTGAGTCTCCGGTGTCTGATGTATCCATGTGTCTGTATCACAATCACAAGTATGCACAAATAATCAGTAAATCAGGTAATCACACAAGTTACCAAGTAATAATCACATAATCCTCCTAGTCCCACTAGCCTCCCAGCCTCCCAGACTGTCCTTCCTAGTCCCACTAGCCAACTTTCCCAGCCTCCCAGACTGACTCCCTAGTCCCACTAGCAAATTCTCCCAGCCTCCCAGACTGACTCCCTAGTCCCACTAGCCAACTACCTCGATCCATTAGATCGAGCCTCGGCCTCCCAGACCGAGCCTCAGCCTCCCAGACCGAGCCTCAGCCTCCCAGACTGAGCCTAAAAATAATAAATAAAATATGCTCAACATTTGTTTATAAAAACGTTTTGGATCTGGACTTAAGTGGTATGCAGTAAAAATGTTTTCGTGAGAGCCCTAGTGATCATAGTCTAGACTCGAGAAGGAATCCTAGTTCGCTATGATCAGAGCTCTGATACCAAGCTGTCACACCCTGGCTTTGCGGAAGCGTGGTTAATTTGGTGTAACTTCTTAATACCATAGCTTAATCATAACAAGCTATATGAATTAAAAATATGCAAGATCATCCATTAAAAATAAATTAGTAAAACATTGTCTTAACGGGTTAACACCCAACAACCATAACTTGTCTAAACATTACAAATGCAAACTTAACATAAACATGATTCAAGGACTGTGACTTGTCCAGGAAAGAGTCACAAGCCTCGAACCCTGGATGACCTCGGGCCTAATGCAGCGGAAAACAAGCCATACCGCGCCAGATCGTTAATTTCCTAAAATACATGTAAGTTGAAAAATCAACAATAATGTTGAGCGAGTTCATGCGAAAGTGCGTAAACAAACCTTTATCTTTATCAAAAACCTGGTATGTAGCAAATAAGGAAAAAGAGATCACCAATGGTTTGCAAGGCCATTGATATGTGTGAAGTGCAAGTAGGGATGACTCAAACCTAGCGGATTTATGCGTCGGGCACTAAGTCACCCCGAGGTCCGTTATGCTGGACCTGGGGCTGGGCTCGCTACACCCAGATAGATCTACCGCTCCTGTCCCTCGGTCCTACTACGAGGATTAATGGCCTCAAGTTGTGCCTACCCACTCACATGATCTGAGTAACAAACCTCCTTACGCTAACCATACCATGTATAAACATATTCATAGTCATTGTAACATGTATTTCACCCCCGCAGTTTATAAAACTGAAAACAGTTAAGAGAAAAGGGGGACATGAACTCACAGTGAGTGCGTCACAATACCAAGTAATCCAAATATCCAACTGCTGCGCAACGACCTACATGTGCTAATTCTATTAGACGGATGGCCGTACTTTAGCTTCATAGTTTACATTTTCGGGAAACAGTTAGACAACCGTTCCGTGTATATACTTGGTATTTACTTTCCTTCCCAAGGATGGGGGATTTAATACATGCACGTTTATAATATTAAGTCTCACTTAATATATTTTATTTCTCATTCCAAAATATAATTATTTTTCTCAAAAATAATATATTTTCTTTTTTTTTTCATAATACTTTCCAAAATAATACGTTGACAACATATGCGTTTATGAATATTTCCGTATAAGGCGTAAGTTACGTTTTGGCGATTTAGTGGTAATAGTAATTACCGTTGTAACTTATATGTTTGTCGTGTAGGCGTTGGTATTATTTTGGGTTCGACAAAGTTAGTAAATATTATTCTTACCCTAAAAATAATATTTATACATTTTCACAAAATAATCATAAACAGTGTTGTGAAAAATATATTTATCGAATAAATATTTATCACGTTTATTTTTGTGAAAATCCCACCTCCGAATATTTGTGATAAAGTCATGGCGAAATCTATTTTGTAAACATTTCAAAAATAACTCTAACAATTGTAAATAATTCTAAGTGTTAGATTTTAGAAAATTTCGCCAGAGTTTCCCCTGTAACTGGAGGTGGCCACGCTTTCAAGCGTATCATTTTCTTTTACAAAATCATTTCAACAATTCTTCAAATCAACCAAATCAATTTCCGATACTTCAAACTAGTTTCAACACATTAAACTCGTAGACTAGTATGTAAAATCACATTATTACATGAACTTGTAGTTTTTCTAAAACTATTGTGTAGATCTCGTTACATTTAGTGGATCTATGTATAAAATAGTTTAGTCTTGCAAAAACCCCGTTTTTGGAACAAATCACTCTTTACAACTTCCCGACAATTTTTATAAAAATTGTTATTTTGTCGGATCTTTCGTTTCACAAGTGTTCATACACTTGTAGTTTATAAAAATCACCTTTGTAAACATGTTATCCAACTTATATAAAAACATGATTTTCTCGACACTTGGTTCTACGAATGTACCACTTATACATACGTAGATCGGCTCGTTTTAAATACCATTTTTCATGTCAAAACACTTTTACACAAGTTCATGTTTCCCGTGTGGTGGAGTTTCACCTTTTAACCCTTGTACAAAAGAAACAAGTGTATGTCAAGATCCGGGATCTTAACAAAGTCGGGTTAAACGATGATAAGAGCCACCACATCGTAGATCGGGTCTCTACAATCAACATATTCAAATACTACGACATTTACACAAGACGTGACCTTTTATCCAACGATTTTCATGTTTTAGTAGACTTTTTAGATTCAAAAGGTGGGTTACCGACTTTTAACCGTTAAAAATCCTTTTAACCACTTTAGATATGTTCAAGAACAAGTTTTAAATGTTATACCTCTAGCTCGGGGCTAGGGAAGAATCTAGTCGGAAATGGCGTGGATAAAAGCAAATGCACGTGGTCCTCCAACTTCCGTTTGCTTCCGGCTTCCTTATGCGTGATCCCCGACACTAGTATATGCTTGGAATGGCAAGACACGAACTCGAAAATGGATGGATGGTGGTGGGTATGTTCGGCCGAGAGGGAGGGGGCAAGAGGGAGAGAGAGTGATGTTGGTTTGTGTGTGAGTCTTGTGTGTGTGTGTGTGTGTGGTATTTATAGAGAAATTTAGCTCCATCGTCCAACGGTTTCAAGCTCTAGATATCCACGAACTCAAATAAAATAATAAAAAGTTGTACTCCCCTTGTCCTTACTAGTTGGCCGATCCCATTAGGGGGGGTATCCGGTTGGGTCTTGATCGTTCAGTTAGAGTTTAGTTACTTTAAGTCGGTTACTTTTAGGGATTAACCCCGTTAGTTGTTTAATGCGTTATAAAGCGGGTGTTAGGGTAATCAGGGACCCTAACTGGCTCAGAAAAAGGCTAATAATATTTTTGGCAATATTTTTATGTTCCGGGTATAGTCCGGTTGTTCGGTCGGATAGTAATCCGTTAAAGTGCTTAAGTAATCCTTTAAGCGTTGTAAATAATATTTTTAGCGACACAGTTTATTCTGCAAAGTGTCAGGAATAATTCCTCATGTTTTGGCACTTTATTAATTAGCTAGAAGCTAGTGTGTTGATAAAAGTGCTGTGTTTTGTGCTTAAAATACGTTTTTGGCACATCCAATCTCTGTATCTTATTCCTAGAGACGCAATTATACAACCCTTGTACTCCTACACACACTACGGGTGTAGTAAAATATTTCTGGCTCATACAGGCCTTTGGAGGCAGTGTCTGCCTGATGCTGGCTATATCAGCATGTTCAATAGGTTATCCGTTCAAATGCTACTGTGCTTTTGTGCATCATGTTTGTCACTAGAGTTCAGTAAGTAATAATGTAGTGACGGAAATATCAAAGTATAATGCAGATAGGTACAAGTATCAACAATCAAGTAGTAGTTTATCAGAAATCTCAGTTAAGCACAGTAATTAGGCAACAACTAATAGTTAATTAAGTCGTACGGATACCTGGTTTAGTGAGGGTTGTCACAAGAAAAGCTTAGTGCCCATGATATAAGATATGAGCCTAGAACAGCCATCAAATCTCAAGCATTAGCAGACTTTGTGGCTGATTTCAGTAGTGATTTACAAAAGGAAGCCGAATTGGAAGTCCAGCAGCTGGATGAAACCAAGGATCCTTGGATACTACATACTGATGGATCCTCAAATGTTAAAGGCACGGGGCTTGGTATACTACTAAAATCGCCACAGGGGGACATAATACCCCACTCCATAGCTTGTGAGTTCCAAGCCACTAATAATGAGGCTGAATATGAAGCCTTGATTGTTGGTTTGCAAATTGCTAAGCATATGGGGATCAGGTATCTTGAGGTATACGTGGATTCATTGTTAATCACTATTCACTTTAATGGATCCTATGCTGTTAAAGGTGAAAAACTAACCAAATATTTAGAGATAGTCAAAGAATTGACACTCTCCTTTGTTTTCTTTAGTTTGACACAGGTACCAAGGGAAGAAAATACAGAAGCTGATGCATTGGCCAATCTAGGATCATCTTTGAAGATCCCAGAGGATATAAGTATCCCCATCATCCATATCCTGGCTCCTGCTATTGAAAATCAGGTGGCCATGGAAATAGAAGAGGATTCTGCAATGATCCCTAGTGAGGATACTCGATCTTGTTCAGGATCATGGATCTCACCAATCATGAGATACTTACAACACGGAGAGATTCCTATGGGAGAAAACCCTAGGGCTTTCAGAATTAAGGTATCTCAATTCACAATCTTAAATAATATGTTGTATAAGCGATCTCTTGCAGGACCATATTTAAGATGTATCGAGGATCCTGAAGTTCAAGAAGTTTTAAAAGACTTCCATGAAGGAGATTGTGGAAACCACACTGGGGGCAGGGCATTGTTCTCAAGAATCTTAAGGACAGGATACTACTGCCCAACTATGAAAAGGGATGCTGTGGAGTATGCTAAGAAGTGTGATCCTTGTCAAAGACACAGCAATATCCTTCATCAGCCGGCTGAATTTCTACATCCTATACCATCCTCTTGGCCATTTATGAGATGGGGGATGGATATAGTTGGCAAGCTCCCTAAGGCACCTGGTGGAAAAGTGTTCATGCTTGCTATGACTGACTACTTCTCCAAGTGGATAGAGGCTGAAGCTTTTGCCCAAGTCAGAGAAAAGGAAGTTATATCCTTTATTAAGAGAAATATTATAACTAGATTTGGCATTCCTTCTGAAATTATATGTGATAATGGTTCCCAATTTATTGGGAGCAGAACTACTAACTTTTGTGACAGCTAGGGGATTAAGATGATAACATCAACACCAGTCCACCCACAAGCCAATGGACAAGCAGAATCATCCGACAAAATCATCATCAACAATCTGAAGAAGAAACTTGGATCCAAGAAAGGGAAATGGGCAGAAGAATTACCTTATGTGCTTTGGGCTGATAGGACAACCCCCAAGAATGCTACTGGTCAAACACCATTCTCTTTGGTATTTAGGGCAGAATCAGTGATCCCAACAGAAATGGTGGTTCCAACTGCCAGAACAAGTACCCGTGATCCTGAGGAAAATGATGCAAACCTGGCTCAAGACTTGGATACTATTGAGGAAATCAGGGATCTGGCTAGGATAAGGATGGCTAGCTACCAACAAAGAATGGTTGGTGCTTACAACAAAAATGTCAGGATAAGGAAATTCCAAGTTGGGGATATGGTATTAAGAAAAGCATTCCAGAATACCACCAATCCTGCTGATGGGAAATTGGCACCAAAATGGGAAGGCCCTTATTTGATTGAAGCCGAAGCAGGAAAGGGGGCATATAGATTGCTAACCATGGAAGGTAATTTGTTACCAAGAGCCTGGAATGCTGTCCGCTTAAAGAAATATTTCATGTGAGCAGGATCCTCCTGGCACGTATGATCCTTACATTAGAAGTATCCTTGAAGGATCCCTGAGGTGTCAATGATCCTTACCCTGGTAATGTCCTAATCTTGAACTATTTCATTTTCTTATTATTCAAGGATAAGGATCATGTATCCTTCATTCTTCTCTCACAAGATTTTGAGTTCTGATAGTCCAGGTATCCTTAGTGTATTGTTGATAATCTTCAGAAGCAATTCAGATCCTTGGGTTCAACCCCAGTTGTTTGGGCTTGTCCCCAGTTATCCTTGGGCTTGTCCCCAGTTTCGCCTGTAGCGCACAATGATCCTGGTATAGTTCAAGTCTTTGGGACCAGTACTCGCTTTAGGGGCTGATAATTCCATCGTACTGGCTATACCTAGGATCCTACGTATAATGGTAGACGTACCATACATTCGTTCCTAAGGTTTCTAACGTTTTCACGTTAGCTAAGGTTTTGGCATTATCATGTCACTAAGTTTGGATAGTCGCCAGTAAGGGCCATACTCCAGTTCACCTATGATCCTTGGGCTTGTCCCCAGTTATCCTTTGGGCTTGTCCCCAGTTATCCTTTGGGCTTGTCCCCAGTGATCCTTTGGGCTTGTCCCCAGTTATCCTTTGGGCTTGTCCCCAGTGATCCTTTGGGCTTGTCCCCAGTTATCCTTTGAATTGTTGGGCTTGTCCCCAGTTACTAACTTGTCTTTTATATTGGCTCAGTTCCAAGTTATATTCTATTTTCAGGTTTTCGAAGTTAAACAACTAAGGATCTTCAATCCTTGTTATCTACTAAGGCTTTTCTTATGTTTACCCTGGTTACAGTATTAACGGTAAGGATCCTAACTTGGATCCTCAGGTATGATCCTTAACTATTTTTAATTTCATTCATTATTCATTTGAATAACCCTTATACCTTGACAACTGAACCTATGATCCTTAAAATGAACTACTTTTTGGAAGTTTTCGACTATAGGATACTTGATCCTGGATCATATCCTAAATTTCTTAAACATAATTTGATTAACTTTTCTTACTCAGACAAGTATAAATCAAAACAATTGAAAGTTTAAAAGATATACAAGGATAACATCACAGGATAAGTCAAAAGTTAAAAGTTTTATTCATTCACAAAATATTTAACCCTTTAAAGTTGTCAAAATTGCCAACCCACGTTTCTACCAGCAAAACGTGGCCCGTCCACATGGGTTGGCAAAGGGTGTCCATTGTTCATGCGGTCATAACAGTGCAGGAAATAAAGGTCGGCAGGATAACAAGTGGCTTCATCCCCCAAACAGAGGATCCCTCCACCACCTATTATCCTACCTATTGTTCAAAGGATCGTGGATCCTTACCCTAAAAACTATTGTTCAAAGTACAAACCATCAAACTATTCAAACAAACAACCACCAAACAAAAAATTGGGCTCCGGCTAAGTCTCGAAATTTCCATCATCGCCCAATCCTGTAGCTCAATCCTTCGCTGCACCATCACCACCAGCTCCGCTTGCCTCACCACCTTGGTCCTTGCCAGTACCTCCACCCTCAAGCATCGGGATCTCCTCATCCTCCTCATCATCCTCCAGCTCAGCCAGCCTAGCCTTCCAGCCTTCAACATCCCAGGTGCTCTTATCAAAAGCAGGATCCTGGGCTTCCATGGCCATTTGCAGCTGGATCTTGTACATAGCTATGGCGGCAGAGACCTTGGCATCCTGGGTGATCTCTGCTTCTCATAGTCAAAGTTGATTAGCATCTTGGCAGCATCATTCTTGGTGGCCTGGAGCTCCTTCTGAAGATCGGCTATCTTGAGATCCTTCAACACCCCAACCTGTTGAAGGTCAGCAATCTGGCGATCCTGATCCTCAACATGGCCAACATATGTCTCTACCTCAGCAAATTTCTACAAGGAAGACAAGGAATGATGTCAGAAACCAAGTGATCCTTAGACTAGCAGGATACACAAGCAGGACAGTGATCCTTACCTCGTTGATGTAATCCAGACACTGTTGGCGGAGCAGGGGCAGACCTTGCAAATCCTCAGCTTCAGAGGCCTTTCTCTTCTTGCTTCCTTTTCCCCTGATAGGTGCTTTAGGGGCCAAAGCAGTTGGTCTAGCAGCAGGGGTCTTCTTCTTAGAGGATTTGACGTTAGTAAGGTCAGTGATGCCGAACTTTGAGGAAGATTTGGTGGATTTTCCAGCGCCTGCACAACCAAAACAAGATAAGTATCTTAATTTTATTTGACTCTCATTATATAAATACTCCTTAAATAAGGATACTTACTTGACATTGTGACAGAAGCAGAGGATACTTCCTGAGAATCCTGGGTGGTAATCTTGAAAGTTCTGACTTCAGGATCGAGCTTCTTAAAGGCCAGGAATCTCTCTTTTGCAGCAGGAGTCAACTTCAGATGTGAAACGGAGATAGCTGCACAACAAGAAAACAACAGAACATCAGTGATCCTTATACTAAAGGACAAGTTCTATGGATCCTTCCCAGGATCCTCTATCCTACCATGGGTAACCCACTTCTTGGGCAAATCCTCCCCATCAGGGATGGTATCTCTCCTTACAAAAAAGAACCGCCGCTTCCAATTAGTATCATTCTTGGTAGCCTTGAAGATCGGATGCTCCTCCCCGGGTCTACGTTTAAACAGATAACGATGGGAACCAAAGGTGGTCAGATCGTATAGCTCACCCAACTCGGCCATACCTAAGTCAATCCCCTCTTGCTCGATGATCCTCTCAAGGGTAAACAAAACCCTCCAGATCATCGGCATGGCCTGGATGTAAGATATGCCGGTCAAGGAGAAGAAGGCTTGGGTGAAGGCTGGAAAGGGATACGTATAACCTATGGAAAACGGGATCACAGGAAAGGCAACCCATGAATCGGAGGTGTGGTCACTCAGGGCAGAAGGATCATAAGCTTTGAACACCGTATTTGCAGGAAAACAGCACCGAATCCTGTCAATCTGAGGATCAGCAAAGATACAGCGTTCTTTAGCAGAGTTTGTGATGATCCCTTAGCTCTTAAAGGGGCTTTCTTTCTGCTGATCCTTAGCAGGAGAATTCCGGAGCAACATTTTTAACACAAGAAGAAAAACAGGGCAATCGAGAGAGAAGATGAAGGGAATACCTGTTCAATCCTCTGGTTGCGGTTATAAAGGGAGAAGTTCTTGATTTTAAATGCAAACGATCCTATCCCTATCTCTATTTATAATCATGATTTGTGCAGGGCTGTCACCTCCATGATGTCAGGATTGCAACGGATAGTTCGTTCACAACGGCTATATATCCGTTGAGTTAGTTACAGATAAGATCAGCAAAATATAACTCGTTAATATTACATAATTACTCCTTATATTTTGGGGGCAATTGTTAGGGCAGGATTTTAATGACCTGTGATCCTTACATGATATCCTAACGAGTGATCCTTGTTTCTTTGGCAGATAGTGATCCTCAGAAGAGCTTCAGGATCAGGATCATGGATCATCCTAAGGATCCTCATACTAACGATTGTTCTCTTTATATTTAATGTTGTTTTGCAGGAATTACAAGTTGGACCTGGTCTTGGCAACGTTATTAAGGAATCTTTCACGCTAATTTCGCACATACATAACCAGAAATAGACGTTGTGGAGAATATGGAAACTTAGCACGAATTACGGGCATTTAGTTAGGCTAAATTTACTTCTGTTTCTAAAGGGGTAACGAGCTAGTAGTTAGGTGACTTACCTAAATTCAACCACACACACTTATATAAAGGGAACTCTCAAGCATTCGGAGGACACAACACATTTCTTACACACTCTAGCATACTACACCATAGTGATCCTTGTACCTAGCTCGTTACCATCCAAAGTTGTAAACATTGTTTATTATATTGAAGTTTGGTGATCGGTAGTTTCCATCACCCGAGGTTTTTTATGCCGGAGATCATTCATTGATCAAGGGATTTTTCCTCGTATAAATCCTTGTGTCACTTGTGCAATTTACATTTAAGTAATCCTTTACTTTATCCATCACCACAAGCATCATTCCCCGTTAACAGAGAGTTTGGTTGCATTATCCTTGTGTGATTTTTGACCAAAACAGTTTACATAGATGATATGGTAGTAAAATCCAGAAAGGCTGAGGATCACCTAAGGGACTTGGAGGAAGCATTCGATATCCTTGACAAATATAACATGAAACTTAATCCTTCAAAATGTCACGTTGGTGTTAAAGAAGGTAAATTCTTAGGATATATGGCGACAAAGAGAGGCATTGAAGCCAGTCCAGAACAAACCAAAGCTATAGTGAACATCAGATCTCCTGCCAATGCTAAGGATGTCCAGAGGCTAACAGGCAAGATTGCAGCTTTGAACAGATTCATATCCAAATCCTCAGAAAAGTGCAAGGAATTCTATGATATTCTAAGGAAGAACAAGAAATTTGAGTGGATCCTATGGATCCTATGCTGTTAAAGGTGAAAAGCTATGATATGGGAATCAGGTATCTTGAGGTACACGTAGATTCATTATTAATCACTAATCACTTTAATGGATCCTATGCTGTTAAAGGTAAAAAGCTAACCAAATATTTAGAGATAGTCAAAGAATTGGCACTCTCTTTTGTTTCTTTTAGTTTGACACGGGTACCAAGGGAAGAAAATACAGAAGCTGATGCATTGGCTAATCTAGGATCATCTTTGAAGATCCCGGAGGATATAAGTATCCCCATTATCCATATTCTGGCTCCTGCCATCGAGGATCATGTGGCTATGGAGATAGGAGAAGATTCTGCAATTATCCCTAGTGAGGATACTCAATCTCATTCAGGATCATAGATCCTCCCAATCATGAGATACTTACAACATGGAGAGATTCCTACAGGAGAAAACCCTAGGGCTTTCAAAATTAAGGTATCTCAATTCACAATTTTAAATAATATGTTGTATAAACGATCTCTTGCAGGACCATATTTAAGATGCATTGAGAATCCTGAAATCCAAGAAGTTTTAAAAGACTTCCATGAAGGAGATTGTGGAAACCACACTGGGGCAGGGCATTATTCTCAAGGATCCTGAGGACAGGATACTATTGGCCAACTATGAAGAGAGATGCTGTGGAGTATGTTAAGAAATGTGATCCTTGTCAGAGACACAGCAATATCCTTCATCAACCAGCTGAATTTTTGCATCCTATATCCTCCTATTGGCTATTTATGAGATGGGGTATGGATATAGTTGGTAAGCATCCTAAGGCACCTGGTGGAAAAGTGTTCATGCTTGCTATGACTGATTACTTCTCCAAGTGGATAGAGGATGGAGCTTTTGCCCAAGTCAGAGAAAAGGAAGTTATATCCTTCATTAAAAGAAATATTATTACTAGATTTGGTATTCCTTCTGAGATTATATGTGATAATGGTTCCCAATTTATTGGGGGCAGAACTACTAACTTTTGTGACAGCTGGGGGATTAAGATGATAACATCAACACCAGTCCATCCACAGGCTAATGGCCAGGCAGAATCATCCAATAAGATCATCATCAACAATTTGAAGAAGAAACTTGGATCCAAGAAAGGGAAATGGGCAGAAGAGTTACCTTATGTGCTTTGGGCTGATAGGACAACCCCCAAGAATGCTACAGGCCAGACTCCATTCTCTTTGGTATTTGGGGCAGAATCAGTGATCCCTACAGAAATGGTGGTCCCAACTGCTAGAACAAGTATTCGTGATCCTGAGGAAAATGATGAAAACTTGGTTCAAGACCTAGATACTATAGAAGAAATAAGGGACCTGGCTAGGATAAGGATGGCCAGTTATCAACAAAGAATGGCTGCTGCTTACAACAAAAATGTCAGGATCAGAAAGTTCCAAATTGGTGATATGGTGTTAAGGAAAGCATTTCAAAATACCACCAATCCTGCTGATGGAAAGTTGGCACCAAAATGGAAAGGACCCTACTTGATTGAAGCTGAGGCAGGAAAGGGGGCATATCGATTGCTAAAAATGGAAGGTGATTTGCTACCAAGAGCCTGGAATGCTGTCCATTTGAAGAAATACTTCATGTGAGCAAAACCCGTGATCCTCACATCATAAGTATCCTTGAAGGATCCTTAGAGCACAGATGATCCTTACTTCGGTAACATTCTAATCTCAAACTATTTCATTTCCTTACTTTCTCACATAAGGATAAGGATCCTGCATCCTTTATCCACCTCTCACGCGATTCTGAGTTTTGAAAGTTCAGGTATCCTTAGCAAAAGAATGGTTATCCACAAAAGCAACCAGTTACTTGGGTTTGACCCCAGTTATTTGGGCTTGACCCCAGTTCCGCCAGTAGCGCATGATGATCCTGGTATAGTTCATGGCAATGGGACCAGTACTCGCTTTAGGGGCTGATAATTCCATTGTATTGGCTATACCTAGGATCCTACGTATAATGGTAGACGTACAATACATCTGTTCCTAAGGTTTCTAACGTTTTCACGTTAGCTAAGGTTTTGGCATTTTCATGCCACTAAGTTTGGATAGTCGCCAGTTAGGGCCATACTCCAGTTTACACACGATCCTTGGGCTTGTCCCCAGTTATCCTTGGGCTTGTCCCCAGTTATCCTTGGGCTTGTCCCCAGTCGCTAACTTTTATCTTATATTGGCTTAGTCCCAACTCATGTTCTATTTCAGGTCTTTGAAGTTAAACAACCAAGGATCCTTGATCCTTACTTCTTACTAAGGTTTGCCTTATAGTTATCCTGGTTATGGTATTAAGGACTAGGATCCTAACTTGGATCCTCAGGTATGATCCTTAACTATTTTAATTTTGTTCATTGCTCATTTGAATAACCCTTGTACTTTGACAACTGAACTTACAATCCTTAAAATATACTACTTTTTGGAATTTTTCAACTATGGGATATTTGATCCTAGATCATATCCTAAATATTTTCTATCTAATTTGTTCAACTTTTCTTATTCAGACAAGTGTATATCAAAACAATTGAAAATTAAAAGGATATACAAGGATAACAACACATGATAAGCCAAAAAAGATTAAAGTTATTTTATTAACAAAGGATTAACCATCAAAAGTTGTCAAAATTGCCAACCCACGTTTCTACCAGCAAAACGTGGCCCGTCCACATGGGTTGGAAACGGGTGTCCATTATTTGTGCGGTCATAGCATGCAGGTAATGAAAGGCGGCAGGATCACAATGGCTTCATCCCCCAAACAGAGGATCCCTCCATCATTTGTAATCCTACCTATTGTCCAAAGGATCCTGGATCCTTAACCCTAAAGCTATTGTTCAAATACAAACCAACCATTGTTTAACAAAAACTACCATCAAATCTAAAAAATTGGGCTCCGGCTATGTCTAGAAGTGTCCATCATTGCCCAATCATGCAGCCTACACCTTCGCTGCATCACCATCCCCAGCTCCACTAGCTTCACCACCATGATCCTTGCCACTGCCTCCAGCCTCAATCGTCAGGATCTCCTCAGTCTCCTCCTCGTCATCCAGCTCAGCCAACCTTGCCTTCCAGCCTTCCACATCCCAGGTGCTCCTATCGAAGTCGGGATCCTGAGCTTCCAAGGCCATCTGCAATTTGGTCTTATACATCGCTATGGCAGCAGAGACTTTAGCATCCTGGGTGATCTCATGCTTCTCGTAATCAGCATTGTTTAACACCTTGGCCGTCTCATTTTTGGCATTCTGGAGGTCTTTTTGGAGGTCGGCGATCTTAAGATCCTTGAGCAGTGCAACTTGTTGGAGGTCAGCAATCTTCCTATCCTGCTCCTCAACGTTCCCCACATAATCTTCAATCTCAGCAAATTTCTGCAAAGAGGATAAAGAACAGTTCAAGACCAGGTGATCCTCAAACAAGCAGGATATATAAGCAAGGACAGTGATCCTTACATCGTTGAAGTACTCAAGGAATTGGTGGCGGATCAGAGACAGGCCTTGCAGATCCTCAGCTTCAGAGGCTTTTCTTTTCTTGCCTCCCCTTCCTTTGGAGGGTGCCTTGGGGATTGAAGCAGTTGGGCTAGCAAGAAGCTTTTTCTTGGTGGATCGCACGTTATCCAAATCGGTCACACTGAACTTGGAGGCGGATCATGAAGCTTTTCCACCACCTGCACAATCAAAGCAAGATAAGTATCCTTATCCTATTTCTATTTAACTATTTATTCAAATCTTTGACTATACAAAAAACAGGATACTTACTTGACATTGTGACTGAGCCTGAGGATACCTCTTGTGAATCCTGGGTGATTGTCTTGAATGACCTTGTTTCAGGACTGAGTCTTCTAAAGGCAGCAAGCCTTTCTTTGGTAGCAGGAGACGGTATGAGGTGTGAGACAGTAACAGCTGCATAACAAAAACAAAAGGGTGTTAGTGATCCTTATACAAATAGAAGATTGTCTGGTGATCCTTCTCAGGATCCTCTATCCTACCATGGCTGGCCCATTCTCTTGGTAGATCCTTTCCATTGGGGATAGAATCTCTTTTGACGAAGAAGAAACGCCGTTTCCAGTTGGTGTCGTTCTTGGTGGCTTTAAAAATTGGGTGTTCTTCACCAGGCTTACGTTTGAACAAGTATCGGTGGGATCCAAAGGTAGTGAGATCATACATCTCGGCCAGCTCTAACATTCCTAGGTCAATCCCCTCCTGCTCAGTGATCCTCTCAAGGGTACACAAAACCCTCCAGATCATTGGCATAGCTTAGATATAAGAAATGCCAGTAAGAAAGAAGAAGGATTGAGTAAAGGCTGGAAAAGGATAGGTATAGCCTATGGTGAACGGGGTAACAGGGAAGGCAATCCAAGTTTCAGAAACATGATCACTCAAAGCAGTGGGATCAAAGGATTTGAATATGGTGAACGGGGTAACAGGGAAGGCAATCCAAGTTTCAATAACGGATTCTATCGATCTGTGGATCAGTGAAACAACAGCGTTCTTTTGCGGAATCTTTGATGATCCCTTGACTTTTCAGAGGGCTGTTCTTCTGGTGATCCTTAGCGGGAGAATTCCGGAGCATCATTTTCGACGAGATGATGATAAAAGAAGTAAAACAGAGTAAGAGAAGGAAGAAGAGGAGAAGAGAATACCTGATCGATCTTCGGAAGAGAATTTAAAGGGAGTTTCTCTTAGATTTAAATGCAAATTGATCCTATCTCTAACTCTTATTTATAATCATGATCTTGCAGGGTAAGTCACCTTAGTGACGTCAGGATTGCAACAGATAGTTCGATTTTAATGGCTATATATCCGTTAGTTTGTTGCGGATAAGATCAACAAAATATAACTCATTTATTTTACATAATCACTCATTATATTTTGGGGGCAATTGTTAGGGGAGGATTTCCTAATGAACTGTGATCCTCAAGTGTTATCCTATTTGGTGATCCTTACTTCTGTGACAAATAGTGATTCTCAGAAGTGCTTCAGGATCAGGATCATGGATCATCCTAAGGATCCTTATACTAATGATTGTTCACTTTGAATTCGGTATTGTTTTGCAGGAGTACCGGCTTGGACTTGGTCATGGCGATATTCCTGGAGCATATTCCCTTCAATTCTGCACGTGCTTGACCATTGTGAACGTTGTGGAGAACATGGGGAGAAGGTACGAAATGCGGATAGTTAGTTAGGCTAGATATTTTCTATTTTTAAAGGGGATAGCGAGCTATTTTCAGAACACTTGGCTAATTTTGGCTACACACACTCGTACAACTGCACTCATCAGCTTACAGCAAAACACTTAGCAATTTTCATACATTTCTACACGATACACTATAGTGATCCTTGTACCTAGCTCGCTATCATCCGAAGTTGTAAAAGAATTATTGTTTAATTTGAGTTGGTGATCGGTAGTTTCCATCACCCGAGGTTTTTTATGCCAGAGATCATTCATTGATCAAGGGCTTTTTCCTCGTACAAATCTTTGTGTCACTTGTGCAATTCATTTCTGAGCGATCCTCATTGTTGTTTACCAATTCAAGCATCATACCCCGTAACAGAGAGTTTGGTTGCATTATCCTAGTCTGATTTTTCACCAAAACACCGGTCATGACGGGGTTGTCAACCTGATAGGTCTATCAACAATTCCATGTGTTCAATACTTAAAATGATTAAAACGGCTATGATGCATCTGAGTGCCTTCCTCAAATACATCAATATATATAACCTAGTAGATAACAATTTAATATCTAACATTGTACAAATTTCCGCTGTCCCCCACGCAATGTAAGCCTCGCCACCACTTACACTCTTGAGACCCTGTAAACTTGTCCCAACCAAAATTCAAAATATACCACTATCGTTTGTAACTCCTTGGCCATGGCCTGATTGATCCCTGGTTCCTGCATGAAACCATGGTTAGTACCAAAAGACGTATTGAAATTGTTACCTCCTGATTCGTTTGGAACTGGTGTGCCAGAAGTGTATCTGAAACAAGACACGTCTTGTGCAAGAGTGGGACCAGATGAAGCAATGGTTTGCATGGGGATGAAGTCCCATAAGTGAACTTCAGAACTTCTGGATGGTTGAGTCCCTAAGGATCCTTGATCCTGAAAGATGATGGATCGAGGATACATCGATGCTGAAGGCCTTGGAGGATACTCCATGGATCCTTGAACCTGGGATAAGGATCCTTGATGCTGAAAGTAGGATACTTGAGCTAAAACCGTCTCCAGATATCCTCCTGAATTGAGGAAGGATCCTTGAGGACGAGACGAGAATCCTTGAGACTGGTAGCAGGATACTTGAGGCTGCGTTGCTGCTAGTGATCCATGATGCAAACCTGACGATCCTTGATATTGAACACCAGATGCTTTGGAATGCTGGTGGAGTAGTAAAATCCAATGACCTAGGCATCAATGGAGAGTGATCCTCTGTTGATTTCTTCTGCTGCTTGATTTCGTCAATCTCACGAAGGATCCTTCCATTAGTTTCGTCTTGCTGTTGCATGTATCCTTTCATCTGCAAAATCAAAGTATAGAGATCACTGTTAGTAGGTGTAGAAGAAGAAACAATAGTAGCTTTTGTGAAAATGGGGGTTGTCTTCTTCGGAGCTGCACTCTTCTGGAATGCAGGGGGAAGAGGAGGAAACGGTGCAATGGTCTGAGATGAGGTAACTGTCGCATGGCACTTGAAGTAACTTTTCCCTGAGAAGCCATGTGATTGATGGTAATGAACAAAAATGAATGAAATTCTTAGAATTGAAGTACCAATTGCCTCATGGTGGGCGCCAAACTGTTTTGGTCAAAGATCTGATTAAGGATAATGTAACCAAACTTTGATGGTGAGGTAGAGTGCTTGATGTGTTGAACAATTGAGTGAACAAATATGTAAAGTAAACAACTACAAACACAGGGATTTATACGAGGAAAAAGCCCTTGATCAATGCTTGATCTCCGGCACAAAAAACATCGGGAGATGGAAACTACCGATCACCAGCTATATTGCAAAAAAAAAAGGTTACAATTTTGGATGATACTGAGCTTGTTACAAGAGAAATCTAGTGTGTATGAGAGCAGTTTTTGAGAGAGTATTGTATGCGAGTGTGTGTAGTGTAATCTTGTTATCTAATCAAGCTCAATATCTCGTTCAAATAACTAGCCTATCCTAGCCAACTAACTATCTGATATTCAAGCAAGCTACCTACGTTCACCATTAATGGTCATCAGCTTCATGCACATGCTTGAAGGGAAGCATATTCCCCGATATTCCAGCTTAGAATAGGTCCACTCGTAATGTACCTGCGAAATAAAGCTAATGAAACAGTAAACAATTGTTAGTTAATTAGGATAACAATAAGGATACGTGATCCTCAGTCTTCCTGCACCATTTGCTGAGGATCAATGATTCAAGCTGATATAAGTGTTAGGGCAGGATTTTAATGACCTGTGATCCTTACATGATATCCTAACGAGTGATCCTTGTTTCTTTGGCAGATAGTGATCCTCAGAAGAGCTTCAGGATCAGGATCATGGATCATCCTAAGGATCTTCATACTAACGATTGTTCTCTTTATATTTAATGTTGTTTTGCAGGAATTACGAGTTGGACCTGGTCTTGGCAACGTTATTAAGGAATCTTTCACGCTAATTTCGCACATACATAACCAGAAATAGACGTTGTGGAGAATATGGAAACTTAGCACAAATTACGGGCATTTAGTTAGGCTAAATTTACTTCTGTTTCTAAAGGGGTAACGAGCTAGTAGTTAGGTGACTTACCTAAATTCAACCACACACACTTATATAAAGGGCACTCTCAAGCATTCGGACGACACAACACATTTCTAACACACTCTAGCATACTACACCATAGTGATCCTTGTACCTAGCTCGTTACCATCCAAAGTTGTAAACATTGTTTATTATATTGAAGTTTGGTGATCGGTAGTTTCCATCACCCGAGGTTTTTTATGCCGGAGATCATTCATTGATCAAGGGCTTTTCCCTCGTATAAATCCTTGTGTCACTTGTGCAATTTACATTTAAGTAATCCTTTACTTTATCCATCACCACAAGCATCATTCCCCGTTAACAGAGAGTTTGGTTGCATTATCCTTGTGTGATTTTTGACCAAAACAGTTTGGCACCCACCGTGGGGCAATTGGTGCTTCATTCATAAAAAAGTTTCCCATTGCTGATCATTCCGGATCATTGCATACATGGCTTCATCGTTGAAGAATACCTCTACAGCGATGTCTGCAGTCAATTCATCTCAGGGCATTCCACCTTTGCCTCCACCACCTGCTGGATCTCAGAAAAATGCTGAGAAGAGACCTACTCCCATTTTCTCTAAAACTCCATCTTCTTCTGCTCCAACTTCTTCTGCTCCCAGTACTAGTGATATATTTACTTTGATTTTGCAGATGAGGGATCGTATTCAGCGGCAGGATGAAACTAATGACAGGATCCTTGAGGAAATCAGAGATCTCAAAAGACAGAAGAAAACGAGGAGCATTCTCCACTGATGCCCAAATCTTTGAATTTTGATACTCCGATGATTACTTCTCAGCCATCAGAGGTCCCAGACATTCAACATGTGGGTGGATCAAGAGGAGTACACTTCGGCTCAGCAATAGTGACTCAGGCATCAGGTTCATATTTCCAGCCAGCAGGATCCTATACTCAGCATATGGGATCCTTCATGAATTCAGGAGCCTACTCAGGAGCACAGCAGGTTCTAGGATCCTCCTTTGTTCCAGGATCATCCCAGGTTCAAGGATCCTCCTTTGTTCCAGGATCATCCCAGGTTCAAGGATCCTCCTTTGTTCCAGGATCATCCCAGGTTCAAGGATCCTCCTTTGTTCCAGGATCATCCCAGGTTCAAGGATCCTCCTTTGTTCCAGGATCATCCCAGGTTCAAGGATCCTCCTTCGTTCCAAAATCATCCCAGGTTCAGGGATCCCTCCAGATGCCAGGATCCTTGAAGAGTTTGCAAATAGGAAGTTCAGATGTCCATCAAGGAGATTTTATTCCAATGCAGACCATTGCTTCCACTGGTCCCTCCATCATCCCAGAGTCGCAGCAATATGGATTCATATCCAGTATTCCTAACTTGAACCCAATGGGAGGTAACACTTTTAATAATTCTCTTACCACTAACCATGGATTCATGCAGGATGCAGGTATCAACCATGCTATGGCTAAAGAACTGCAGAAACTGAAGGATATGATATCAAGTGTTCCAGGGGTGGTCAAACTTATCCCGGAGATTGCAGATGGAAGCCATAAGGTATCTCGTTTTGCACCACCAATTTGTGATGCTGAGATACCCAAAAGATTCCATATTCCAACTATGAAGCTATATGATGGTTCAACGGATCCTGAGGAACACATAGCACAATACAGGGAAAGGATGGAGATCAATCCGATTCCAGAAAGGTTAAAGGAAGCGTGCCTATGCAAGGGATTTGGATCCACTCTTACTGGATCAGCTCTCAAATGACTGCTAAGTCTTCCCCCTTACTCTATTACTTCGTTTGCTAACCTAGTTAACTTATTCAATAATCAATTTTCTTGTAGCAGAAAATTTGAACGTTTGACTAGTGATTTATATAGGATAACTCAAGGTCATAATGAATCATTAAGGGATTATATAACCAAATTTAGTAAAGAATCCTTGGACATTCCCAACTTGGATATAGCCACGGCTGTTGAGGCCTTCAAGATGGGGTTGCTTAGGGATTCATTATTCTATGATGATCTTGTTATGACACCATGCAGGAACCTAGATGAAGTAAGGACTCGGGCACTCAGGTTCATCCGACTAGAGGATGACAAAAGGATCCAGGAGAGACAAGCAGGATCCTCAAAACAAGAAAAGCAAGGAATCCTCTTTCAAAAGCAACAAATTCAAATCCTATAACAGAACTGATGATGAGGATTATCCTCCGATTTTTGAATATTGTTTTTCCGTTGATAACCATGAACTAATCCTTGCAATGCAGAATCTCGGAGAAAAAGCCAGATGGCCCAGAAAAAATGACAAACCAGCTGCAACTAAAGACAAATCAAAGTGGTGTGCATACCATGAGGATTTTGGGCATTTAACAGAGGAATGCATCGCATTGAGAAAGGAAATTGGATATCTGCTGAGCAAGGGACATTTAAAAGAGTTGTTGGGAAGAAAAAAGCCAAGGACTCAGGATCCTAAAAGGATCCCTGAAAAAGCTCCAGCTCCTCCGGCAGATGCACAAGTGATAAACTTTATTTCTGGTGGGTCAGACATCTGTGGTACATCCTTTTCAGCAGCTAAAAGGCATGCAAAGGAAGCTAAAATGGATAACAGAGAAAGACCTATTCGAACATCAAGTGTCTCGGAAGGAAAAGTGATAACCTTTGATGAAAATGATCGCGTTGATATCCAGGATCCTCATCATGATAGTTTAGTTATTACTCTCTTTATTTCTAACCATTTTGTCCGCAGGATCCTTGTTGACGGAGGAAGCTCAGTAAACATACCAGCTTGATGTTCTGAAGAAAAGGGGTATCTGACGGGTGGTCCTTTGGACAACCCTTAAGCATGTTAAAAGATGAAATAATCCTCCAATTAGCCGTGTAATTATCTTGAATTAGATAACTACGATGCTTATGTTTCAGGTACGATTTAGGAGCTAAAAGATGGATAAAAGGCAGTGTTGGAGGCTTGGGTGGAGAACGGGTCGAGAGAAGAACAAAAGAAATAACAAAGGAGACAAAGTTGCTGAGTACCGTAAATTACGGTTCTACCGTAATTTACGGTAGACCTGGAATTGGCTATTCTCTGCACCGTAATACAGGCTCTTCAAGCCGTAACAAGATTTTGACCACCGTAAATTACGGTGGAGCCGTAATTTACGGTGGAGCTGCAATCCCAAAAACGTAACTGCCATTTTATATTCGGTTTTGGTGTGTCTTTTCACATTATCTCATCATTGGACGGTTCTTGGACACCTTGGGGACGAATTTTGGCTTGTGGCTTGTTTTGTGAACAATTTCAATCATTCGGTTTGTGCTTTTGATTCGTATAAACAATAGTTTGATGTTGATGATGATTCACCGAGCCATGTCCGGCTAAACTCTTCGGTGATCATCCTAGGTGAATGTTTCTAAAACTTTTGTGTGTTTAATTTCTGCATTTCTAGAATGATATCTTGCGTTGCTTGAATGTCATGGCGTATGTTTGATTGTTTGTAGTTTGTTAATCAATATTGCAATTTCTAGTCTTAATCGTACGTTCTTGGTGCCGTTGGCAATCGAGATATCACGGGAAGGGTTAGGGTTGGTTATTGGTTAATAGGTCATCGGGAAACAACCTCGCGTTATCTAATCCGAGTACTTTGTTCCCTTTTATCACTTCAATCACATATACACGAGTTATGTCTATGTAACTCTTTCTAGTGAAATTACACACAACTGTTTAAAGAAACTGAAACCTAGGGTGATCATTGTTCTCTCCTAATTGTTTACAACCAACTTTGATTTGAATTAGTTCTTAATTTAGTTTTCTAAAACAACAATCCACAATCTTGAATTTTAAATTTTCGGCAATTTAGTTTAATATTAGTTTAAATACAAAGCTATACAATCGACACATTTTCCACATACTCCCTGAGTTCGATACCCTTTTACCACTAACTACAGTTGTTTGGGGATTAAATTTGCGTGACCCACGACATCACGTCAAATTTTGGCGCCGTTGCCGGGGAGTAGTGCGCAACGTGTGTTAATTTAATAGTTTTGTTTGTTATTTTCGGGTTTACGCTGGTTGTGTTTAGTGTGCAGGTACTTCAGGTGTATGCATACTAGAGGCTCTCACAGGTCATCACCGCTATCGTTTGATCCGGAAATTGAAAGAACGCTACGACAAAACCGAGTTTTAGTGCGAGAAAACAAAATCATTGGTTCACCCACTTCACCCATTACACTGAGAAACATCATGGCTGATTCTCAGATTCCACCTACAACCAGTCAAACAACCTCATCCTTTATACCTACTTCCACCCAACCATCACCAAACACTACATTACCTAATACCACTGCTGAATTTACACCATCCAATGTCACCCAACCAATCACCACTCAAACTGAGCCTACCATCACCTACGATCCATCCACCACAATCCCACCATTATCTCACTTCTTTCCCCCAACTACAGGTCAATCATCATCCACCTTCACAATTGCACCCAATTCAACTATCGTGCATACTACTTCATCTTTTAGACCACAACAACAACAGTCGGGCTTTCAGTATTCGACCATCCCATTTGGGCAGATCTCGGGAATTCAAGGAGATGGTTATGATGAGGGATTTGAAGATTATGAGGGTTATGAAGATGATGGGTACGGTTATGGAGGTTATGGTGATCAAGGGGATTTCGGGTATTTGCAAAGTCAATCTCAAGGGATGGCAAGTGTTGGTGGAATGCCACAACAACAAATTATACCACAACACATTCGGCCAAGACCACAAGGGCCAACAATCCAACAACCCATTCCATTGCAACAAGTTAGGCCACAACATGTACACCCAGAATTTCAAAGGCCGAATCAATACCCACCGATGCCCCAACAACCAATTGCACCACAAGGGCCTATACCAAGACTAATGGGTCCTATTCGTCCAAGGGGTCGATTGGGTGTTCCAAGAAGGCATCTTAGGGAACAAGCAAGGGGAATAGAGGCACATTTCAGGCCAATCATTACTCAAAACCCTTCACCGGTGGTTATCCCTCACAACAACCAAGGGAGAACTTTTGAAGTAAGAACAAACTTGTTGCAAAGTTTACCGAAGTACAAAGGGTTAGCAACGGAGGAGCCGTATTTCCATCTAGAGGCCTATGACTCAATTTGCAACACTTTTGGGAGTCAAGGTTTTTCGGCCGATGAAGTCAAGTTGGTCTTATTTCAGTTTTCTTTGGAGGATAAGGCAAAGAAGTGGTTCTACACTTTGCCTTCGGCATCAATATATACATGGGGGGAGATGCAACAAACCTTTTTGGATGAATTCTACACCGCCCAAAAGACCAATGATGCGCGGAAGGGATTGAGAAGCTTTCAACAACAACACGGTGAGATGTTTCATGAGGCGTTTGAGCGTTTTAACATGATGATTAAAAACTGCCCTCATCATGGAATCGAGTTATGGGAGTTGATGAACGCCTTTCATGAGGGGTTGAGTGCCGAAGACGCACGTGATCTAATGTCTATCACCGGAGGGACGTTTGGAACGAACTATGAGAATGAAGATTGGGAGTTTTTGGAAAGCATGGCAACTACATCAAAAAGGAAGGCCCAAGCTTCAAGAAGAGCCCGACCAACCACTAACCGACCACAAGTGCACGCCATAGATGATGGTAATGTTCAAACCACTAACCAAATATATAATGTTTGTGCTTTGTGTAACGAAATAGGTCATGCGGCTGAAAACTGCCAAGGGATGTTGGAAGGGCAATACGAGGAAGTCCATGCGGTTCAAGGTCAAGGTCAAGGAGGAGGTGGTAGGAACTACAACAACATGAATTCTAATACCTACCACCCCGGATTGAGGAATCACCCGAACTTTAGATATGGGAACCCGTCAAATCAAGCGAACCCAAATTTTCAAGGTAGCCAAGGTAATTTTGGTTCACGGCCATCTTACAATAATCAAGGTGGATACCGAGGCGGGAATAACCAAGGGTATCAAAAACAATACCAAACGGGTCAAGAACAAGGGGGACTTTCGGGTGGAAACGAGGTGATGGAGATGCTAAAGAGCATGCAAATGGAGATGCAAAAACGGAACCAACTAGACGAAGTGCGAATGCAAAAAGATGAGGTTCGTGATAAAAGCATCCAATCACTAACAACCCAAATGGGTCAATTAGCAACCGATGTGGCGGAATTGAAGAAAGGTAAGGGTCAACTTCTAAGCGACACTAAGGTAAATCCTTCACATGGTTCGAGGTAACGTTAATATCAATCATGTTAGTGTTTTACGAAGTGGGAAAGAGTTTAAGGCCAATTTGTCACCCAAATTGGTCGAGGGGGTGGTTGAGGACATCACGGGAATGGAAAGTGATGATGAACTTTCACCGGTTAAATCAAAAGAACCAATTATTAAAAAACCGGGTTTGGGTGAAAGTGAAAAGAATGAAAAAGTTGAGGGTGAACCGAGTCAAGTTCCATTTCCATCGGCCCTACTTGACCCGGGAAAGAAAAATTTTATTGTGTCAAGAGGTCCTCAAAAGGAGGAGATGTGGGATATGTTCAAACAAGTTAAAATAAATCTCCCACTCCTTGATGCAATAAAACAAGTCCCCGCTTATGCAAAATTCTTAAAAGAATTATGTACACAAAAAAGGCAAAACAAGAAAAAAGTGCCTAAGCGGGTGGATTTAACCGGGCAAGTGAGTGCGGTGTTGAATGGGGAGCTTCCTCCTAAGCTCCAAGATCCGGGCACGCCATTGATTAATGTGCAAGTGGGTAATTTTCAAATGGCTACGGCGTTGCTAGATCTCGGAGCCGGAGTTAGCATTTTACCGGGGGGCTTATACGACCAATACGACTTTGGTCCATTAGCAAGGGTGGAGACGACGGTTGTTTTGGCCGATTTGTCTCATAAGTTGCCTCGGGGTATGGTTCAAAATGTTATTGTAAAAATTGATGAGTTTTATTACCCGGTGGATTTCTTAGTGTTGGATTACTCATCGGCGGACCCTAAACAACAACAAAACATAATTTTGGGTCGGCCATTTTTAAGCACCGCACATGCTATTATCGATTGTAGATTTGGTACAGTTGATATGGCATTTGGAAACAGAAAAATGCGTTTGAATGTTTTTACTAGCAATTCTAATGCTAACGGTGTTGATGAGTGTTTCATGGCAGACATAGTAGATGGATGCAACCCGCATGAGTATGAGGAGGATGGTTTGGATATTTGCCTGTGTGACTTTTCTGAACAGGTACATGCTTATGCGCTACGGGTTGAAGAGGAAGCACAAGATGCTATGGCGATGAAAGAAGGTAGACCACCATGGACCCACCAATTCGAGAGTCTACCGGTGGAAATCGATTCGGGTACAAAACCATCGTTGGAGGAACCACCAAAGTTGGAGCTCAAGGACTTGCCTAGCCATTTGAAGTACGTATTTTTAGGGGATAATGACACTTTACCGGTCATTATTGCCTCTAATTTGGAATTGGCACAAGAGCAAGCATTGATGGAGGTGTTAAGAGCGAACAAGGGTGCTATTGGATGGACGATTGCCGACCTCAAAGGAATTAGTCCATCCATCGTCATGCATAAAATTATCACAACCGAAGATGCCAAACCTACACGAGAAGCTCAAAGGCGGTTGAACCCGAACCTAAGGGAGGTAGTAAAAAAGGAGGTAATTAAGTGGTTGGATGCGGGAATTATCTATCCGATTTCGGATAGTGCTTGGGTGAGTCCCACCCAAGTTGTGCCTAAGAAGGCCGGCATTCAAGTAGTCAAGGATGAAAGTGGTGAACAAATTGCCACCTGACCGGTTACCGGGTGGCGGGTGTGTATTGACTACCGGAAATTGAATGCCGCCACTTCTAAGGACCATTTCCCGCTACCTTTTATTGACCAAATTATTGAAAAATTGTCGGGTCAAAAATATTATTGCTTCTTAGATGGGTATTCGGGTTATAATCAAATTGCCATACACCCGGATGACCAACACAAGACCACCTTCACATGTCCATATGGCACCTTTGCCTTTAGGCGAATGCCATTTGGTTTGTGTAATGCTCCGGCAACTTTTCAACGATGTATGATGAGTATTTTCTCGGACATGGTTGGAGAGTCGCTCGAAGTATTTATGGATGACTTCTCCATTTTTGGCACTACTTTTGATGCTTGTCTCAACGAATTGCAAAAGGTTTTGAAAAGGTGCGTTGAGAAAAAAATTAGTGCTAAGTTGGGAGAAGAGTCATTTCATGGTGCAAGAGGGCATTGTGTTGGGACATGTGATTTCGGAAAGAGGGATGGAGGTGGATAAGGCAAAGATACGGGTAATATCATCTTTGCCACCTCCTAAAAATGTTAAGGGTGTACGGTCATTCTTGGGACACGCGGGTTTTTATCGACGTTTCATTAAGGGTTTTAGTGTTATCACCAAACCCTTATGCAATTTGTTATTAAAAGATGTCCCGTTTGATTTTACTAACGAGTGTATGCAAGCTTTCACTGTTTTGAAGGAACACTTGGTCAAGGCGCCTATCTTGCAACCACCCGATTGGTCAAAGCCGTTCGAGATAATGTGTGATGCAAGCGATACCACTATTGGTGCAGTTTTGGGTCAACGGGTTGACAAGAAGCCGGTGGTTATTTATTATGCAAGCAAAACTTTATCCGAAGCGCAACTTAACTACACCACAACCGAGAAGGAATTACTAGCGGTGGTGTATGCTTTGGATAAGTTTCGCTCGTATATTTGGGGAAGCAAGGTAGTGGTTTACTCGGATCATAGTGCGGTTCGGTACTTGATGGAGAAAAAGGATGCAAAGCCGCGGTTGATTCGATGGGTCTTATTGTTACAAGAGTTTGATCTAGAGATCCGAGACAAGAAGGGAAGTGAGAATGTAGTTGCGGATCATTTGTCTAGGATTCCGGTGGAGGGGACCGATGATGTAAGTGAAATCAATGAAAGTTTCCCCGATGAGCAACGTTTAGCCGTTTCCACTTTCGTTGCACCGTGGTACGCTCATTATGTCAACTATTTAGCCGCGGGTGCCATTCCAACTCATTGGACCAAAAAGCGTCGACAACAATTCATGGTCCAAGTGAGGCAATACATTTGGGATGAGCCGGATCTTTTCAAGATCGGACCGGATCAAGTCATACGGAGGTGTGTGCCCGAGAAGGAAGTGTTAGAAATCTTAACTCATGCTCATTCGTCCGCTTGCGGGGGTCATTTTAGTGGGCATAAAACCGGCTATCGGGTACTTTCTTGTGGGTTTTATTGGCCCACTATTTTCAAGGATGCAATTGAGTTCGCCCGGAATTGTGTAAATTGCCAAAAGATGGGTAGCATATCGAAGAGGGATGAGATGCCACTACAACCAATCTTGGTTGTAGAGATATTTGATGTATGGGGAATAGATTTTATGGGTCCGTTTCCGAATTCGAATGGCTTCCTTTATATTCTTGTGGCGGTGGATTATGTCTCGAAGTGGATTGAGGCTATTGCAACACGAACAAACAACCATTCGGTTGTTTGTAAATTTGTTCAATCCAACATCTTCTCTCGCTTTGGAATCCCGCGGGTCATTATAAGCGATGGTGGTTCACATTTCAAGAACTTTAACTTCGGAAAATTATTGAAGAGGTATAGCGTGAACCACCGAGTCGCCACACCTTACCATCCGCAAACGAGTGGACAAGTCGAAGTGTCCAACCGTCAAATCAAGGAAATCCTCATGAAGACGGTAAGAACGGATAGAAAGGATTGGTCGAGCAAGTTGGATGATGCTTTGTGGGCGTACCGTACGGCCTACAAGACTCCGATTGGCACAACACCTTACCGGATGGTGTATGGTAAGGGTTGTCATTTGCCAATGGAGTTGGCGCATCGGGCGCATTGGGCGATCAAAACAGTCAATGCGGATTACGACGAGGCGGGTAAGTTGAGGAAATTACAATTGAGCGAGATAGAAGAGATTCGAGATGAGGCGTACGAATGTGCATCGGCTTATAAGGATAAGCTAAAGAAAGTGCATGATGCGAAGTTGCGCAAGAAAACGTTCGAAGTGGGTCAGAAGGTTTGGTTGTACAACTCACGACTGAAAATGTTCGCGGGCAAGCTTAAAAGCAAATGGATGGGTCCGTATGTTATTCGAAGAGTTGGGCGATTTGGTGATGTGGACATCCAAGATGAGCAAACGTTGAAACAACAAACGGTGAACGGTCACCGCTTGAAGCCGTACTTGGAAGGAAATGACATCAACAACTTGGAGCTTGACAAAGCGGGCTACATCTTACGCCCGGTTGAGGAGGAACAACCATAAGAGGCCCAGGTTTGGTGGTAGTGTACATAGTAGTTTCGTGTTGTTTTGTTTGTATATTTGCACAATTGGCTTAGTTTCTCGAAGTCTGTGTTCGAAACAAGTGTGGGGATATTCGGGTTGCGAATTGCTCTTACATTGTGTTGAGGACAACACGGGATTTTTGAGGGGGTAGGGTAATTTTTACCAGTTTTTGAAAAAATTAAAACAAAAACATAAAAAAAAATCGAAAAACTTAAAAACCTAAAAAAATTTTGTCACATAGAGTTGCCCAGCGAGCACCGTAAATTACGGTACAGCCGTAATTTACGGTGGATGTTAAAAAGTTGTGAGTTTTACGGTGTAAACATCCTGAGTTACGGCAAAGAATGTTGATTCAGTGTTTACCGTAAATTACGGTAATACCGTAATTTACGGTGAAAGATGAAAATGTTGAGGCTTTACGGTAGATCTCTACTGACTTACGGTGCAAGAAGGGGCATTCAGGTCTCACCGTAATTTACGGTGAGACCGTAAATTACGGTACGCGAAATTCTTGTTTCCGTCGGTAGGGATGCTGCATGTAAATAAAAAAAATAATAATAACAAAATCGAATAAAAACAAGGCTGGTCACGTGAATTATACCCCAACCATTCATTCACTTTTCACCTTTTCACCATCTTCTTCTTCTCTAAGAACCCACATCCCCCATTGTTCTTCCACCTTCTTTCTCTCATAAAACCTTCAATTCCTGTCCAAATCAAGTGGAATCTTGGTCTAAATTGACTAACTTTTCACAAGCTTTGTGATTGTGAGGAGAGATTCCAGAGAAAACACAATTTTGGGGTCGAAATTTGAAACCCTAGTTTGAGATAATTTGGGGGTTTTGGGATTTTTGGTTTCACAAGCATTCTTTCATCTTGAAACAAGGTATGAACACTTACTTTGCTATATTGTGGTGATACATTGTGAAGAACAAGGTGATTTAGGTTATGTGTTCTTGCCCACTTGCTTGTTGTTAAGATATGATAATGGAATTGTTTATTGAACATGGTTGATGGTTGTAGATGTAGGAATTGTTGTTAAAGTAGTGAACTTTTGGGATGCTCTACATTCTAGAGACACCATGCCCAATTTTTGAAGAATTCTTGAACACTTTAGGTTCACTAACATCTACAACCATGACAACAAGCAAGTGTGGGGAGGATTTTGAAGAGAGTGTTTAATTTGGTGTTTGTTTTTGTTGCTTGCCTCTTGTGTGTAGGAAATGGCAAGGACAAAGGAGAAAGCGGGTTCAAGTTCATCTTCATCCAAAGGCAAAGGCAAGGGCAAGGAAAAGGAGCAACCATCAAAGAAGAGGCAATATATGGGCAGGGTAAGCGAAAGTGAGAGCGAAGAAGAAGAAAAGATGGAGTTAGACCCAAGTGATAAGCCGGTGTGGAATTTGGGGTCGTTGGATGACCAACCCGAAATTTGGCAGCCAACCCTTTATAACGACTGCATGAACAAGTTGAAAAACAAAGCAGCCGCATTTATTTGTGAAAAAGAGGTTGATGAACCCCAGTTTGGCCAGTTCGGGGTGTTTGCTAGGTTTCGTGCTTTGGGTTGGGAAGGAGCGCTCAAGTGTTTTGACAAAGATAAGAGCAATCTGTTTATGACTAAGATTCAGGAGTGGATGGCAACACTTAAATGTCACAACTTCCACAAGCCATCACAAATGAAGTTGATCGGGATGGTACATGGGGTGCCAGTTGAGATGTCATTCGACACGTTGAAGAAGCTGGGAAAGTATGACAGTCTCCCGGCTAAGGAGTACATGATTCCCACGCTTGATGATTTATTGCTCAAACCAGAGAAGCACGTGAGATGGAATGACATGTTAGCGGATTTGTTTTTGCCCGGTAGGTACAGTGGTGTGTTATACCGGAAGAATTTGAAGATAGAAGCCAAACTGTTGCATACAATCTGCTTGCTTAATGTCATTCCAAGAAGAGGCGATAAAGAACAGGTGAGGTTTCCAGAGATACCTGTTCTGTATTCATTGATGCATGGGTCCCCACGCTTTCCAATACGTTACCTGATTATGCACCATTTGTGGATATGCCGGAACAAATACGGGAGAGACATTGTCCCGTACTGTCGCATCATAACGGGTTTAATGAAACAGCAGAAGGCACTCACATCTGAGGACCGAGGTTTAACGAAAAGGCACCAGCCTTTTACTCTGGATAGGTTGGGAAACGTTTGGACGTATACTCAGTCTGAACGTTATCACAAGCTGAAATCGGAGGGTCAACGGTGGAGGGCGTTGAAATTGGGTGCAAGGGAGTTGTTACCGGGAGAGCCGGATGAGCCGGAAAGCGATGAAGAGTTGGTTCCTAGTGGGGATGAGGACTATGCAGACGAGCCGCAGGGGGTGCAAATGTTGGTTTTGGGGTTTTTGGTGGTGGTCATGGTGGTACGTTCTACGACTACGTGCAGCAACCGTATGAGCCGGGATGGGCTTATAGTGGTTCAATGCAAGAGGTGATCGAGAGCCAACGCCCTCCGGCGTCCATTTTTGATACTTGGTCGGGGCCGGAGAGGACGTTGTATGACCAAAACACAAGGAATAGTGCAAGCATAGAGCGGTCGTTAAAACATAGCTTCGATCGCAATGAGTCATGGAACCGTACCCACGCATACTCTCGAGAGGTGGATGCTAATAACAGATATCATGATGATCAAATGAGGCGGATGCATGCGGATTGGCATGCCGGAAGGCCGGTTGTTGAAGATCCACAACATGTGGACTATGCTTCATTGCCGCCTTATGATGGTAGCATTTCTTATCCGACTCCACCACTCCACCATTCTCAGTGGCTTGATCCAAGGCGGCAAGAGGGACCACAACAACAAGAGGGAAGCAGTAGCGGCCCATTCGGGTTTGGAGAGTGGAATGATATGATGTCATCCATCTTTGGGCCTCCAGGACCGCGCTACTATTGATCAGGTGGTATTCTCTCTTTTGTATAGTTTGTATATATTTGTTGGTTTATGTTGATTATGGTTGGGAGGATGGGTGGTGATTGATCATGTGGTTGATTATTGGGTTGGCGATTGTTGGTGGTGTCGTGTTTAAAATGAAAAACATAAAAAAAATATAAAATGAAAAAAAAATACAAAAAGAAATTTGGGGTTTGAGAAAAGAAGCTTTTGTGGATGTTGAGTGGGTTAGTGATCAAAGCCTCCCAAAGCCATACATTGGGGTCAATGTATCCCAAGTGTGGGGATGGGGGGAATTTTTTTAAGATTTTTGAAAAAATTTTAAGCCGAGCAAAACAATGTGAAATCTTGACGCCCTAATTTATCCCAAGTTAATGCACCGGCAACCCTTATTACCCTTTTCATTCTTGGTGAGAGTTGTAGCCACACGTGTATATAAATAATCTTTGATGAGAGTGGCTACGGGTGGGGGTGCGTTAGAACTTGTGCTTGAATGCGATTTGAATCCTTAGTTAGACATGAATGTAGAAAGGATAAGGGCATTAGGTAGCCTCGTCGTTGGTGTGAGCGAGTGTGGGATTTGGGGGGTTGGACCTCATTAATTATATATATGAGCAGGGTAGCGAGAGGGGCGGGGGTTTGGACATTTAGTTGCCCATTTTGTGCCTTTAAAGCTTATCATTTGTTTCCCCTAGCTACTTACTTGAAAATTCACCCAAATTCGACCCGGTCTTATAATATTAGTGATAGAATTAGTAGTTTTGTGAGTTGAAGTAGTTTTGGTTAATGTGTTATCGTATGATTGCTAAAAAAAAAAAAAAAAAAAGAGAAAAAAAAAAGAAAAGGAAAAGCAATAAGAAAAAGAAAAAAAAAAGGAGAGAGGGTTTCATTGTCTTGTATATAGTAGCGCATTTTTGTTAGTTGTTTTTGTGTTTGTAATGAAAAGACCGAGTCGAATTTTCACTACTCATATATATTCCATTTCCTACCTATACACCTAGCCACGTTACAACCTTGAAGTCCCTTTGATTTGCGTTTATGTTTGACCCATTTTAGGGGAATGATCGATTCAGGTACAAGCTTATGATTGTGCAACCACCCGTTTGCCTAGTGTGTGTCTAGCTTATCTTTGCTAGTTGTCACTTGTAGCCGAGAGGAGAGAATTTGTGAGGGGTGCATTGCTTGGGTGTTAAAAAGGGGTTGGTAAAGAATTGCATGTTTTGCTTGGTTTGGTTTGATCACTTGTTTTGAAAATCATGTTGATGAGTTGCTTGGGACAAGCAACGGTTAAGTGTGGGGATGTGACGGGTGGTCCTTTGGACAACCCTTAAGCATGTTAAAAGATGAAATAATCCTCCAATTAGCCGTGTAATTATCTTGAATTAGATAACTACGATGCTTATGTTTCAGGTACGATTTAGGAGGTAAAAGATGGATAAAAGGCAGTGTTGGAGGCTTGGGTGGAGAACGGGTCGAGAGAAGAACAAAAGAAATAACAAAGGAGACAAAGTTGCTGAGTACCGTAAATTACGGTTCTACCGTAATTTACGGTAGACCTGGAATTGGCTATTCTCTGCACCGTAATACAGGCTCCTCAAGCTGTAACAAGATTTTGACCACCGTAAATTACGGTGGAGCCGTAATTTACGGTGGAGCTGCAATCCCAAAAACGTAACTGCCATTTTATATTCGGTTTTGGTGTGTCTTTTCACATTATCTCATCATTGGACGGTTCTTGGACACCTTGGGGACGAATTTTGGCTTGTGGCTTGTTTTGTGAACAATTTCAATCATTCGGTTTGTGCTTTTGATTCGTATGAACAATAGTTTGATGTTGATGATGATTCACCGAGCCATGTCCGGCTAAACTCTTCGGTGATCATCCTAGGTGAATGTTTCTGAAACTTTTGTGTGTTTAATTTCTGCATTTCTAGAATGATATCTTGCGTTGCTTGAATGTCATGGTGTATGTTTGATTGTTTGTAGTTTGTTAATCAATATTGCAATTTCTAGTCTTAATCGTACGTTCTTGGTGCCGTTGGCAATCGAGATATCACGGGAAGGGTTAGGGTTGGTTATTGGTTAATAGGTCATCGGGAAACAACCTCGCGTTATCTAATCCGAGTACTTTGTTCCCTTTTATCACTTCAATCACATATACACGAGTTATGTCTATGTAACTCTTTCTAGTGAAATTACACACAACTGTTTAAAGAAACTGAAACCTAGGGTGATCATTGTTCTCTCCTAATTGTTTACAACCAACTTTGATTTGAATTAGTTCTTAATTTAGTTTTCTAAAACAACAATCCACAATCTTGAATTTTAAATTTTCGGCAATTTAGTTTAATATTAGTTTAAATACAAAGCTATATAATCGACACATTTTCCACATACTCCCTGAGTTCGATACCCTTTTACCACTAACTACAGTTGTTTGGGGATTAAATTTGCGTGACCCACGACATCACGTCAGTATCCCAGAATCAGATATCACACCAAGATCCTCCGTGCTTGTAGGATTTAGTGGAGAAACTAAGAGAACCCTGGGGGACATCAAACTCCCAATTTATGTGGAAGGATTACATAATTATCAAAAATTTTGTGTTATTGACTGCTTGTCTTGTTGTAATGTTATCCTTGGCAGGCCCTGGATACACGATATGAAGGCAGTCCCATCCACCTACCATCAATGTGTGAAGCTCCCTAGCCCTTGGGGAATAGTCAAGATCGATAGTGATCAGCAGGAGGCTAAGGATTGTTACACATCATCAATGAAACCAGCCTCGAAATCAAGGGAGCAATAGCAATTAAAGTATCCTCCAAGGAGTGTCTTGGAGGCAAGGGAGCAGGATGTGGACGAAATCCTGATGGATCCTGATGATCCTGAATCCAAAATCTATGTCGGATCAGGGATCCTTGGCAAGATGAAAGAAGACCTTGTATCCTTCCTCAAAAGAAGAAAATCTACCTTTGCATGGAAACATGAGGATATGACAGGTATATCTAAGGATATTATCACTCATAAACTTGGCATTGACAGGTCATTCAAACCAATCCATCAAAAAAGGAGGAAGTTTGCACCAGAAAGAAATACCATTATCCAGGAAGAGGTAGAAAGATTGCTACGAGCAGGTATGATTAGAGAAGTAAAATATCCAAGATGGCTGGCCAATGTGGTTGTTGTTCAAAAGAAAAATGGAAAGTGGAGGGTATGTGTCGATTTCACTGATTTAAATAAGGCATGTCCCAAAGATCCTTTCTCATTACCCCACATTGACTCCATGGTGGATGCAACGGCGGGTCATGAACTGTTAACCTTTATGGATGCTTCATCTGGATTCCAACAAATTCAGATGGAACCATCTGACCAAGAGGATACGGCTTTTATGACCCCAACCGGTTTATATTGTTATATTGCTATGCCGTTTGGGTTAAGGAATGCAGGTGCAACATATCAAAGACTGGTGAATATGATGTTCAAGGATCAGATTGGAAAGACTATGGAAGTATACATAGATGATACGGTGGTGAAGTCCATAAAAGCTGAGGATCACCTAAGAGACTTGGAGGAAGCATTTGATATCCTTGACAGATATAACATGAAGCTTAATCCTTCAAAATGTCACTTTGGTGTAAAGGCAGGTAAATTCTTAGGATATATGGTAACCAAGAGGGGCATTGAAGCAAGTCCGGAACAAATCAAAGCATTGGTGAATATCAAATCTCCTGCCAACGCTAAGGATGTGCAAAGGCTAACAGGCAGGATAGCAGCTTTAAACAGATTTATATCTAAATCCTCGGAAAAGTGTAAAGAATTCTATGATATCCTAAGAAAAAACAAGAAATTCGAATGGACTGAGAATCATGAGAGTGCTTTACAAGCCCTCAAAGAATACCTGTCCTCAGCTCCAGCGTTGATGAAACCAGAAAAAGGAGATGTGTTATCCTTATATCTTGCGGTATCCTCAAAAGCAGTAAGTGCAGTCCTTGTTAAGGATCATGAAGGTACACAATATCCTGTCTATTATGTAAGTAAGAGTTTACTTGATGCTGAATCCAGGTATTCACACCTTGAAAAACTTATTCTTGCACTAATTATGGCATCTACTAAACTAAGACATTATTTTGAAACCCATGTTATTGTTGTTAGAACTAATTTTCCAATTAAGAATGTCCTCAGGAAACCAGAGATGTCCGGAAGGATGGCTAAGTGGGCAGTAAAGCTTAGTGCCCATGATATAAGATATGAGCCTAGAACAGCCATCAAATCTCAAGCATTAGCAGACTTTGTGGCTGATTTCAGAAGTGATTTACAAAAGGAAGCCGAATTGGAAGTCCAGCAGCTGGATGAAACCAAGGATCCTTGGATACTACATACTGATGGATCCTCAAATGTTAAAGGCACGGGGCTTGGTATACTACTAAAATCGCCACAGAGGGACATAATACCCCACTCCATAGCTTGTGAGTTCCAAGCCACTAATAATGAGGCTGAATATGAAGCCTTGATTGCTGGTTTGCAAATTGCTAAGCATATGGGGATCAGGTATCTTGAGGTATACGTGGATTCATTGTTAATCACTATTCACTTTAATGGATCCTATGCTGTTAAAGGTGAAAAACTAACCAAATATTTAGAGATAGTCAAAGAATTGGCACTCTCCTTTGTTTTCTTTAGTTTGACACAGGTACCAAGGGAAGAAAATACAGAAGCTGATGCATTGGCCAATCTAGGATCATCTTTGAAGATCCCAGAGGATATAAGTATCCCCATCATCCATATCCTGGCTCCTGCTATTGAAAATCAGGTGGCCATGGAAATAGAAGAGGATTCTGCAATGATCCCTAGTGAGGATACTCGATCTTGTTCAGGATCATGGATCTCACCAATCATGAGATACTTACAACACGGAGAGATTCCTATGGGAGAAAACCCTAGGGCTTTCAGAATTAAGGTATCTCAATTCACAATCTTAAATAATATGCTGTATAAGCGATCTCTTGCAGGACCATATATAAGATGTATCGAGGATCCTGAAGTTCAAGAAGTTTTAAAAGACTTCCATGAAGGAGATTGTGGAAACCACACTGGGGGCAGGGTATTGTTCTCAAGAATCTTAAGGACAGGATACTACTGGCCAACTATGAAAAGGGATGTTGTGGAGTATGCTAAGAAGTGTGATCCTTGTCAAAGACACAACAATATCCTTCATCAGCCGGCTGAATTTCTACATCCTATACCATCCTCTTGGCCATTTATGAGATGGGGGATGGATATAGTTGGCAAGCTCCCTAAGGCACCTGGTGGAAAAGTGTTCATGCTTGCTATGACTGACTACTTCTCCAAGTGGATAGAGGCTGAAGCTTTTGCCCAAGTCAGAGAAAAGGAAGTTATATCCTTTATTAAGAGAAATATTATAACTAGATTTGGCATTCCTTCTGAAATTATATGTGATAATGGTTCCCAATTTATTGGGAGCAGAACTACTAACTTTTGTGACAGCTGGGGGATTAAGATGATAACATCAACACCAGTCCACCCACAAGCCAATGGACAAGCAGAATCATCCAACAAGATCATCATCAACAATCTGAAGAAGAAACTTGGATCCAAGAAAGGGAAATGGGCAGAAGAATTACCTTATGTGCTTTGGGCTGATAGGACAACCCCCAAGAATGCTACTGGTCAAACACCATTCTCTTTGGTATTTGGGGCAGAATCAGTGATCCCAACAGAAATGGTGGTTCCAACTGCTAGAACAAGTACCCGTGATCCTGAGGAAAATGATGCAAACCTGGCTCAAGACTTGGATACTATTGAGGAAATCAGGGATCTGGCTAGGATAAGGATGGCTAGCTAGCAACAAAGAATGGCTGGTGCTTACAACAAAAATGTCAGGATAAGGAAATTCCAAGTTGGGGATATGGTATTAAGAAAAGCATTCCAGAATACCACCAATCCTGCTGATGGGAAATTGGCACCAAAATGGGAAGGCCCTTATTTGATTGAAGCCGAAGCAGGAAAGGGGGCATATAGATTGCTAACCATGGAAGGTAATTTGTTACCAAGAGCCTGGAATGCTGTCCACTTGAAGAAATATTTCATGTGAGCAGGATCCTCCTGGCACGTATGATCCTTACATTAGAAGTATCCTTGAAAGATCCCTGAGGTGTCAATAATCCTTACCCTGGTAATGTCCTAATCTTGAACTATTTCATTTTCTTATTATTCAAGGATAAGGATCATGTATCCTTCATCCTTCTCTCACAAGATTTTGAGTTCTGATAGTCCAGGTATCCTTAGCGTATTGTTGATAATCTTCAGAAGCAATTCAGATCCTTGGGTTCAACCCCAGTTGTTTGGGCTTGTCCCCAGTTATCCTTGGGCTTGTCCCCAGTTTCGCCTGTAGCGCACGATGATCCTGGTATAGTTCAAGTCTTTGGGACCAGTACTCGCTTTAGGGGCTGATAATTCCATCGTACTGGCTATACCTAGGATCCTACGTATAATGGTAGACGTACCATACATCCGTTCCTAAGGTTTCTAACGTTTTCACGTTAGCTAAGGTTTTGGCATTATCATGTCACTAAGTTTGGATAGTCGCCAGTAAGGGCCATACTCCAGTTCACCTATGATTCTTGGGCTCGTCCCCAGTTATCCTTTGGGCTTGTCCCCAGTTATCCTTTGGGCTTGTCCCCAGTGATCCTTTGGGCTTGTCCCCAGTTATCCTTTGAATTGTTGGGCTTGTCCCCAGTTACTAACTTGTCTTTTATATTGGCTCAGTTCCAAGTTATATTCTATTTTCAGTTTTTCGAAGTTAAACAACTAAGGATCTTCAATCCTTGTTATCTACTAAGGCTTTTCTTATGTTTACCCTGGTTACAGTATTAACGGTAAGGATCCTAACTTGGATCCTCAGGTATGATCCTTAACTATTTTTAATTTCATTCATTATTCATTTGAATAACCCTTATACCTTGACAACTGAACCTATGATCCTTAAAATGAACTACTTTTTGGAAGTTTTCGACTATAGGATACTTGATCCTGGATCATATCCTAAATTTCTTAAACATAATTTGATTAACTTTTCTTACTCAGACAAGTATAAATCAAAACAATTGAAAGTTTAAAAGATATACAAGGATAACATCACAGGATAAGTCAAAAGTTAAAAGTTTTATTCATTCACAAAATATTTAACCCTTTAAAGTTGTCAAAATTGCCAACCCACGTTTCTACCAGCAAAACGTGGCCCATCCACATGGGTTGGCAAAGAGTGTCAATTGTTCATGCGGTCATAGCAGTACAGGAAATAAAGGTCGGCAGGATAACAAGTGGCTTCATCCCCCAAACAGAGGATCCCTCCACCACCTATTATCCTACCTATTGTTCAAAGGATCCACGATCCTTACCCTAAAAACTATTGTTCAAAGTACAAACCATCAAACTATTCAAACAAACAACCACCAAACAAAAAAAATTGGGCTCCGACTAAGTCTCGAAATTTCCATCATCACCCAATCCTGCAGCTCAATCCTTCGCTGCACCATCACCACCAGCTCCGCTTGCCTCACCACCTTGGTCCTTGCCTCCACCCTCAAGCATCGGGATCTCCTCATCCTCCTCATCATCCTCCAGCTCAGCCAGCATAGCCTTCCAGCCTTCAACATCCCAGGTGCTCTTATCAAAAGCAGGATCCTGGGCTTCCATGGCCATTTGCAGCTGGATCTTGTACATAGCTATGGCGGCAGAGACCTTGGCATCCTGGGTGATCTCGTGCTTCTCATAGTCAAAGTTGATCAGCATCTTGGCAGCATCATTCTTGGTGGCCTGGAGCTCCTTCTGAAGATCGGCTATCTTGAGATCCTTTAACACCCCAACCTGTTGAAGGTCAGCAATCTGGTGATCCTGATCCTCAACATGGCCAACATATGTCTCTACCTCAGCAAATTTCTACAAGGAAGACAAGGAATGATGTCAGAAACCAAGTGATCCTTAGACTAGCAGGATACACAAGCAGGACAGTGATCCTTACCTCGTTGATGTAATCCAGACACTGTTGGCGGAGCAGGGGCAGACCTTGCAAATCCTCAGCTTCAGAGGCCTTTCTCTTCTTGCTTCCTTTTCCCCTGATAGGTGCTTTAGGGGCCGAAGCAGTTGGGCTAGCAGCAGGGGTCTTCTTCTTAGAGGATTTGACGTTAGTAAGATCAGTGATGCCGAACTTTGAGGAAGATTTGGTGGATTTTCCAGCGCCTGCACAACCAAAACAAGATAAGTATCTTAATTTTATTTGACTCTCATTATATAAATACTCCTTAAATAAGGATACTTACTTGACATTGTGACAGAAGCAGAGGATACTTCCTGAGAATCCTGGGTGGTAATCTTGAAAGTTTTGACTTCAGGATCGAGCTTCTTAAAGGCCAGGAGCCTCTCTTTTGCAGCAGGAGTCAACTTCAGATGTGAAACGGAGATAGCTGCACAACAAGAAAACAACAGAACATCAGTGATCCTTATACTAAAGGACAAGTTCTACGGATCCTTCCCAGGATCCTCTATCCTACCATGGGTAACCCACTTCTTGGGCAAATCCTCCCCATCAGGGATGGTATCTCTCCTTACAAAAAAGAACCGCCGCTTCCAATTAGTATCATTCTTGGTAGCCTTGAAGATCGGATGCTCCTCCCCGGGTCTACGTTTAAACAGATAACGATGGGAACCAAAGGTGGTCAGATCGTATAGCTCACCCAACTCGGCCATACCTAAGTCAATCCCCTCTTGCTCGATGATCCTCACAAGGGTAAACAAAACCCTCTAGATCATCGGCATGGCCTGGATGTAAGATATGCCGGTCAAGGAGAAGAAGGCTTGGGTGAAGGCTGGAAAGGGATACGTATAACCTATGGAAAACGGGATCACAGGAAAGGCAACCCATGAATCGGAGGTGTGGTCACTCAGGGCAGAAGGATCATAAGCTTTGAACACCGTATTTGCAGGAAAACAGCACCGAATCCTGTCAATCTGAGGATCAGCAAAGATACAGCGTTCTTTAGCAGAGTTTGTGATGATCCCTTGGCTCTTAAAGGGGCTTTCTTTCTGCTGATCCTTGGCAGGAGAATTCCGGAGCAACATTTTGAACACAAGAAGAAAAACAGAGCAATCGAGAGAGAAGATGAAGGGAATACCTGTTCAATCCTCTGGTTGCGGTTATAAAGGGAGAAGTTCTTGATTTTAAATGCAAACGATCCTATCCCTATCTCTATTTATAATCATGATTTGTGCAGGGCTGTCACCTCCATGACGTCAGGATTGCAACGGATAGTTCGTTCACAACGGCTATATATCCGTTGAGTTAGTTACAGATAAGATCAGCAAAATATAACTCGTTAATATTACATAATTACTCCTTATATTTTGGGGGCAATTGTTAGGGCAGGATTTTAATGACCTGTGATCCTTACATGATATCCTAACGAGTGATCCTTGTTTCTTTGGCAGATAGTGACCCTCAGAAGAGCTTCAGGATCAGGATCATGGATCATCCTAAGGATCCTCATACTAACGATTGTTCTCTTTATATTTAATGTTGTTTTGCAGGAATTACGAGTTGGACCTGGTCTTGGCAACGTTATTAAGGAATCTTTCACGCTAATTTCGCACATACATAACCAGAAATAGACGTTGTGGAGAATATGGAAACTTAGCACAAATTACGGGCATTTAGTTAGGCTAAATTTACTTCTGTTTCTAAAGGGGTAACGAGCTAGTAGTTAGGTGACTTACCTAAATTCAACCACACACACTTATATAAAGGGCACTCTCAAGCATTCGGAGGACACAACACATTTCTTACACACTCTAGCATACTACACCATAATGATCCTTGTACCTAGCTCGTTACCATCCAAAGTTGTAAACATTGTTTATTATATTGAAGTTAGGTGATCGGTAGTTTCCATCACCCGAGGTTTTTTATGCCGGAGATCATTCATTGATCAAGGGCTTTTTCCTCGTATAAATCCTTGTGTCACTTGTGCAATTTACATTTAAGTAATCCTTTACTTTATCCATCACCACAAGCATCATTTCCCGTTAACAGAGAGTTTGGTTGCATTATCCTTGTGTGATTTTTGACCAAAACAATAAGGATACATGATCCATAAGTATTAGAAACTTATCCCTAACACTAAGCACGAGCAAAGGTCCACTCAGCTCATGAATAGCCCTAATCACATGCCAAGTCCTAGGTTCGATTCCCACAAAGGGGGTTTCCTAGATTTATTGGCTTTCTTCCTTAATTGGTGTATAGGCATTATTGCCTAATGGAGATGAATATGATCGAGTGGTTCCGCGGGTGGCACGATGATACTCTAGTGGTCCGTCAATAATCCAAATTTTCCGTTAAAAAAACATGCCAAGTACGCCTATATTGTAGCAAACTCTAAGCCCGTAAGACCCAGCCAAGGCACTACCATACCCTCCCTAACATGGGCAAAGCTTTATTGGGGTAGTGGCACCCCTCGGCCCCACCGATTTTTCGCTCATAATGTTAATTTTACCGAAAAGTTTCAAAATTTTCTTTTTTGTAGTGTAAAATATTTGAGTTTTTAAGAGTCCAACCCTTACCGATTTGAATTTTAAAAGTTTGCCCCCCACTGAGTTTTTGTTCAAGATTCGCTACTGCTCTCTAAAAGTACTTAACCCTAACTCTACGTCTCCACAAACTCTTACTATGTATAATGTTTTTAAAGAGGTGCGACTCTAAGGCTAACTCCAATGCGCCTGTTGGTGGTGAATCCTTTAAAATCCTTAATTGCCCTTAGCAATGTGAAAGTGTGTCCATACATGTCTTTGGCAAAAAAGCCCTTCTGCAAGGGCGTTTATTTTTCTTGGATTTTACATATGAGTGGGCCCAAAGTAAAAAAAACAAAAAGATTTTGTTTAAATATTGTGTGTAGTAAGTAGGTGATGAGGTGGAAATTAATTAAGGTAAGGATATTTGTAGGGTTGGAGATGAAATAAAGGTTTGTAAGGGTTTGTAAGGATATGATGTGGCAGATGAAGTGACAGCTAAAAACGCGTAAGGGCGCACATAACATTGGAGATAGTCTAATAAATCATGCTTAGTCCGTTCATCCAAGTTAACATGGGACAAAAATATAGTGAGAAATTTACGTTGCCAATTAATTTATGAATGAGGTTTCTGACTTCCGATCGAGCCCACTCCATGTCTCCATTATTGTTGATGCAACAAATACGGGACCAAGGATGGTAGCTGGGCTGGTCAGGCAAAAGGGCTGAAGGGTTCAGTTTTGCCTAACGCAGGTCGCGGGGTCCCTCCACGTTTGCAAAACGTGGAAGGAGGTTCACTAGTATGTTTGGATTATTTGCTTTGAAGTTCTTTCTCCAAGGCCGGCTCGGATCCAGAAAAGAAAGCAAATAGAATGAATGAGGTGAATTTGATGAAGAGTTATTTGAAAATGACAAAGAACTCTTTGAATGACCAGAGATTAAGGAATCTCTTTCTTTTTGGAATGTCTTTGAAGTGTTTATGAGCTGTCTTCTTATAGTGGAAGACACCTCCCGAAATGGTATGGACTATACTAGCGAGACCTGTTTGCTTATGGAGGGTTTCCCCTTTTGGGGTTGAAGGCTTTGGACCCCTGGTTAATAGAGTGTGCTTGTGCAGACCTGCTCTGACTTTGTGAGTTGGTGAGCGTGAGTTGGTGGGACGAGCTGTTTAGACATGACTAGTTACTGTTTCTCGATTCCCTCATTTTACAGCTTTTCATCCGATGAACCTTTCAACCTTTTAAGCTCTTTGCATATTAATCATTTTGTTTATCCTTGGGCTACCCCCGTCGTCAGCCCCCCAAGTCAGAGGTTTTTGGGGTAGTATACTCAAAGACTTCTGACTTTTATGCATGTCTTTTAAAGGCTTGAAAGGTTCGTTGCTTGGAGGCTTGAAAGGTTTGAGGTAGTTACTTTTTTGAAATTTGAATTTGAAACGATTTGACAGTTGATTTGATTGACATGTGTCAGGCGGCGGATTGGCAGAGATTATTTATTTACCTTTAATACCCCTACTTTACTTTCATATTTATTTTAATAGTTGCAAACTTTCTTCATTTTCCTTACAATCGTTCACAGTTTTTCCTTCCTCAGGTTAGTTTCTCTTCTCCATTTTCACTTTTACTTTGTTCTATCATGGGTGCCCTTAAGGATTTAGCGAGGTCATTCTCTCGGATGACACAAGAGGAGGTAGACCTATTTTGCCTTGAATATGGTATTGATAAAAAGTTTAATCCAACCGCCCCTTCTTGTGATGTTTCTATTGACAAACCGATTCCGGGTTCGATTGCTTTGTATTGTCGCCATTTTCAATGGTCCAATCTTCGTTACCCTTTCTCGCTTTTTGTTCTAAACTTGCTTGAGTATTACCGAGTATCTTTTGGGCAAGTTCATCCAAAAGGAATGGCTAGGGTTTTGCACTTTGAAGTGCTCTGTCGTGCTCTTGGCTATGATCCATCTCTGTTGCTTTTCCGGAGGTTTTTTTGTTTAGCCAAAAATGGCGATTGGTTTACTTTTGAAGCGACAAAGGTTGATACTTGCCTCGTTTCATCAATGGTTACAACCCTTGGGTCCTGGAAGGATCAATTTTTCTGGGTTTCTGATTCTATCATTCCTTTTAAAATGATATGGAGGCGTCCGGATGCTGTTCTCAATGATCCGGAACCTTCTGAGTCTGATTTGAACGATGCCTTTCTTTCAGCCATTCGGGGGTGCCCTTCGAGGGTTCGTCCCTTTCCCGAACATTTGTTAGTGCTTTTAGGGGTTAGTAATATTTGGGCAAAAGCCGATCGGGATCCGGTGTTAATGAGAAATGGCGTTGGTATGCATTTTCCCCTTTTATGCCTTTTTACTTTACTTTGTTTGTGACTTATTTTTCTTTGTTTGTTTTTTGGCAGTTATGTCTGCTTTGGACTTCATCAAGAGTGACGACACGTCCGATGTTATTTTTGAAGATGCTCCAACTGTTCCGGGTGAGAATGTTGTGGTGAGAACCTCTGAGAAAAGGTTTGAGGGCACGGGTTATGCTAATGTTGCCAATGTTAAGGGTTTTACCAAGTCTACTGCCCCTAAGTCTTCAAGTCGCCGATCTTCTCGGCGTTTGCTGAAAGCTGGGCCTCAATCCACTTCCACTGAGCCAGTGGATTTGACTGATGATATTGAGGTTTCGGAGGATCAGGTTGAAGCGGGTGTTGAACAAGATAAGGAGTTGGTTGTTCATGGCAAGAAGGTTCGAGGTAAGAAGGTTACCCCTGTTCAAGAATCATCAAGCAGGGACGTTGGAGGGTTGGACCCTGAAGGTGTTTATGTGCCTGCTTGGCAAGTGAAGAATGATGATACCTTCAAGGATGCTGCCGTTTGTGAGGATGCTCTTAGTCATCTTGCTCCTCCCTCTGTTCGTGAAACCATTGCTGAGATGGACGATGACTTTATGTTATCTCGCATGGTTTTAACTACTTGCAACCTTGCTGCCATGCTTCCTCAAGGGATTACACGCTTTCGCCAAAGGATGCGGGAGTATGAGGATTTCTCTAAGAAGAAGGACAAAATGAAATCCTCCCTAGCATCGATGAAGAAGGAAGTGGCTGGGTTTGCAGAGAAGGAGGCGGCGTGGAAGAAAGAGGTTGATGATCTGAAGAAGATGCATGCCATTGAGATGGGTGACCTGAGGAAGAGCTTTGAAGCAAATTTGTTGAAGTTGAAGGCTGATCGAGAGGCCTTGTCTGTCCAGCAGCAGGCTTTTCGTGAAGAAAAGGAAGGGTTGAAAGCTTCAGTTGGTCAGGTGACTGCTGACAATCAATGGTTGATCGAGCATGGTTTCCAGCAGGTGGTTACTTACCTTTTGCATTCCAAGGAATTTAACTCTGCCCTTGGTGATGTTTACACAAAGCTGCTGAACCTGGGGAAGCATCAAGGCCTTACTGCTGGCTATAAACTTCATGAATCTGGACAACCTTTGGAGAAGTCCCCCATGTTTCGCCCCGAGGCTTCTGATATCTTCAAGGCTTCTGTTGAGCAGATGGAGAGGCTAACCTACCCTTACATTCATGAGGTATCCTCTTGCTCTGGTAAGCCTTTGTCTGTTTTACAGGGATTGAAGCCTGAGGGGTTGAATGAGAAGGTTTGTGATGAGGTTTTGGGTTCTTTGTCGAGGAAGAGGTCTTACTCTGGGGACAGTGATGATACCCTTTCGAGTCTGCCTGAAACTTCGAAGGATGCTGGTTTGGAAACCTCTGCTGTTGGTGGTGAAGAAGGTGCCAAGATGAAGAAGACTAAGAAAGCCAAAAAGTCGAAGGGTGAAGGTTCTAGGCCCTCTGATAACTGACATTTATTCGTAGCTTTCTTAGCAAACACTTTAATGTTTTGTAATGTTTTAAAGAATGTTTAGGTTTTGGGAACCCTTAAGGTTCCTATGGTTGGTTAGGCCTATATGGCCGTTGAACACTAGTTTAATTTGCAAGCCACTAGGGCTTGCTTTTACTATCTTATGAAGGTCTTTTATGGCCTTTCTAACTATGACATGATGGTTATCGTTGGTGTTTTTGTTGGTTCCATTTGCTTGGTTTTGTTTTGTGGGGTTTCAACCCTTCAAGCTTTTTGTACAGTTGCTGATGGGTTGAAGCCTTTAACCTTTCAAGCTCAGTACCTGTTGGTTGAACTTTGGGTAGCTTCTGATTTGGTTTGTATGTTTGGTTGATAGGCTTGTTTGTTTTTATTTTCTTGCCTTGTCTTTGTTTACTTTGTCTTTATGTTTTTTTACACTTTAAAGGGTTCAGTGCTGCAGTCACTTTGCCTTAGTGTTTATCATCAAGACGTAGTATCTATCCTTTTCTTTTATTTCGTTATAATTTGTTTGATTTCGTAAGTCTATTTATTGAGTACATTTTTTAGACTTAAGGAACGATTGGTGTAGGCTGTTCAAACCTGTCTATGAGACATTGTTGTTTTTCTTTGATAAGTCTCATGGAGTTGTATTGATCTAGGAACTCACCCCTTATATAGGTCCATTCAACCCTTGAACCTATTGAGCGATATGGCCTGGGAGCTCATCCCCTTACATGGCCCTTGCCATGGAGTTTTTTGCTAGGTTCTCAACCTGATACTAGGATAGAAAGACAAGTTTGATAAAGTAACTTCATTCATTCAAGCAACATTTGCTTTTACAAAAGGTTTTTGTTTTGCTACAAACCAAACTTTCTAAACATAGAATTTTCTTAAAGTTTTTCCGTTCCAGTGCCTTGGGAGCTTTTTGCCTTCTAGATCTCCTAGCTTGTAGGATCCTCCTTTGTGTGCTTCGAGGATGGTGTATGGACCTTCCCATTTCGGGCCTAGTTTCCCTTGATTTTCTTTTTTGCTTGCTTCGTTGTTTCTGAGGACTAGATCCCCTGGCTTGAATCGTTCGTTCTTGACCTTCTTGTTGTAATAGCTTTCCATCCTTTGCTTGTATTTGGCTTCTTGTATTGCTGCTTGATCCCGGGCCTCTTCTAAGAGTTGTAAGTTCAACATGGTCTCTTGTGTGTTTACCTCGGGATCCATGTTGACAATTCGTTGGGTTACAACTCCTATTTCAGCGGGGATTACGGCTTCGGATCCGAATACCAAGCTATAAGGTGTCTTTCTGTGACTTGCTTTTTCTGTTGTTCTGATTGCCCATAAAACGCTAGGCAATTCTTCCAGCCAATTACTTTCATATCTCCCCAATCTTGTTTTGATGCCTTCCACTATGCTTCTGTTGGTCCTTTCAACCTGACCGTTTGACTGCGGGTAAGCCACTGAGCTGAAGATTTGGTTGATCCTGTACTCCTTGCACCAAAGGCTGAAGGGTTTCTCAGCGAATTGTTTTCCATTATCGGTGACGATTACCCCTGGCAGCCCATAGCGGCATATGATATTCTCCCATACAAAGTCTATGATTTGCTTTCCCGTGATCTTGGCAAGGGGTTTGACCTCTGGCCATTTGCTGAAGTAATCAATTGCTACCAACAGGAATTTTACTCCCCCTTTGCTTGGAGGGAATGGTCCAACAATGTCCATTCCCCATTTATGGAATGGCCATGCTGAGGTTATGGGGACCAAGTCATGTTTGGGACTTTTTGGTATTGGGGAGTGGATTTGGCAGGCATCACATTTCTTCAATTGCTCGACGGTATCCCGATGCATTGAAGGCCAGAAATATCCCAAGTTCATGAGTTTTGCAACCACCGACCTAGCTCCGAAATGAGCTCCACATATTCCTTCATGCACTTCTTTAACCAAATACTTGCTTTGTTCAGGGCCCACACACCTTAGCAATGGTGCAAGGTATCCTTTTTTATAGAGGATTTCTCCTTGCAACACATACTGTCTTGCTTTGATCTTTACCCTTTCAGCTTCTATTTGATCGTTGGGTAGTTCGTTGTTTTGAAGGAATTTCTTTATGGGAGTCATCCAATTTGGATCTTCCTCGATGACCACATCTTGTACTTCCAATTCGTCAATTGAACGAGCCTTCAACACTTCAACCAACACCTTTTTTGTGAGGTGGGCGAATGTGAGGGACGCTAATTTGCTTAAGGCGTCAGCCTTTTTGTTTTGGGATCTTGGAATCTGTTTGATGTTGCATGCCTGGAAGGTGTTCATTAATTCCTTCGATTTTTCTTTGTACCTTCTCATGTTGGGCTCCTTGGCGACATAGCTGTCATTGACTTGGCTTGATACTAGTAGCGAATCAGTGAACACTTCAAGCTTTTTGACTTTCATTTCTTTGGCTAGCCGGAGACCAGCGATCAGTGCTTCGTATTCAGCCTCGCTATTGGTGGTCTGAAAGTTGAAACGAAGAGCATATGTGAATTCTAGCCCCTCAGGGTTGATTAGGATTACACCAGCTCCTGACCCTTCAACGCTTGAAGCCCCGTCGGTGAACAGTTTCCAGGCTTCAGGGTTGGAGGGTTCAGTGGTTGTGGTGTTTACTTCTTCAGTCTTTTGGTTTGGGACTTCTACTAGGAAGTCAGCCAAAACCTGAGCTTTGATTGCTTTTCGTGGGACGTAGGTGATGTTATGTTCACCTAGTTCCACTGCCCATTTTGCCAATCTACCTGAGTTTTCAGGCTTTTCAAGCACGTTCTTGACAGGTTGGTCAGTGACCACTTGTATAGGATGTGCTTGGAAGTATCTTCTAAGCCTTCTGGCTGTTTGGACCAAGGCTAGGGCTAGTTTTTCAAGGGGAGGATATTTGGTTTCAGCTAGTTTTAAAGTTTTGCTGAAAAAATAGACGGGTACCTGAGCCTTGTCCCTTTCAATGGTGAGGACTGCACTGATGGCTTCGTCGGCGACTGAGAGGTACACCGATATGAGCTCCCCAGTTTCTGGTGCTGCAATATCTGGTAGTGAAGCAAGGTGCTGTTTCATTTGATTGAAAGCTTCCTCAGCCTCATCGGTCCATCTGAAATCTTTCTTATCTGAACAATTCTTGAGCGTTTTGTAGAATGGTAGAGACCTTTCGGCCAGCTTTGAGGTAAAACGCTTCAAGGCTGCAAGCTTCCCATTCAAGCTTTCAACCTCCTTCTTGGTTCTTGGTGGTTTGGCTTCGAGAACAGCTTTTACTTTGTTGGGGTTGGCCTTGATGCTTTGCTTTCCAACAATATGACCCAGGAATTTTCCTTCATCAAATCCAAACGAACATTTTTCCGGGTTAAGCTTCATGTTGATTTTTCTAAGATTCTTGAAGGTTTCTTGGATGTCATCAAGCATCTGGTATTCTGTTTTGCTTTTGATCACCAGGTCATCGACATATGCTTCCATGTTTCTTCCAATTTGGCTTTCGAAGGCTTTATCGACGAGTCGTTGGTAAGTGGCTCCCGCGTTCTTGAGGCCAAAAGGCATCTTTCGGTAACAGAAAATGCCCTTGTCTGTGTGGAAAGCCGTCTTTTCTTCATCCTCTTCTTTCATGAGGATCTGGTGATAGCCTTTGTATGCATCAAGAAAGCATTTGAACGGGTATCCCGTGAGGGAATCAACCTTAAGGTCAATTTCTGGGAGTGGGTAGCAATCTTTAGGACAAGCCTTGTTAAGATCCTTGAAATCTATACACATTCTCCAAGAGTTGTCGGGTTTCCGGACCATGACAGGATTAGCAATCCATGATTGATACTTAACCTCTCGGAGAATGCCAGCTGATACAAGCTTTTCAACCTCTTGGCAAGCTGCCAGGCTTCTTTCAGGTGCCAAACTTCTTTTCTTTTGAACCACTGGCTTGACATTCGGTGGTATTCTTAGCTCATGTTCAGCAATGCTTCGAGGGATCCCGGTCATGTCTTCGGGAGACCAGGCGAACACATCGCTGTGATGTTTTAGCAGCTTTTCAAGGTATGAAAGAGTATCTTGAGAGAGGTTGGGATTGACCCTTATCCGCTGTTCGGGGTACTTAGGGTTGATGACTAACCCCTGCTTGTCTTTCTAGTCATTAGAACTCTCTCCTTCGATCAGGTAAGCTTCCTGAGAGGGTTGAAGGGTTGCAATTCCTCTCTCAGTGGGAAACTTGACGGTACCATGGCCAACAGATACAGCCATGTAAAATGCACATTGTCCGGGCCTCCCTATGATTACGTCGTAATTGGAAGGGATGTTGATTACCACGAAGGTTAATGATCGGGTTCTTTCCTTTGATCCCTCCTTAAGACAGACATCAAGGGTTATTTGCCCCAAAGGCTTCAGGGTTATGTCAGCGATACCCTTTATGGAGGTCCCGGAGGCTTGAAGCCTTGAACGCTCCTCATTGCTTAGTTGATTGAAAAACTTCTCGAACATGATTTCAGTGGCTGCTCCCGTGTCTATGTATGCTTTGCATGTTTGTAAGGTACCCACGATGGCTTCAACCACAAGGGGACCAGGGAGCGGGTCCTTCCTTGTTGGGGGGAAGCAGACACACTGAAGCTCCCAATCCTCCAACCGTCGCTTCTTGTAAGGGACCTTTTCGTCAGAATATACCATGTTTACTTCCTTCCCTTTGTTTTCAGCCATCTTGTCTCGAACTCCCTTGACCAAGTGGGCAAGTTCTCCTGACTTGACAGCTTCTTCAATTCTCTTTTTCAGCTGGAAGCAATCGTTGGTGTGATGTCCCTTTTCTTCATGGAATTCACAGAACTGAGTGGAGTTCTCGTTTTTCCGACTTTTGGGAAGAGGCCTGGGAGGTCTGAAGTTTTGCTTGACCTCTTCCGTTGCCAGGATTTCTTGAGGGGTTTTGGTGAGAGGAGTGAGACTCATACTCTTATCTCTGCTTGGAGGGTTTCGCCCTTCAACCCTTCGAGGGTCTGAACCCTTTGAGCGTCTGTCGTAAGAGTTAAAGTTTCCTCTCTTTCTGGCTGGGCTGCTGCTTCGCCAACCGGAACCCCTTTTTCTTTGTTCTTTGATATCAACAGCTTCCTCTCCTCGGATGTGAGCCTCGGCTCTTTCAAGGGCTTCTTCCAAGGTTTTGGGTAGAGATTTGTTGAAATCTCGTGTGAGATACTTAGAGGTTATGGCGTTCATAAAACCGGCAACCCTCATTTTCTCATCAGCCCCCACGTAGGTTAGCCCTTCTTTCTTGTACCGTTCAATGAATGCTCGTAGGCTTTCATCATCTCGTTGTTTTATCTGGAAGATCACTGTCGCGTCTTTAACGTATCTCCTTTGTTGGGAGAAGTTTGCTAGGAAGCCTCTGCTGAGATCGTCGAAGCTTCGAATGCTTTGAGCTGGTAGGTCGTTGAACCAGATTCTAGCGGACCCAACAAGAGTCTGCATAAACATTAGGCAGCATTCAGCGTTCGTCCATTTTTCTATTCGAGCAGCGCCAGTGAAGATCTGAAGATGATCTTCGGGATCTTCAGTCCCATCATACGTTCTGATGTGAGCTGGCATCTTGATTTTAGACTGAAAATCATAATCAGCTATCTGTCTAGAAAAGCATGAAAGGTTACTTGGCTTGTAAGGTTTAGCCAGGTCTTCTTCATGTCTTGTACCTACGTTGTTGTTGTTGCCATGGTTTCCCTGGGTGGCAAGCACCTGATTGATGAAGTGTTGCCAGGGGAAGTTGGCCATCATCTGAGACATCATGTTGGGTATGAAATTGAAACCTTGAAGGCTTCCCGGCCCAACTGAGCAACTTACCCCAAGAGGGGTGCTGGCCACAGCACTTCGTGCTAAAGGGAGCACGGATAGGGCTTGCTCCCATGTGGTAGTTAGAGAAGTGGGACAACTGGTCACCGGGGATTGTAGGAGTTGGTCGAGTGTTAACTCGTGTCCCAGAGGAGTACCACTAACAGTTGGTTGGGAAGAGAGAATAGGATGAACAGTGGGGTTTGTCACAGTGGACAGATAAGGGTGAAGGTTTGAAGGGTTGCTAGGACCGGCTTCACTTCTTGTAACGAAGGGTGGTAGAGGTGGTCCAGGAGACAACGTTGGCTCAGGTTCGTCGTAATCTAGACGAATCCTTACACCCTTTTCCCTTTCTCTGTTCACATGTTGGTTAAGAAGTGATCTCAGCTCAAGGAAGTTATGAGCGACCCCCTCGGGGGTAAGTTCAACGCGTGTCGGAGTGTCAGACACACCAACGTTGGGAGACGGAGCTCCAGATCTGGATGGGGTTGGTGTGTTAAAGGTGAGGAACTCGGGTGTACTCCCCGGAGTTGAAAAAGGCGTTGTTATTGTTGTGTGAGCTTGACCACTTCCCGGGGTAGAGGTGTTAGGGATCTGGTTTACCTCTCCCGGAGATCCACTTTCTGACATAGTGGTTTGGAATGGAAGGAGCTACACGTACCAGGTCTCTTTTGAGGAGAAACAGCGGCGTAGCCCCACGGTGGGCGCCAACTTGTTGATGCAACAAATACGGGACCAAGGATGGTAGCTGGGCTGGTCAGGCAAAAGGGCTGAAGGGTTCAGTTTTGCCTAACGCAGGTCGCGGGGTCCCTCCACGTTTGCAAAACGTGGAAGGAGGTTCACTAGTATGTTTGGATTATTTGCTTTGAAGTTCTTTCTCCAAGGCCGGCTCGGATCCAGAAAAGAAAGCAAATAGAATGAATGAGGTGAATTTGATGAAGAGTTATTTGAAAATGACAAAGAACTCTTTGAATGACCAGAGATTAAGGAATCTCTTTCTTTTTGGAATGTCTTTGAAGTGTTTATGAGCTGTCTTCTTATAGTGGAAGACACCTCCCGAAATGGTATGGACTATACTAGCGAGACCTGTTTGCTTATGGAGGGTTTCCCCTTTTGGGGTTGAAGGCTTTGGACCCCTGGTTAATAGAGTGTGCTTGTGCAGACCTGCTCTGACTTTGTGAGTTGGTGAGCGTGAGTTGGTGAGACGAGCTGTTTAGACATGACTAGTTACTGTTTCTCGATTCCCTCATTTTACAGCTTTTCATCCGATGAACCTTTCAACCTTTTAAGCTCTTTGCATATTAATCATTTTGTTTATCCTTGTGCTACCCCCGTCGTCAATTATAAACATTTCTAAACCCATCAAAATTCGTTTGATTTTCTCTTTTTTAGTTTTAGTTAATTAAAACTTTAAATTTTGGTTATGGATTTTCTGAATTAATTAAAACTTTAAATTATTGTTATGAGTTTTCTTAATTAATAATTTCCTTAATCAAACGACAAATTAAGTAGGGATGAGCATATGCCACCGAATACCGATCCCATACCGATCCCGTACCGATCCCGTACCGACAAATTAACTAATTAAGTTCCCATCAAAGCCAACTGGTTTTATGTTAGTCAAATTAAGTAAATTATGATGATTCGTGAATAAATATTTAGCAGTTAAAAACGAAGAGTGTAGTAGTTATATTATATTTTTCGCTGGTTTGAGTCTCAAAGTGAGCAATAGATTGATTTTAGGAATAGATTTTAGAGACGTCTGTGTTCGTTCAATAAAAAAACTATTACAATGAGAGAAATTTGTTACAAGTAGACTTCATTGAACGTCTTGGTTGATGTTTTCAGCGTTAGAATCTTTGAATCTTCTTGTTACATTAACAAAATATAATCATAGTAAACTGAATAAGATCAAACTGCATGATCTTTTCCCAAAAAAGTAGTATTCAAGTAAGAATATGGGGTATGGGGCTTGGGTTGGGGCGTGAGTTGGCTGAAAACGCCCAAGCCACCACCCTGAGTGGGTTTGGGTTGGGGCGTGGCTCAAGGGGCGGGAGTTTGAAGCCGGGCGTGGGGCGGGCTAGTGATCCTATGTGGCGGGCTCCTATTCGCTTTGTTGGCCATGTCATAGTGGGGCGGGGTAATTTAAATTTTAAATTGTAACCGTTTGGCCAAGCCAAGCGATCTCCCCAACATGTCAACATCCACTATAAATATAACCCCAACCCCACCGGCTACCCCAACCAAAACCCACTTGATCGAACCCACTACCCAAACCCAAACCATCGATGGCCTCTTGGACCCACGAAGAAGAGCTAGCTCTCGTCACAAGCGTCGTTGACGCAATGAAGGGGCAACAACCCGGTCAAACACGATTTTGGCCGGAAGCCTTTGCAAGCTACCAATATAATGTCGGACACGACCGGCACAACTTAAACGCTTGCCAACATAAATGGCGCGAGCTACGGCCGAAGCTTGATCGTTTCAAGGCCTACTACGAAGCCGTTCCGAGCGGTGAGTTAAGCCACGAGGACCGGGTGGCGGTAGCGAACATTGAGTTTCGGGGCAAGGAGCGAAGGTCGTTCGACAAGCTCGCGCTTTTTGAAGTTTACTTAACGCTCTAGGTTTTTTTTATTTTGTAATCGGTTTTAGGTTTTTTTGTAATTTTTAGGAATTATGTAATTTTTAAGAATTTAATAAAATTTTAGGCTTTTTTTTTAATGTTGTGTGTATTTTTTTAATTTTTTGTAATTTTTTTTAATAAACTGCCAAGCCACGCCCCAACCCAAGCCCCGCCATACCCCACGGGCATGTCACTCACCGGTGAGGGGGCTCGAACTCCACGTGTCAACTCATGCCCCCAACCAAAGCCCCACCATACCCCACGGTCTAAGGGACTGTTTGGTAGTCTCTTAATGACCATTCAGATGCTACCTCTTAATTGATTAAAACCTCTGAATGAATAAGAGGTAACCTCAAGTCTGAATGGTTAAGAGGTAACCTTTGAATGGTAAATCATCACATGTCACATTCTTCTACCTTCTCATTAGTAAAATTCTTAATGATTCTATTAAAAGGTAGTCTCTTAATGACTATTCAGAGGCTACCAAACAGCCTCTAAATAACCTCAAATTATTGACCCAAAAAGTTTAAACCATGAAGAGGTCTTCCACTTCTGGGCCTGGGCCCATCCAACTTGTGGCTAATGGATTACTCCCCAACGGTTGCTTGCTACAATCTCAATCTCCTTCGTATACATACATGTTGCCATCAGTGGCGGATCTAGGATTCCGACCAAGGGGTAACGTGTTATAAATAAGCCGTAACGAAATCGAAAAACGTCAAATTTTTCCAAAATTTACACTAATTTTTCCAAATTTTTTTCGACCAAGGGGTAGCGGAGGTTACCCCTACCAAAGAGGTAGGTCCGCCCCTGGTTGCCATAACCATCACTAGTGCACGGGTATTTAAGTTCCACCTATGGTGGGCTCAGATGAGTTTTCCCCTCTAGATTTTAAGTTCGAGTCTGGGTGATAGGAGTTTTCTCATTGAGTGGTTTAAATTGGGGATCTATTGTGAAAGGAGGGCTCTCTAGCGCGGACCCGGTTAAGACAACGTATGTTAAATCTCCCGACATTCGTGAATAATTCACACCTTTCAAAAAAAAACATACATGTTGCCATGCCTAGTTATACCTTTGGTATCGATCACTTGAGGGTGATCTCGAAGCTTCGGCCTCAAGACTCCTAGCGGGTTTTCTATGTTGGTAACACAACAACGTGCGGACTCGACTTGACGACTCAGAAAGTTACAACATTTGTTAGACATGAATCAATTGTTGTCTCCCTGTCAAATGATCATATGGATATGGGTCATGTAAATGAGTGGGTAGGGTTTGTCATCTGTGCTTTGTCTTGTCTTGGATCAGTGTTTGCTGCAATCTACAGGTGGGTCCCGAATAAATAAGAGTTAAATGCCATTTGATCCTTATATTTTGTGTCATTTTGACAGTTTAGTCCAAATGTTTTATTTTTCGTCTGTGGGTTCAAAAAAGTTTCACCGTTACCATTTTAGTACACTGGGTTAACTTTATCCATTTTTCTGTTAACGAGAAGAGAAATTTGGTCATTTTATATGTAATTCTATTAACTAGAAGGGCAATTCGACCATATAAAATGACCGAATTGCCCTTCTCGTTAACAGAAAAAATGAATGAAGTTAACCTAGTTGACTAAAATGGTAACGTTATAACATTTTTAGACCCAAATGCAAAAATATAAAATCTTTGGACTAAACTAGCAAAATGACCCAAACCACGTAGACTAAAATGACATTTAACTCAATAAATAATAACAAAAACATTGAATATTAATTTATTCAGATCACACAAATTTTTTATTTGTAAAAGTCATTAAATTTTCAACATTATTTTACTATTAAAATTAAATATAATACAATTTTAAACGTTAGATAGAAAATTGAATTAATGTAATTAATTAACATGCATAAATATATACCAAGAGTGCAAGACACATTGTATCCACCAATAAAACAAAATTTAATGTATATATTTCCATTTTTATAATTTCCTCAGCTACTCTCCTTACTTTAATGGCTTCTATAATTAAAAAATGCTAACCATTTTAGTTTATTATCCCCATTTTTTTCTTTTCTTTTTATTCTTAAGGGGTAGTTTTGACATTTCACAACCAACCATACTACCAAAACTTAAAAAATAAATCCCTAAGATTTATTTTCATCCATATTTTTTCACAAGCTAATATTGTTGAGCCTCCTCCTTTTAGCACAAGTAGGTGAATCATCATTTTTATTGCTCAAGATTGCAGCCTCAAGCACACCAATTGGACTTTCAGGCAATGTACCACTCCCAAAGCTCATGGTACAACTCTTGATCACAACTTCCACACACTTTAGAACCCTCTCCTGAAAATACCCAAATCATATATTATTAAGATTTCATCATCTTATTAATAAAAATGTACAAGTAAATATGCACAATGTACTACCTTGTTTAAATGCTCAAAGAGTGCTAAAGTTTGAATCTTTTCAACTTCAACTCCAACTACACATATGGCCACTGCTGCTGCTATCTCAGAAGGTTGAAATTCCAAGAATTCAATACCTACATTGTGTCAAATTACAATTTTACCATTTTTTTTAAATCAAGAAACTCAATCTTGACATAAAGTGATTGTTTTTAAGCAAAATTTGCTTTCTTTACCTTGGATCAAACCTAAAATAATCTGGGTAGACCTCAAGATTAAAGATCTTAAATTGGTTTGACTTTGACCATCATCATTAACCTTTCTAATGAATGAATCAATGAAGGAAAATGGAGTCACTGATTGCATTCTCCACTTCAATGTGCTCAAAACAATCAATTCCATTTTTTGAATTGTTTTTGCTTCAAACACAAATCTTGATTCACCAACCTGCAAAAAATGCAATTAAGTCTTTAAGTTTGACTAATTAAAATGGGTCAAAATAGTGTCATTTCATCAGACTGACCTGCAAATCCAAAATTGTGGGAATTTCAGTTTCTTCCACTTTGGCTGCAAGTGATAAACAGGTTACACTCAGCAACTGCATCATCCAAGGGCTGTCCTTCTGTTAGTTGAACAAAATTAATGAACATTAAATTCGGTTATTAATGATTTATAATAATAATAATAATAATAATAATAATAATAATAATAATAATAATAATAATACAAAATAAAAAATTAAGAATTTAATCATGATTATTGTTTAACAACTCACAGGTAATTCATAAACTGCAAGAAATCTGTCCAAATAATTTACAGATAGATATGCACATAATGGTCCAAAATTAAATTGAGCATTGACCTGAGTGAAAAAAAAAAAGTCAAAAATAACAAAATTAGAACATCCAAAATTAATTCATAAAAAAAATGCAAAATTGTTATAAAAAAAAACCTTTAAAATCCAATCAACAGCTTGTTGTCTGGCAACCAAAAACAAGTTTTGATCTTTCAATCTTTTCAAATAAAGATCCAAACCCACATTTTGTTCATGTTCTTTTGAAGTCAACAAGGTCAATCTTGCATCATTTTGCAAAGGCAGATCGAGAAAATAGTACTCTGTTTCATCTTTCATTTTCAAGATTGGATTTTGATTATGACCCTGATTAATATTCCAGTCTAAACCTCTAAAATCATCAACATCAGCATAATCATCATAAGAAATGGAATCATTGTCTTCTTCACACAGTAGGCTTGAAAGTGCAAAATCAGAGGGTGCCATTTCAAGAAACCCTAAAAAACAATTAAAAAAACAAAAAAAAATGAAAGAAAAAAATATGGGCTTTTTGAGAAAAAAATGAAAGAATGTTGCAGATCAAAACTGGGATTTCTTCATTTTGTTGTGAAGATTGATTTGGAGATTGAGAAGGAATGAATAGATGAGACACACACTATTTGCTTCGTCTCACTCTAGAAGTAGAGAGAGAGAGAGAGGGGATGTGAGAGAAATGAATAGCAAGGAGTGCGGCTTATGTAGAGGAGAAAAGATTTCGTTTTAGGGTACGAGAGAGAGGATACATATATATATATATATATATGTATTGTGAAAGGTGGTAAATATAATTTTACCTGTCAAAGAACCATATTGGGTGTATAATATATAACTTATTTTAAGTTACATATCATATTGTATTGTAGTTGTAGTTGTATCTATATTGTATTTGTATGTATTGCATACAAGATATAATACGATATTTTATCATCATTTAGATCATGTAATATACAAGTATGTAACCTAGTAATATAATGAAAAAGTAATGTAGAATTTTGTATGTTTATATTCATTGGCGTCTCTGAGAATTCATGTACACCGCTCGAGCTCGAAAAATGTGTCCTTCTGAAATGTTTTATTATTATTATTTTTTAAAATCAAATGGATACTATGCTCACTAAACCTAATGCCAATAGGATAACTTCTAAGCCATAAAAATTTTGTGGTGGTCCTCCGCACACACCCTAATCACCGTGACTGTTTATATTGTCATCATATGCATCACGCTTAAACATTAATATAAGTATATGTATGATTTTCTATCATTCTCTACTTAAAACAGGTTTTGTATGACTGTACCAAACAAAAACAAAGTAGATAATCACGCTTAAACGTCCATCCCTTCGTCACCACCCCCTCCCCCAAACCCCCTCTCTTGTTTTTTCTATCATCGGAAATCGGGAAGGGGCCATTATGATATTTGGGAAGAGGCGTACAAACAAATGTCGAAAATTTTGCATTATTTTGATGGATCCCAAGGAGAAGCCTTGAATCTGTTTCTGATTATACGTTTAGAAGTTTTCTCATAGTTGTCTACTTAAAATTGGTTTTATATTGTTTTGTATAGAACAATATTATATATTTGTTACTCTGAAAGGGTATGACAATAACGTATAGAAGTGAGGATGGATAAAATTTTCCAGCTTTTTTTATGATAAATATAAACTATAAAAGTTAATGTAAATAAGAAAATACATAGTTTATTCTAAACTAAACAAGTAAGATTCACTCACTCTCAACTTAATTTGAACATACAAGGTCACTTCACATATAGCTTTGAATATTGATTGTTAACCCTAAGAAAATGCTTTCTTTTGTGCTTAATGTTATCAAGACGCCAACTCTAGTGAAGTTTTATATGAGTACTTAAACCCCCACTAAGAGATGAATTTGTAGATGATGTAGGATGACAGGGATGAGTCTTCATGCTAGGCTCCTCATCATATGAGAAAGACTTAGAATATTTTTACCGAGAAAATGGTGTCAGTTTGATTGAAAGAGAAATATATGATATTGCATGTTTAGATAAATGATTGAAAATACTATACGATGTGAAGAATAATGCATGTGTGTATGTATATGTATATGCATGCATGTACGTATGTAAGAACATAGTGTATAGTAATTCTTGTTATCAATAGTAGTTTAAACACACAAGGTGATCATTTCACGTTGAGCATTGAAAGTTGATTGCTTTGTGTTTAATGTTGTCAGGATGCCAACTTCAATAAGATTGAATATGAGTATTTATCCACATGTTTAATAGTTAATATTGTTATCGATAGTAGTGATGTGTCATCTTCTAGAACGTCAAATACATGTTGTTGGCGATATTTTTCAAAAATGCATCGTGTAAGATATCATTTATGACTTTATATTTAATCCGTTTTCATTAAATTGGCAAGTCATATAATCAAATGTAAGTCGTGTTTCATTTAATAAGATTTGCTTTTTATAGCCTTGTTGTCACGATAAGCTTTGTATGTTCACTAAAGGCAACCCTAAATGACATAGTAGAAGGTAACCACATTATGTCTTATATTAAACTAACTGACTATGAAGTAAGATTAGTACTTGTTTACAAGTGAAGGTGATGGTTTGAGAAAATGAAACATCTATCTGTTTGTGACTGTCATCGAGGTGGTATACATTCAAACACCATGGATTGCAACCCCACTAAGAGATGAATTTGTAGATAATGAAGAATAGTAGGGATGAGTCTCCATATTAGGCTCCTCATCATCTGAATCATCTCTTTTGAGAAGTTGGTGGCAGTTAAATTTAAAGTGAAAGGTGGTGATGATATAGCATGTTTAGATCAGCGAAGGAAAATACAATACAAGGATTATGATGCGAAGAATAATGCAAGTTTGTAAGCGCGTATGTACATACATGTATATATGTATGCATGCATCCATGTAGGTATGTGTGTATTATGCATGTACCTGTCAGTACTAGAATAATGGGCAATAGCCACCAAAATTTGCAACCTGAAGCAATGGTAGCAAAATTTGGTACTCTGAAAGTCATATCATGCACTACAGAGGTTAATTAGGGTTAACATCCATCACCCTAATTTCATTTATACCCTTCGCCTTGAAAATACATCAGCCCCCCCCCCCCCCCCGCACTCATTATCCAGCCAGTTGAAGCAGAGTTGCTATAGATCTCAATCTCAGTGCAAACCCTAACGCTATGAAATCGTTTAATTCGAACGAAGATTCAGTACACTTCTCGCTCTGTTCGAGTTCTCTCACTCGAATCTCTTATTCCAATCTTCCGGTTCATCCTTCACTCACGGATTCATATCAAAAACCTAATTCTTAATCTTCGAAATTGGTGAAATTATAGTATATTCACTTGACTCACAGTTTTATTCATATATGTTTCAGATCCAGTTATTGATTTAATCACATCGTTGTTGTTGAATTCGTGCTTTAATTTGATTTACTTATAGCAGTTGACCACATTCACTCACAGATTTCATATCAAAAACCTAATTCTTAATATTTAGAAATGGTGAGGTTATACTATATTCACTTGATTTGTTGTTTTAATCGGTTCCGTTTCAGATCTAGTTGAAAATGTGTTTCCATATTGTATTGTTGTTGTTGAATTGGTGCATTAATTTGATTCTTTTGGCATTTGAAAAAAAGCTATTTGGATCTGGTCTACTAATTGAAGTTTCGATCTGTTTTATTTGTCTTTTTCTTGGTGATAACCTCTCAAACTGGATATCAAGGTACTATTGGTTATAAATTTGGACTAGTTTAGTTGTTACTTATTTGGTTTAGGTATTTACTTGATCATCATGCTTATGAGAAGGACTTGTATGTAGAGGAAACTTTTCAAAGATCATTAGAGAGAGTAAAATCTGTGGATCTGCATCTAACAGAGCCATGGTAAAAAATACATCTTATGTAATTTTAGGAATTGTCAATAACTAGTCGTATATTAGGTCTTTTATTAACATGGTACAATGAACTTCGTGAGTATACTCATGGATTTATCAACAATGTAGCATAAATTTTGGAAGATGGAATGGTTCAGGTATATGTGTATGTTTTACTTTGGGTTATGTGCCGGCAAAAGCGACAATTGGTTTAATTTGTGGAATATTATTGTTGTTTGTGATAGTATCTACCTCATGTTGTGCCTTTGGCGTCTGCTTCATGTTATCTTGATAATGGTTCTGCTATTATGTGTATGTATGCATGCATGTATGTATGTAAGAACATAACATATACTAATTCTTGTTATCAATAGTAATTTAAATACACAAGGTGATCATTTCACGTTGAGCATTGAAAGTTGATTGTTTTATGTTTAATGTTGTCAAGATGCCAACTTCAATAAGAATGAATATGATTATTTATCCACATGTTTAATAGTTAATATTGTAATCGATAGTAGTGATGTGTCATCTTCTAGAACGTCAAATACATGTTGTCGGCGATAGTTTTCAAAAATGCATCGTGTAAGATATCCTTTATGACTTTATATTTAATCCGTTTTCATTAAATGGTAAGTCATATAATCAAATGTAAGTCATGTTTCATTTAATAAGATTTGCTTTTTATAGCCTTGTTGTCACGATAAGCTTGGTATGTTCACTAAAGGAAACCCTAAATGACATAGTAGAAGGTAACCACATTATGTCTTATATTAAACTAACTGACTATGAAGTAAGATTAATATTTGTTGTGCCTTTGGCGCTTGCTGCATGTTATCTTGATGATGGTTCTGCTATTATGTGTATGTATGCATGCATGTACCTATGTAAGAACATAGCGTATAGTAATTCTTGTTATCAATAGTAGTTTAAACACACAAGGTGATCATTTCACGTTGAGCATTGAAAGTTGATTGTTTTGTGTTTAATGTTGTCAAGATGCCAACTTCAATAAGATTGAATATGAGTATTTATCCACATGTTTAATAGTTAATATTTTAATCGATAGTGGTGATGTGTCCTCTTCTAGAACGTCAAATACATGTTGTCGATGATATTTTTCAAAATTGCATCGTGTAAGATATCCTTTATGACTTTATATTTAATCCGTTTTCATTAAATGGTAAGTCATATAATCAAATGTAAGTTGTGTTTCATTTAATAAGATTTGCTTTTTATAGCCTTGTTGTCACGATAAGCTTTGTATGTTCACTAAAGATAACCCTAAATGACATAGTAAAAGGTAACCACATTATGTGTTATATTAAACTAACTGACTATGAAGTAAGATTAATATATGTTTACAAGTGAAGGTGATGGTTTGAGAAAATGAAACATCTATCTGTTTGTGACTGTCATCGAGGTGGCGTACATTCAAACACCATGGATTGCAACCCCACTAAGAGTTGAATTTGTAGATAATGAAGAATGGTAGGGATGAGTCTCCATATTAGGATCCTCATCATTTGAGTCGCCTCATTTGAGAAGTTGGTGCTAGTTAAATTTAAAGTGAAAGAAGGTGATGATATATCATGTTTAGATCAGTGAAGGAAAATACAATACAAGGATTACGATGTGAAGAATAATGCAAGTTTTTAAGTGCGTATGTACATACGTGTATATATGTATGCATGCATCCATGTAGGTATGTGTGTATTATGCATGTACCTGTCACTACTAGAACAAAGGGCAATAGCCACCAAAATTTGCTACCTAAAGCAGTGGTAGCAAAATTTTGGTACTCTGAAAGTCATATCATGCGCTACAAAGGTTAATTAGGGTTCACATCCATCACCCTAATTTCATTTATACCCTTCTCCTTGAAAATGCATCAGCCCCCCCCCCCCCCTTCTCGCTCATCATCCATCTAATTGAAGCATAGTTACTATAGATCCCAATCTCAGTTCAAACCCTAACGCTATGAAATCACTCAATTGGAATGAAGATCCAGTACACTTCTCACTCTGTTCGAGTTCTCTCACTCGGATCTCTCATTCCAATCTTCCGGTTTATCGTTCACTCACGGATTCATATCAAAAACTTAATTCTTAATCTTCAAAATTGGTGAGATTATAGTATATTCACTTGATTCGTAGTTTTATTCATATATGTTCAGATCCAGTAGCAAAATCTATTTCTATATGGTCATGATTCAGTTGTTGATTTAATCGCATTGCTGTTGTTGAATTCGTGCTTTAATTTGATTTACTTATAGCAATTGACCACATTCACTCACGGATTTCATATCAAAAACCTAATTCTTAATCTTCAGAAATGGTGAGCTTATACTATATTCACTTGATTTGTTGTTTTAATCGGTTTCGTTTCAGATCTAGTTGAAAATGTGTTTCCATATTGTATTGTTTTTGTTGAATTGGTGCATTAATTTGATTCTTTTGGCATTTGAAAAAACTGATTGGATCTGGTCTACTAATTGAAGTTTCGATCTATTTTGTTTGTATTTTGCTTGGTGATAGCCTCTCAGACTAGATATCAAGGTACTATTGGTTATATAATGTCACACCCCGATTTCCACGTGTCTCACCGGTGGGCCCGGTGGGGGATTACCGTGACGATGTTGACAACAATATAGTCAAACCACACAATTATATAATGCACAGCGGAAGCATAAGATAAATATATAAATTTCAGCCTCTGATCGTAATATCAAAATGTATTACAGGGGTTGAATATATCCACAGTTGATCGTAATTAATTATAAAGTATTGTTCCATCAGATACTGCAATCAAGCTTGCGAGGCTTATCCCGACGCTAGGGAGCTAATACCAGCCAATTACGTTTAGGTACCTGCACTTAATCTTTTTGGGGAAAATACGTCAGTTTACACTGGTAAATACATTCAACTGACACATTTGAAAATGTTTATTAAAATTGATTTGAATGCACAAGGCACAAACTCTTTTATAACTTGGGAAAATTCATAATGATCTTGTGAACGTTTTACATGTTCTTTTATGCGTTCAGTAGCCCGGGTCGTGCCGGGTTAAAGATTTATAGACACACCACGTTTGCGTAAAACCGTAGTATAAAAACCAACGGCTACGTCTTTTAGTTTTAATGTCGACACTTTATACTGGGTGTACGCCTACACCGGGATGTCGATGGTCGTGGCCATTTCGTAAAATGATGCCAAGGATATCCGGGACAACGGTCATTAAACCCCCCAAAGGCTTATAAGCAACAAAACTGTTTAAATGAGCCGATCATATTTAATCAATTAACCACCTAAGCGATGGAAGTATATAATGCTCAATCAAGCGGTATTAATATACCGTAACCCAAGCCCATATAGGGGAAATAAGTTAAAGTATTTACCTTTGCAAGTATTAATCCTTAATTTAGATCAAGTCACCGATAGCTTTTACTGGGGCTCCTAATCTGGAACGAAGGTTTTAATCAACCTCTTAGAATCCTAACGGTCCTTGTATTAGCCGTAGCTTAAACCGGTTGATTCCGATATATAGATATGGTTAATTCGCACGAAAAGGCGAAAACCGAGAATGGAGTATGATTTGGACCCAACAAGTTCAGTGACTTGTTTTATATGGGTTTATAGTTCATACTCTGGATTTTGGGGTTCAAATAATATAATTTGACCCATATCGGCTATTGCACGAAAACTAGTTCCATGGGTCGTACCGTGTGCGCAAATAGGCGAAACGGTTAACCATAAGTGTCCTACGCTTATTTCCTAAGTCAATATGCCTTAAAAGTATTTTGGTATCAGTAGGATACCTTCCGCAATGCCCGTAACGAGTTTAAGTTAATATTATGCCCCGTAGGGGCTTTTCGGTCATTTTAAAGACTTTAAAAGGGCTTTTCGAGTTCTACAGGAAATCTGAGTTTCCCGAACAGTTTATAAAGCTTAAAATACTTTATTTATTATTTAAAACCAGTGGCAATTGGAATCGGGTCAAAAGACCTTGTAGAACTCCCGTTTTGGCCAAAAAGGGCATATTCGGTATTTACCGAACCGTAGCCATAACCGCAGGTTATGAGCAAGGTAAAAATTATTAAAAATCTTTAAAATTCCCAAAATATTATTTTACCACAGTGGGTAAAAGTTTTGGTGACGAAAACTTGGGTTAGATGGGCGTTATGCTAATTGCACCGTTAATTACAAAACTTTCTTAAAAGTGCGCCTTTTAGCATAACTCTCATTCTAGACCTCGGATTGACGTGAAACTTTAAGGACATGCTTATAATTTAATAAGCAAGGTTTTGGTCCGTTCACATGTCCGAAATACTCGTTTTAATTTTAAAAGGCCGTTACGGTCAACTTTTAGGCGAATGACGGAAATACGTAAAAGACTCGGATAACTCATGAACCGACCACAGAGGCGTATACCAACATGTGACCTGGTCCTAAGAGAGTCCTAGGGTATATTTATACCTCACTAAAACGGGTCAGAACTGAAGTCAAAGCAAAAGTCAAACTTTTGCGACTTTCGGCTCCGAACCGGTTCAATATAGTAAATGATCGATTCAAACGAGCGCAAACAGGTTTATATACTTATTATCATGTTTTATGATTGTCAAAACAGGTTCCATAACATATACATTACAGATTATGCATAAATCGCTAAAATAGCTTTCTGTTGACTTTTTAACCGCACGTTTGACTCGACATTTGACATAGTTAGAATGGTGATCAGGGGGAACCCTTTTAGGGGTTTATTACCTCCATTGATACCAACTTATAACTACTTTTGATTCGTCATAAGACTGAACCATCACTGAGTTATTGTAAAGTCAAACCGTAGTTACGACGGTTTGGTTCTTAGCCATTTACTAAGGAAATGTGGAATCACAAAGGGTTAGATCACTTACAGAGGTTGTGTTCTTGCTTATGGAGCAGAAGAGAATGCTTGGGAGCACTTAGAATGATCAGAGAGGTGTTGTTTGAGGTGTGGTAAACATATGCTCATAACCTTGGTATTTATAGCCAATGTCAAGGATGTATGATCATTTCAACACCTACAACAGGTCAGGGGTGATGGGTAGATGTCCCCTAAGTGTTATGGGTCGAGCATAGGGTGCCCATGACTCATTTATTGGCTCATGATCGTTCAAAAGCTCCAAAAGCCAAGTAGTTACAACCTTTCTGCATCTGGGCACTTTACGCGGCCCGCATGGGAGTTCCCATGCTTTTTAATGCGGGTCGCTTAAAGATCAAATAACAGACGCGAAACAAAGGAGGCTCGCGGCCCGCCTCAACTAATCCTTAACCTTCACGCGGGCCGCCTAAGGTTAAGATTTCAGGATTTTTAAATCTTTTTGTAATGATTACAGAATCTGGCCATTAATAACGAAATCTTTCGTAATGATTCACCTGACCTTTCGGTTTTGAAGGGGTAACTTTGCGGTTTGGCCCTCGGTTATTTACCGATAGGGGCCTCGTGTTAATTACCCGCATTATTAAGTCCCCGGTTTATTTATTAATTATATTGGAAAGCCTTAACTTTCACTGTTGACGCTTTTAACCCTTCTTCTACGAATTCGATCGTAACTTTCTCGTTTCATATCGAAACTTCGCGAAATTCATATATATTACTTTAGTGAGGGTATAATACTGTTACAAAGTCTTTGGAACGTTAAAGGGTCACTCAGAGGTATTATTAAACATGTTGACAAAGTTAACCCCTGTAGTTTGTAATCTCTCACTTTCTTCCGCGTTTTGTTTTTGTACGATCTATAATTTATTCGTTTAAAGGTTTAAGCATTATTTAGGGATACTATACAGTATATTTACCCTTGTTGACATTTATAACCCTCGAATTTATATACTTTCAAGGTTTGTCAAAATTAGTCCTTTATTTATTATGGATGCCACGTGTAATCAAATGACACGTGTTAACACATCATTGGACACAAAATTTCGAGGTGTTACATATAATTGGACTAGTTTAGTTGTTACTTGTTTGGTTTAGGTATTTACTTGATCATCATGCTTATGAGAAGTACTTGTATGCAGAGGAAACTTTTTCAAAGATCATCAGAGAAAGTAAAATATGTGGATCTGCATCCAACAGAGCCATGGTAAAAAAATACATCTTATGTAATTTTCGGAATTGTCAATAACTAGTCGTATACTAGGATTTTTATTATCGTCGTACAATGAACTTCGTGAGTATACTCATGGATTTATCAGCAAGGTAACATAAATTTGGAAGATGGAATTGTTCAGGTATATGTGTATGTTTTACTTTGGGTTATGTGCCGGTAAAAGCAACATTTGGTTTAATTTGTGGAAGAATATTGTTGTTTGTAACAGTATCTACCTCATGTTGTGCCTTTGGCATTTGCTTCATGTCATCTTGATGATGGTTCTTCTATTATGTGTATGTATGCATGCATGTACGTATGTATGAACATAGCGTATAGCAATTCTTGTTATCAATAGTAGTTTAAACACATAAGGTGATCATTTCACGTTGAGCATTGAAATTTGATTGTTTTGTATTTAATGTTGTCAAGATGCCAACTTCAATAAGATTGAATATGAGTATTTATCCACATGTTTAATAGTTAATATTGTTATCGATAGTAGTGATGTGTCATCTTCGAGAACGTCAAATACTTGTTGTCGACGAAATTTTTCAAAAATGCATCGTCTAAGATATCCTTTATGACTTTATATTTAATCCGTTTTCATTAAATGCTAAGTCATATAATAAAATGTAAGTCGTGTTTCATTTAATAAGATTTTCTTTTTATAGCCTTGTTGTCACGATAAGCTTTGTATGTTCACTAAAGGCAACCTAAATGACATAGTAAAAGGTAACCATATTATGTCTTATATTAAACTAACTGACTATGAAGTAAGATTAGTATTTGTTTACAAGTAAAGGTGATGGTTTGAGAAAATGGAACATCTATCTGTTTGTGACTGTCATCGAGGTGGCGTACATTCAAACACCATGGATTACAACCCCAATAAAAAATGAATTTGTAGAAAATGAAGAATGGTAGGGATGAGTCTCCATATTAGGTTCCTCATCATTTGAGTCATCTCATTTGAGAAGTTGGTGCCAATTAAATGTAAAGTGAAAGATGGTGATGATATAGCATGTTTAGATCAGCGAAAGAAAATACAATACAAGGATTACGATGCGAAGAATAATGCAAGTTTGTAAGTGCGTATGTACATACGTGTATATATGTATGCATGCATCCATGTAGGTATGTGTGTATTATGCATGTACTTGTGCGTGAATATATATATATATATATATATATATATATATATATATATATATATATATATATATATATATATATATATATATATATATATATATATGTATGTATAAGCCATAGATTTACTTAATTAACAGTTTTCTAGGGTTGTCACTTGAGACATTGATTTGTTACATGATATAAATTTTAGTGTATTAATATTATATATGCTTTGTAATCAGTTCAACCATAATAATATGAGTTTTATAATGTACTTGTAGGATCGGTGACCTGACCCAAAAGAGTAGTTCAGAGGCGTTCTACTCTGTTTCAAGTGCGGAATAACAAGAAACAAAGCTAGAAACAGCTGATTCTTCACTTTAACTACCGATTGTATTGATTTGAACACAATTACAGTCAGTCTTCACACCGGCAGCACTTCGGTATGGAATTCGTACAACTCTCCTACTGATTTCGCTCAAGACTACTATATATACTGATGTGATTTCGCCCCAAGGGACACAGAGTCCACATGAGCGAAATCAACCTGACACATAAGCGAAATCAGACATACTTAAGACCCTATGAGCGAAATCAGGGTCTAACACACATACATTCTCTCATTTTCTCGTAAAATGTGCCCTAATCTAAACAATGCAATCTAAGACTCGATACAAGACGAAGTTGACATATGTAGTGCACCAACAGACTCCCCCTCAGATGTTGACGAGTCGCAATCGAGTCTTGACAGTACCATGTCTTCACATCTTCAGACTTGATCAGCCTCTGGGCTTTTCTCTCTTTCTTCATCAACAGACTCCCCTTTAACAATGTGCTGGTATTTCTTTGTTCTTCAGCAGCATCTGTATCAGGATCGTTGTCTGGATTTCCATCTCACAGCTTCTCAAGATCGATCAGCCTGGCTCTAACTTTGTCCACAGAATAGAAACCCGGCTCAAGCTCTTTCCACAGAATCTTTAGCTTCCAAGATCGAAACTTAGCTCTAGTTCTGCTCAGGACTCAGAAACGAAAAACCTGGCTCAACTTATCCTGCTTGGATGTCTTCAGACTCCCCCTCTCAATTTGCTGGGATCGCATCCTGGCTTGTTAAAATCACACAAACCTCAGGTATCGGAACCTGGCACTCTATCTTCAGGTTTAAGATCGAAACCTGGCTATGCCTGCACATTCTTACCAGAAGTAAATTTTCTAAATTTAACAATTTGAGTATAAATGTGTGCACCAACATCGACTCCCGATATGAACGTATGCACCAACACGCTGATATAATCAGACTACTCCCTCTCAAAAATAACTCCTCTATGATGAACCAATTGTTGAATTAAAAACATATTTTTTCATTCAAAACACACTCCCCCTCACAACAATGTCATCATGTTTAGCACTTTGAGATTTTTAAAATCAGCTTTCCAACATCAGTTGTCGAAAATCTTTTTGACTTTTACAAAATTTATGCTAAAACATACACAAAATCTTTTTGGATTTTCTGAAAGAAAGTAAATGACACCAATTGCAAAATTAACAGAATGCACAAACTGAAATATTTACAGACAAAATTTTGTGAGTTTGCGTAAGAGGATCATATCAGTTTATGAGACATGTCACTAACACCGTTAAGCTGCATTACATTTTAAGTTCTAAACAATTCACCTAGATTGTCAGTATATTTGTCCACTTAAATTTTCACACAAATTTCAACTGATCCGAGATACGATATTAATGTTTTAAACACTTGAACTATGTGTCCCACTACTTGAATATACTCCCGTATCCAGATCCCAATATTCAGTCTTACAGGTGAGTATACCACAGATGATATCTGTCAGGGGATAAATGCGAGGGCCGTGAGAGCTCAGGTCGATACTTCCGTATACGCAAAGAGATGGCGGCTTCGACTTTTGGTGTGTCCACTTTAGAGGATCTTTTGATTGCAATAGCAGCGAGTATCAATTTTATTGTTTCATCAGCTTGCGGAGGGCGAGCTTATATTTCAAAGCTTTTGCGGAAAGCATTATCCAGGGACTAGGTAAGAACTTCCATTCAGCAGAAGTCCCGGGATAATACCCCAGATATCACTGAGCATAAAGACCTAGTATCTCAGAATAAGGAACCTTTCAATCAAGATTTCAGGGGTTACCTATAAATCCAAGAAGTTGTTAACCCACAGAACAAGCAAGTTTGATTTTTAGGTTTATATCTCGTCACAATTTACCAAGTGTGTAAAAACCTACCGGCATATCCTCAGTGAGATTGTTTATCACATTTAAACTTTCCAATTCTTTAGCATGTTGTGACAGTCCACTGATGTACTATCATTTCCTCTTTTTTCAACAAAACTCATTTTTGATTTTATCATGTTTTTGGCTTTTTCAAATTTTCTAATGTTTTTGGATTTTCTGAAAATTTTCTACTCCCCCTAAAATTCTAACACATTAACAAAAAATTTGAAAACAAATAAACTCTTGACCCAAATGTAAAACTATACAGAAACTTGACAACTGGCATCGAATTGCTTCAATTCGCCATCTACTAACGCATAAACAATCTGAACTCCCCCTTTCACAAACCATTTTCTCATTTAGATTTCAAAACACTTAAGTTTGTTTTAATCAAAATGATTTTTCCGGAAAATGTGTTTGTTTTTACCACTTGAAGGTTTACCACTTGTAAAGTATGGGGATATGGTTCATCATCTTGTCTATTTTTATCATGTTAGTAAATCAAGTACAACTTAATGTCCCTGATTTACCATTTGCAATCAAGTAACCTCTGTACCACTTGTAAGATCACAAACAATACCACTTGTTGGTATAACCAAACAATACCAATTGTAGGAATATTACGTCTACATAAATCACTTTACCAATCAGGATGCCGATTCCTGCTTCGCACTTACAAACCTGGAAGCTCCGGCGTAGTCCTTTACCTGTAAAATTCAAACATTTTTCAAATTCATTCAACTTCATAAAACATGAATGATGCCGATTCCTGATCCACGATATAAACTTGGGATCTCCGGCATAGTCCTAAGACTTTAAGGGAAACAGACTTCCATCCAAGTCTTCTGAGACTTGATGGTTTTCAATTCTTGCGCAGTAGGGTTGTAAGTGGCCTTTTTAGTTGCATAAAAATCTTTAACCCCCTTTGCTTTCCCATTCAACATTTTCCCAAAAATTTTCTTAACATTCCCATTGAATGTTTTCTCGACATCAAACTTAGTTTTCTCAGTGTAAAACTGATTCGAGATATCAACCTTACCCACTTTCTGCTTGACCTCTTCAAACTTCAGTGATGGAAACTCATCATCATTCACCGAAATTTTTACTTCACTTTGTGGCTCCTCTGGCTTTGTGGAACCAGATTCATCGCCAACTTTTTCATTAACCTGTTTAACAACCCACACTTGATTGTTCTTTTCATTCATTTTACAAAAATTCTTTTTAGAACACTCACCAACCTCATATGTTGAATTTTCAAAAATTTTAAGTCGGTTAGTTGGTGGTTCAATGTCAACAACTTTTTCTTTCAATTTCTTAGAAACTCCCTGTTTTGTTTTGGCATTTTTCGGGCAATTCCATGTAATGTGACCAGCTTCATTGCATCTGTAACAGATACGAGTTTCCTTTGGATGAAACAATTCAGTTCCATTCTTTCTCTTTTCAGCAAGAAACTCTTGATTTGACTGTCTCTAGAATGGTTTCTTCTGTTCATCTTCAACACTCCCACCTGACACAAATTCTGTTTTTGTTTTAGAAATTTTTATATTTTTATGATTTTCTGGTGGAATAAAACCAAGACCTTTCTTTTTGTAGCTACGATTTTGGTTTGGTTTCTTTTGAAAACCAGAACCAGAACTGTAACCTTTTTTCTTGTTTAAACGTTGTTGTACTCTTGAAGTGTATTTTTTAGGTTTTCCAGTAAGATTTAAATCTTTTATTTCAGAAATATTAATTTCTGTCATTTTGAAAACCTTTTTGATCATTTCAAATTTGACACTTCTTATTGGAAACTCTTTGTCAGAGTATAATTTGTCAGAATCATTTAAAGTGGATGCGACTTCAAATGTTTCATCATCCAAATTTGCTTTTGATAACAAAAATTCTTTACTATAAGACCGTTTGACCGACGATTTTGGACTCTTGACTGATGAATTTGACCCTCCAGACTCAGACTTTGACTCAGACTCCTCATCAGTATCCAACACCTGATCGACCACCTTTTTGATTAACTCAGACTCATGATCAGTGTCAGACGAGGTAAACGTGACGTCAATGTTTTCTGGTAATTCATCAGTTGTGTCGGTTTTTAGCTTTATATTGACTGCTTTTGCAAGTTGCTCCTCGTTTGGTTTTCTAGGAGAATACCCTTCCCAAATCGGAGGCGGACACTTGTTATAGCTAACAGTCGGTTTCTTACCAGTATCCTTTTTCTTCTTTGGCTTCTCGTCTTGAAAAGCTTCCATACCTGCAACAGTCGGGTAAATACGATCAATGAGATAATCAGAACTAGAATAGCTTTGTAATAGACGTCTAATTCTCTCATTCTCGATCTTTTCTGTCTCCAACTCTTGCTTCCATTTAGCACTCTCTTCGATGTAAAAGTTTATTGCTTTCTGCTTTGTCATCATTACATCATTCATCATCGTTAGTGCTTGTTCTCTTTCAGAATTTGTCTTTTGAAGACCAGTTACTGTTTTGTTCAAAACATCATAAGATTCTTTCACGTAGTTGAGGTTGAACAGCAACTGCTCCTTCTTCTTCTCATACTCAGCAATTATATCGTCTTTTGCTGCACATTCCTTGCATGCTTTTAAACACTTTTCGCAAGGCTTGACAACTTCAACAATCTTTTCAACTTCGATTGTTTTCACCACTTCAACCACCTTTTCTGCTTCAGTCACCTTCTCAGCTTCAACAATCTCCTCAGCAACACTTTCAACATTCACATTCTGAACAACATCTTCAGTTTTCATTTGTTGTTGTACTTTAGCAGCTCGTTTCTCCTTCAGTTTCTCCATTCGATCTGCAAAATAGAAATGAAAACTTGCAGGAGAAAGATGAGATTTAGCAACATTGATATGTTTTTCTTCCTCATCATCACTGTTATCATCTAGAGGTGATTGATCAAACCGTACAGATTTTTCAGAAGCAGCATCTGATAAACCAGAATCTGACGGGGTTTGATCAAATACAACTTCCTTTTCTGAGCTTGCATTATTTTGAACACTCTCATCTGAACTTTGTGAACCTTTATCAGTACTTTCTGAGCTTTCATCAGATATAACAGACTCTTCTTCCACACTCTTTACAGTCTCTCCAATAGACTTCATCCAGGTGGCAAACATGTCTGGTTCCCTGATAATCTTAGCAATAAAAGCTTTGAATTCTCCCTTTTCATCAACAAACATATCCCAGCTGAAGCCTTCAGGTAGTCTTTCATCATCTTGATCGACTACACATGCTTTGCTTTCAGGTGATATGTAGTTGTTCCAGTTGAAATCTACCAAACACGCTCTTTTTGAATCCTCAATCTTCCTACCATGAGCCGTCTGTGAGTCTTGTGATTGACCAACCTGTTGATAAATGGCTTTCCAGTAGTAGTCATCTTTTCCAAATGGATTCTAAGCTCCACTAGCTTCCATGTTCTTGCACTCTCGCTTGAAATGGCCTTTCTCCCTGCATCGAAAACAAGTAACTTTAGATTTATCAAAACCTAAAGTAGATACATGAGTATCGAGAAAGTCATTTCTCCCAGTGATAAGTTTGAACTTTTCAGCACGTCTGAGAACACTCGCAAGACACCATTTGATATCCATTAGTTCCATCTCTTGGGCGTCTATCTGATCGTAATCCTCCTTTGTGAGTATAGGATTTCCGATCCGACCAGCAACTAGACCCTCATAAGATAACAACACAGAACCAAGTAGAGCCATGTGGTCTTTAGCAGTGTCTTCTGAAAAACTTTGACCTTCTGGAAGATTTAGAGCGATGTTGCACTGAATCACACAACCATTTCCTGTCTTTGTGCTCTGAGACTGAAAACTTGTGTTTGACTCTTTCGGATTGACACTAGAAAATGATGAAAATCCACTGCTGCTTTTGTTTGAACCCTGATCAGCCTTTTCCGTTGAATCCCAGCACTAAATGCAGTCTGGATTTTCAGACTTCTTTCAGCTTCTGGAACTGGAACACTCCCTTTATAGTACATTTTTACGTCCTGTTGACCACTTGGACTGTTCATCCTCGCGATCATCTGCTGTTCCAAATCTTGACTCTTGATCTTTTCAATAAACTGAGAAATAGTTAGCCCATCATAAACACCTGTATTCTTCAGAATCATCAAATACGTTCCCCACTCTTTCTGCGGTAACGCATCGGCTAACTTGTCTACCCACTCTTCATGATCTTTTGTAATACTCAACATTGACATGGATCGCACTAGGTGGCAGTAGCGTTCAATCAGCTTTTTCGTGTCTTCACCCGGTAGACTACTAAACAGATCAAACTCTTTCTTGAGCAACGCCTTCTTGCTCTTTATCATGTTCTCACTACCCTCAAATTTAACTTTAAGTGCATCCCAGATCGATTTTGCAGTTTTGTCGTGCTGAAGCAATATGAAGATGTCTTCTTTGATGGCTTGTTGCAGCAAACTGATCATCATCTTTTCGGCTTTGTACATAACCCGTTCTTGATCTGTAAACTCAGACAGCTCTTTGAGAACCTGTAAATCTGTTCGAGGCAAAACATATTTCTTCAATATACATTCCCACGACCTAAGATGGTTTGCTTGAACCCAGTTCTCAAATCTGTCTTTCCACCCGTAGTATTCTTCGATACTCATCAATTTCGGGGGCTTTTGGGTGGTTCCCGTCTCATTTTCCAAACTCATAACTTGAGCAACGACGGACGGACTAGACGGAGTTGCAAACGCGTTATAGAACTCGGTATCCATGATTCGGTAGTACGTTGTTCAAAAACAGTTCTTTGGAGCGAAATTACAAGGTTCACACGAGCGGAATCAGGCTTTGTTGCTTGAAGTGAAATTAAAATTTGAACAAAAGCGAAATCAGAATAGTCACTGGAGCGAAATCAAGATATCTGCACTCTGGAGCGAAATCAGAATAGTCACTGGAGCGAAATCAAGATATCTGCACTCTGGAGCGAAATCAGATCAACTTTTGGAGCGAAACCTCAAGTTATGTGTCTCTGGAGCGAAATTAGTACTGACACAAAAGCGAAATCACTGATTGATGTCTCCCAGGAGCGAAATCTAATGTTAATATGAGCGAAATCACAAATGTTCATATAAGCAAAATCAACTCGGAAGCTAATTTGGTCCATTTTTAGTCCAAATTTCAGTGTGAAACTTTCCAGGGTTTGTTAATGTCCTATTTTCTATTATCTGTGAAATTTTGAGCAGGTTTTGTCCGTTAAATCTCGTTCTGATGAAGAAAGAAGGTGTAGAAGTAAGAAAACATGATGAATTCCAGCTAATCTCTGCAGAACTCCTCCTCCTGAGCTCTGATACCAATTGTAGGATCGGTGACCTGACCCGAAAGAGTCGTTCAGAGGCGTTCTACTCTGTTTCAGGTGCGGAATAACAAGAAACAAAGCTAGAAACAACTGATTCTTCACTTTAACTACTGATTGTATTGATTTGAACACAATTACAGTACCGACAGCACTTCGGTATGGAATTCGTACAACTCTCCTACTGATTTCACTCAAGGCTATTATATATACTGATGTGATTTTGCCCCAAGGGACACAGAGTCCACATGAGCGAAATCAACCTGACACATAAGCGAAATCAGACATACTTAAGACCCTATGAGCGAAATCAGGGTCTAACACACATACATTCTCCCATTTTCTCGTAAAACATGCCCTAATCTAAACAATGCAATCTAAGACTCGATACAAGACGAAGTTGACAGATGTAGTGCACCAACAGTACTTAATGAGTGGACATTGTAATCCTTGGCGAGTTATTTTTGTTGCTTTTAAGTCTTTTTGTTGATGAGAAAAAAATCTCTGAATGTATTGAAGAGAGAAATGATATATGCATATCGAGATCAAAAATGGGAAATATTATATGATGATCATGTAATGAAAAAATAATGCATGCATGCATGCACATATGCATGTGTTTATGTACTTTTCTATGTATGCGTGTATTTTTGTATGTATACAAGCCGTATATTACCTAATCAACAATTTTCTAGGATCGTCACGTGAGACTTTCGTTGATGTATATTTTTTTAAATGGCGACGATGGAGTTAAATAGAAAAAAAAGTTACGTCAAGCTTTCCAACAATGAGCTAGAAGATTACAAGGCAAAGCGAATAATAATACGATACTACAAGTATCAAAACAACAACACTTATTCTAACCCATGAACTGGTAACTTGACGGTTCGTCACTCACAAAAACAATACTTCCTACATATCCTCCATTATCCTAAGCTCCAAAACCGTTGTATTGTTAAACAATTTTGTCATCAGTATTGCATTGATTTGCTTCTTTCGATTCTTTGAGACACCTATTGTTTCCACATATTCTAATAAATCTATCACCATACGAAATCTAATTGGGATCAAGACTTTACACCACACACAGATTTGTCGGCGTACATATCTTGCTAGAAAACATCCCACCAACACATGATTCGCATCCTCCTTTGCACTACCACTAACCAAACATCCCTACCCGAACGACCGGCGTTGGTGTTGCCTATCGAGTTGGGGCTACTCGATTGGATTTCGATGAGTGCTCCGACCCCCCTAATATAGAAGACGTGATTTAATTGTGTCTCCTTTGTAAATATCTTTATTGTATTAGGTTGATTAATATTTCATAATTCCGACCAAATGAATTGTGACCTAGGGGTATCATGGTGTGTTGGAAATATATTAATCCCAGGTGATTGAGGCTTCAAGTTTTATGATGGATAAGGTATGTATATTTAGGAGTAGGATTAAACGGTGTATGAATAAGATGGTAAAACAAACAGAGTAAAGTGCATGAATGGTCCCTGTGTTTTTCCAAAATTTTGAAAATGGTCCATAAGTATGAGAAATGATACGGTTAGTCCAAAATTACGCATTTTGTTGCTCCTTTAGTCCCTTAGAACATATAATGTTAACGTTTTTATCTTAGGTAAAAATGAAATTTCTAAAATACTCGTAATATTAAAATATTATGTGTGTGTGTGTATATATATATATATATATATATATATAAGATGCATGAAAGTACTCTTTCTCCCCCTCCTTTTCTCTCTTCTTTGTGAAGAAACCACCATCACTTTCTCGTTATCAGCCAAAACATCCTTGCATTGCATTTGCTGAAATCGATGTCCATCCCTGGCATCTCTCATTGATGAGTTGTGGCATATATCGATTTTAGGGTGTTTGTTTTGATCCTGCGATGGATTGCATTGAATCTGTTGAAATTGATTTCATTTCGATCGATTTTAGGTGAGGGTGTGATAGTCATGAGCAGTAGAGGAAGGGACACCTCTGTCGGCAACCATAGTCGTCTTCTCAGTCTTAGATCTCAACACCGTCGTTCCCATGTTAAGGAATCACCTCAGCTGCCACCAAAGGTGGCACCATCAAAGTCGTTGCCGACCTTAACCCTCGTCTCAATGTACAATTTGCACAGATTTGTAAATCGTTTTACGGAGGGAGGGCAAACAATGGGGGCGATTCTTTGTCTCTCTCTCATGGATTTGTGCCAGATACCAGGATTATGGTTTATGCTATTTTCTCAAGCCCTTTGATTCAACGAGAGGAGTAGGGTCCGATGGTGGTTAGGTCGAGTGGCGGTGTGGTAGTGGTGGTCTTTTTCTGATACTAAACAATGAGAGAGAGAGAGAGAGAGAGAGAGAGAGAGAGAGAGAAATAGTGCATATGTGTGTGTATATGAGAGAGTATAATAAAAATAGAGTTAAATGTCATTTTAGTCCCTGTGATTAGGTCCATTTTTCCAGTTTAGTCCAAAGGTTTCATTTTTCATCTGAGAGTCCAAAAAGGATTCACCGTTACCATTTTAGTCCACTAGGTTAACTTCATCCATTTTTTCTGTTAACGAGAAGGGCAATTCGGTCATTTTATATGTAATTCTGTGAACTAGAAGGGCAATTCGACCATAAAATGACCGAATTGCCTTTCTCATAAACAGAAATAATGCATGAAGTTAACCCAATGGACTAAAATGTCAAGGGTGAAACCTTTTTAGGACCCACATGCGAAAAATAAAACCTTTGGACTAAACTGACAAAATGCCCAAACCACATCGACTAAAATGGCATTTAACTCATAAAAATATTATTATTTTTTAATATTAAAGAGTATTTAGATATTTCATATATATTTAACTAGGTTAGACCCCGTGTATTACACGGGTTGAACAAATGTAATTTTATATACCAAATAAAAAAATATATCTTTAAAAATCTCGTTTATTACATGGGTTGAATAAAGACAATTTAATATACCAAATAATAAAACAATATATATTTAAAAATCTCGTTTATTACATTGGTTGAATAAATGTAATTTTATATATTAAATAATAAAAAATTATATCTTTAAGAACACCGTGTATTGTACGGGCTGAGTAATTTAATTTTATATATTAAATAATGAAAAAAGTTACATTTTTAAGAATCTCATGTGTTATACGGGTTGAGCACATGTAACTTTATATACCAAACAATAAAAAGTTATATCTTTATAAACCCTATGTATGAGTTGAGATCCTGTACAAACAGTGCTAACTGTAAGAACCGTAAGAACAGATCTAAACCATTGATAGTTTAAATCAAGGGTTGGGGTTAATTATAATTAAAACCCTTATAATTAAAAATTAGTACTAACAAGTTAGGGGAAATTTTGTAAAATTGCTAGTTATTTGACCATTTTCAATTAAATACAAATTTCACCAAGGTTTTTTATACCAAAATAACTTTTATATACTTCATTATTTAAAAAAAAATATATACCATAAAATCAAGTATTTTTTTATCTTTAATATGAGTACCATATTACTATACCTTTTTTTATATAAAAAGTGACTTTTAAAAAAGTTACCAAAAGTTGTTTTATAATGTGCTGATTATGTGTTAATTACAATATAATACGAACAAACACTAAAAGTAGATATAATCAGCACATCTGATGTGCTGATAATGGAGAACGATTAAGGATGTTGTGCTAATGTTGTTCATGTTGATAATGGAGAACGATTGAGCACGGTGTGCTGATAATGGAGAACGATTAAGGATGTTATGCTAATTATATAGTGTTGTGCTAATTATATTTTTTGTGTTGGTTCCTACAGGTTGGTTCGATCATGGAAAGTTACTAGATCATATGTTAAAAAATTAAAACTTTGATTTGAATTAAACTTGCATGGATTTAGGGTTGTTTTAATAATTATTTTTAATTAGTTATAAATAAATATGGTCAAAAGGTCTAAATTATCCCTAAACTAATTTTTTATTGAGGGACACTTGTCATTTATGTGTTGGTTCTTACGGTTCTTACGGTTCTTACAAACATAAGTGTTTGTATTTGATCCCATTCCCCCTATGTATTATATGGATTGAATAAATCTAATTTTATATACTACATAATAAAAAAAGTTATATTTTTAAAACCCCGTGTATTACACGAGTTGCATAAATGTAATTTTATGTAGTAAAAAATAAAAATGTTATATCTTTAAAAAACATCGTTTATTACACGGGTTGAATGAATCTAATAAAAATTTATATCTTAAAAAAACTAACGGATATACTCGATATACGATGGACTGGGTGATTGCGGTGATGGTTCTTATAAATGTCACGTAAACATAGTAATTACCGTATTTGAGTTGAGAATTGAACACTAAAATAAAAGTATAGAACCAATAAAACATTTTTAAACATTTTTTGAAATAGCTTTTACCATTAATTACTTTAGTTTAATAAAATAAATAAATCATTTACATTAATTTCAGGATAAATAATTTTGAAATCTGATAAATATTTTAAAATATTATATTATCTCCTATATGAATTGTTTAATTTTATATTAAATTTAATTATATAATTATCTTTTAGTTGGTGTAGATGGCTTCAATGAATGACTTATGTCCTTCTATTAGTTTTTTGTATTATATAGTATATAGATATAGATTTTTTTAACAGAAAATTTCTTTTACTCGAGTCGTCTGTGGAACTTGAACCCAAGACCCCCCTCCCAAGGTGTTTAAAGCCTTTAACTTTACCAATTGACCACCACACCTCATTGGTAGTTTATAGATATAGATATAGGTTTTAAACAAAGTTTAAAATCAGGAATTAAATGTACAACAAAATGTAAAAGCATGAAGTGTGTGTGTAATTTCTCATGATCCATAATTCCTTGTTTTTCATTATCTTATTTTGTTGGTTGCATTTATATGTTTGTCCAGTTTTTATGTATGTAGTTTTGATATATTATTGTAGATTTAAATAATAAAATCGACATAAATGCCTTAAATTTGAAATTAAATCATCAACAAATATGTGCAAAAGCTTCAATAATTTCGATATACAATTATGTGTTATTAAATCGAATTGATGCAATAAAAATATTATAAACTATGTTTCGTTTATTAATTTATTTCATCATGATATTTTTATGGTAATGTTTAAGCAATGAGTTTGATACTTATGTAAATATCAAACTAAAAATTTACTTAAATTAATTCATATTTGATATGTATTTTAAATATTTAGTAGTGGAATTCACTCACACAATGAGGTAGGAATTCGAATTCGATTGCGGTCAGTGTCGGTTTGGTTTGTCAGTACCGACATTTGGTATAGCAAATGAAAAATAAAACCAAAACAACAAAGTCGTGATATGCTTAAAAAGTATATCAACACGTGTTTGTAAAAATGAATACTAATACCGGTTCTAAGTACTTGATACCCGTACTGGTGTCGGTATCAGTTGTGATATGGTGTGGTGTATATATAAAAAGTGGTATATGTTTAGGTGTTTTATACGTTGGTTCAAATTTTAATATTTATAAAAACACGATAAAGTACTATCAAAGTACACTTCGTGTTAGGAAAGCACATCTATCGTTGGAGTAGTATAGTGATACTAAGATATCGAGGTCGTCCAAGAATATAACAACTTTTAGTACCAAGTCTTCATAAACGCTCATTCCATCAAAAAGTAAAGGTTAAATTTGTGGCTCATAAAAATAAAAGAGTAAATTGTCAAAATCGTCCCTGGGGTTTGGACATGTTCGTCAGTTTCATCCAAAACAACTTTTTGTACTATATTGCCCTTCACTTTTGTGATTTTTTGTCATTTTCATTCAAACGTCTAACTTTTATTTGCCAAGATAGTCCCTGAGATTTAGGATTTTTACAAAAAAAAGAAGAAAAATAGACATTTGGATGAAAATGGTAAAAAAGTCTCAAAAGTGAAGGGACATATGGTACAAAAAAATATTGTTTTGGATGAAACTAGCAAACATGCACAAACCTCAAGGACGATGTTGGCAATTTACTCAAAATAAAATAAAAAGATAGATTTGTAATCAATGATAAGAAAATGGTGTTTGGGATATTTGTCACTTCTTGATGCTTCGTTACCATGGATTACAAGAGCCCGATTATCAGATGAGAAGTTGTATTCCATTAATGCATAAAATTGTGGAGTTCGTTTTTTAGGGACCCTCACACACTCGACCATATTGGTTTGAATTAGCAAGGAAACATCCCGTAAGGTCGGATCAAACCACGACGATATTGCCGAATCTGCAGGAAAACTATATACCGTCGTGGTTTAGTATTAAGTAAGATAATATCATAAGGGGTTTATACAACCCATCACTATGGACCACTTAGTGAGGCGTCAATTCCCCAAGAGTAGTGACGATAATATAAACCAAGTCCTCGACGCTTTGTTGCTATTTTCGCGCTTTGGCAAGAGCTTACCAACCCAAAGTCTCATACCAAAACCATTAACCCCCTTTCGAGGCATCCACATATTTGACTTTTCATAGATATAGAAAAGATGAATGTTCCACGCTAACGACAACACAAGTTTATAGGTCATTTTTAAGGGTTTAGAAGAAAGATTGCATGTCACGCGCTAGCGGCGACACAAATGTTTCACTCACTTTCAATATGTATATGTTACTTACAGTCCTTAACACACACACATCTCTTGTTAACATGTAGCTTGTTTTAGTTAACTCCTCATCAAGGGGTTTGTTTCCCTCAAACACTCACAAAAACCTTAACCAATAATGGTCATAAAAATAGTTTTCGTCAAACTTGAAAGGATTTTATTGATCATCAAAAGGTTGATTACACCTAATGATTGCTCTTATCTTTTTCTAATGATTGCAATAATTAAAGAAAGTGGGTAGAAGAAGAGTGTGTTATGGAAAAGATAAAAAAATTGAGCAAGTGAAAATGGATGCAAGAGATTCTATTTATAGTGTTGAGGGCGAGGCATGGCCCGTGCTTGGTTGTTTTAACCGAATCAATAACTGGGAGTGTGTCTCCTAGAGAAAACTTATAGCTTATAGATATATAAAAAAGATTTGGTATGCTAAACTTTATTTTTTCTAAAAGAAAACTTATATATATATATATATATATATATCCCGTATGCTACTTACTACTATAATATGATAAAGTTGTTGTTGTTAGGCTGCAGGGTATGGTTTGGAGGTGGTAAGGGCTTCATTACGTCACGTATGCGCCATGTCAACGATGAGGCTCTATTGTCTATTTTCAATAACTAGCATGGTATAGGATGGAGCTCCTTCCCAGACACACACACAATAACCCCCTTTTGTTTGAATTCACACATATTAGCTCACTATTGCAATGGCTGACACACAATATCCCCATCCCCAACTAGTGTGGTATGAGGGAGGGGGCTATAGATGGTTAAAATTTTAACGTGACACAAGCAATCGCGCTCGCAACCTTATTTTTGTTATTATTATATAAAGTTTAAATTTTGTTTATGAACTTAAGAATATTTGGAGTCGAAACGTTTGATATCTAGATTTAAGATACCACGTGCATTGTAAAATAATTATAACTAGTTTTTTTACGGCGTGCGTTGCGGAGAAACTGAGTTAATGATAATGTAAAACAAACGTGATTTGAAAATAAAGCATGTTGTTTAAAAAGTCAAACCATTGGTAAGGTTTGGTTTATCAATTATCATTCTACTGTTTTATGGTACAAAATAAATACTTGATTTTGAGTACGACTTTGTTTTTAACAAAACTTATAACTGAAAGTTGAGAGAAAAAATGCACGCACAACTACGTACTTAAGTTTTTAAAAAAAGTTATAAACATAAATTATTAAAGAAGTATCAAATTATTTGATAAATTTTAAAATATATTAAAAAAAGAAAAAAATATTAGAAAAATGGTAAAGAAAATATATGGTTTAAAAAAAGAAAAAAAATCAGAAATATATTATTAAAAGTAAATATAATAATAAATTATTATAATATATTAAAAAAATAAAAAGCTATATATCCTTCGAAAACTATATATAATTATTTTAAATATCACTAAACCCCACCAACGTACATTTAGTATGAGGGTATTAAAGGTGTAACCAAGCTATTACGAAAATTAAAATCCAATTTAGGATAAAACGTAAAATAGGATGTCAAATTTTTAATTAATGCATATAAATATGCATCAGCTGATGTGTTTAATTATAATTAACGTAATTTTATAAAGGTAACAAATAAGAAAATGCATCATGTTAATTATAATTAACGTAATTTTATAAAGGTAACAAATAAGAAAATGCATCAGTTGATAAGTTTAATTATAATTAACGTAATTTTATAAAGGTAAATATAAAAGTGATGGACAAACAAATGAGGAGGGGAAAATTTGTTGAGTAAATAGATTCAATGAAATTATAAAAAAAAAATATTCTAGTTATTAAGAACACAATGGGACCTTCTCCTTCAAATCAGATAAACAAAGAAGGGAATCCGTTGAGTTCTTACGCTTTCATGTATACAACTCAATTCATCTGATTACTACAGGGATGAACCCAATCCGAAATATGAACCATAAAAGAAAACACACGTTAAACCGATCACAAGAATACCAGCTACAGTACCTATTATCCAAAGAGGAATTCTTCCAGTAGTATCTGTCATTTACGCCACTTACCTCCACATTTCATCAAGTGGTCATTCTAGAGACAAACAATCATGGACAATTATGAGATGAGATCCTTCCGAATGGGCTAACTTAGCGAGATAATACCTCGAATGATTAGTCTATTATTTTAGTTCTCTCTCGTTTTCTTAATTGAAGAAATAATTAGAAAATAAAAACGGAAATAAGAAGAAGTATTTAACTTTTTGTAATAATAAAACGCGTTGAATAAATAAGTAATTCTATGAAAGCTCATAAAAGTAAAAATCTCAAAATTTTATTAAACTTGGTAATGAATTTAAAAACATTCAATATTGAAGATCGGCCGGTCAATGCTTTTGCATTTTTTTACAAACTAAAATGTTTTGTATATTGTTTGGAAATTCCAATTCCCATGTGCAATCTATTAAACCATTTCTAGTCATAAATCTCCTTTGGAGCGTTATACAACAAGTGTCAAAAAGTGTATAAAGATGTCTTTGTGGGTTTTAGACCATGGGGTATGGGGCGGGGGTTTCGGCGTGGGTTGGGGGAAAACGCCCAAGGCACCACCCCAGGTGGGCTTGGGTTGGGGTGGCCCTTGGGGCTTAGCTTTCAAGCCGGGCGTGGGGCGGGGGGACATGCTAGCTGGCTTGCTCTTTTTGTATTATTTTTTTAACAATCTGCCACACCCAACCCAAGCCCAACCCACGCCCCGTCATACCCCGAGGACACGTAACCAGACGGTGGGGGGCTCCCATTCCACGTGTCAACAAATGCCCCAACCCAAACCCCTCCATACCCTATGGTCTTATATCACAAGAGAGCGTTGTCATAAAGTCTCTTACTCATCATTAGTCAATTGTTAATTTTCAGTTTTTTTATAATTAATTTCTAACTTTATAAAATAAAAATCAATTATTAATATTCATTTTTTTATAATTAACTTCTAACTTTATAAAATAAAAAAAAAAGTAATTTCTAACTACTTGCCTCAGACATAAATGATCAAACAATGTGATTTTTATTTTTTTTATCTTTTATTCATTTAGATAATATCCTCTTTTCGGTCATCTTCTCCGATCACTTCATCGGAGATTCTGATGACCTTCACACCGGCGTCTTCTTCTACACTACATCGGACCGGCAAGGTTGGCCGGTGAGATTGGTGTGTTGCAAGTTTTATTTTTGTTTTGTCAGTTTATTTTGATAGTTATTGGTATAAAAACAAAAGTAAACAACAATCTCACTAGCGCTATGCTCTTCGCGAGGACCCAAAGCCACCAGCCCATAGCGCCGACCGTAGTAGTGAGGCGCGGCGCTATGGGGCGCTATGCTCGTTTTTGCCGTGATGTGAAGCCCCACTACGGGTGGCCTTACAAAATAAAAAAGTTTAATCGTAATGATATTAAGTTTAGTTACACAAAAGTTGTTTGATATGTATATATCTATATATAATCAAAAATTTAGTTGCATGTTCTGTTTTAAAGTCAAAATTTATGATGTTATAAATATAATACTTAAATTAATATTGATTAAAATAATCTATAATCTATATATGTACAAGTTTTGAATCAGTATGTACAAATAAATCTAAGCAAGTAGAATAGGAAGTGGAATAATTTTTAAAATTATGCCTATTGAATGCATCGGTTTCTAATCCATTCACCTCCTTCAATCATGTTTTTCAATTCATGATAGAGAGAGAATAAATCTCCAGAAAGATAATCGGGGGGGAGAGGGGCTTGGAGAGAGAGTGCACAGTCGCCGGCTACATTATCCGGTGACCCTCTGTTACTCAGGACACGACGACGAGACTACGGTTCCGAAGAACGACCAGGGTGATGCGAGTGAAGTGACATCCGCATTTTCCGCCTGCTCTCCTCCTCTACTTCTCCGGCAAGGGACTCCTTATCACTTTTCTGGGTGCGGTTGCTCTGTTCCCTGCTATTTCTCTCACCATCATCATCGCCGGTCTACCACGGCACCGATTACAAAGGGGTTTTCTTCTTTCGCCATTAGGTATCAACCCCCCACTCTGGTTTCTCTGCCTCTAATAATCTTTTCAACAAGAATTGATTCGAGACTAAGATTGCAAATTTTGTTTTTCTGTTCAGGTATTTCGCTTAAATCTACATTAATTGATCATATTCTCCGTATTGAATTCATGGGTCTCTCTGTTTCTGTTTTGATCTCGATTGTGATTTTAAAATTTTTGAAATTAACTAATTTTTTCAATTTTTCAGAGATGATTGGAAGAGTTAATGGGGAAGAAAGGGGGTGGATGGTTTTCTGCAGTGAGGAAGGCATATGTCTATAGTAATGATTCAAAGGAAAATACAGAAGAAAAGGTTTTTTTTTTTTTTTTTTTTTGATTTTATCAATTTTGTTGTTGTGTATTTTGTGCACACCATGCGTTCGACGAAATGCCAATGTGATTTTAACACTTGTTTATGTCTAATGTTTTAGTATAGAAACCACCTCAGAAAACTGCTTCTAAGAAATCATGGTTTGGAAGGCAAACGAATGTCGAATCAGAATCCTCACAACCACCCGAATCTGCATTCGCCACCCTTGCGCTTCGTTCTCCTCCATCCGAACATGACGATGATGACAAACCTGCAGAATCACAGGCCGAAATGATTAAACCCACGGAGCCAGAAAGCGAGCTAACAGAACCCACAATAACACCAGAACATGAGCCAAACGAGCCCGCAAAGCCTGAAGATCAGCTGAGCAAACCCACAAAACCAGAGGTTGAGCCGAAGAAGACCACAAAACCGGAGAATGAACCGAGCGAGTCTGGTTATACCTCAAGGGTAGCAGTAGCAGCAGCAGCGTTTAGACGGTTTTTAGGTAAATCCAAGGAAGATTTAGCCGCCATTAAGGTTCAGACAGCTTTTCGGCGTTTCTTGGTAGTGTTTTCTATATAGCCTCCACTTAATATTGTGTTGTAAATATGCTGACACAAAGATTCTGGTTGTTATTAGGCACGAAGAAAGTTGCGGGCTTTGAAAGGGCTTGTGAGATTAAAAGTGTTGGTTCAAAGTCAATCGGTCAAACGACAAGCAATAACCACTTTAAGATGTATGCAGACTCTAGCCTGTGTGTAGTCTCATGTTCGAGCCAGGAGGATCAGAATGTCGGAAGAAAACCAAGCCCTTCAAAGACAGCTTATGCAAAAACGCGAGCGAGAGCTTGGTAACATGAAATCCTACAGTGGAGATACTATTTTTTTTGACATAATATGATACTGCCTTTTCAGGATATATACTGTTTGGATGCTGACAGTACCCTATTTGATGCTGCCTTGCTTGCTGCAGCTGCTGCCTTCTCCCATTGTAAGTGGTTAGATATTGTGGCATTTCTCGATCAACTTTTAGGTCAAACAGTGGTCATTTTACAACTGAATTTATAAAAGTATCATCATTTTAATTTTCTATATTTTTTAATATTTCTTGAGGCTTTATATCGTTGCTGAAGTCAATTTTGAGGTTAATATTTATTAAATACCAGTTTTGTACACTCAAGTGCATGTAATATACTCAAAGCCCAAGAAGGTTGTATGATTGCAATATTTTTACAATCTTTTTAATTTTGCTTTGTAGAAGATAAAATTATGGGAATGATTTACCATCTTAAACTTTGGCTTGTAGATCTTCCCAACTGGCACTTGGCATTAATCTACGAGAGTAAGGGAATATTTTGTATAAATGCCAAAAACAGCAAAGAGGAACAGGTGCGAACCCAGCTGAACTGAGTCACGGTACCTGAAGACATCGAGGATTTGTAAATGCGGGCGACTCTGCTTAGCAAAGAGGAATAGGCGGAGGGCATATTTTGTAAGTAATGGGGGGGGGTCATTTTAAACCTGTTTAGCCGCTTGCTAATACTTATTGCACATGAGTGATTAGTTTTGTTAATCCAAATTTTAATTACCTTCTCATAATCTGTAAATGCAAGCAACTCGGCTTAGCTGGCGAAAAAAGAAGACATTAATGGATTACTTCTGGGTGGTGCTTCATTAAAGGTATTACTATCTTATCTTCTTTTTTATAGTTCATGGCCTAACGGTTCATGTTTATTGTATGAACTATGAACACATTAAGTTTCTGGTTCGCCGGGCCGGAGAAATCAAGGTCAACCGGTGATACAGGTACTCCGATGGCCCTTGATTTTTGTTCCGGCTACTGTTACGTTTGACCGGATAACACTAATTTACCACTCCCACTTCATGGTCGTTACCCCTTTATGCACTTTATTCTATTTTGTTCTTCGGTTTTTCGTTTCATATCTGTTTGTTGATTTACTGTTACTTCACAACTTTGTTTGTCAGGCGAGAATTTGGATGACAAGAGCTGCAAGAGTTCGATCTTCAGTTTGAGAGTTAGCAGTAAACGCCCAGGTTATCTCTCTCTCTCTCTCTATATATATATATGTGTGTGTGTGTGTGTGTGTGGGTCTGGTTTTCGTTTGTTATCTTTTTTTTTTTGTGAGCGTAGCGCGTAAAGGGTGTTTGGATTTATGGTTTGAAAGGGATAAAGTGATATGGATAATTAACAAGATAGTGTTTTTGATGTGTTTCTGGGGTTTGAGGTTGTAACAATCAGATTTTTGAGGGTTTATCAAAAAAATATTAATATTTTAAGAAGTTAATAGATAATATGACCAAAAAAGCACACCTTTCACATAGAAAGATAATTTGTAAATTGTGACTGATTAGAATTCTCTTATGTTAGATTAAAGAAAGGTTTTACTATGGGAAATTTTTTAGTTTACCCTCAATGATAGTTCTGTTGCAGGGGGTGATGTTGAGAAGTGGATTGATGTGATTCGGATCGGGTTAGAGGGTATAACGGTTAATGATGCGAATAAGTAAGATGTATAATGACTGATTTGATTAATGAGGTTTTTGATTGTTTGGTTTAATGGGTTGATGTTTTGATTGTAGATCGTTTAATGGAGTCTGTTCTAGGCTCGAGGATATGCTGGATAGTTTGTCGACATTGCTTTCGGAAAATTCTGTGTTGAATAAAGACGAGTTGCTTCAGTTGGCATTTGCTGCTATTCAGTTAGTTAATTCGGTAAGATTGGTTTAAAGAATTTATAAACCCTCCCAACGCGTGGGTCGTTATCGTTATTCCCATACATATAGATAGGTGGCTAAGAAGTGATTGATTGCAGGTATTTTGTTCCATGAACCAAAATCAAAAGGAACAGAGCAGGCACATAATGTCGAGGTCTTCATCTTTTTCTATTGCGATTTTAAATGTTTTTGTTCTTTATTGTTGTATGAGTTTGTTATCTAAACGGGTTCGGGTCAGTTTCAGGTTGAACCCCCCAACCCGTTTAGCTAAACGGGTCAGGTTCGGGTCAACCTGGTCGGGTTGGCGGTTGACCCGTTTAACTCATTTCTGTAATATTATATTTTTACAATATGTTTTATGTTATAAATTAAATTTGATGTGTATTTTATGCTATTCTTATAACTTAAAAATAGAAATTGACATAAGCTTTTATGATTTTAATGTAATTTTAATATCTAATTTGTGTTTTTTGTAGTATATATTTATTTTAATATATTAATTTGTTGAAAAAAATAATAAAAAAACCTGATTTAGGCAGTTACAATTTAGTCTGGTTTTATTTAATTTATTGTTGCATATTGTAATATGATTTAAGGTTTTCATATGGTAGTGAGTTCTCTCAATGATTTTTATGGGTTAGTCATGTATGGAGAGTCATGCGTGCACATATGTTAAGATATTTGATTTGACTAACTCATAGCCGTTGCTTATGTTTAGTTGCTTAAACCTGTTGTAGACAAGAAACTACTAAGGGGAAGGGCGACTACATGGGCATGTATTAGCGGCAGAAGATTTCGTGAATTATTGAATAAAACCGGAAGCTTTATGAACTCCTTTAAGTTTTTTTTTCTGTAATGTATGTTTTTAGACTTGGCATACATGTTTGTTCTTAAACACATTCCGCAAACAAAGTTTCCTGTGCTATGCACGCCTTAAATTTTGTGTGGCCGGCTTATGGTACAAGCTCTTATGACGTTTTGTATGGCTTCTCATACATTGTCTTTTGGCTAATTACCTTTTATCCATGCATAAACATTTTTCCCGAACGCACCACAAAATGAAGGACACTAACTGTTGGTCATGCCGTGCATCGCACGGGCCTACCCTCTAGTAGTAAAATAAAAGAAAAGTCATCTATTTCGAAAATCATAAAAATAAATAGCGCAACGATGTTGTTCGGTCGGTATCGATTCGATTCTGTACGGTGTCGGTATTTGTTATAGTTTACGATACCAAATTATTACTTTATTTTAAATATATCTTCGTTTTCAGAAAAATATTTATAGTAATGTTAACATAAATATTTTTAGTACCTTTATCGAGAATGAGTAAAAATCATAAACTTAACATCGCACTAATTATGGTGGTACATTCCATGTAATGAAAAAAATACCGAAACCGACTCGTATTGAAACCAAAAAAATGAAAACTAATATCGGTAGCGGTGTTGTTCGGTCGATATATGTTCGGTTCAGTTCAATACGTTACCGGTACAATACCAATACCCAATATAGTTTACGTTAATACAAAATTTTTATTTTTAATACCACTCCGTTTTCGATAAAATTTATATTTGAATGTTGACAAAAGAAAATAAACATAAATGTGTAATTTTTCTAAGTTAACTAACCCAAGTTTTTAGAAAAAAAATCAAACTAAAATATTATCGAAACCGAAAACCAATAAAATGAATACCAATACCAGTATCGATTTTGTTCTATCGTTATTGTTTGGTACGATACCTGTACTTAGTAACATTTACATACCAAAAAAGAAAAATTTATTTGTAAAGCTATATATTTTTTATAAAACTTATATCAAAATGTTGACCAAAAAATTAAACGTAATTAATTGTGTATCTATTTTTTATGAAGTTAATAAGAAAAAAATGATAAATTAAATATTATTTAAAAATGAACAGGAAATTATAAAAATTCCATGATGAACCATGAGTTGGCAAAATTATGAATGGATGTAGCACTACTCATCCATGAAGAACCATGAGGTGGCTAAAAGGTCATTGTATCTAAAAGACTATTTATATATTTAATAAGTGTTATATATTAAATAAAAGTTATATCAACTAGGCGTTAAGCGGAATAGCCTAAAATTGGAATTTCTTTTTATTTTCAAAACACTGATAACTTTTTCATATCCTAATATATTTTTAAACTAGTCTAAGTTCTCGTGTGATACACGGGTGGCTAATAAGAAAAATAACTACTTTAATATACAAATTCAAACTCATTAAAACAAAGTGATCATTATTTACTTTAAAATGACTTAGCGCGTTCAACTAATTATCTAATACTAATCGCATGAGCACGACCGGTTCATGACTTGAGTAAATGGAGTTATATTGATAGAATGAATATAACTTGAGTAAATAGAATCAGCTTTATCAAACATGACATAATTTCATGTAGAAAAATGAATAGAATTACTACAAACAAACAAATATACACCAAAAGATCATTAGAAGCCCTTAAAGAAATTCAAGTAACATATAAGCAAAGTGTGAAAAAGTCAACATGAAGTATCTTACATTTGTAGTAGTTTTACCAACGGTTTTCCCCATGAAGATGTGCTGTTATTAGAGTAATCATCTGCTGCAGGTGGTAAAATATTCCCTGAACGTCGTTGCAATTCATTTGTAGCACCAGTAACTTCCTGTACTCTACCCCTTTAAAACTAATAGTTAAGTTAATTAAGGGCCAATAAATCATCATATGGTTTCAACTAACAAAAAAGGCCAAACATATCTACTATCTAGAGACCAATTTAACCCTATGTTTGAGGTTAGATAACTTATCCTAATATGGCAATTCCATTCTAGACCAAGTATCACCAAATGTTTATATAGATTATTATCATAATCATACTTGAAATCATCACAATTGTTAATCTTGTTTTTCATTTCAATAAGTAAACATACTATGTGATTTTGGATACGAAAAAATAAACTCTTAAGTTCCCTATATCGGTAACTGATTCGTAGTCACTGACAAAAGGCTGTACCAGTTTTATGCTTTTCAATATAGCAATCAAGTGTGTGGCTCCTTTTTCTTGCACCGTGTTCCTACTATTATCTAAGTCAATCAGAAAACGGCTTACCTATAAATATAAGAATAATAAACATAACTTACAGAGTTGATTTTTTGGATATCCAACCATCTCAAAAAATCAAAACTCGTTAGTACCATGTTACGAAATGTTGCATGTTAATACATGTTTTCCAAAAGACTAAAAGTGAAACCAGCAAATTTGATCAAAATTCATGCCAATAGCGACCCTTTCACTTTGGTAGTTAAAGGGAAAAGTGTGCGAATCAACATATCAAATAATCAGTGACAATCACTCTACACCTATGTAACAATAAATTTTTAAAAAATAACCATGTTGTTTGTTTTAAATACTAATCAACATTAATGGGTTCGGTTCCTTCTTTCAGCAAAAGAGTATAACAATACATATGGTTGACCGAAAAAGTAATTTCGGTGTAATAAATTAGAGAAAAATAATCCAACCTGGATGATATAATGCATGAAGTTGTAGATGTGCAGCATGTGTATCTAGAAAATGAAGAAGATCCTTCATAAGAATAGCACCTGCAATTGTTATAAATCATGTAACTAACTGTTGTGCAAGAAGAAAACCTAATAATATACCATAAAAACCCAAGATTCTTCATGAACATAACACCACTGAATCAAGAAAACAACAAATTAGGCACAAATTAGTGGCAAACCTGTCATAAATACCAGTCAAAGACCAAACATCAGGCGCCAAATCGTTCAAATCGTTCAAATCTTTCTTCTCTGCCCCAGCAAAATAAAATAACCCACCTGATCTCTGTCAATAAATTCCAAAATAAGATTAGCAAATTATCAAACAAAATGCAAACTGAACTCGATTTTCATAACAAAACTAATGGAAGCTCTGGACGTGATTGTTCAAAACAAAACTAATCATCGATATGAAGAAGAGGTTACAGTCGTCCTCCTATTATGAAGAACATGACATATTCTGCAACAAAATTTTCAAAATAGAAAGTTTAGTGAATCAATAAATTTCCAATTTTAAGTAATAGTGTTTTAATAACAATCTCAAATCGTAATCATTATAAAAAAAATCTTACATAACAGTATTGTTCTAATCTTGGAAAAAAAACAACTAACCAAATTGTATTGAGGGTTCATCCTTTAGTTGGTGAAGAAGCAAGAAATCGGACTCCGTTTTGTTGTAACATTGAGACATGAAGCAAAAACAAATCATGAGTTTCTTCTTAACATCTAAAGCATCAATTTCCTGAGCTGTAAAAGAAAATGAAAATCTTATAGTTGGACCTAATTTTGAGAAAACCTAGTAACCATTAACAGGTAAAAAAATTCAAATAAAAGTGAATAGTTTAGAAAACCACCAATACTCAATATACTTAATACCCCAAGACTTCAACTGCATAGAGTCTTTCTTCATGCATATCTTCCGTCATAACTGGTGGATCCTATAAAATAAACAAATAAAATAGAAAAAAAATGGAAGGTTATTGAATACGAAGGAGTAAGTGAGCATGTAAAAACTGATTAACCTTAGTGAATGGTGCATGCATTCAGTTGGGTTAGTTCTCTGTCAGGTATATATTTATGTGAGTATATTTATGGCAAGCTCCAAATTACAGAATAATTAAGTAGTTTTAATATAGAACTATACGTCATGTATCATATTTCTAGAGCTTGTGGTTCAACTGTGCGTCCTTCAGTAGCTTTCCGACCACCCAAATATGCTAAATACTGCATAAGCATTTTGGTTGTCTCCGTTTTACCTGTTCCACTTTCACCACTGACCAGAATGGAATTACTTTTACCCTCCTAAATCATAGCCCTAGTTTCATTAAAGACATAATTATATGTTGAAAAAATGCAAAATAATTGTTAGGCCACTCAATAAATGACAGAGACCTGTAAAACGCATTAGCTACTGCAAATACATGCCGACTTAGTTCTCCAAACAATGCTCCCTTATATTCTTCCTTCATATGACCATCGTACAAATGAGGTAACTTTTGGAACGGGTTTATTGCAATTAGAATGTTTCCGGTGTAAGTCTGCAATGGTTTTGAAACATGTGAGGATTAAACAAAATAATTATATGTTTCAATATAAGAAGGTAGGTTGGTAGCCTACATAAATTTCATTGAGTTCGTATCTAATTCTTAAGTTCTGCAGGACTCCTGGCTCATGCAAATATGATAGTTTTGTCATGTGATCAACACCACCAGCTGGAGCTTCTGTGTCCTTTGGATATACATTTGATAACTTAGCAACTACCTGAAAGTAAACCATAACAAAAATGTATACAATCAGTTGTTAGTTGTTGATATAAACATGAAAATAATATAATTAAAATAAAATATAAACTACCAACCTTTTTGAGTTTAGGAGTCTCGATCTGTTCTATAATGCTCTTTATCCAACTCGATGTTTGGTCTACCTATAATTGGATAGTAAGTGAGTGTAAGCGAGCTTCTACCTATAATTGCAATTATTTTATTATATAAATAATATATTAAACAATATATAAACTCAATACAAAATAAATACATGAAAAAATTAAGATGATAACCGCCTTTTTTCCACCATTTGCAATGATCATCTGTTCTATAATGCTCTTTATCCAACTCAATGTTTGGTCTCTTACCTGAACATGATAAAACACATTTTTAGTAAATGCCCATGAAGAAAATTTGGCATAAAAAATGTCATTGAGTTCGTATCTAATTCTTAACTTCTGCAGGACTCTTGGCTCATGCAAATATGATAGTTTTGTCATGTGATCAACACCACCAGCTGGAGCTTCTGTGTCTTTTGGATATACATTTGATAACTTAGCAACTACCTGAAAGTAAACCATAACAAAAATGTATACAATCAGTTGTTAGTTGTTGATATAAACATGAAAATAATATAATTAAAATAAAATATAAACTACCAACCTTTTTGAGGTCAGGAGTCTCGATCTGTTCAATAATGCTCTTTATCCAACTCGATGTTTGGTCTACCTATAATTGGATAGTAAGTGAGTGTAAGCGAGCTTCTACCTATAATTGCAATTATTTTATTATATAAATAATATAGTAAACAATATATAAACTCAATACAAAATAAATACATGAAAAAAATTAAGATGATAACCGCCTTTTTTCCACCATTTGCAATGACCATCTGTTCTATAATGCTCTTTATCCAACTCAATGTTTGGTCTCTTACCTGAACGTGATAAAACACATTTTTAGTAAATGCCCATGAAGAAAATTTGGCATAAAAAATGTCATTGAGTTCGTATCTAATTCTTAACTTCTGCAGGACTCCTGGCTCATGCAAATATGATAGTTTTGTCATGTGATCAACACCACCAGCTGGAGCTTCTGTGTCCTTTGGATATACATTTGATAACTTAGCAACTACCTGAAAGTAAACCATAACAAAAATGTATACAATCAGTTGTTAGTTGTTGATATAAACATGAAAATAATATAATTAAAATAAAATATAAACTACCAACCTTTTTGAGGTCAGGAGTCTCGATTTGTTCTATAATGCTCTTTATCCAACTCGATGTTTGGTCTACCTATAATTGGATAGTAAGTGAGTGTAAGCGAGCTTCTACCTATAATTGCAATTATTTTATTATATAAATAATATATTAAACAATATATAAACTCAATACAAAATAAATACATGAAAAAAATTAAGATGATAACCGCCTTTTTTCCACCATTTGCAATGACCATATGTTCTATAATGCTCTTTATCCAACTCAATGTTTGGTCTCTTACCTGAACGTGATAAACCACATTTTTAGTAAATGCCCATGAAGAAAATTTGGCATAAAAAAGTCAAACAATGACATCTAACAGGTCAATTATAGGTCAACATAAGTAGATTAGAACAAACCTGCAGCTACAACATCTACATCACAACTCACGAGTGAAAGATCAAGCTTCTGTCCTAAGGCTCTCAGCCCACCATTCATTCTGCAGCTTTGAATCCCTCAGCAGCAGTATCTCCACCAGCAATCTTTAGAATTAAAATTGTGTATTCAGGTCATTTCAATTTTATAATTTCTTATAATCTCTAAACAATTACCAACAAACACAAAATAATAATAATTCAAAGCCAAATGATTATCCAATCCAAATTTCTCATCTTACAATTATCACTTCACAGCAAATTGATCTACAAATTTTATTAGTTAACCACAAGAGCAATATACCCATCAATTACATCTCGTAAATAACAGTAATCAACAAACTTAAAGTTTAAGAATCTAATTGGGGCTTCAAAGTTCAGAAAACCCAAAACAATAAAACCTAAAATCTAAACAAAATAACAAAGTTCAATAACCCAAAAACAAATCAAAAAACAAATATAGATAAACATCTAACAATTTTTCAGAAAAAAAAATCATCAATTCAACACGAAATCAAACCTGGATGAACATTCAAACATGAATTGAAGATTCATTCGCCTTGTGAGAAGAAACATGTCTCCTGACACGATTAAAATCGTTGAATGCCTAACTCACAATTAATTTCACAACTCCCACAAATCTATATGCATATCAATGATTAGTTCCACATATCTATACATACATACATACATGGACAAAATGAAAAAACGAACAGAAAAATTATTGTAGAATCAAAGAATTTTAAGAGTAAACATACATGGAGCAGATTCGACTTCGACTGGTTTTGAATTAGGGTTTCTGAGAATTGCCTGGATGAGAATCGGACAAAGACGCCATCTGAACTGAAGTAATCAGAAAATATGCAATTGAAGATTTCGAATGAAAATGAGAATCGGCCGATGCTCTAATCGGATTACATCATAAAAATCAAAGAAAACATACCTAGATGAGAGTTCGAATGATTGAGTTATATGGATTTCTGAAGTGGGTATGGCCAGGTACAATCGCTACAGATGAAGCCGTAGATGAGATTTAGGGTTTGTAAAATTGAACGTGGGTGAAAGAAATCAATTTGATTAGGTTTTGAGATTTAAAGAGAAATCAATTTGCCTTACTGATTGAGAGAATTGATTAGGTTACCAAAATTGACGAAGAGTAGGTAGGAAGAATCAAAATGGCGCTCAAAATCCCAATTCTCTGGCTAAAGAGATATGCCACCTCAAGGTCAAAAAGTCAACCTTTATTTTGCTTTAGTATAATAGATAGATAAATTAAACTATAAAATCAAACCTATTTTTATCTTTAATTTCAATATAAAATTGTTACATAAAAATATGGTGTTTTCCAATGTGTAGTGCATTTTGTTGAATATAAGATTGTTACATAAAAATATGGTGTTTTCCAATGTATAATGCCTTTTGTAATGTGTATTGTTTTATATGTTACAATCATACCCTTCTATTAATAATTGATTAATTGAGATTTGACACATGTATGCTCTTGTTTCTTTTAAGTGTTTTTTCAAAGAAATATTATATTTTAATAATACTAGCTATGGGGAAGGTTCAATTGAAAACCACTACTTATTGTGAAAACTCAAAAATTAATTAAAAAAGCCAAAAAAACATACCATTTTTTTTGCATAATAATTTTCGCTACTTTTAGTATATAAAAAAATTCAAAAAAAAAAAAATTCTTTTTTTTTGTAGTGCACATGTTTAATACTACACATGTGTAGTACACATATACATGTGTAATACAAAAAAAAAATTTTTTTTTTGAATTTTTTTTATATACAAAAAGCTGCGATTTTTTATAAAAAAATTGAAAAAAAAATTTTGGTGTGTTTTTTAAGCTTTTTTTAGTTAGTTTTCGAGTTTTCACAATAAAAGTGGTTTTCATTTGAACCATCCCCTACTAGCTATTTGCCGTTAACCGTCAATAGTTTCAACTTTTAAAATAATCACTGGCAGTCCCAACTATTAATATATTGACCTCCAAGGGACCCTGACTAATGGAACCCTAACGTTGTTAGTCTCCGGTCGCTGGAAAAACGTTTTTCGCTAGAAAAAGGTTCCTAAAGGTCCGATTAAGGTTATAAAGAGGTTTGGAACGAAAATCTTGAGTATTCCAGCCAAAAAATGAGTTTTCTGGGAAAAAGGAGTTTTCCGGCGACCTCAATAATTGTGGCTTTTAGTAGAAAAAAGTTTCTAAAGATCCGTAATAAGGTTACAAAGAGGTTTGAGATGAAAATGTTGAGTTTTCCGGCCAAAAAGGAAATTTCCGACGATCGGAGACTAACGACGTTAGGGTTCTGTTAGTCAGGGTCCATTGGAGGCCAATATGTTAAAAGTTTGGACTTCAGTGGTTACTTTTGAAGTTGGGACTGTTGGCGGCCAACGACGAATAATTGGGATTACTAAAATCAAATACTTTTTTTTCAAAAGTGATCGACACACACACACACACACACACATATATAAAGGATTCGGTTCAATTAAGAACCATTATGAGTTGTGAGAACTATGAGGACTCCTACTTCCCGCGCGAGTTGGTCTGCCATTTTTTGTACAAACATAGATGAAAACGTTATAAACACATCTGTAAAAAAACATTAAAAAATTTGTCGAGTCGGTAGTTATGCCTAATATAAATTTTGTTTACGGAACGATGATATCACTAATAAGTACATCAATGTAAATTTTTACATGCGACATTTTTTTTTTTTTGCTGAAACAAGTGATTATTTTAAGATTTTTTTTTGAGAAAACCTTTTGGAAGGCCGAATTCTCGTAGTTCTCACAACTTAAGGTGGTTCTCATTTTACCATTTTCCGATATTTATTTATATAAATCTTGAAAGAAAAAAGTTACTAATTTTATTTGGAGTAAATTACAAGTTTTGTCCTTTAAGTTAGTCCCAAATTTCAGGCGCTGTCCTTTACGTTTAAAATTGATGAGTTTTGTCCTTTATGTTTGAAAATGTTGCACGTTACGTCCTTTATGGCAAATCCAGTTATATTTTTCAGTTAAATTAAGTCATGTGCAGGGCACATGAGGATAAAAATGTAATTTCACCTGCCACTTGTCTTTCCCCTTCATTTATAACCTCATCTGCCCCATTCCTGCAACCTGCGACCAGCACCAGATCTTCTTCTCTGGCGACCTCCTTCACTCAACCTGCAACCATCACCTGTCACCGTGTTCCGTTCATCTCCGACCAACCTGCAACTCTTTGTTCTCTGTTCAACAATCTGCCACATCCGTTAACAATAATCATCATCAAAACAACTTCAGTCATCTTCATCATCTCCGGCAGTCCCTCATCACCGTACAGCCACCATCAACATCCAACCTCTATCTTCTCAATCACCATCTCCGGTAACCTTCATTCGTCACCACCAGCAACCTCCACCACCCTCCACCACAACCAGCACCCTCCACCGCCACCTCCACCTCCACCTCCACTGCTACTTGCATCAAAACCCCCAAAAATCAAAAACCTAAATACCAAATCAAAAACCCCCAAAAATCCCCAAAACCAAAAATATCAAAACCCCCCAACAAAATCGGGATCTATTGGTATGTTTTTGATGAATCTTAAAGCTTGGTTTAGATGACCAACTCTACCATAAAGATCAACGATTACTGCATAATGTTTCATGGTGGGTTCAATTGAATAATCATGCTTCATTTTGTCAAAAAAATGAAGACCCTGGTCAACATTTCCAGAGATATACCTGAGATATATACAGAGAGAAGAGAGAGAGAGAGAATATGAGAGAGAGAAAGGGCAGATTCTTTTGTATTTAACTATTTATAAATCTTTTTATTTTTTTACAAACTAGTCCCTACATATAAGATGTTTTACACAATAGCCCCTGAAGAGATGAAATTACAAGAATACCCTCATGTGCAAGGCAGATGACCAGATTTAACCAAAAAATTTAACTGGGTTTGGCCTAAAGGACATAACGTGCAAGCCTTTAAAACAGTAAGGACAAAACTTGTCAACTTTTATGCTAAAGGACAGCGCCTGTAATGTGAAGTAAACGTAAAGGACAAAACTTGTAATTCACTCTTTTATTTGTGTTATTCATTCCTAAAAACTATTAGAGTGAGAAGAACGTAAGTAAACACTTTACTACGTGTTTATAGACAATTTTTTTGACAAGTGAGAAGAACGTAATTACTACGTGTTTGTAGACAACTTTTTGCAAGTTACAAACATCTAGGTATTTTTTTTAAACGACATAACACTCATATCCTCTAGTCCCACTTTTAATTTTACACAAATGTCCTTTATGAGACTCAAAACCCTTATTTTTTAAAGCTGTGAATTATCCACGAATGTCGGGAGGTCTAGCATACGTTGTCTTAACTGGGTCCGCGCTAGAGAGCCCCCTCGCTCAATAGATCCCCAATTTAAACCCCTCAATGAGAAACTCCTATCACCTAGACTCGAACCTGAGACCTGGAGAGGAAAACTCACCCAAGACTACCATAAATGGAACTTAAACACCTATGGGCACCACTAGAACACTAGTGATGGTTGAGACTCAAACCCTTAACCCCATAGAAATGAACACCACTTTACACACCTTGATACCACTAGGTTAGAATCTCGTTTATAAACATATAAAAAAGTGATTACTTATTGTCTTCTCTCTTAACGCCACACTATCTAAAAAACATGCATTAGAGATAAATACAGTAGGCTACCAATGTTTTTTTTGAACGGCGTATATTACACTAAACCTGTTTTTGGTGGGGCTCGAACCCTTAACCTCAAGAAAAGTAACACCTTAACTCTAATAGCTTTGCCAATTGAACCCAACCCCCACCCTAGAAGGCTACCAATGTTATACTCAATCACTAAATCACTAAATTATATATAACTAGGGTTGTAGTTACCCTCGCGTTGCACAAGGACGCAGTTGGAATTAGAACGTATAGCACACCATTAGAACCGATAAATAAATTTGTAAAATTAATTAAAATGATATATTAATTGGTTATTCTATTTGCATTGTAACTCGTCTATGAACATCAAAATAATAACAAAAGGTAAAACGATATAGTAAACAACAATGGTAAAAATAAGGTAAACGAAAAAGAAACGATAGAAACTTGGTCGGCGCTAAATCAAAATATTCTTGGTGTGAATCAGTAGATATCAGTACGGTTCTTTATGCTATGGTATAGTAACCTATACTCTGTAACCTAAACTCTAAAACCCAGTTGGCACTAAAAGTCGGTAACATAAAATAGGAATAACCTGCAAGAATGCCACCATCAACGTAGATGAATTATTCCCACGATTCACTTCACTGAAACACTGCCTATGCAAAACGAAAACATGAATGATGAAAACAATTTTTGTGGATTAACTTTTACTAATTTAAATTAAAGACAAAGAACATTAACTCAGTGAGTGAGAATAATTGATTTGTTGTCTCGCGTTGTGCTATCACAATGCCGTTTAATGTGAAGTTCGTATTATATCTGCCAAAGATTTACAGTTTAATCTGGTTTAGATTTTGTCATCACAACCATGATGAAGCATGATTAAAAAAGTATAACAGAACTATGTGGCTCAGATCTACCAGAAATCATGGCTGCAAGGTGGGTTGCAGGTCAAAACCTATCATCCGCTATCCTTTCCACGCCATCAACAACTGGAAATACACTTTTGAGATCATCATAGCCAAGTAACATAACCCATTACAACAGCTAACCAACAAAATTGCAACAAAATTGTAACAAAATACAGTAATTAGACCACAAAACTACTAAAAAACATCAATTCAGTAGGCTCCCATATAGATCACAGTCAAGCAAACAAAAGCCCTAAAAAGAACCTGCCATTTTTTACTATTCATTGGCATGTAGTTTAAATAGATAGTAAAACATCGATACAACAGGCTCATAAAAAGATCACAGCCAGGAAACCAAAACCCGTAAGAAAATTAAGGAAAAAGAGGTAAAAAAACCCTAAATGATATACACACCCAAAACCGTCACCCCCGTCTGCCACCAGGAGTGGTGGTTGGAAACCAGACCACAAAATAAGAAGACATGGATGAACTGAATGAAAATGAGAACGTAATTGATGAACAAGAGAATCTCTGAGAATAAGAAGACATAGTTTTGCCCGAGCTTTCATCAGTGGGGCTTTTCTCCAATGACTTCTTCAACCGTAGCCAACTTATGTGATCCATTGTTTTCCAAAACAGATTGATAAACAAATACTAATACCCACACACGCCCACCACCCTCACACTTCAACAACAATCCCATCACACTTAATCATTTAAACCCAAACTTCATAACTTCAAGTGTCAAAACTAAATTATAATCACACATAAGCAAGTCATCAGATATGAATTCCTTCTAAATTTAATTAGTTTGTGAGGATGAAAAAATATTTTAGTACTTTATTGAATAAACACTTTCTTAACATATTTGATTGGGTTTAGGTTTAGGAAATCTAGCATTTGTTGACATCACAACACCCCAACGACTGCCATTTATAGTCATTAAAGTTGCATGAAACTGTTTTTTTTTTCATTTTCTACCAATGCGTTTATACGGATGATTCACTCACTTTAAGGAGGTTGGTTACGGAACCAGAACTCATTTTGGTTTGTAAATGTGTCACACCCCGATATTTCCACATATTACCAGTGGGCTCGACGGGGAGTATCGTCACGAAGTTGATATCATCATAGTCAAATATACACAGTTTATAGCACAACGGAAGTCTTGGTAGAAAATACTATCACAAACCGAAATGTAACGTACGAATAAAATATCATACAGACGGTTGTAAGATAGGATCCACAGGCGGATCTAAAATATAATACAAAACATTGTTCAACAGACTTTAAGCATTAAGAACTTGCAAGATTCTTTAACTAACGCCCAGAGCTCCCAGCCAATTACGAATAATACCTTTCACTTAGTCTTTTTGAAAAAATACGTCAGTTTACACTGGTAAATACAATTAACCGACTCTTTTGAAAACATTTATGAAAATTGATTTAAATGCACAAGGCATAAATATTCTTTTTGACTTTGGACAATTATATAACGATAATCTTGTATCAGATTCACATGTTCGTCATACATTTAGGGCCGGGATAAAAGCTGAACAAGATTAATCGACACACCACTAATATAATCTCACGGTGGGTTACCCCAACAAGTGAGTATATCTTTTACATACGCAACTGTCAGTGTATGCCTACACCCCTTTCTTAAGTCGTGGCCATTTACAATTTTAAATGAGCCGAGGATATCTAGGACACGTTCGTTAACCCCCAATGTTTATTGTTATCAAGCAACACTAATTAAAACGGGATTATGCCATTTAACCATATTTGATTAAGTATTTTTACACCCGACCAAGCGGTAATATTTTACCATATCCCAAGCCCGTATAAGGGAAAATAAGTTAAAAGTATTTACCTGAGCTTAAAATGCAAGTTTTGTATACTTAGCCGTATAATCTACTCAAACAAGTGCAAGTAGCTTCTACCGGGGCTCCTAATCTGGAACGAAGGCTTTATTAACCTATTAGATTACTAACGGGTCTTATTTAATGTCACACCCCGATATTTACAGCTCAGCCCGGTGGGCCCGGTGGGGAGTATCGTGACATAAGATTGGTATCTTCATGGTCAAACATACACATAATAACACAGCGGAAGTCTGGGATTATAAAAAATTATTATAAACCAAATCTGAAAATATAAAAATATTAAGTGCAGACAAGCTTGTAATAATCCACAGGCGGATCATTATAACAAAAGAAGTTTATCAGACTAATGGCTTAAGCGAAGGAGTTGCAAGTTCCTCGTCTAACAATCCTGAGCAGCTTCCAGCCTATTTACGTATTTGTACCTATAACTTAGACTTTTGAAAATACGTCAGTTTTCACTGGTAAATACAATTAACCGACTCTTTTGAAAGTATTTATGAAAATTGATTTAAATGCACAAGGCATAAACATTCTTTTATAACTTGGGACAATTATATTAATAACAATCTTGTATCAGATTTACATGTTTGTCCAACATTTAGGGCCGGTATAAATAAACCGAACAAGATTAAACAACACACCACAAATATAAACTCACGGCAGGTCACCCCAGCAAATGAGTATATCTTTTACATACGCAACGGACAGGTGTATGCCTACACCCCATGCTTAAGTCGTGGCCATTTACGCTTTTTAAATGAGCCAAGGATATCCAGGACACGGTCGTTAACCCCCAATGTTATTTGTTATCAAGCAATACTGATTAAAATGGGATTATGCAATTTAACCATATCCGATTAAAAGGTTTCTACTCCCGACCAAGCGGTAATATTTTACCGTATCCCAAGCACGTATAAGGGAAAATAAGTTAAAAGTATTCACCTAAGCTAGCTCCAGTCTTAAATAGCAAGATTTATAATAACTCAGCCGTATTCAATTAAGTAAGCGTAGGTACGATTTACCGGAAGGCTCTAGTCTGGAAAGATGGTATAAATATCCAATTAGAATGCTAACGGATCTTAATTAAGTCATAGACTTAGACCGGTTAGTTTAAAGAAAGGTTTACGATACGAAACGCTAAATTAAGCAATGACCGGATTGGAATGTAATTTAGACCCAACAAGTATGAAGACTTGTATATAACGGGTAAACTAAATACATTATGGATTTTGAAGTTAAAACGATAAGGCTTGACCTGTTTCGGCTAATTTATGCAAACTAGTTACATAAACCGTACTGAACGCGCATAAGCATAACGGGTAGCCGGATGAGTCATGTACAAGTTCCATGAGTTATTATGCTTTAAATATGTTATGATATCAGTAGGATATCAACAATTATGCCCCAAAAGAATTTAAAACCAATTTAAGTCCCGTAAGGGTATTTTGGTCATTTTAAGATTTATAAAGGAGGTTTTGAAGAAAACTGATGTTCTGGTCTATAATATTCTGTAAAAAAAATTATTTTATAATGTTATAACAGTAGGATATCATACATATGTGTGGTTTACCATATATGGCCAAACTATGCACCGTAGGGGCATTTTGGTCATTTCACATATGTTTTTAAGGATAAAATTTGGAAGTCTGAGTTCATGACTTGTACTTACTGTAAAAGTATTAAAATTTATTTATAAATTCAATAGGTAACAAGTCTTAGGTGTTAAATATGATTTTAAACCATACTATGCACCTAATTAACGTAAAAGTCGACAATTGACGATATTTGCGATGTTTATGAAATTCTAAGATTTTGATCAACCTTGAATGTTTAAAATATTTTATTTTTCATATAAAATCAGTAGGAAAAGGTTTGGCATGCTAATCATACGTAAATCTCATTTTATTAGCAAAAAGGGCTTTATCGTCATTTATCGGATTTTATACAAGAACTCAATGATATGGTCAGTTTATAATCTGACCCAATATTCCAAAAATTCCTAAAAATAATATCATAACAGTAGGTAATAAGTTTGGTGCCAAAATTTGGGTTTAAATATGTTTTATGCCCAAAAGCGTAATTTAATTAATAAAAAGTTAAGTTTTACGATATCGTGCATAACTTTAGTTTGAGACTAGAAAATGACGTCAAATTAATTTGACATGCTTATATATCAGTAACAAAGCTATTGGTATACTCATATATCCAAAAATCTCGTTTTTACTTTATAAGGGCATAATAGTCAAAGTTAAGCATAATAACGAAACATGTGCAAAAACTCAGATTTCTAACATGATCGTGTAATATAACCTTATAGGGTTATGCTACATTAAATTACGATCATAACGGAACCTAAAATCAGTAGCAAACTAATCTAATTCGGTTCATAATCGAAAGTCAACACAGAAGTCAAACTTCGCGACTTTCGGTTGCGAACCGACCCTAAAACTGGAATTGACGAGCCGAACATGTTTACACATGTTCTAATAATTATTACCAAGTTGTTTAAGTGACAAAACGTATTTTAGAATATTTCTAAACTCATATCGCAATCATTTCAAAAAATGACCCGTTGACTTTTTAAAACAATATTACGTTGACTCGTCAATTGACCAAGCAAACGTGATTCTTAGGAGGTGCTCTTGTAACACCCCGTGTTACCGAAAGTCAAAGTCAAAGTCAAGATTGACCCCTTTGACCGTAGCTAGTCTAATTTATGATTTTCGTTAGTTGTATTATGTGGAGTAAGTGTTATTAATCAAAGTAATCGAATGTTCAATCGATGCGAAACGCTAAACGACTGTGAATAGTAGGAAGTAACAATGCGATAAAGTCAATTAATCAATGATCAAGCTAATCAAATCATCATCGAACTCGAAACTCGAATTATGCAACCTTGGTGTTATTATACGTGTGTGTGTGTGCCTTGTGTGTTACCTGTGCATGTTTACTTTATGTATTGTGTGGTAATCAATCGAAACTCGAAACTCAATTGAACTCAATCGAAATCGAATTATGATAATTGGTGGCGAAAAGACAACGCGAGATATGGGTGATTGTATGTTAGATATAGTGGTTGGGATTAAAAGTAATTTGAATAGGAAAATCTATCGTATTCTCATCAAACGCAATCGAAATCAAAATATAAAAAAATCGTCGCACCGAACGCTCGTATCAGGCAGCTGAACGATCAGGCTCTCAGCCGATCGAACGACCCAGCTGACCGGACTGCTGTCCGATCGGACAGACTGTCCGATCGGGATGCCTGACCGATCGGCCAGCCCTTTCCACTTTTGGCATCCTATAAATACCCCTGTCATTGTCATCTTTACCACTTTTGGAAAGCTCTGACCGACCAGCTCGTGCTCTTATCCTTTTTCTCAGATTCCTTCCAATTCCGGTAAGATTTCATCCTAAATCTTGTACTTTCTTGATCTATACACACTCCTACACCTTTCTACCTTTCAAATCTTACTTTTTAACCGTGAAATCATCAAGATTCAAGTGTTCAAGGATGATGTCATCATGGTGTTCTTGAAGAACTTCATGTTTTGGCTTCAATCCATCAAGAATCACTTGGATCTAGCCGATTTCCACATAAACAAGCAAAGATCTTTCATAGATCTGAACATTTCTCGGTGAAAAGGATTGAAAGATGGTTTTCCAACTTTCTTTCAACTCTTTTACACTCAATGCCTTCAAACCGATAGGAACGGAGCTTGTGCCGACTTGCTAATCAATTCGATGGTTGCACGACTCAAGATCCGGATTCTATCCACGAGGTTCACCGATTTCGGGTTAAACATTAAACTCTGTTCCGAATAATTCACCGGCCGGATTTGGGTGATTCCTGTCCGGGCAGGAGAAACAAGTAAGAATGAGGGTTCTATGGTTCAACTCGTTGTCAAAGTACCTCGATATAACGTCAAACAATCAAAACAGCCAAGTGTTAGACGAACAGGTCGACCAGGTCAGGAAGCTGACCGATCGGGCTGACTGTCCGAACGGACAACCCAGCCGATCGGACAAGCCAGCCGATCGACCAGGCCAACTGATCGGCTAGCACATGGCCCCACACTTTAACAATTTCATGAAGTCTAGTATTGAACGAAGTGCTGTTCGATCGGACTACGGTCTGATTTGAATTACTCTTCGATTCATGAGATACTATACTTCAACACTTAATCGATTTTCAACTTGTTCAACGCATTGGAGTGCCACCTGTTCGGTCGAGCCGTCCGACCAGGTGACACCCTGATAAGAACTTGTTGTTGAAGTACTTAACCGATCGGTTAAGCCGACCGATCGAACGGTCCGTTCGATCGATCGACCTGAAAGGTAAGGATACTTCAATGTTTTCAAATGCTACAACGAAAACTTCAAAAGTCAAACCATCATACACAAACGCATCATTTTCAAAGAAAGAAACAATCCACTCGAACAGTCCATCCGATCGGCCTACCAACCGACCGGACAGACTGTCCGAACGGACTGGTTAACCGAACGATCAAGCCGTCCGATCGGACCTACCGTCCGATCGACCAGGCGGTCCGACCCCACCAACACTTGTTTTTCGTTTTTTACGCGTTGCTCATCGTTATGCTATCGAACTATTCAGACTAACCCTACTCTTAAGTGCTCCCTTCAATCCATCAATCACTGTGAGTATACTCGAACCCTTTTTGCTTTAGCACTTTTGGGTGTTACATACGTTACTTATTCTAAATCACAATCGAACACACTACTCAACGACTTTAAACGCTAACCGTTACTGCATGTATTACGTGACTAAACGAATGCTTGTTATTATGTTTACACGTGGAATGTTGTCTACCTGCCTTAACGACGGTAGTACTATAGTTTGGACTCAGCACCCGTTCACACGGGGGTTGTTAAGGACAATTACATGCATGGATTACGGTGGTAATCATGTATTGCGAACTGCCTCGGGCAGTCAAACCGCAGTCATTAGTATCGGTAGATCCATGTCGATAATTAACATGCATCGTTTTCCTCTGTGTACGTGCTGGTTATGCGTAAACTATTTCGAACTCTATTATGCTATTATGAAACTTGTATGCTCACCTTTACATTTTATGTATTGACTTTATTTTAACGTATGTGACAGGCAATTAGGATGCTTATCTGCTAGGAAGGCGAGCTTAGAATAAGCGTCTAAAGTATAGTTGTCTGTAGATCTTGCAGATCGAGTCTCTAGAAGCATTTGAACAATTTTTATATTTAAATCTGAGTTGTCGGAACAGAATATTTGACTTGATGTTATCTGTAATAATTTGTTTGCTATTTAAGGTATGGTATGGGACGTATTATATAAATTGAATAGTAATGATAGTTGTTATGGAAACTTCTGGACAATCTGTTTCGCTCAGTGCCATGCCCCGATGATTCCGCCATCAGTTGGGGTGTGACAGATTGGTATCAGAGCCATAACTATAGGGAATTAGGCTAGACTTTACCTAGTCCGGGTCGAAGTCTTAGAGACCTAGACTATAGTTAGGAACCAACAGACCAAGCTTATGTGCTATATCCTGCTATTTCTCGCCTACACAATCACCGCACTCGAATTTTCAGACAACGACAAGTGACTCAGTCGGGATTAGGTGTGAAAACCGCAAACTCTCGACTAAGTTGCTAGGTCAATGTTGTTTTATCAATGATTTCTTCACTATATTTCAATAATGAACGCTTGTTTAACGAGGAGAAATATACCAAATCAGGAGTGAAATCCATATTTTGATGAATAATCTCCTCAATTTCACTAAAACAAGGAAGAGGTTGCTAAGCCAGGGGTGAAACCCTAACCTTGACAACTTGTTCCGACTTTTATTTATCTCACCAAAGCCTCAACGGACTCCAACGACCTGAACTCACGAGTATGGCCTAGGGAATACGTGCTGAATGCCCAAGAATCGAGGCGGAAACACGATCCCGAAAGTCGAAATGTGACAACAAGTCTATTGAGAATAGTCGAATCGTTTTGGGTAGTCGATGTCTAGTAGCCGCAGACGATCTGATTCTCGATTTTATGAGCCAGCAGTTGCCACTCTGATAATTCGTTGATTTTATGTGTTTTAAGTGTGTTTATCTGCTTAGGTGTTTAATTTTGGCATTTATTCGATTCTAGTTCTCACTTCGATCGACACACGCGACTCGTATTGCTCTTCTAACTCAAAACGGTAACAAGTCGCTACAATATAGACGACATTATGCTACGATATATGCTTATACCATACTCATACGATTATGCTATACTACTCGATATGCTATACACGACCGATATATATACACGAACGACACGCAAACTTGAATGATAGGTTTCTGTATTCTGACTGCCTCTGTGATTAAATACGTATGTGTTTTCTGTGTTCTGTGCTTCTGTGCCCTACATGCTTATGTGCTTCTGTGACTACGTGATTATGTGCCTACGTGTTTATGTGATATGTGTTTCAACGTGCCCCTGAGCTTTAGTAAGTACTAGACGTGTGAGGTGAGATTCGATTTTGATGTGTCTGAGACCTACGACGATGTCTGTTGCAGACCATGTCGTTATCCGAGCACCGAACCCCACTTACCCGCCAAGAAAAGAGAGATAGACGTCTTGCTGCTATCATCGCCAAGCAAGTAGCAAAAGCTGTGAGCAACGTCTATGAAAACGTCAGCAAATCTTCTGAGGAGTCGAGAACTGAAGCTCCCAAAGACGCTACCAAGACCGTTTTCAGCTTTAAACAGTTCAAGGCATGCGTACCAAAGGAATTCACCGGAGAAGATGGCCCAACAACTATGTTTCAATTGTTTCATTCCATCAAAGTCACTCTGCGCCAAAGCGGCTGTCCAGAAAATCTCCGTACCCTAAACGCAACCGGCGTCTTCCAGTCCTGAGCTCTAGACTGGTGGACGGCCGAACGAAACAAACGCGGGAATGATGCAGCTTATGAGCTGACATGGAAAGAGCTGAAAGCCATCATGATGGACGAATTCTGCCCTCCCCATGAACGCCAAAAGCTGGAGGACGAGTTTTGGAACATTAAGCAGAAGGATGGAGATAACGCTGCCTTGACTGCTCGCTTTAAACAGCTCAGCATCATTTGTCCCGATCAAGTCAAAGCGTCAGACATGGCCATCAAGAAGTACATTCGAGCCTTACCCGATTGTGTTGCCGATTTTGTTCACGCCGCAAAGACGTCAACAATTGAAGAGACTTACTTGCTTGCCGCCGAGATCAACGACAAGCGAGTAAAAGCTGGTTTCTGGGATAAGCCCTCCAAGTCTCTGCATCAAGCTACCACTGCACCGACCGCCGAAACCGCCACTGCTCAACCATCCAAGTCGTCACGCCGCAAGAAGAAGCACAACAACAACAGCTCCAGCAACAAGAACTGTGCTGTCACTGCCACTGCTGCTCCTCTGCAAGCCGTACCGGCTCAGCAGCAGTCTCATCATCGACCAGCACCAGTTACTCAAGCGCCGCCAGCAAAGCGTGCTTACACAGGTCCCCACCCGCTCTGCCCGACATGCTCATATCATCATCCGGTGGGTCTCGCCTGTCGTTTCTGCGCTCATTGCAATCTATACGGTCATTTCGCTGCTAACTGTCGCTATGGTCCCCGTAACACCACAGTTCCTGCCACTGCTCAACAAGCTCTACTCCCAGCCCCGCAAGGCCAACACGCAGCTCAGGCACCCACGATCAATGCTCGAGTCTGCTTTGCATGTGGTGACCCTAACCACTTTGCAAACATGTGCCCGAACAGGGTTGTAAAACAAGAGCCCCAGCAGCAGCAACAAGCAGTACATGCCAGAACCTTCAACATCAATGCTCGCCAAGCCCAGGCTGACAACAACGTGGTTAATGGTACGTTCCTTGTGAATGGTATTTATGCTTCGTGTTTGTTTGATACTGGAGTCGATAGCTGCTTTATCGTTTGAATTCGAGAAGCTCCTTAGTCATAAGCGTTCTTATCTTCCCTCGTCATTCGAAGTTGAAGTCGCTACTGGAAGAACTGTCGCCCTTAATTCTGTTTTTCGTGATTGTAACCTCGAGCTCAACAATCACGTCTTCCCAATCGACCTTATTCCGATGCAGCTCGGAAGTTTTGACATCATAGTAGGCATGGACTTTCTACGCGAAAACCATGCTGAAATTGTGTGCTTCGACAAGATGATTCGATTCTCGCTCGCGAATGGTGATTTATTATGTGTGTACGATGAAACTGCTTTGAAAGGTCTCAAGCTCATGTCGTGTGTCCAAGCTAGCAAGTATCTCCGCAAGGAATACAGAGCTTTCTTGGCCAACATCGTAGTAGCGGAGAAGGAAAAGAAAAGGAAGACAGAAATCAGAGACGTCCCTGTGGTCCGTGAATTTCCTCAGGTGTTCCCTGATGATCTTCCTGGATTACCGCCTAGTCGTGATATCGACTTCCGTATCGACCTCATTCCCGGAGCTAACCCCGTAGCCAAAGCCCCTTATCGACTCGCGCCATCTGAAATGCGGGAACTCTCGAACAAACTCCAGGAGTTACTTGAGAAAGGCTTTATTCGCCCGAGCACCTCTCCTTAGGGCGCACCAGTCCTTTTCGTCAAAAAGAAGGATGGGTCGTTCAGGATGTGTATCAACTACTGGGAATTGAATAAGTTAACCATCAAGAACCGTTACCCCTACCTCGCATCGACGATCTGTTTGACCAGCTACAAGGTGCTACGTGTTTCTCGAAGATCGATCTACGCTCAGGTTATCATCAACTGCGTATTCAGGACGAAGATATACCTAAAACCGCATTTCGCACATGCTACGACCACTATGAGTTCGTTGTTATGCCTTTTGGTTTAACCAACGCACCCACGGTTTTCATGGATCTGATAAATCGTGTGTGTAAGCCGTATCTTGACCGTTTCGTCATCGTATTCATCGACGATGTCTTGATTTATTCCAAATCGAAAGCCAAACATGCACAACATCTACGTTTGGTTCTCGAGTTACTCCAGGGGAACCAACTCTATGCCAAGTTCTCCAAGTGCGAATTCTGGTTAGAAGAGGTTCAGTTTCTGGGTCACATCGTGAATAGTCAAGGTATCCATGTCGACCATGCGAAGATTGAAGCAGTTAAGAGTTGGATTACACCAAAGAACCCGTCTGAAGTCCGTTCTTTTCTCGGATTAGCGGACTATTATCGATGATTTATCGAAGGATTCTCTAAGATCGCTGTGCCGCTTACCGCTCTTACGCATAAAGACAGGTCTTTTGTTTGGGGAACCAAACAAGAAATTGCCTTTCAAACCCTCAAGCATAAGCTTTGCAATGCTCCTGTTCTCTCGTTGCCCGATGGGAACGACGATTTCATTGTCTACTGTGATGCTTCCAACCTTGGCCTTGGTTGTGTCCTCATGCAACGAGACAAGGTTATAGCTTATACATCTCGACAGCTCAAAGTCCACGAGAAGAACTACACAACCCATGATCTCGAGCTAGGCGCAATTATTTTTGCATTAAAGATTTGGCGACACTACCTGTATGGTACCAAGTGTACGATCTTCACCGATCATAGGAGTTTACAACACATCTTTAATCAGAGAGAACTCAATATGCGTCAACGCCGATGGGTAGAACTCCTCAACGGTTACGACTGTGAGATATGTTATCACCCAGGCAAAGCAAATGTCGTTGCCGACGCGCTCAGCAGACGAAGTTATTTGCTCAGTATTCGTAATACCCAAGCCCAACACGATCTCGAAACCCTCATTCGCGAAGCCCAACATGCTTGCTTTAATGAACGCCCCTTGAAGAAGGAGAGAATCTATCACGATGGAGCTCAGCTTGTAAGCCAATCGAATGGGATCTTCTATTTTCTGGATCGTGTTTGGATCCCTAAGCGGACCGAATTACGAAAGATTTTAATGGATGAAGCCCACAAATCTCGGTATTCTATTCATCCCGGTGCCGATAAAATGTACCAGGATCTTCGTTACAAGTACTGGTGGCCGGGTATGAAAAGGGATATCGCTCTCTATGTCGGAAGATGCCTGACTTGTGCAAGGGTCAAGGCTGAACATCAAAGACCCTCAGGTTTACTCGAACAACCGCCAATCCCCATATGGAAATAGGGGAGTATAGCTATGGATTTCATAACCAAGCTTCCACCCACGTCATCAGGTCACGACAGCAATTGGGTTGTCGTTGATCGTTTGACCAAATCAGCCCACTTTTTGCCAATACGAGAAGACTACAAGGTAGAACGATTAGCCCGAATCTACACCGACGAGATCATTTGTAATCATGGTACGCCTCGTGACATCATCTCTGACCGTGATGCTCGGTTTACGTCGCGATTGTGGGAAACGTTTCAAGCAGCACTTGGTACGTCGCTTAACTTAAGTACCGCATTCCATCCTCAAACCGACGGACAGACTGAAAGAACGATCCGTACTCTTGAAGACATGCTCCATGCGTGTGTCATAGACTTTGGTGGTAATTGGAACAAATACCTGTCGGTAGTCGAATTCTCGTATAACAACAGTTATCATACCAGCATCCAAATGGCACCATTCGAGGCTTTATAGGGAAGAAGATGTCGATCGCCTATTGTGTGGCACGAGATCGGTGACTCGCAATTAACCGGTCCTGAGCTATTGCAAGAAACGACTGACAAAGTCCTCCAGATTCGAGACAACTTATCGAAAGCCCGGGATAGACAGAAAAGTTACGCCGATAGAAGACGCAAGCCCCTGGAATTTGACGTTGGCGACTACGTACTCCTAAGGTATCACCTTGGAAGGGTGTGGTCAGATTCGGTAAGAAAGGGAAACTAGCGCCTCGATATGTTGGACCTTTTAAGATTCTGGAAAGGATCGGAAAAGTCGCCTACAGACTCGAACTACCAGAGGAACTCAGCAACGTCCACCCAACTTTGCATGTGTCAAACCTCCGAAAATGCCTGGCTGAGCATGATCTAATTGTACCTCTCGATGACCTTCAAATAAATGAAACGCTACACTTCGTGGAGAAGCCTGTCGACATCATGGATCGCCAAACCAAGCAACTCAGGCGCTCGCGCATTCCTATTGTGAAAGTCCGATGGGAAGGCAAACGAGGCGCAGAGTTCACTCGGGAACTTGAAAGTGACATGAAGGCGAAGTACCCGCAGTTGTTCAAGTGAAAGTCTAGAGAGAGAAAGTTCTCAAGCATGATTCCCGGTGATGTACAGCTTTTAGCCTAATTTCGGGATGAAATTCCCTAAACAAGGGGAGGCTGTAACACCCCGTGTTACCGAAAGTCAAAGTCAAAGTAAAGATTGACCCCTTTGACCGTAGCTAGTCTAATTTATGATTTTTGTTAGTTGTATTATGTGGAGTAAGTGTTATTAATCAAAGTAATCGAATGTTCAATTGATGCGAAATGCTAAACGACTATGAATAGTAGGAAGTAACAATGCGATAAAGTCAATTAATCAATGATCAAGCTAATCAAATCATCATCGAACTCGAAACTCGAATTATGCAACCTTGGTGTTATTATACGTGTGTGTGCCTTGTGTGTTACCTGTGCATGTTTACTTTATGTATTGCGTGGTAATCAATCGAAACTCGAAACTCAATCGAACTCAACCGAAATCGAATTATGATAATTGGTGGTGAAAAGACAGCGCGAGATATGGGTGATTGTATGTTAGATATAGTGGTTGGGATTAAAAGTAATTTGAATAGGAAACTCTATCGTATTCTCATCAAATGCAATCGAAATAGAAATATCAAAAAATCGTCGCACCGAACGCTCGAATCAGGCAGCTGAATGATCAGGCTCTCGGCCGATCGAACGGCCCAGCCGACCGGACTGCTGTCCGATCGGGATGCCTGACCGATCGGCCAGCCCTTTCCACTTTTGGCATCCTATAAATACCCCTGTCGTTGTCATCTTTACCACTTTTGGAAAGCTCTGACCGACCAGCTCGTGCTCTCATCCTTTTTCTCAGATTCCTTCCAATTCCGGTAAGATTTCATCCTAAATCTTGTACTTTCTTGATCTATACACACTCCTACACCTTTCTACCTTTCAAATCTTACTTTTTAACCGTGAAATCATCAAGATTCAAGTGTTCAAGGATGATGTCATCATGGTGTTCTTGAAGAACTTCATGTTTTGGCTTCAATCCATCAAGAATCACTTGGATCTAGCCGATTTCCACATAAACAAGCAAAGATCTTTCATAGATCTGAACATTTCTCGGTGAAAAGGATTGAAAGATGGTTTTCCAACTTTCTTTCAACTCTTTTACACTCAATGCCTTCAAACCGATAGGAACGGAGCTTGTGCCAACCGATCGGCTAGCACATGGCCCCACACTTTAACAATTTCATGAAGTCTAGTATTGAACGAAGTGCTGTTCGATCGGACTATGGTCTGATTTGAATTACTCTTCGGATCATGAGATACTATGCTTCAACACTTAATCGATTTTCAACTTGTTCAATGCATTGGAGTGCCACCTGATCGGTCGAGCCATCCGATCAGGTGACACCCTGATAAGAACTTGTTGTTGAAGTACCTAACCGATCCGTTAAGCCGACCGATCGAACGGTCCGTTCGATCGATCGCCCTGAATGGTAAGGATACTTCAATGTTTTCAAATTCTACAACGAAAACTTCAAAAGTAAAACCATCATACACAAACGCATCCTTTTCAAAGAAAGAAACAATCCACTCGAACAGTCCATCCGATCGGCCTACCCACCGACCGGATAGACTGTCCGAATGGACTGGTTAACCGAACGATCAAGCCGTCCGATCGGACCTACCGTCCGATCGACCAGGCTGTCTGACCCCACCAACACTTGTTTTTCATTTTTACGCGTTGCTCATCGTTATGCTATCGAACTATTCAGGCTAACCCTACTCTCAAGTGCTCCCTTCAATCCATCAATCACTGTGAGTATACTCGAACCCTTTTTGCTTTAGCACTTTTGGGTGTTACATACGTTACTTATTCTAAATCACAATCGAACACACTACTCAACGACTTTAAACGCTAACCGTTACTGCATGTATTACGTGACTAAACGAATGCTTGTTATTATGTTTACACGTGGAATGCTGTCTACCTGCCTTAACGACGATAGTACTATAGTTTTGACTCAGCACCCGTTCACACGGGGGTTGTTAAGGACAATTACTTGCATGGATTACGGTGGTAATCATGTATTGCGAACTGCCTCGGGCAGTCAACCCGCAGTCATTGGTATCGATAGATCCATGTCGATAATTAACATGCTTCGTTTTCCTCTGTGTACGTGCTGCTTATGCGTAAACTATTTCGAATTCTATTATGCTATTATCAAACTTGTATGCTCACCTTTACATTTTATGTATTGACTTTATTTTAATGTATGTGACAGGCAATTAGGATGCTTATCTGCTAGGAAGGCGAGCTTATAATAAGCGTCTAGAGTATCTCTAGAAGCATTTGAACAATTTTAATATTTAAATCTGAGTTGTCAGAACAGAATATTTGACTTGATGCTATCTGTAATAATTTGTTTCCTATTTAAGGTACGGTATGGGACGTATTATATAAATTAAATAGTAATGATAGTTGTTATGGAAACTTCTAGACAATGTGTTTCACTCTGTGCAATGCCCTGATGATTCCGCCATCGGTTAGGGTGTGACAGCTCTTTTAAGGGTTTATCACCTACCTAATTACGATCACGTAGCCATGTTCGTTGCGAACAATGGCTTGACCGTTTACGGTCTAACTAAAAGTCAAAGCGTTTTATCGTAAACGCTTCACTTTTCGGCTTTAAGAGCCAAATAAAAATAACTAGCCACAAAAGGACACTTACAAGGGTCCAAGGGACTGAAATAAACTCAGAGGATGCTCCTTAATAATTCTAGGTTGAGAGAATAGAAGGTAGAATGGAAATGATGCAATTGTTCAAGTGAGAAATGAAGCCTATTTTTAGATTTTTGAATTCAACAAGATCTTGCCATGTGTATGAGGGGATCTTGAGATGTTAACATGTGTATTACAAGCTTACAAAATCAGTATAACCATCCATAGATTAGTTAAAAATGGTTTAGAAAACTATGGGGGGAACAAGGTATACAAAAATAATAAAAAAATAATATGTTGCTGCTGATCTGATCATTCGCGGCCCGCGTAGGCCTCATTCCCAATGGTCGCGGCCCGCGAGCTAGTCCGGCCCAGCTCCAAAGTTTGCAGATTTGCTGTTTTGATCCCTGTCTTCATGTTCAGCATTTTTAAACTTTCATTTATTGCACTTATGGCACATAAACTTTATGTTGCTGCTGACATGTAGCTTGGTGGCCCGAGAGAGCAGGCCCAGACATGGGACACGACCCGTGACAAGGGTCAGCCCAGCCAAAGAAATCAGTTTTAGCTGACTGACAGGTTTGGTCCCGGAATTGTTTTAGTTGATTTAGCTAGGAATAATGATCAAGTCATAAGCGAACCAACACTTCAAAAATAGTTCATTGCTACTGATATGCAGCCTGGCAGCCCACGAAAGCAGGCTCAGTCAGGCACCAGTTTCATCTTTTGTCAAAAATAGCCCCTCAATTCATTTGAGCTTCTTTAATATTATTATTGACACTTTTGGCGTATAATTTCTAAACTCTCATAACATGTTAATACAAGGTTCAAAAACTCTAACGGTTAACCCTAGGCATACTCAGGAGTGCGACTGAGTAATACGGAGTTCCCGGTTTGTTCAAAAGGCCTCTCAAAGGCATAGTTTCGCTAGTTGACACTTTTAACCCCTTAATTGCGAGCTTGCGCGCATTATCGCGAAACGACATAAAAATCTTACATGGCCAGTATAAAATACTCCCGAGGTTATGAACGAACGTTGCGGAGTTTCTAGCTCGCTTAAATGGTCACTCAAAGGTGAAGCTTTATAAGTTGACGCTTTTGGTCCTTCTAACACGCAAACTTGCGCGTATTATAGTTTAGTAGCATCAAAGCCCTATGTAATCCAAATTAAGCATTCTCAAGAGTATGCTTGCACATCATAATGCTTCGGGTTCGTTAAAAGGTCATTCAGATGTATAATTAAACAAGTTGACGCTTTTAGCCCCTCTAACTTGCAAACTTGCGCGCGTCATCACTTATTGGCATAAAAGCCTTAGATGGCCAATATTAGGCTTTCCGGAGAGCATAATCAAACATCATGAAGCTCTCGTTTTGTTAAAAGGTCACTCAGAGGTAAGAATTAACATGTTGACGCTTTTAATCCTTCGACGCGCAAACTTTCAAATAATTATGCAAACGGCTCCTCTCGACCAACGAGTGGCTTAATTATAATTATGAATACCATGTATTGTTATTCAGAGGCTTAGTTTAAGCATGTTAACACTTTTAGTCCTTTCGCCTTCAAAGTTTTTGATTTTTCGCAAAATTAGTCCCTAATGGTCAACGTTTGACTTAATTAGAGTTTATTATACGTGTCAACACATCATTGGACGTGATTTTACGAGGTGTTACAATTAAGTTACAAACTTAGACCGGTTAGTTTAAAGGAAGGTTTACGGTACGAAACACGAGATTAAGCGATGACCGGATTGGAATGTGATTTAGACCCGACAAGTATGGGGACTTGTATAAAATGGGTAAACTAAATACATTATGGATTTTGAAGTTAAAATGATAAGATTTAACCCGTTTCGGCTAACTTATGCAATCTAGTTACATAAACCGTACCGAACGCGTATACGCATAACGGGTAGCCGGATGAGTCATGTATAAGTTGCATAAGTTATTATGCTTTAAATATGTTATGATATCAGTAGGATATCAACAATTATGCCCAAGAAGATTTTTAAACCAAATTAAGTCCCTTAAGGGCATTTTTGGTCATTTTAAGATTTATAAAAGAGGTTTAAACATGAACTGATGTTCTGGTCTAAAACATTCTATGAAAATATTTATTTTATAATGTTATAACAGTAGGATATCATACATATGTGTGGTTTACCATTTATGGCCAAACTATTCATCGTAGGCGCATTTTGGTCATTTCACATATGTTTTTAAGGACAAATTGGAAGTCTGAGTTCATGACTTATACCCACTATAAAAGTATTAAAAATTTATTTATAAATTCAGTAGGCAATAAGTCTTAGGTGTTAAATATGGTTTTAGACCATACTATGCACGTAATTAGCGTAAAAATCGATAATTGACGATAATTGCTATGTTTATGTGATTCTGAGATTTTGGCTAGCCTTGAGTGTTTAAAATATTTTATTTTTCATATAAAATCAGTAGGAAAAAAGTTTGGCATGATAATCATATGTAAATCTCATTTTATTAACAACAAGGGTATTATCGTCAATTATAGAATATATACAAGAACTCTAAGTTATGGTCAGTATATAATCTGACCAATCATTCCAAAAATCCCTAAAAATAATATCATAACAGTAGGTAATGAGTTTGGTGCCAAAATTTAGGTTTAAACATGATTTGGGCACAAAAGTGTAATTTAATTATAAAAAGTTAAGTTTTATGATATCTTGCATAACATCGTTTTGAGACCAGAAAATAATGTCAAATTAACTTAGACATATTTATATATCAGTAATAAAGCTATTTGCATGCTTACATATTCAAAAATCTCATTATTAAACTATAAGGGCATAATGGTCAAAGTTTAAGCATAATAACGGAAACAAGCAATAAACTCAGATTACTAAGGGACCATGTAACATAACCTCAGAGGGTTATACTACTATATAATATGGTCACAAAGGAACCTTAAGGCATAAAGAAACTAAGCTAATTCGAGTCAGAACTGAAAGTCAAAGCACAAGTCAACTTTTGCGACTTTCGGTTGCGAACCGAGCCTAAACTCAAAATTGTCGGGTTGAACATGTCTAGACATGTTCTAATAATATTTACCAAGTTATTAAAGTGATAAAACATATTTTATAGCTTCTACATTATCAGATATGAATTTTTATTAAAAAATGACCCGTTTAACTTTCATGTTAATTACTATGACCCGACCATTAACTAAGTAAACGTGATAATTAGGAGGTGCCCTTTTGAGGGATTAACACCTACATAATTACCAACACATAGCCACATTCGCTTAGAACTATAGCTGGACCGTTAAAGTTTAAACTAAAAGTCAAAGCATAATTGCGATAACTTTGACTTTCGGTCCTTATACATATAAAAACTGAACTACAGGAGCTAAGAACACTTACACAAGGTCCTAGCACAAAGTTTGAACTTAGAGGAGACTCCTTTAGATCCAGGAAACTCCAGAGAAGAAGCAAGAGATAGTATAATTCTGATTTTTGAAATGAGCAAGTCTCAAATGTGAATGAAGGGCCTTTATATAGAAGAAGAGGGTGAATTAGGATCAATCCAAGTGTCCCCAGATGTTTTTTCATGCTTCCATGTGTCCTAGAGGTATAATAAAACCATTTGCATGGTGCTGTTTTCGGTTACAGGTTGCAGTGAATCCTGAGAAGATTGCAGGTTTGCATGCTGATAGCTGCCAGCCATTTGCTGGAAAAGGTTCCCCGTCGCGCCACGAGCCAGGGAGGGGGGGGGGGACCTGGCGCACCACGCGAGGCAACGCATTTCCAAATCTGTTTGTTTTGTTACAAGATCAGTCCCTATACTTTCATAACACGTATAACTTTCATTTTCAGCATGAGGGGCCCTTAATTTCAGGTTTCACATGATCTTGGGAGTAAAACCAAATATTTTAAGTTCCGGATTCGATAAAACGGTCTCTAGGGAGTAGAATTATCATATTGACACTTTCAACCCTTCTTCTTGGAATTTGCACATTTAATCATATAATTGTACCGAAACTTCATGAAATCATTATCCGATATTCGTGAGAGTATAATAAAACATTACAAAGCCCTGGGTTCATTAAAAGGTCACTCAGAGATGATGTAGACTAAGAAATGGGATCGAAATCGGACCTGTTGATTCACACAGAATACCAGGAACGATTCTTCCAAAATTCGTTGATTCTCGTAGAATACCGAAAATTGGGGTTTCACACACAAAACACTCACAAGTGAATTCGGAGAGAAAAATGAATTTTCATAAACTTCAAAACTGATTATCTTCCTCCCTTTACATCCATATAAATAATAACGTAAATTGAAAGCGGGCCTCAAAACACATTTGGGCCAAAAGCTAGAACGAAATAAAAGTCCATGAAAAGCACAAAAAAACATAAAAATATAAATAACTCATAGAAATAAGCATTTTTGGGCCTAAACGATGACCCAAACCACCTACAGTCATTTGTAGAAAGATGGACTTCGTTCTCACGATCGTTTCGCCTGGTCGCACGCCCAAAACGGACACCTGTAGCCCAAGTTAGAGCCATTTTAGTAAAGCCCCTTTTGTCACGTGATCTTGGGCCTCCAAATACAAGATGGCTCGCTCCTCCACACTTGGCCCGCATCAAGAGGTAAGAATTAACATGTTGACACGTTTAACCCCTGTGCTTTATAAACTTTCGATTTTAATCACAAACGGTTTCTTGCGTCTGACAATTTACTCAATAAAGAATATGAACATCGTGTGAGGTCAATCAGAGGCATAAGTTTGGCATGTTGACGCTTTTTGTCCTTCCACATACATCTTTTCACTGTTTGTCAACTTTAGTCCCTCAAAGTTAACTTTTTACACGTTTAGGGTTTTTAACAGAGTAAATTGCCATTTTAGTCCCTAAGTTTTGTCCAAATTTGCCATTTTAGTCCAAATAGTTTTTTTTTTGCCTCTGGGTCCCTGACTTTTCCCTTTTGTTGCCATTTTAATCACATACACTAACTCTATTCAAAAACTCCATCTTTAACCAGGGGTATTTTGGGGATTTTCATTTTAAATGTTTTCAATTGCCATTTTGATCCAATTCCAAAAAATCAAAAAAATTCCAAAAAATTCTAAAAAATAATAAAAATTCTAACAAATCATAAAAATTCTAAAAAATTCTAAAAAATACAAAAAATCCATTTCGGCGCGAACCGTTTCGAACCCGAACCGTTTCAAGCTGAACCGTTTCGACGCGAACCGTTTCGACTCGTACCGTTTCGACCCGAACCGTTTCGAGCTGAGCCGTTTCGACGCGAACCGTTTCGACCCGTACCGTTTAGACCCGTACCGTTTCGAGCTGAACCGTTTCGACCCGTACCGTTTCGAGCTTAACCGTTTCGACGCGAACCGTTTCGAGCCGAGCCGTTTCGAGCCGAACCGTTTCGAACCGAACCGTTTCGAGCCGAACCGTTTCAACGCAAACCGTTTAGACCCGTCCCGTTTCGAACCAAACCGTTTCGAGCCGAATCGTTTCAACCCGTACCGTTTCACCGTTTCGATCCGTACCGTTTCGAGCTGAACCGTTTCGACACGAACCGTTTCAAGCCGAACCGTTTCGAGCCGAACCGTTTTGCACCGAACAGTTTCGAACCGAACCGTTTCGAGCTGAACCATTTCGACGCGTACCGTTTCAACCCGTACCGTTTCGAACCGAACCGTTTCGAGCCGTACCGTTTCGAGCTGAACCGTTTCGAACTGAACCGTTTCGAACCGAACCGTTTCGAGCTGAACCGTTTCGACGCGAACCGTTTCGACCCGTACCGTTTCGAACCGAACTGTTTAGCTCGAAACGGTTCGCGTCGAAACGGTTCGCGTCGAAACGGTTCAGCTCGAAACGGTTCGGTTCGAAACGGTTAAGCTAGAAACGGTTCGTTTCGAAGCGGTTTAGCTCGAAATGGTTCGCGTCGAAACGGTTCAGCTCGAAACGGTTCGGTTCGAAACGGTTCAGCTAGAAACGGTTCGGCTCGAAACGGTTCAGCTCGAAACGGTACGGGTCGAAATGGTTCAGCTCGAAACGGTTCGCGTCGAAACGGCTCGGGTCGAAACGGTTCGCGTCGAAACGGTTCAGCTCGAAACGGTTCGGGATCGAAACCGTTCGTGCTGAAACGGATTTTTTTGTATTTTTTTAGAATTTTTATGATTTTTTAGAATTTTTATTATTTTTTAGAATTTTTTTGATTTTTTGGATTTTTTTTGATTTTTTGGAATTGGATCAAAATGGCAATTGAAAACATTTAAAATGAAAATCCCCAAAATACCCCTGGTTAAAGATGGAGTTTTTGGATGGGAGTTAGTTTATGTGATCAAAATGGCAACAAAAGGGAAAAGTCAGGGACCCAGAGGCAAAAAAAAAAAACTATTTGGACTAAAATGGCAAATTTGGACAAAACTCAGGGACTAAAATGGCAATTTACTCTTTTTAACACGTGTCATTACTGTATTGGACATGATTTTGCGAGGTGTTACATCCTCACCCCCTTAAAAGAAATCTCGACCTCGAGATTTACTGAAACAAATGAGGGTATTTCTGTCGCATCGTGGATTCAACTTCCCATGTATATTCTGGGCCTCTACGGGCATCCCATTTCACTTTTACAATTGGCACTTGTTTCTTCCGAAGCCTTTTAACCTGTCGATCCTTGATCGATAAAGGTTTTTCAACAAACTTCAGACTTTCGTCAATCTGCACGTCTTTATGAGACATTGCTAGCGACTCATCAGCTAGACCTTTCTTTAAGTTGCAGATGTGGAACACATTGTGAATTCCACTAAGCTCTTCGGGTAATTTTAGCTTATAGGCCACACTCCCGACACATTCGATGATCTCTAATGGTCCAATGTATCTTGGGCTCTGCTTGCCCTTTTTACCAAATCTTATAACTCCTTTCCAGGGTGACACTTTAAGTAATACTTTATCACCTACCTCGAATTTCAGAGGTTTGCGCCTCTTATCTGCGTAGCTCTTCTGCCTATCCCTGGCAGCTTTTAGATGATCACGAATCTGAAAAATCTTATCCGTTGTCTCAAGGACTATATCAGGTCCTGATAGTTGGGTTTCTCCAACTTTCGCCCAACAAACTGGCATTCTGCATTTCCTTCCATATAAGGCCTCAAAAGGCGCAACTTGGATGCTCGTATGATAACTGTTGTTGTATGAAAATTCAATCAAAGGAAGATGGTCATCCCAACTTCCACCCAAGTCAATAACACAAGCCCGGAGCATGTCTTCTAGTGTTTGAATCGTACGCTCACTTTGCCCATCCCTCTGAGGATGATAAGTAGTACTGAAATTCAAATGAGTGCCCAGATATTGCTGGAAGCTTTTCCAAAAATGAGATGTGTATCTAGTATCCCTATCAGATATAATAGATACTGGCACTTCGTGGAGAGATATAATCTAGTCCATATACAGCTGGGCTAGTTTATCGGAGCTATGCGTTTCCTTTATGGGTATAAAATGAGCTGACTTTGTCAGTCTGTCAACTATAACCCATATCGTATCATTCCCATGTCGTCCTTGGTAACTTGGTGATGACATCCATAGTCACCATTTCCCATTTCCATGTGGGAAGTTCTGGTTGTTGTAGTAAACCTGACGACTTTTAATGCTCAGATTTAAGCTGTGTGCACGTCAGACATTTAGCCACATATGTGGCTATGGATTTCTTCAAACCCATCCACCAGTAATTTGCCTTCAGATCTTGGTACATTTTATCACTGCCCGGATGAACCGAATATTTAGAATTATGAGCTTCTTGGAGGATTACATTTCTAAGTCCTCCATGGATTGGAACCCAGATTCGACCATTCAATCTAAGGATTCCATCATTCCCAGGTGACAACTGATCAATAGTTGCACCTAATCTTTCTGTTGGAAAGTTATCTTCCATCACGGCTTCTTTTTGTGCTGACAACAACTTTTCATTTAAACTGGTCTTTAACTCAATACTTTTAGCATTGATCCTAATAGGTTTCACCCTTTCTTTCCTGCTTAATGCGTCAGTGACCACATTCGTTTTGCAAGGATGGTAGCGAATTTCACAATCATAATCATTCAATGTTTCCATCCAACGACGTTGCCTCATATTGAGATCTTTCTGGTTAAACAAGTGTTGGAGACTTTTATGATCTGAGTAAACTACACACTTGGTTCCATATAGGTAGTGTCTCCAAAGCTTGAGTGCAAAAACAACGGCACCCAATTCCAAGTCATGGGTGGTGTAGTTCTTTTTGTGCACTTTTAGTTGACGTGATGCATAGGCAATCACCTTGCCTTTTGCATAAGCACACAACCCATACCAGTGTGTGATGCGTCGCAATAAACAACAAACTCTTCTATCCCTTTAGGTAACGTCAACACAGGAGCATTGCTTAATTTCTGCTTAAGAATCTCGAAAGATTCTTGTTGTTTGGACCCCAATCAAACTTTACATTCTTACGAGTTAACAAAGTTAAAGGTGCAGCCAACCTTGAAAAGTATTTGATGAAACGCCTATAGTACCTGCCAACCCTAGGAAACTGCGAATTTCAGTGAGCGTCTTAGGTGCTTGCCAATTCATAATTGCTTCTATTTTAGCGGGATCCACCTGGATACCACGCTCACTTACTACATGTCCATGAAATTGGACTTCTCGAAGCCAGAATTCACATTTGGAAAATTTTGCGTAGAGCTTTTCTGGTTGCAGAAGTTTAAGGATGCATCGAAGATGTTTCTCGTGATTGGCTTGACTTTTTGAATAACTAAGTATGTCATCAATGAAGACAATGACAAACTTGTCCAGATACGACTTGCAGACTCAATTCATGAGATCCATGAATGCTGCAGGTGCGTTAGTGAGCCCGAAACGCATCCCTAAGAACTCGTAGTGGCCATATCTTGTTCTAAATGCAGTCTTGTGTACATCTTCGGTTCTGACCTTCAATTGATGATACCCCGACCTCAGATCGATCTTTGAGAAGAAACTTGCCCCTTGTAGCTGATCGAACAGATCATCGATCCTCGGCAATGGATAACGGTTCTTGATTGTAACTTTGTTCAGCTCACAATAATCAATGCATAAATGCATTGAACCATCCTTCTTCTTTACAAATAAAATAGGCGCTCCCCAAGGGGACGAGCTTGGTTGAATGAAACCTTTCTCCAATTGATCATCCAACTGGGTTCTTAATTCTTTCATTTCGGTCGGTGCCAAACGATAAGGAGCTCGTGCAATTGGCGCTGCTCCTGATATAATATCAATACTGAATTCCACTTGTCTGTCGGGAGGTAGACCAGGTAGTTCTTCAGGAAAAATGTCTGAGTACTCTGAAATAACAGGAATATCTTCTATCTTGGGCTTTGGCTCGTCTATCGTCACCTGTGCCATGTAAATGACACAACCTTTCTTCAAACACTTAGATGCCTTAAGCATAGATACTTGATCGGGTAATCCATATTGCGTATCTCCTTGGATAGTAATTGTTTCACCATAAGGGGTTTTGATAATAACTTGCTTCTTATCACAGCCAATTTGAGCTTGGTTAAGAAATAACCAATCCATGCCTATAACTATATCGAACTCTGCCAATTTCATCGGCAATAATGACAACAGAAAAGAGTGATTCCTAATGGATATGAAACATCCATCTAGAATTGTCGAAGCGTTTTTAAGGTACCATTAGCTAGTTCTACCTCATATTTTATGTCTAGAGTTTTAATAGGCAGATTTAATAGTTTACTGAATTTATTGTATACAAAGGACTTATCTGCACTAGAATCAAATAAAACTCTAGCATAAACATCATTTATGAGGAAAGTACCTGTTATAACGTTATCGTTCTGCACTGCCTCCTTGGCATTCATTTGGAAAACTCGAGCATTGGTCTTTTTAGCCTCTTCGGGCTTCTTTGGGTTTTTTTGGCAGTTGCTCTTGATGTGCCCCTTCTCGTTATAACCATAACAGGTCGCATTCTTTAATTCCTTGCACTCCAAAGTTTTATGACCCTTTATTTTGCAAATTCCACAGGGTCTCTCCTTTGGATCAATAGTGCACTTACCGGGGTGGCGTTTCTTGTAGTTCTTACATACGGGTCTGTCACCCGACTGATTTGAGCTTTTCTTAAACTCAGAACTTTTCTTAAACTCTGAATTTCCTTTCTTTTTCTTATCGGAGTGATGTGAGCTCTCATCTTCCCTCTTTCTCTTTCCCTCATCTGAACCCTTAACAGACTTATTCCTAACTGCATCAAGCGTGAGGGATAAGGAAAAATCCACCACTGACCTATAGGTGGTAGGCCTAGAAGCTTTGACGTTTCCTTTTATTTCAGGGGCCAGGCCTCCAATGAAGCGCGCTATGCGCTTAGGTTCAGGTGTAACCAAACAGGGGACAAGTCTGGACACAGTGTTGAAACTCGTAACATATGCTTGGCAATCTAGATTCTTCATGACCAGAGTCAAGAAGTCAGTTTCGATCTTCTCTACCTCGTGCTGAGGACAAAAGTTCTGTTTCATCAGTGCCACAAACTCCAACCATGACAAATTATAGAGTGGAATTTTCCCCGTGGCTTGAATTAATGCCCTCCACCAAGCTAATGCCTCTCTTTTAAACGACTGCAATACAAACTTCACAACATCCTGCTTAGCACATCCATTAATATCCAAAACGGTATCCATTTCATCAAGCCATGTCATACAGTCTATGGCACCTTTTTCACCTGTAAAATCCCTTGGTTTGCAAGAAACGAAGTATTTATAAGAACAAGTTTTAGAACGTGGTTCTTGTTCCAACACTATCTTCTTAGACGACTGACTTTTCTGATTTGACGAGTGCTGAGAATCGTCCTTCTTTGATGTATGTGTTTTGGAAGGGGGTTTAGTATGAGGTACTGATTGGGTCTTCGTGCGAGCAGCACTGGAATCTTTGAACATTCTGCCAACAGCTTTGGTTACAACATTGTCTATCAAAGCTTGCAGATCAGCACCCGTTACGTTCATTCTGGTGTTATCATTCCTTTCATTGGGATGACTATTAACTTCTTCTGAGTCAGCCATGGTGAAGCTTGATTGCTATAAAACAATTGACAACAACTCATTTAGTGGTCTATTATTGAATCATCATATTCGGTGATTCATAAACCATGGTAAGAATAGACCATATTGGTTAATTTGTTAATCAGATTTATTTAAATTTTTCATTATAATTATTCCCAGTTATAAACCATTGAGGATATTAAGGTGGCACAAAAGGCCTTGTCACAAGGACAGTTTTTTAATTTATAAGCTATGATCTTATAGGATCGAGGCATTAAGGTTTGAATATAGTTCGTCACCTATCTTGACAGGGATAGACTACTAATGTCGTTTGTTATGCAGTTATAATAGTTTGGCCCGAAGGCGAAATAATGGCATCACATAGTGGATGCTTTAATATGATCATCTCATTTGATGATATTAGCCCTGATTTTCTAGATCATTAGGCTGGATAAGGAAGCTGGAAGAATCCAAATATTAGGATGACTAGTGTGATTTTCTCGAACCACATTTGTCAAGAGTGCTAACATGTTCTTAGATGTTAACAAAGATTTTTCATCTTAGAAAGGCTTTACCATCATGGCCATGTCTATAATGACATATAGGCTAGGTTATACCTTTAAGATTGTCTTTTGAGATTTAATGGCAGATCAATTATAAATTGAAATGATAGTTTAATTAGTGATATAATGTATATGCATATGTATAATGATAATGTAATTGTAAAAGGAAATTTCTCATAAATGGTCCTAAGAATTACAATAGTTGCCCTAAACAGGTCTTTAAACAAATAAACTTGTCCTCGCAGGGACTAAATAAGAAAACAAGTCCACGTAGGGACTAAATACTTAAATAAAATGTCCACGCAGGGACTTAATTAAAAAGGAAATTACAAAACAATAATTAAGGGTCCTTCAACGGTCTTTCTTGTTCTTTCCTTTAATGAAGTTTGCCAAACCTTTAAGGAATTTGTTGTGACTTCTATCCCTTTCTTCCACCCTTTGTTCCACCTCATGCAACCTTTGGAGAATTTCTTATTGCTGCGGTTGCTGAAGTTGAGGTTGAGGTTGAGGTTGAGGTTGAGGTTGAGGTGGCTGCTGTTGTTAAGGTTGTGGAGGTGGCGGGTATTGATACCCATAAGCAGGGTACCCAGTTGGGTACGCGGGTGGAAAAGGCGAGGGGTAGAGAGCATTAAAATTTGCTGCCTCAACGTATGGGTCGACAGCAGGTGCACTATAGTTATAACCCGAGTAAGCTTGTGGCTCAAACGGGTTGTACCCAGTTGTATCTTGGTAAGCACGGATTGGGCTTTCATAACCCATGGGTGGTGGTGCAGGAGTGACCGGTGCAGAGTCGACTTCTAAAACAGCATTTGAAGGCCCGCCCATTTGTGGGTCTTCAAAGATTGGCAGATAGTTGCTGGAGTTTTGTGGGGTGCTGAAATGAAAACCCCCTCGCACGGACATCCGTGCGCTTCTTCTTCGCCTCGACGGTTCTGGCGGCGGAGGCTGCTCTGGTGCTGGCGGTGGCGGTGGCGTGACCGCTTGAAAAAGTGGCTCCTCGGAGGGAGCACGTTGTGGTGGAGGTGAGTTGTGGTGAGGGGGAGTAAACTCCCACTTGTAAGTACTCCACCTTTCGGCCCATATGTCGGGGCCTATATATGGCGATCCTGCAAATGAAGAACTGCTGGAGATTTCGATGGGATGCGTGGGCGTCCCAGAAGGTGGCATAGCGGGATCTGGATCGTCGTCCACATCCATGTCCTGGTACTCAGGAAAGTGATCTGCTGGCCCCAATGGTTATGACCCAATGGTTCATCGTTTTGGTCGATCGGGTTGAAACGACTTTGAAAGTAATGGGTGGGGTTCTGGAAAGAATGATGAGAACCCGAATGGTGTAGAGAATGGTGTGAGTGGTGCGAGTCCTGAGGTTCATCTTCCTGTTGTGGTCCGAAGGAGTTGTGGTATGAAGGCGAAGAACTGAGCGAGACTGAATGTCTTGCTGGCTCGAGATAATTTCTACAATCCACGTGTGAATCGGAGCTGTAAGTTGCAGATGGGGTTCGTCTATGTGAAGGCTCCACTTCATGATCGTGTCTTCCCCTCATGGGTGCCTTACCTCGTCCACTTCTACCTCTGACTCTTGGTGGCATGATTAGTATGCAGTCCTGTCAAAAACAAGGAAACAAACAAAATATATAAACTAAATAAGATTAGGATTAATCCTAGGTCGTTTGCCTAGACTCGGAAGTCAAGGAATGTGCTACTGTGTCATTGAGATTAAACACAAAAGGCTAGTGTTTAATTCACTCAATGTTGGCTCTGATACCAACCTGTCACACCCCGATATTTCCACATATTACCTGTGTGACCGGCGGGGAGTATCGTGACGTAGTTGATATCATCATAGTTAAATATACACAGTTTATAGCATAACGGAAGTCTTGGTAGAAAATACTATTACAAACCGAAATGTAAAGTATGAATAAAATATCATACAGACGGTTGTAAGATAGGATCCATAGGCGGATCTAAAATATAATACAAAACAATGTTCAACAGACTTTAAGCATTAAGAAGTTGCAAGATTCTTTAACTAACGCCCAGAGCTCCCAGCCAATTACGGATAGTACCTGTCACTTAGTCTTTTTGAAAAAATATGTCAGTTTACACTAGTAAATACAATTAACCGACTCTTTTGAAAACATTTATGAAAATTGATTTAAATGCACAAGGCATATGTTGGTGCACTACATCTGTTGATTTCGTCTTGGATCAAGTCAAACATTGTATTGTATAGATTAGGGCTCAATATACGAGAGAATAGGAGAATGTATGTGTGTTAGAGAGAGGTTTCGCTTGGTTGTACATTAGGAAGGTTCCGCTTGAATGTCAAGCTATAGGTTTCGCTTGTATGTACACATGAGGTCTCGCTTCTGTGTACATGCACATATAAGCGAAACCTTTAGCCTATATATAGCTGCCCTTCAAGCGAAACAGTAAGAAGTTTGACGAATTCCGTACCGAGGTGCTGCCGGTGTGACGATTGAGTTTGCAAAGCCAGAAGAGCCACAGGTTGAGGAGAAAATTTCGGTAAATGATGATGAGTTTCCATCATTGAAATTTGAGGAGATTAAAAAGAAAGTGGGTAAAACAGAGATTTCAAATCAGTTTTACAATGTAAAAAAGGATTTTGATGTCGAGAAAACATTCAACGGGAATGTTAAAAAGATTTTTGGGAAAATGTTGAACGGGAAAGCGAAGGGGGTAAAAGACTTTTACGCAACTAAAAAGGCAACATACAACCCCACTGCTCAAGAGTTGAAAGCCATCAAGTCTGAGAAGACTTGGATGGAAGTCTGTTTTCCCTGATAGTCGAATGACTACGCCGGAGATCCCAAGTTTATATCGTGGATCATGAATCGGCATCTTTCATATTTGATGATTGTGTATGAAAATTTTTGATAAGTGTTTGAATTTTACAGGTTGTAGGACTACGCCGGAGCTTCCAGGTTGGTAAGTGCGAAGCAGGAATCGGCACTTTGATGGGTAAAATGTAGACGTAATATTCCTACAAGTGGTTATTTTTTACAAGTGGTACAGAGGTTTGTGAACTGTGAATGGTAAATCAGAGACATTAAGTTGTACTTGATTTACTAAATATGGTTAAAATAGACAAGATGATGAACCACATCCCCGAATAGGATGCTAACTTACAAGTGGTAAAAGCAAACTCATTTTCCGGAAAAATCATTTTGATTAAAACAAACTTAAGTGTTTTGAGATCTAAATGAGAAAATGGTTTGTGATAGGGGGAGTTCAGATTGTTTATGGTGAGTGAATGACGATTTGATGTGACTCGATGTCAGTTGTCAAGTTTCTGTACAGTTTGTGTTGTTTTCTATGTTTTCTAGTAAGTCAAGAGTCTAGTAGTTTTCAAATTTCCTTTGAAATGTGTTTGCATTTTAGGGGGAGTAGGGAAAATTTCAGAAAATCCAAAAACATTAGAAAATTTGAAAAAGCCAAAAACATGATAAAATTCAAAAATGAGTTTCGTTGTGAAAAGAGGAAATGATAGTACATCAGTAGGCTGTCACAACATGCTAAAGAAATGTAAAGATAAAATAGATAAACAATCTCGTTGCGGATATGTCAGTAGGTTTTCGCACATTTAGTAAGATGTGACGAGATATAAACTAAATTTCAAACTTGCTTGTTCTGTGGGTTAACACAAACTTGGATATATAGGTAACCCCTGAAATCTTGTTTGAAAGGTCCCTTATTCTGAGGTACTAGGTCTTTATGTTCAGTGATATCTGGGGTATTATCCCGGGACTTCTGCTGTATGGAAGTACTTACCTAGTCCCCGGATAATGCTTTCCGCAAAAGCTTTGAAATATAAGCATCGCCCTCAGCAAGCTGATGAAACAATAAAATTGATAGTCGCTGCTGTTGAAATCAAAAGATCCTCTAAAGGGGACACACCAAAAGTCGAAGCCGTCATCTCTCTGCGTATACGGAAGTATCGACCTGAGCTCTCACGGCCCTCCCATCTAACCCCTATAACAGATATCAGCTGTGGTATACTCACCTGTAAGACTGAATATTGGGATCTGGATACGGGAGTATATTCAAGTAGTGAGACACACGAATATGTTAGTATCTAAGACATTAATATCGTATCTCGGATCAATTGAACTTTGTGTGAAAGTTTTAGTGGATCGATATATTGACAATCCAGGTGAATTATTTAGAACTGAAAATGTAATCAAGCTTAACGGTGTTAGTGACATGTCTCATAAACTGATATGATCCTCTTACACAAATTCACAAAAATATTGTCTGTAAATATTTCTTTACTGTATTTTTCTTTGTTACAAAATCCAAAAAGGTTTTTAGTGTGTTTTAGCATAAAGTTTAAAAAATCCAAAAAGATTTTTGGCAACTGATGTTGGAAAGCTGATTTTCAAAATTCCGAGTGCTAGACATGATGACATTATTGTGAGGGGGAGTACTTCAAATTATCAAAATTTATCTGTCAAATCTTCAAGTGGTTCATCATAATTTGTGGAAGAGTTATTTTGAGAGGGAGTTTATGTTGGTGCACATGGATTTGAGAGAGAGTTAGTATTGATGCACTCAATTTGTTAAAACTATAAATCTTACTGCTGAGTTAAGAATGTGCAGGTTTAGTCAGGTTTGATCTTGGTTCTGAAGATAGAGTGCCAGGTTTCAATTTCTGAAGGCCTCTGTTTGAGCCAGGTTGATCGATCCTGAAAATCTGTGAAGGTCAGACAAAGATCCTGAAGATGTTGCTGAAGAACAAAGGAATGCCAGCAAATCGTGAGGGGGAGTCTGTTGGTGAAGAAAAGAGAGAAAAGCCCAGAGACTGATCAAGACAGAAGATGTGAAGTCACAGCATGGTGATGAACGACTCCATCAACATCTGAGGGGGAGTCTGTTGGTGCACTACATCTGTTGATTTCATCTTGCATCAAGTCAAACATTGTATTGTATAGATTAGGGCTCAATATACGAGAGAATAGGAGAATGTATGTGTGTTAGAGAGAGGTTTCGCTTGGTTGTACATTAGGAAGGTTCCGCTTGAATGTCAAGCTATAGGTTTCGCTTGTATGTACACATGAGGTTTCGCTTCTGTGTACATGCACATATAAGCGAAACCTTTAGCCTATATATAGCTGCCCTTCAAGCGAAACAGAAAGAAGTTTGACGAATTCCATACTGAGGTGCTGCCGGTGTGACGATTGAGCTGTAAACGTTGACAAATCAATAAAACAGTGGATTAAAGTGAAGTGCAAGCTATTTCTACCTAAGTTTCTTGTTATTCCGCACCTGAAACATAGGAGAACGCCTCTGAACGACTCGTTCGGGTCAGTACACGATCCTACAGCATAAGTATTCTTTTATAATTTGGGACAATTACATAACGATAATCTTGTATCAGATTCACATGTTTGTCATACATTTAGGGCCGGGATAAAAGCCGAACAAGATTAATCGACACACCACTAATATAATCTCACGACTGGTTACCCCAACAAGTGAGTATATCTTTTACATACGCAACTGTCAGGTGTATGCCTACACCCCTTTCTTAAGTCGTGGCCATTTACGATTTTAAATGAGCCGAGGATATCCAGGACACGGTCGTTAAACCCCAATGTTTATTGTTATCAAGCAACACTGATTAAAACGGGATTATGCCATTTAACCATATTTGATTAAGTGTTTTTACACCAGACCAAGCGGTAATATTTTACCGTATCCCAAGCCCGCATAAGGGAAAATTAGGTAAAAGTATTTACATAAGCTTAAAATGCAAGTTTTGTATACTCAGCCGTATAATCTACTCAAACAAGTGCAAGTAGCTTCTACCGGGGCTCCTAATCTGGAACGAAGGTTTTATTAACCTATACGTGTCTTATTTAAGTTACAAACTTAGAATAGTTAGTTTAAAGGAAGGTTTACGGTACGAAACGCGAGATTAAGCGATGACCAGATTGGAATGTGATTTAGACCCGACAAGTATGGGGACTTGTATAAAATGGGAAACTAAATCCATTCTGGATTTTGAAGTTAAAATGATAAGATTTGACCCGTTTCGGCTAACTTATGCAATCTAGTTACATAAACCGTACCGAACGCGTATATGCATAACGGGTAGCCGGATGAGTCATGTACAAGTTCCATAAGTTATTATGCTTTAAATATGTTATGATATCAGTAGGATATCAATAATTATGCCCAAAAAGCTTTTTAAACCAAATTATGTCCCGTAAGGGCATTTCGGTCATATTAAGATTTATAAAAGAGGTTTAAACATAAACTAATGTTCTGGTCTAAAACATTCTGTTAGTTTATAATGTTATAACAGTAGGATATCATACATATGTGTGGTTTACCATTTATGGCCAAACTATGCACCGTAGGGGCATTTTAGTCATTTCACATATGTTTTTAAGGACAAATTGGAAGTCTGAGTTCATGATTTATACCCATTATAAAAGTATTAAAAATTTATTTATAAATTCAGTAGGTAACAAGTCTTAGGTGTTAAATATGGTTTTAAACCATACTATGCACCTAATTACCGTAAAAATCGATAATTGACGATAATTGCTATGTTTATGTGATTCTGAGATTTTGACTAGCCTTGAATGTTTAAAATGTTTATTTTTCATATAAAATTAGTAGGAAAAAGGTTTGGCATGATAATCATATGTAAATCTCATTTTATTAACAAAAAGGGCATTATCGTCAATTATAGAATTTATATAAGAACTCTAAGTTATGGTCAGTATATAATCTGACCAATCTTTCTAAAAATCCCTAAAAATAATATCATAACAGTAGGTGTCGCAACCCCCGTTCCCTAACAACTCGGGAACGGGCGGCCGTAGCCAATTTCGGTGGTATCCAGGTGTTTATCATTTTGGCAGCGGAACTTTCATCAGGACCGTAGTTAGGAAATATTTTATCAGAGTAAAATACCACGCTTTCATAATATTAAACACGAGGGAATAATCCCAAGTTTTAGGTACACAAATTTTCATAGGGATAACCATGTTTTATTTAAATAAAACATCTCTTTATTTTAGGTAACTTTATAGCCACTTTTTCCAAGCCTTCAGTGCTGTCCAGCTGGTGAGTAAATCTCAACTTAATTAAGTTAAGTAAAAACCATTGTAGAGTATTGTGGTCGGTCACGCAATTACATTTGCTTCCATCTACTAAATTACCACCCACGGTACTGTCAACCCGACTTGTGGTCATGTTACTCCTCGCAAGGTAGTAACAAATTTTGTATACAAAACCCCAACATACTGATGATAATTGTAGAATACAAATACTCAATAACCGTTTAATATATTATTAATTGTGTAAGGTTTTGTAAAAACAATTTGCAAAAAGGAGATTACTCACATTGCTGTCTTAGGTTTTCCTTTAGAGTTTCCTAGTGATTATCTATTAAATACACAAATGCACACGCGTTAGTTTCATAACCCAATATTTACATTAGTAATACCCTCCCCGAGACGGCATTCCAACAACTACGTCGGGCAGAACCTCGACAGCCGTTACAGAACCCTGGATCAATCGGGCAGAGTATCTAATACGTAACCGGGGTTATGATACTTACAATGAGGCGGAACTTCGTTATTTAGGGGGGGGGGTATTATACCCGATATTATAATTGCTATTCAGAATATTGAGAGAGAGATCGAGAGATCAACGAATTGAAATTGAGGCTGGAGGCCTTAATTTATAGGGGACATTTCGACTTCCCTCGCGACCCGCGAAGGACGTAGCCAAGGGCTACGCGGCCCGAGTAGTAGGGGTAGTAGGGCCTAGCTTGGCCTGGTCACCACTATAGGCTTGACACTTGTACACCACGTGGCACCACCGGGTGCAGCCTGATCCTCCATCTATCACGACCCGCGTAAGCCGAAGGCTTAGCCTTCGCGGCCTGCGAGCGATGTTAAAACTTGGTTTTATTTTATTTTTAATTATGTAAGGGTGTTTGGGCTTGGATTTCACATATGGGGTGTATTTTAGGGCGTGTAGGGACACTTTAAAATATATTAGGGTTGTCGAAAATAAAATTTAGGAGGTTCGTTATATCCTCCCCACCTTGTTTTAGAGCTCGTCCTCGAGATCTACTGGAATAGATGCGGGTATTTCCTTTGTATTTCTGACTCAAGCTCCCATGTATACTCTGGTCCTCTCTTGGAATCCCATTTCACTTTGACCAGAACTAACTTCTTGTGCTTGAGGTTCTTAACTTTGCTATCTTCGATCTGTAGAGGCTTTTCTACAAATTTAAGTTGTTCATTTACCTCTATGTCTTTAAGAGGTACTACCAATGATTCATCAGCTAAGCATTTCTTGAGATTAGATACATCAAATACATCATGTATTCCTGCCATTTCCTCTGGCGGTTGTAGCTGATAGGCTATAGGTCCTATTCTTCTAATAATCTTAAAAGGTCCAACATACCTAGGGCTTAGCTTTCCCCTTTTTATGAATCTTACCACTCCTTTCCAAGGAGAGACTTTCAATAACACTTTATCTCCTACCTGAAATTCCAACGGCTTTCGCCTGTTATCAGCATAACTCTTTTGTCGATCACGTGCTGCTTTTAGTCGTTCCTTGACTTGAACAATTTTGTCTGTCGTTTCTTGTACTATTTCTGGTCTAAAGAGTTGTTTTTCTCCAATTTCTGCCCAACAGACTGCCGTTCGGCACTTTCGTCCATAAAGTGCTTCGAATGGTGCAACATTGATACTTGTGTTATAACTATTATTATAAGAGAATTCAATTAATGGTAAATGATCATCCCAATTACCTCCGAAATTAATTACATAAGCCCTAAGCATGTCTTCCATTGTCTGAATTGTTCTTTCGCTTTGTCCGTCTGTTTGAGGATGATAAGCTATGCTTAGATTTAGCTTGGTTCCCATTGCTTTTTGGAAACTTGTCACAAAAATGAGAGGTAAAACGGCTATCCCTATCAGAAACAATTGATAAAGGAATTCCATGTAATGAAACTATTTCATTTACATACAGCTTAGCTAATTGTCCATATTGAAAGTTTCCTTCATTGGTAGGAAATGAGCTGACTTAGTTAGTATGTCTACAATCACCCAGATTGTATCATTACCTTTCCTTGTTTTGGGTAATTTGGTAACAAAATCCATTGTTATCAACTCCCATTTCCAAACTAGCATTTCCAATTGCTGCAATAAACCTGAGGGTTTCTGGTGTTCAGCTTTGACTTGGGAACAGGTTAGACGCTTAGAAACATATGCTGCTATGTCCTTTTTCATTCCTATCAACCAAAATTCTTTCTTAAATCCTGATACATCTTATCACTTCCAGGACGCATCGTATACTTAGACTTATGGGCTTCTTCTAGTATACGGTGGCGTAGGTTTCCTAATTTAGTATCCACATTCTCTTCTTATGGAATCTCCAAATTCCATCTATTCCTTGTTCTAATTCCTTTATCATTCCTTTTAATTTTTCAGTATCATCCTTGATTACTGATTCTTGTGCCTTTCTAATCTGTTCATTTAAATCTATCTATAGATTTAATTAAAGAGAACGTACTCTTTTTGGCTTTTCATGATACTTTTGACTTAAAGCATCAGCCACTACATTAGCCTGTCCTGCATGATACTGGATATTACAATCATAATCACTAAGAATCTCCATCCAGCGTCTTTGCCTCATATTCAACTCCTTTTGCCCGAAGACATACCTTAAACTCTTATGGTCGGTGAAAATGGTAAACTTACTACCGTAAAGGTAATGTCTCCAGATCTTAAGAGCAAAAATTATGGCTCCTAGTTCTAGATCATGGGTTGAATAATTCTCTTCATGATTCTTAAGTTGCCTAGAGGCATAGGCTATAACCTTTTCTCGTTGCATCAATACACATCCATAACCTAACTTAGAAGCGTCATAATAGACTACAAAGTCTTCAGTTCCTTCCAGTAACGCTAGTATGGGTGCCTTGGTTAGTCTTTGCTTAAGAATTCTAAAAACTTCTTCTTGTTTTGGTCCCCATTCAAACTTAACAGATTTACAGGTTAGCTTAGTTAAGGAAATGGCTATTCTAGAAAAATCTCGAATAAATCTTCTATAGTAACCGGCCAATCCTAAGAAACTTCTAACCTCAGTTGGCGACTTAGGGGTTTTCCATTTGGTAATCGCCTCGATCTTGGTGGGATCCACATGAATTCCTTCATGATTGACTAGATGTCCAAGAAACTGTACCTGTTCTAACCAAAACTCGCACTTTGAAAACTTTGCATAAAATTTTTCTTTTCTTAATAGACTTAAAAGTGCGTGCAAATGCTTTGCATGTTCCTCTTTACTCTTATAGTAAATGAGAATATCATCTATAAAAACAATTATGAATTTATCCAAATATGGCTTACATATTCGGTTCATCATGTCCATAAATGCAGCTGGGTCATTGGTTAAACCAAATGGCATGACAGTAAATTCATAATGGCCGTACCTTGTTCTAAATGCGGTTGTAGGAATGTCCTCTTTCTGTACCTTTAATTGATGATATCCTGATCGTAAATCAATTTTAGAGAAAAATCGAGCTCCTTGCAATTGATCGAACAGATCATCGATTCTTGGTAATAGGTACCGATTTTTAATCGTGACTTTGTTCAATTCACGGTAGTCAATGCACATACACATTGATCCGTCTTTCTTCTTAACGAATAAAATCGGTGCTCCCCACGGCGAAGAACTTGGCTATATGAATCCTTTCTCTAACAATTCGTCTAATTGTTTCTTCAAGTCCTGCATTTCTGCGGGCGCCAAACGGTAAGGTGCTTTGGCCATTGGCGCTGTCCCTGGTAGCAGATGGATTCTGAATTCGACTTCTCTGTCTGGCGGTAATCCTGGTAATTCTTCTGGAAATACATCTGTAAACTGAGATACTACTGGAATATCTTTCAGTTCTTTTCCTTTAGTCTTAGTGATTATGGAAATCAAATACACTAATGACCCTTTTCTTATATAACTTGCTGTTTTCATCACAGAGATGAATTTCGTGGATCTAGATGTCTTATCTTCTTTTTATTGTGATCTTTTCACCCCTCGGTGAATTTACTTGGATTGGCTTTTGATCACCTAAAATACTGGCTTTATTGGCTATTAACCAATCCATTCCTAATACAACATCAAATCCTGCCAGATTCATTGGGTAAAGGTTTGCAATAAATTTTTGATTTAAAAATTCTATTCTTGCTCCCTGCAAGATTTCAGAAATCTTAATGGTTTCTCCATTTGTTGTCTCTACTAGACATGCTTGTGGGAGTTTAGTTAATGGTTGGTTGAAAAGTTTGCAAAATGAAGTATTAATAAAACTTTGGTTTGCACCAGAGTCAAATAATACTTTAGCAAAAACATCATCAACTAAAAACGTACCGGCTATTACGTCCGGAATCATCTTGGCTTCATCTGCCGTAAGAACAAATGCTCTAGCATTTTTGGTAGTCTTATTGCCCATGGCTGGAACTAGTTTCGGACAATTCTGCTTGATGTGACCTTTTTCTCCACAGTTGAAGCACATTCCATTATTAGGTTTCCTCCTGCAATATTCTTCCTTGTGCCCTGGTATCTTGCAGAAATTACAGTAAGTGGAGCATTTTCCCGAATGCTTCTTCTTGCAAGCCTTGCAGTAAGGTGCAGAGGTAGAACCTACATTTTTCCCACGGTTGAAATTTCCATAACGAAATTCTTGGGTAAGTCTTTGAGCTAGGTTTCTCTTCTGGTCTTCTTCTAGTGTACGAACTAACTCATCTGTCAAGGTATTTGCTAATTCTACAACTTCTTCTATGGTTTGGGAAATAGCTGCCTTGACTACATGCCTAATCTCCCCGATTAATCCCCAGATGTAACGAGAAATTAATACAGGTTCTGGTGACGCAAGGGTTGGCACTATTCTAGCATATTCAAAGAATAACGTAGTATACCCCTTACTATCCACTCTAGTCATCCTAAGGTTTAGGAACTTATTCGCTATCTATTCTTTTTCATTGGGAGGGCAGAATTTCCTTTCCACCAGGTTCTTAAATTCCTCCCATTCCATATTGTAAACCCTGTCACTTCCCCTAGACTGGAGGATAATGTTCCACCATTCTAATGCTGAGTTCTTAAATAGATTGGAAGCAAACATTATCTTATCTTCTTCCGCACGCTTGCTTATTTTTAAGACTGCCTCAGTCTTTTCTATCCAGCGTAGAGCTGCAACAGCCCCTTCATTGCCCGAGAATTCCATTGGTTTACAAGACCAGAATTCCTTATAAGAACAACCATAAGATATGGTTCTTCTTCTTTTAGGAATGGGCACTTGAAGTATGGGTCCATTGTTTACGCTGTGTTCAGGTTCAGTGGGTCGCTTACTGCCATTGTCACTTTTATTATCTGCTTCCCTAACTGTTTTGATAATATATGGCATTGCATCTATTATCCCTTGTGCCACTATGTGTTGGATGACACTGTTATCCACTTGATTTCCATTGTTATCATTGTTCGGATTTTCATTATTCGGATTATTGCTGTTATGGTTATTATCATTCTGGTTTTCCTGTTTCACTTCGTTATTCATCGGAATTTTAAACATTTACCACGTATTAATGTCACAAGATAATAATTAACACAACCAATTACACAACACGCATATTGATCAAAAACATCGAACATTGCGACTTACTCTTTCTTATATATAATATGCATCTAATACAAACCAATATTGGAATTTAAAATTACAATACTACTATGCATCTATAGCTATCGTTTAGAATTTTTTTTCATACACACATATTATATATATATATATATATATATATATATATATTATTACCACCATCACGGATATGGGTTCATCCAGAACTCCATATTGAGCTCGTCATACTTCCAGACGAGTCGCTCTCCAACTTGTTTCATCCTCTCGCTACTTTCTAAATTCTCTTCTCTGAAAGTTCAGAGCTCTTGCACATTTTCTGCACTCATTGGGGGTGCATGTGCTGGGACTGGGTTTGGGAACTGGGGCATGGGTTCCTGGTATGGGTATGGATTCTCTAAAATTTCCCTAATGTATTCATCGTTATCATAGTAGGGATCTAGAGGGTCCAACCCTGGGTAGGCTGCTAGATTCGACATGGGTTCATCTTCTGGTATTGGGTATCGTTGCTGGTAATCCCTATGTTCATCTAACCACGGGTCGTAGTCTGGGTCTAAGGGATTGGGTGCTGGTATCCTAGGTATCTCTTCTGGGTTAAAATCATGTATTTGGATTTGATTTTCTGGGTTGTTTTCTATTTCCATTGGCTGTGTGGGGAATAGTGGTAATGGCTGGGGTGCTATCAGTTGCTCCAGGTTAGGGTCCGCAGCTGTGGTTGCTAGGATATGGAAATTGGCTAAACTCCTATTAAGCATATCCTGTGTGTGGGCATCTGTCTCTCTTTTAGCGGCTGCTAGGGCTCGCTGTTGTTGCAACTTTTTCATTCTTTTCCTACGTTCATGCGCTCCCTGTAACACCTCGTAAAATCACGACCAATATTATAAAGACACGTGTCATAGAAGGTAAATGTGTTATAAACCCGGATCAAGTTGAAAGATATCTGAAGGGATTAAAGGTGTCAACATGTTAAACTTATTACCTTTGAGTGACCTTTTTATTAATTTCAAACCTTAATTTGATTTTTTTTATAAACATATGATACAGATTCAAATCCGGTTAACTAATGTGATAAATAATTCAAATTTGCAAAGAGTGGAATCCTATGTGCATTCACGACAAAACTTCATTTAAAAGCCTTCTTCAAAGATTGCAAGACCTCCATTTGCATGGCAACACTTCCAAGAGCATGCAAGTCTGATTTTATGGTCCCCTCTGCTGGAAAATGACATTTCGTTCGAAGTTATAAAGATTGCATGGTCAAAATCTAAAAGTTTACATGTTTTTGTCTTCTGACCAAATCTTACGGACCGCAAAGAGACCACCTTACGGACCGTAAGGTGGCTGATCTAGGCGATACAGATTAAAAAGCGGATACGGACCGTAAGGCCCTTAGCTTACGGTTCGTAAGACCTGTAACTGGGTAGAAAAATGGACAGCTGCCTGTTCAGCCTGTTCCACCGCCTTAGATGTGACACCTGTGTCACTACGACTATCACACAAATACAAATCCAATGAAATATTGTGTTTCATACTTGGGATTTGTATAAATATGTGTATCATTTGCACATATCAACTTTTGTTCAATTTCGAGCTTTAAATCGCTTTCTGGAAGGTTATACGCAAACTGGTGCGTAAACGCAGTCAGTTTAACGCGAAAAACACTCCGGAACTTAGAAATAAGTTTTGGATGGTTTGGTGTGTCGAAAACAATTTTGTTCGATCTCAGGGACTATTTGTGTCAAATTGCGAAACTATACCGATTTGTATAGTAACGAAGCTGATCTAGGCGATACAGATTAAAAAGCGGATACGGACCGTAAGGCCCTTAGCTTACGGTTCGTAAGACCTGTAACTGGGTAGAAAAATGGACAGCTGCCTGTTCAGCCTGTTCCACCGCCTTAGATGTGACACCTGTGTCACTACGACTATCACACAAATACAAATCCAATGAAATATTGTGTTTCATACTTGGGATTTGTATAAATATGTGTATCATTTGCACATATCAACTTTTGTTCAATTTCGAGCTTTAAATCGCTTTCTGGAAGGTTATACGCAAATTGGTGCGTAAACGCAGTCAGTTTAACGCGAAAAACACTCCGGAACTTAGAAATAAGTTTTGGATGGTTTGGTGTGTCGAAAACAATTTTGTTCGATCGCAGGGACTATTTGTGTCAAACTGCGAAACTATACCGATTTGTATAGTAACGAACATTCCGGAACTTGATCATAAGTTAAACATACCCTAAATATCCTTTATATAGCTTAGAAATAGGCTTTGAGGTGTTTAGTATGCTACAATAAACTTTATTGGTCATTCAGGGACTAAAAGAGTAAAAAAGTGCATAAGTTTGCATTTTCGTGCATATCTTACGTTCTGAATATATCCGGGCATCCAAAAATTTATGTAATCATTAAAATATTTTATTTTAGTAATTGGCATAATAAAATTCCATTCGTCGCTTAATTTGGATCGTTTTTTCGTTCGTTACGACTTCCGTCGTAATTAACCGAACAACGCAACCGTACAACCAAACGAACCGACATCCGAGATATTTTTGAGCATATTTTAAGTTCCCTATACTTCAACTTCATTTTAGAGCTTTGAATGGGGTTAACAGGGCTTAAACGTGTCAAAAATGCATCAAAAATCAAGTTTCTCAAGTGTAGGGACTAAATTGTCAATTTCTGAAAGTTGCTTGTCTGCAAGTAGCTTACGGACTGTATGCACATGTCCTTACGGTCCGTAAGGCATACCCAGTGATAGAAATTTGATTTTCAGCAACTGTTTGATAATTCAGGGGCTGTTATGCAAATTTCTTTGTGTGTTAACCAAGTTAACACCTCTCCAAGGCTTCTAACCTGCTTCAAACACTTGTATGGTTGAGATCTTTTGCTTGGAAGTTACACAAAAACTTGGCATGATCTTGTGAGTTCACCACAAGTATAAATAGCATGGTCCTCATTCATTTCACTCACCCTTGATCTGATTTTCTCTAAGTTGAAGTCATTTACTTAATACCTGAGATTATTGGATCTAGTTCTCCCTAGCAAGGACCCTTTGTAAGCTTCCTTCGTTCTTTTATCGTTTTCCTAGCGAGAAAGTCAAACAGTGTTTGATTTTCTGCTTTGACCATGAGTTTGTCAACACGAAGTTCGTTTGAACTTCGCAACTTGAGCGTAATCACGGCGGTTATAGTCCTTAGTGACTATACCTACTGATTACCACGTTGACTAGGCATAGTGATGAGTCCTAGTTTCGGTCAAAATGCGCATTTAAGCGTATTTTGCAACCAAACCACTCTTGGTATCAAAACACTTTGTTTTGATATCAAAACCTATTTTTCTAACATTAGTTAAGCATGTTTTAACATGCTTAACTCGTCACTTTTAGTTTAGTGCTTGTTTAAAGTCGTAAGTCAAGTGGTCTAAACCACCGCTTAGACTTTCGAACTCGACCCGTTTGGTCGATCATTAGGATCCGACCAAGCTTGTTTAGTGATCATAGTTGCATAGGGAATAACCTCTGAGGTTATACCTTATGATCACATAGGATTGGTTAGTTATTTGTTAAGTAGCTTGTATGCCCACAGGAAATGACCAAAACGCCCTTTTGAAGCACAAATCGGTATTTTGCATATGTGAACATATTTTTGACATATAATCTAATTTATTAATATGTTTAGGCATAATTGGGCATGTAAGACTTGACATAGCACATAATTAACCATCCGAACATAGTTTTACGCAAACGACGCATTATAGTAGCTTATACTACCATAATGGGTCAAAACGGGTCAAAAGCACCTAGGTAGACTCCCAAATCAGAATATTAGGTCTATTAAATCATGCCATATTGTAACAACTGTCACTAAAACCAATAATTAGGACAATAATAAGACATTAAGAAAACCCTAACTGAGACACCCAATTAATTCTGCACTAGCCCTAAAATTTTCAGGACAATCGGAATCAGGATCAGGACCCCTAAAACTCAAGGGGGGTAAACCCTAGTTGGACGTTTATCTAAATTAACCGTTGTATAGATCTAATTGGTCAATTTCATTGACTCAGCTAGGCTAGTCCCGCGCGTGGCAACCTATAGTCGGTTCCAACCCCTTACGGACCGTAAAGGGTTAGGCTTACGGTCCGTAAGCGTGGCCAATTTCGTGTATAAATAGCAGGCCTTGGGACTGAATCTGGGAACCTAAAACGACGCACAAATTCTGCCTGTACATCGAGTTAGAGCCATAATACCACAATTAAACACACACAATCACGAAGTGCTGCCGCAATCAGGGTAATAACTCGATCGCTATTACGATTCAACGTCTGATCGATTATAACTATCCAACGATTGTCCGAGTGCTGCTCAAACTGAGCTTCTACTTTGATTATTCGTCGTGATTTCAACTTGAATATCTGAGTGATGTTCGAATTCGGACTATGCTCTGTTATTCGTTGTGAATCCGATTGAATTATTAAGTATTGCACTTGTTAATCATTGTGAGGGTTTGATCTCGTGAATTGACGTAACTGCTGTATTAAGTTACTAACCTATTGTGTGTGCATTATTATTAAATTAGGTTAAATCAAGGCTAATCAGTAGGCTTATACCTTGCCCATTAAATCTGCAATGTGAGTCATTCTCTTTTTATCAACTCTTTTCTCACAGTTTGTGAGTCAACTGTTTTACAATACTCCAAATTATTTTCAAAATGTTATAATTACAGGGATTAAGTCGTGGTTATCTTGACCGCTGGTTAGTGGGGTATTGTGCACATTACTAATTTCTCACAGTTAGGCAATAAGCCCTAACATGGGTTAGGCTAATAAGACCTAACAGTGACAAAACGTCACTAATTGGGTGACTGGGCCCAATAGTGGTATGACCATCGTCACACGGGTGGCAAGACCAGATATTAATTAAGATACTGCCATAGTAATCGCTCTTATGCTGTAATTTATAACTATGTGTCGTTTTTATCAAACTGAATGATTCACTCAGTATTTCCCCGCTGACAAAACCTTTTTACAACATGTTTCAGGTGACATACTGTGATTTCAGTACACGTGCTACGGAGCACCATCAAGCTTGAAATAGTGGCTCAATTAAATAAATAAACATGTTTGTAAAATAACGAAATTATGATATTTACGGGGTTATCCCGAAGTGTAAATAAATAATACTCGGGGATATTTTTCAAATTTAAAACTATCCTGTTAAGACTTCCGCTGTAAAAATAATTACCACGGGATTTTCTGTCCCGCGGCTCCAGAAACGGGTCAAACCGGGTCGGGGGCCGTGACACATATGAGTGCCAATACTCATTTGATTTATAGAACTTCATTCTTTCCTATCTCCCGATTTAGGAGCCGATTGTTTAACATAGAGATTCCATACTAGGTGCCACTTGATTCCTTGATCTCCCGAGCTTCGTTAGGACACTAAATCAAGGATACTTGCAATCTCAAGTGAGTACATAGTTCCCCTCTTTTACTGCTTTCAAATGTTTTGGGGTGAAACATATATGCCTATTTGTTATTTCATGATTTTAAAATATATGATTACACATGCTTAGTACTTAATCTTTATACGAATTAAACGATTATCTATGGTTTAAACTCTGATTTTTCAAAACTTGTAAAACAAATTGTTGGATTGTACTCATTATAATACATTCATCAAGCCGATTGGTAGTACGATATAGCGTTATAGGACTAGACACCCCATTCCTATTGTATGGAATGTCAGAAACCAAATTTTAACCAAATAGAAATTGCCTTTGTGGTATTTCTATAGTCTCCAAAGTGTAGTTTGATACACTAAGGTTTGAATGAATCCAAATCACATTTTCTTTTGTATATTTTGATATACTACCAAAGTATAGCTTGATATACTCTCAAATGTGATATTATTATCCAAAGTATATTTTTGATATACTATGTACAAAATCCAACATATGTTTTAGTATACTACTTTGTTATAAACCAAAGCATAGTTTGATATGCTACTGTTTACTAAAGTATATTTTGATGTACTACCAAAGCATAGTTTGATATGCTATTTTCAAACCAAAGCATATTTTGATATGCTACTTCCAAACCAAAGCATATTTGATATGCTATTTCCAAACCAAAGCATAGTTGATATGCTATTTTCAAACCAAAGCATAGTTGATATGCTATTTGCAAACCAAAGCATAGTTGATATGCTATTTTCAAACCAAAGTATAGTTTGATATGCTATTTCCAAACCAAAGCATAGTTGATATGCTATTTCCAAACCAAAGCATAGTTGATATGCTATTTTCAAACCAAAGCATAGTTGATATGCTATTTCCAAACCAAAGCATAGTTGATATGCTATTTCCAAACCAAAGCATAGTTGATATGCTATTTTCAAACCAAAGCATAGTTGATATGCTATTTTCAAACCAAAGCATAGTCGATACGCTATTTCCAAACCAAAGCATAGTTGATATGCTATTTTCAAAACCAAAGTATATTTTTGTATATACTACAAACCTTTTATCAAAACAATGCATTTTAGAAACAAAACTTTTCACAAGGATTCATGGCTATTTTTGTAAAACATAAAACCTTTTTCTTATGTTAGCTAAAGCCATGAATCTAAATCAACAAAACCTATGTTACTCACAGGCATTTTTATGCTGACATACGTATTTTCATATATGTTTCAGGTACTGCTATGTGCTGATTATTGATGCATGCTACATATAGGATGGACTTGTGCCTTAGCGACTTTAAAAACTGAGAAGCAGTTATTTGTATTCTTCTGAATTGTACTAAACAATAAGTTCAATAATTCAATAAAATAAAACTATTCAATCCATGGGTGTGAAACAATGATTCTGTTACGACACTCCCCGACGTTTCCGCCACGGTTTTACGTGGTCGGGGTGTGACAGAAAAGTTGGTATCAGAGCCAATGGTTATAGGGAATTAGGTTATTAAGTAATTCTTTGACCTAGACTATAACCTTCCTAGGACCCTAACGCAAGTTATCTTGTGTTTAGTCTTAAAACAATACACTTCACCTATCCTTAGGTGATTAACTAAAACAAAACGCAATTCATTCTCTCGAGTCAAAATCTTTCAAAACATCACAAGGAGTCATCTATCCTTAGATGATTTGTTTTTAGGCTTTTAAGCCTTTGGGGTTTTCAAAATCTCGTCAAAGTTTGGGTCTAAATAATGTGAACACATGCAAACTGGAAGGGTGAATGCTTGTTGATGTGGCATAAAACTAACCCTTTTTTAGTACTAATGTTGGAAAAAATGTGTTTTTGTCTTCCTTTTGTACTTTTAGGATTAAATGAGCTCAAATGAACAAAAGAAGCAAAAAGGCAGCTAAATCTAACATAAGTACAAGAAAAGGAACAAACGTGGCATGCCCGGCCTCCCGACAGCATCTTCCCAAGCAAAACAAGAGAACAGAAGGCTGAACACGCCCCGTGCTCAGTGAGCACGGGGCGTGCCCAAGTGTCAGCAGAAAAGACAAAGCTGTAGAAGCTTCTATCACCCACCACGGGAGCTTGCCCACTGGACACGGGGCCGTGGTCAACTCTAAGATTCGTAGAATCTGAGGAAATCTTGATAGTACAGATACGCTTCTGCACACGGGGCCATGCCCAGAGGACACGGGGGCGTGGTCAACTAATGCAGGCAAACTGCAATTAATGAAGAAAGAGAAGAAGGATGGACAAGGGGCCGTGCCCAGCAGACACGGGGCCGTGCCCGAGCTACTGTTTAGGCGATAAATAGGGGTGCTTGGCTCATTTGCAAACCATCACTTGGCACACCACCTCTCTCACACATCACCCACCACCCACCACTATCACAACACCATCATCCACCACCATCATCCATTGTCCATCATAGAGTGTGTGAGTCGTCTCGGGATCCAAGATTGATCGTAAGAGTTCTTGACAATCAAAGGCCATGTTTGCCTAAGTCTCTTACATCACTTGGTGAAGACAAGTGTCTAGTGTACTACTTTTTATTTTTAATCTTTTCGCACTTTTTATTTGGTTATGTATTAATGACTTTAATAACTAGTTTCTTATGTTGAAGTTGATTCTTCCTTATCGTTTGTCCGTGGTGTCTTGGCATTATTTTACTGTCTATATAAAATAAAAGATTTTCACCATTCATATCTCCACGGTCTACATGGAGATATGTTGGCTACCTGGTCGGGGGTTAAGGGAACGGTTTGGTAAGAGTCTTGCCATTGTTCATTGTATAGATCCTGCAAAGGACCTGGGTCAAATTTAGTAGGACCTCCTTCAATACCCACCGATATTGGATGGCGGGGGTCCAAACTCTTTGATCCCCTCATATGTAAGCTACTATTAAAGCTTTAACCCGGCTATTTAGGACTGAATCCCTGCTGACTCAGACTACTTAGCCGAGGGTAACGTCACCTTCAAAAGAGGGGCCTACCACATTATACATTAATAACTTAATTAATTATCTTTCAATAATCCGACCTTTAGGATTGTATCCTTGCTGACTCAAACTACTGGGTTGAGGGTAACGTCACCTTCAAAAGAGGGGCCTACTACAATAACTAAGATAATCTCTTAAAAAGTGCAAAAGTGCGGAAATAATCAAAGGTTACACTACACACGAGTCGGATCCAAGTGATTCAGCTTGTCTATCTGTTTTTACTTTTATTTTACTGCATTTTAGTTAGTTTTATTTTTCTAGTTTAAAAACCTTTTTTAACTTTTGATTTGATTAGACGTTGAGGATAAACCGGTACTAAAAGCTCTTGTGTCCTTGGACGACCTCGGTATCTTACCAACACTATACTACGTCCACGATGGGTGCACTTGCCCATATGTGTGTTTAGTGTTAGTAAATATCGTGTTTTATAAATTTAAAACTTGGCTAAAAAAGTGTAAAAGGGCTTAAAATATACACGTAAAATATATTACACTTCACGCACATCAAGTTTTTGGCGCCGTTGCTGGGGACAAGGATTTTAAGAAAGTTAGGAATCAACGCCTAATCGTTTTTCTAATTTTCTGTTTTTTAGGATTTTCTTAATTTTTCAGCTTCTGCAGAACTCAGCACGGGCCGTGCCCGCTGAACACGCCCCGTGCCCAATCTTTGGAACTGGCAATCTTGTTTCACGTCAGACAGTAAGCAGAACACGGGGCCGTGCCCACTCAACACGCCCCGTGCCCAAGATTCAGTTACTGAAAACAGAATCGTAAAATCCCGACGGTTGGTAATTTCTGATACAAACATGAGTGATACTGATACTTTTTTACTTTCGGCACTCTTATGGTACGTGGTGTCAAATATGTGGTGGCTCCCATAAAGAATTAGAATGTTATTTTCTAAATTATAAGCCCCATTATATAGACCCATGGTTTTCCTGTAGCCTTAAGAGGGGCGAAAGTAAAAATAATCCCTATCTCTCCCTCGAATGCTCTCAACCGGACCTTCTAGGAGAAATGCTTCTTGATGAACTATTTCAATTAGAAGATCTAATTCTTAATTGGTAAAAAAAATTAAGATGGATTTCGTTGATTCATCTTAAGACGATACCCAAGAAGAATTGTTGGGATCGCATTCAAACAACTTCGTTGTTCCCGATATTACCTTTAACTCTAGCGAAGACTTGGGCGATAGTCGTCCCTATGCCGATTGTGCCATGAAGGACTCTCCATCGACTTCGTTCGGTGCATACATAGACCTGAGCAATTCGGCATACACCTTCTTTAACGAGAGCCCGGGAAAGGGTTGGACTTGTCCACGTACATTTAGCATAGGAATCACCCTCACCGACAACCTCTTGCGTTCTCATCTTAATCTAGAGCAATTAAGGTATCTTAGGCACTTTGGGGTTGTTCAATTCAGTAAGGAACCTCCCGACCTGGATAAGTTCCTTAGAAATAGACAAACTTCATAAATAGCCATTCGACACGGGGTCGTGCCCAGGTCAACATGCCCCCGTGTCCACCAAAAGATTCCTTTCTGACTTTTTGTCAGAATACGGACAAAATGTATCAGGATCTTGCCTGCACACTGGGCCGTCTCCAGCCGACACGGGGCCGTGTCTAGCGTGCTGTTGTTTTCTATAAATGCAGCCAAGAGTTCTGCTCATTTGGACCATCCAGGGACAGAGATTAGAGAGGATCTTCTCACATACCATCCTAGGTATTTTCTAAAAGAAGGTTCTAACAACCATCTTGTCCTTTCCTCTTTTATCCATTACCTTCTGTTAGGATCGGAGGCTGTCATGGTTGTCTTTGTTTGTATAATTTGAACATTCAGAGAATATGAAACAATGTAAAGTGCAGCGGAAATGAATACAAACTTTGTTAAACACAAATCAAAGAAGAGAATAGTTTGATAAACAATTGCTTTCTCAATAAGTTGAATGATTACAATGAAAATCAAAAGATTACAAGCATGCTTACATAACTAAACTCCCCCTCAACCTGATACCCCAAGGTTGGTTGTACAAGATGAAAGGATTGAATTAAGGAGAAGAACTCACTCAAAATGATCAAATGTAACAGTACAGAGTACTGTTACATTTATAGACAATCCAAACCACTGAAGCATCTCAGCTGACGTCACCATAAAAGTGACATCTAACAACCTAACAAACTCTATCTACTGATCTATACAACTACTACTTTGCTAACTACTGATATTGCATAATATTACAGAAGATGAATAAAACTGCTGCTGCATTATTCCACTGTTGTGAACCCAGCAGTACTTGTCATGATCAGCAGTGCTTGACTCAGGGCAGCAGATTGAACAGCAGGGCTTTTGGTCTTCATCAGTCCTTGAATAGAACAGCAGTTGTAGGTCAGCAGATGTTGATAAAATCAGTACATTGGAGTATATCAGCTGTTGGAGCCACAATCAAAGGGAAAGCTTATAGTAAACAGCTGCTTATTGTGAGTCCACTGTTGTGATCCGGTTTTGGCTTTCATTCTCTGTTCCTCTGGTAGGGTTCAATCCTAACAATCTCCCCCTGGAACAGATAATGCCAAAACCCTTCATTATTCTGGACCTTTATTTCTTATCAAGAGTTCCTTATCTTGTCTTTTAAATTCAGCTTCAAATTCCTTGGAACTCAGGTCATCTTCATCCCTACACAGTGTAAGTTCAAGGAGATCCTGCAAATCTTCAACACTAAGGCCTAGTGCTTCTTTCCTTGATATGTACTTCACTTCACCGTTGGTTCTGACCAGAGTCAATACGTGGGTCTTTTGATCAGATATCCACTTTAGTATTTTTAAACCAAATGGGTTTCTTTGGAGAGATTTATTCTTAGATGAGTTTGGAGATGTTGGCCTTGTGAAAACTTGTAGACTTTCAGACATTCTTTTAAAGGCCATCTCAATGACTTTGTTAGCTGCAGCTATGTCTTCTGCAGTCTCTTTTTCAATCAGCTCTTGCCTATCAAAGTCTGTCATGCCTGTCGAAGTTTTTGGTGATGCAGGTTTGGTTAATACCTTCTTGAAAAGGTTCTGAAGCTTTGTTGAATATTCTTCTTTTAGACCCATTTTCATGATGGTATCTTTGAAGTATTCAGCTTCCTTTTCTTTGACCTCTTCTTCAGACAGCTGTTTACATTCTTCTTGGTTTGACACAAGAATAGGACTGTCTGCTGATTTGAACAGTGTTCTGAGGTTTTCTATCTGCTGTTCAAGTTTCATCATTTGTTCACGTTTCTTTGAAGCGCCTGAAGCAGTTATCTTTCTTTTCTTTAGCCTTTCATAGGCTTCATCAGTCTGCTGCTTTGACCATTTTGATATGGCTTCAGCAGTATCCATTTTTGCATCCACCAGCTTCTTTTTCTTTCCTTTATACTCAGCAGTTAGGTCAGCAATGAGCTTTTTGTATTTGCTCCAGTTTGGAGCATTCTTCTTCTTTGTAGGATCATTCTTGATTTTTTCAATCCTTTCTGCCTCATGCCTTAAAGCAACTATTGGCCATTCTTCGAACTGGTTTTCTTCAGCAGGATAGAATTTCTCTTTCATGATGTAGGCTAGGTATTGTTTTCTTAACTTTTTTCGTTGATCAGCCCTTTCTTTGTTTAGTTCTTGTGCAAACTCTTCTATCTGCTTTACTTTTGTGAGGAAGAACTCCAGTCTTTTAGCAATGCCTTCGTCACTTAAACCTTCACTTTCACTTTCAACTTTAGCTCTTATTTTAGCTTGCCTTGCCTTGATCTTGAGGTAATCATCCATATCCTCTGGTGCCATGTAGCCTATGAGTGAGGAGAATCTTCTTTTTGAAGGATCTTCTTCTGTATAGAATTGCCTCATCTCATTTTTGATAGCTTCAAGTTCCAGTGGATATTTTGCAGCATTAGGATCATGTATGCCCTCATCGGCAGAGATTGGCTTTCTTTTTCTGTTGAAGAGCTTTGGTTGTGATGTAGGAAAGGTGAGAGCAGTGGTGGATGGTTAGCAAACAGCTGTTGAAACAACTGGTGTCTCAACTGCTGTTGTCATTACAACTACTAATGTATCAGCCGATGTCTTCTACTTTTGAGCAGGGGTTGTGATGGCAGTAGTTTGAGTGGTGATGAGTGGCTGACTAACAGCTGTTGAAACAACTGGTGTTTCAACCACTGTTTCCATTACAACAGATGTTATAACATCTGCCGTCTTCTGCTTTTTGGCATGAGGTGATGATGGGTTGGCTGTTTTTTATGGTGATGGTGGTTTTGATGCTGTAGACACAGATGGTGGTGGAGCAGTAGTTGTGGTGGTGTGTGGTGATGTGGTGTGTGTTGATACTGCAGTTTTGGCTTGACTAGTTTCTGGCTCAACATACATACCATCATCAATTCCCTTTTTCTTCCACTTGATCTTCTCCCCCTTTTTGGCATTATCTGGGAAGGGTTCATTCATGAAAAGAACAGTGGAGGGGACCTTTCCAGAGGCACTTTGAATGTGAGCCTTATAGCTTTAATATCCGCCTGAGTATCTTTGAATCTTGATTCCACCATATTTGTCAGCTTTTGAACATGTATAGCATGCTGCTGATCTGCCATCTGCTTTTGTCTTTCCAGCAGTGGTTGGAATAGGTTCCATAACTCATTTGCAGCAGGCGCTTGTTGAGCAGATGCTTGAGCAGGAGGAGCAGTGGATTGGGCTTTCTGAGCTTATAACAGCTGCTGCACCATATCTTTTATTTCAGCAACAGAGGTTTCCAGGTTTTCAACCCTGCCCGTCAATTCCTGATATTTTGAATCATCACCAGAATTAACAGGATCATCTGAATCCCCACCAGCAGTGGTTTTACCAATGTATGACATAGGAACAGAGTCCCAAAAATCAGCCATTGATGCCCCTTGTTCTTGGTACTAGGGACTTCTCACTGGTGCTATTGAAGAAATTGCCTTCAAGGGAGTCTTATGAATGTAACCACTGTCCAAATGTAAATCAGTGGGTTCAACATTTGTAGTGGCTGCTCCACTTGAACTACTGACAGGAATTACTTGTAATTCCTGCAGTGTAACCTCCTCAGTTGTTGCTGGGATAACAGAGATATCAACATCAGACCCAGTCACTTGTGGGAGTATACTCTCAGTGATAGGTGTTTGAGAGGAACTAGTTTGTGTCTGAGTAATACCAACTGTATGCAACAAAGGTATCATGGATTGTGGTAATATGGAGGGTGAGGGTGAAGGTGTAGAAAGAGACATGTCCTTGGGATTAGGACTGTGAAAGATGGATCTGAGTGGGTCCATAGCTTCATATTGTGGGGTCCCTGTGCTTACAACCTGATCCTTTTGTAAGGATGCAGGAGGAGTTTGAGGCAAGGGTTGAGATCTTTCTTCCATCTGCTGTGAGGAAGTAGCAGCAATGGTTATTGGTGACTTTTGTGCTGTCACTGGCATTGACTCTGGGATCTCATCTTCCAGAGGTGCCTTTGGTTTGGGTTTGGTGGGCTTTCTGGATGTTTTCTTTTTGGTCTTTTTAGTGGTGGCAGGTGTGGGTTTCAAAACAGTGGGTGTGCTGCTTTAATCACCTGGAGCAGTGGGCTCAGCAGCAGGTACCTGAGGAGCAGTTTCATCTGCTAAATTCTGCTTAGGTACCCCTGCTTTTGTTTTTACAGGGGCTAACATCCTTGAGAAAGTCTCAGGTGTTAAGCCGTTTATTTGAAAAGGAGAACCTTGTTTGAGCAAATCTGCATCTTTCTTTTCAAATTTTTGTTCAAGATAATAACTCAGAAATCGTGGAAAGAGCAGAAATGTTTTGCTGTCAACATTCTTTACCATATCATTAAAAATTTCCTGGGAGTAATTGTAATCTTTATTATTTAAAATAGCATATCCCAGACATTGAATTTTTAATGGTATTTCATTGAAAGATGTTGTTTTATTTGAAGCACACATCAAAAGTGTGTGAAATAAAAATCTGGGTGCAGAAGGAAAATAACCTTTTTGTAAGGTATCCCTTTTAGGTTGTTCTGCATATCCCCTGTTCAGAAAATCATTTTTCAACTCGGTTTTTGAGAAGGAAATTTTACCTTTCTAATCGTCGAGTTTGAAGACTTCAGAAATAGATTACGGAGTGATTTGGATGGCTTTACCCTTTATTGAGGAGTTTATGGCTTTGATGACATCATCTTGTTTCTCAAGAGTGGCATTTTTCCAGAACTCTCTCTGGGTTTCCTGATAGATGGGAGCATCTACTGTTAACAAAGTTTTATACTTTGATGCAGATATGATGTCTATGATGGAATTGAAGGTGTTGTCGGTTGTGGGTTTTGTGAGTATACCCACGTAGTTGTGAGGAGCTTTGAATGGTATTTCGCTCGGTTCAACAGCCATTTGATTGGCGTCTGTTGGGGTGGAGGAAGAAGATGGTTTTGATTTTGACTTCGATTTTGGTTTCGTCATTTTTTGATGAAGAAGATCGAAGAAAGTTCTGCGAAGAAGAGTGGGAAACTGCTTTGAAAAGAGAATTTTGGAATTCGATTCGACAGTGTGAGCCCCTTTTTGGGTTTAATCAGGGTTTTATTTTAGGGGAAAAAATGAATGCTGATGTGGCAGCGGTTATAATGATCTGACGGTTGAAAACTGTCCACGTGCCAACCCCTGATGAGATGGTAAATAATGGAGGACAGTTGTTTTGACAGCCACTGATGGATTAAGCATCAGTAGTTACAACGGTAACAAAATGAGGCAGTGGATGATTTTTACTATCAGTAGATAGTGTATCAGTGGATAGAACAATGATTTTGAACATCAGTGTTTTTCAAGATTTTAAGGAGCAGGGGTGTTTGTGCAGCAGTGTTTTGACTTTTGACAAACAATTTAGCATCTGCTTGTTTAGATGTGGGTATTGGTTTTGTGTAAACACAACTTTATGTTCAACATCTGTTATTCTGCAGAAATGCTATACTCAACAATTTACATTTCGGATGTAAATTCTCCAGTTTAAAATTGTCAGCAGTTATCTCAGAAATCTTTGTTCAAGGCTTTGCCACATGTTCATTATTCCTGACAGTGGTTCAGCACTCCAAATGATGAAGACATTTCTACTAGGGCTACTCAATTTGTGTCTTAATTATTTGAATTAGAACATGAGTATCTCAGTAGTTCAAAATCAATTTGCAATCAATCATTGATCTGTGATAAATAAACTTGAGTTTGATATGACCTTGACAAATGTACCATTTCCTTTTGATCTAATTTTAGGGATAATAACTTCACACAAAAATAAGGAAATTACATCATGACCGGTGAGAAACCTTTTACCATAAAAAATGAGTAAAAATCCAAAATATATTATTTAAAAAAAATGAAGTAATATATCCGGTTTTATTTGAGAAAAACACCTTAAGAAATAGTTAAAGGATGTTTTGAAAACCAACATCAAAAGGATCAGACAACTTTTCAAGTAAGAACATGATCATATCATTCTCAAGTTATTTTGACCATTCTTTAGGGTCATTTTCTTCACAATTGATTGTAAATTCTTCTTTTAAGGTCAATCACTGGAGATGCCATTGTTACCTGAACGATTCCTGTATTTGGTGAAAGCACACAGTTGCATGATGACCACTGTTTACCTAACTTTGACCTCATAAGTGTTTTATGCTTATACTCCTTTTCTTTTGGTTTTAAAAGCTTTGAGATAAGCACACTTTTGAGTTTTGTTCATTTTCTTCTTCCCTTTTTACCCATCCCATTCATAAGTAATAAATTACTTACTGGGAGGTTTTTATGAAAGAATCCTCAATCCAAAATCATTTTCAGCAATGTTTTGAGAGATCTGGCCACATTTGTACATGTTTTATTACCAATTCTCACATTACATATGATTTGGACTGTTTTGACCCCAGATTTTCTTCATGTGTTTTGACAGAGTTGATTTGGTCCTTCTGAGGATTCTCAACCTACTTTTTAACACATAAGATTTCATGACTAAAGCTTTATTTCCCTCTTTCTATGTTAACAAAACACTAATGTTTATATGAACATAGGTTTCGCTAATTTGAGGTACATTCTTTAGCATAAAACATGATGAAATCATCACAAATTCTATAACAATAGTTGAAATCAATTTTGAATGAATATAATCATATCATAGTTACTAGATCTGGGGACTATGAGTGATTTGTGCATGACATCACTAGTTGTATGAGATTTGTGAATCTTATGACATCTTGGTTGTTTTACAGAGCCTCAGATTTATCATTTTGAACATGATTTCTCTTGCTCTGTTTTTCAACAAAATGCAATCAACCTTAGTATCAATAAATTTTTAAGCTGAACTGTTATGTCAAATTGATTGTTAGATCGATATTGACTGTCCAGGCTCTGATACCAATTGTTAGGATCGGAGGCTGTCATGGTTGTGTTTGTTTGTATAATTTGAACATTCGGAGAATATGAAACAGTGTAAAGTGCAGCGGAAATGAATACAAACTTTGTTAAACACAAATCAAAGAAGAGAACAGTTTGGTAAACAACTGCTTTCTCAATAAGTTGAATGATTACAATGAAAATCAAAAGATTACAAGCATGCTTACATAACTAAACTCCCCCTCAGCCTGATACCCCAAGGTTGGTTGTACAAGATGAAAGGATTGAATTGAGGAGAAGAACTCACTCAAAACGATCAAATGTAACAGTACAGAGTACTGTTACATTTATAGACAATCCAAACCACTGAAGCATCTCAGCTGACGTCACCATGAAAGTGACATCTAACAACCTAACAAACTCTATCTACTGATCTATACAACTACTGCTTTGCTAACTACTGATATTGCATAATATTACAGAAGATGAATAAAACTGCTGCTGCATCATTCCACTGCTGTGAACCCAGCAGTACTTGTCATGATCAGCAGTGCTTGACTCAGGGCAGCAGATTGAACAGCAGGGCTTTTAGTCTTCATCAGTCCTTGAATAGAACAGCAGTTGTAGGTCAGCAGATGTTGATAAAATCAGTACATTGGAGTATATCAGCTGTTGGAGCCACAGTCAAGGGGAAAGCTTATAGTAAACAGCTGCTTATTGTGAGTCCACTGTTGTGATCCGGTTTTGGCTTTCCTTATCTGTTCCTCTGGTAGGGTTCAATCCCAACACCTTCTTCTTCATCTCTCTTGCTTCAACACCTCCATTAAAGCTTGAGATCACCATGATCCCAAGCTTGATTGAGATGTTTGTTGGGTTTGTTTTCAAGGAATCTTGTTAAAAATAAGTTGTATAACATTGTTTTAAGTTATTTCTGCTAAAAAATGCTTCATAAGTTGGAAAAATAATTTAAAACTCCAAGATTCCTTGCTCCAAAAATCTGCAGAAAGGTGAACACGGGGCCGTGCTCATTGAGCACGGAGCCGTGTCCAATGTACTGTTTCATCAAAATGAACTCTTTTTGGTTTGTTTTCGTAGAATGTCAAGTCAAAATAGTGGAACCTCTTCTACACATTCCAGAAACAGTCGAAGGGAGAGAAGGTCTTCAATTGAAGCTACTCTCGTACGCTACGTAATGACATTACGTGAAGCTCTTGATGAGATGACTTCGGTAAAGGAGGTCCTGATAGACCGTATAGATTATCTTACGGTGGGGCTGGAAAACAGTTTTTAAGAAATCAACCTCTTGCACCAGAGGTTGAATATCCTTGTGACACCTCCTATGGAACCCATTCTCCCTCAAGAGGATTGGAACCTAGCACTAGGAGTCAACAACCCCACCAGATGGGATGACATTCCCGCGGAGCCTTCTTTTGAGAACTTGCAAGAAGTCCCAGTGGAAGTCACACCCCCTCAAACTGATGCCAACGAGCCCACCTTCCTTCTCCCAAGGGAGATAAAAGAATGGCTCACCGACGTTTGAGGTACCCATGATCCGGAGGAGGAAGTTCTTCAAGCCGCTTCAAACCGAGAGAATTATCTTTTCGGAAATTTTGCTAATAGAATAAATTTTAGGCTAGAACTTCTTGGTTTAGACTTCTTATGCTTTCGTTAACCTGTTTATCTAGAATTTTAACTTATTAGGAATATTATGTAATTCTCTCTATGGTTTAATTGAATGATGGTTCTAGTTAATTTGGTGTTTGGATGATGTTGTAATGGACAAAACACACTCATGGTGGTGAAGGATAACAAGGGAAACTTGAACCAGCACCCCATGCACAAAAACAGAGCCATCTGACAAATTTTTCTTCGTTACAGCAAGTTCGGCACGGGCCGTGCCCACCCAACACGGCCCTATGCTGCACAGTCTGCAGAAAATGCCCAGTTCAGGTAACTGGACACGGGGCGTGCTCACTGAACACGCCCCCGTGCCCAGGCTTCTGTTTCTCTTTAAAAACTTTTGTTACTGGCGATCTGAACACGGGGCCATGTCCAGACGCCCAGTAACATAAAATTTTGCTTTTTCACACCTTTTTACACATTCAATCAACCTAAAAACTTATTTTTGGAACACATTGAGGACAATGTGTAATTTAAGTGTGGGGGGATGCTAAAACCTTGAATCTTGCAAGTCTTAATTAACAAGCCTTACACAAAACTCTATTTAGGTTTAATTTGGGAATTTCAAATTCTAAAAAAAAGGTTATAGTTTTACAAATTTACAACCGATAGCGTTGTGATAAAAAGAATCAACAAAAGAAAATTATGAAACGACATAACAAGTTTAGTTAAAATTTGATTATATATACTTGATCACATTAAAACCCATTCCCACAAAAAGTGAGTTTTGAGCCTTTATTGAGCATAAATATACATATATTTAAACTAAATGCTCATTTTTCGTTTCTTGTGTGAATAGCCGCTTGGTTCTTACAACTCTAGAACTTGCCACGATGATACATTCCCGGTCCTTACCAACTTAAACCCAAGTAAGTAAATGATGGAGACATTAGGACTAACCCTTTTTATTTCTACACCATTATTTTTCTTTTTTTTACCACCTACCCAAAACCCCCTAGTTAACCCCTTTGAACATAAACCTTTTCATTTATTAACCCAAACCAAACACCCTTTTTACCCACCTAAATCCTTTTTCATTTTAAACCCTTTATTTTAGTAACAAAGCTCGGTTTTTCTTATGACTTTGTTTAAAAAAAATGATGATGATGAAGCCTAAAGAAATAAACAAACAAGTTTATCAAAAATAACTTTGTTTGAAAGAAATGCTTCATCAAAATAAAAAGCTATGAAAAATAAAAAGTCTTCCAAAAACCGACGCTTTTTACGCTTTTCGCCCTTCTACTAACCACTAACCCAACCACCCACCTTTAGCCCAATCCTAACCCTTCACCCAAAAGTCCTCTTGATATTTACAAAGGTGTATAGTTAAAAAGGAGGAGGATTGATTGCTTGGCAAGCTTATAGTAGGAGTAAGTTCCATGCCGCTCTCGAGTGATTCACTAAAATACATCTTCGGCCGAGTGTTGAGTGATCCCCCGTAAGGTATGTGAACTTGTATATAAATGGAATTTTAAAAAGGCATGTTATGCCCTAATAAGTAATTTATCTTATGTAATGTTTTTAATAAATCATGACGAATAGGATTGTAAATAAATAAAAATAAAACTTAGTAAAGAATCTTGGAAATCCCGACACTCTATGACAAGCCCAAAAACCTTCTCTTCTACCCATTCCATTTGGGAGTGTAAAGCCACATTATAAAGAGTTATGCTTGAGGACAAGCAAAGATTCAAGTGTGGGGGTATTTGATGTGCACAAAATGCAACATATAAATTACATTAATTGTGGCTTAAAACTAACCCTTTTTAGTACTAATGTTGGAAAAAGTGTGTTTTTGTCTTCCTTTTGTATTTTAAGGATTAAATGAGCTCAAATGAACAAAAGAAGCAAAAAGGCAGCTAAATCTAACATAAATACAAGAAAAGGAACAAACGTGGCATGCCCGGCCTCCCGACAGCATCTTCCCAAGCAAAACAAGAGAACAGAAGGCTGAACACGCCCCGTGCTCAGTGAGCACGGGGGCATGCCCAAGTGTCAGCAGAAAAGACAAAGCTGGAGAAGCTTCTATCACCTACCACGGGGGCGTGCCCACTGGACACGGGGCCGTGGTCAACTCTAAGATTCGCAGAATCTTAGGAAATCTTGATAGTACAGATACGCTTCTGCACACGGGGTCGTGCCCAGAGGACACGAGGGCGTGGTCAACTAATGCAGACAAACTGCAATTTATGAAGAAAGAGAAGAAGGATGGACACGGGGCTGTGCCTAGCGGACACAGGGCCGTGCCCGAGCTACTGTTCAGGCTATAAATAGGGGTGCTTGGCTCATTTGCAAACCATCCCTTGGCACACCACCTCTCTCACACTACACCCACCACCCACCACCATCACAACACCATCACCTACCACCATCATCCATTGTCCATCATAGAGTGTGTGAGTCGTCTCGAGATCCAAGATTGATCGTAAGAGTTCTTGACAATCAAAGGCCATGTTTGCCTAAGTCTCTTACATCACTTGGTGAAGACAAGTGTCTAGTGTAATACTTTTTATTTTTAATCTTTTCGCACTTTTTATTTGGTTATGTATTAATGACTTTAATAACTAGTTTCTTATGTTGAAGATGATTCTTCCTTATCGTTTGTCCATGGTGTCTTGGCATTATTTTACTATATATAAAATAAAAGATTTTCACCATTCATATCTCCACGGTCTATATGGAGATATGTTGGCTACCTGGTCGGGGGTTAAGGGATCGGTTTGGTAAGAGTCTTGCCATTGTTCAGTGTATAGATCCTGCAAAGGACCCGGGTCAAATTTAGTAGGACCTCCTTCAATACCCACCGGTATTGGATGGCGGGGGTCCAAACTCTTTGATCCCCTCATAAGTAAGCTACTATTAAAACTTTAACCCGGTTATTTAGGACTATATCCCTGCTGACTCAGACTACTTAGCCGAGGGTAACGTCACCTTCAAAAGAGGGGTCTACCACATTATGCTTTAATAACTTAATTAATTATCTTTCAATAATCCGACCCTTTAGGATTGTATCCTTGTTGACTCAAACTACTGGGTTGCGGGTAACGTCACCTTCAAAAGAGGGGCCTACTATAATAACTAAGATAATCTCTTAAGGAGTGCAAAAGTGCGGAAATAATCAAAGGTTACACTACACACGAGTCGGATCCAAGTGATTCATCTTGTCTATCTGTTTTTACTTTTATTTTATTTTTCAGTATTTTAGTTAGTTTTATTTTTCTAGTTTTAAAACCTTTTTTAACTTTTGATTTGATTAGACGTTGAGGATAAACCGGTACTAAAAGCTCTTGTGTCCTTGGACGACCTCGGTATCTTACCAACACTATACTACGTCCACGATGGGTGCACTTGCCCATATGTGTGTTTAGTGTTAGTAAATATCGTGTTTTATAAATTTAAAACTTGGCTAAAAAAGTGTAAAAGGGCTTAAAATATACACCTATAATATATTACACTTCACGCACATCACATGTACCTGGGAACTCTTCGTGTGAGTGTTCACTTATAGGCGAGCATGTCTTCGGTGATACATTATATTGATCCATTTACTTTGATTAGTCACTGTTTTGTTTGTTTGTTTGAAGTAACAAACGAATGATCACAATCCTTATGCCTTGTCGATATTCTTAACATCTAGTTTTGATTATCCAATAACATCTCACCCGTTTTCCCTCATGTTTCTTTGCTCTTTTAGAATATGCCTCCTCGACGTGATCAAGCTCAAGATGCCGCCATGGCAGCCTTAATCACTCAGCAAATCGCTGTGGTACTCCCGAACCTTATTACCCATATAAATCAAGCGAACAATAACAATAACAATGTCCAGTGCAACTATAAGACATTCAACTCAGCTAAGCCACTTCCATTTACTGGGTCTGAAGGAGCCACTGGGCTCCTACAGTGGTTTGAGAGTCTCGAAAGCACGTTTCGTCATGTGCAATGCCCAAACGAGCGAAAAGTTAAGTTTGCGTCGAGTGTATTCCAGAAAAGAGCACTGACATGGTGGAACGGTGTAATGAGGGATAGGGGTGCCGATGTGGCAATGGCACAAACCTGGGAAGAACTTCGGGCTCTAATGATGAAGGAATTCTGTCCTCGTCATGAGCTCAGGGCTTTGGAATGGGAATTTGACGATCTTAAACAAGACAGCGGTGAACATCGAGCCTACACTGATCGTTATGAGGAGTTAAGTCTGTTATGTCCTACCATGGTTACGCCTTTGGAGAACACGATTGAAAAGTACATCGATGGCCTCCCTGACCCAATTCAGGACATTGTTACCGGTAGCAACCCTACTACCGTCAGACAGGCCATTGAACTATCTGCTACCCTGACTGAATCTCAAATCAGGAAGGGTAAACTTTTCCGAAAAGGCGACCCGAAACCATCCGACGAGTCTACACAAGAGAAACCAAAGGATAATTAGACCGAGTCCTCTAAGAAGTCGTAGAAGCGAAAGGCTTCACAAAACTTCGCAGTAATTGCTCAGAATGATCAGGTTGCACCAATTCAGCCAGCACAGCCTCGTGCTAGGGAAAACTATATTGGTACTGCACCCTTGTGCAACAAATGCAACCGTCATCATGTGAATCAGACACTGTGTCACAAATGTACCAACTGTGGGCGATTGGGATATTTTGTCAACACCTGTCGTTATGTTAACCAAAACCGAGCTGCTCCAAATCCTGTTGCAGTTCAAGCACAGTTTCCACCTGGATCGTGCTATAACTTTGGTGATCTTACTCACTACCGGAACAATTGCCCAACACTTGTTAACGCAAATCTAGCACGTGGACGAGTGTTTAACATAAATGAGGCAAACGCAAATGACAATGCAGCAGTGAACAATTAGACTTTTGTATCTCCTTATTTGTTAACTTTTGACATTGAAACAATTCAGTTGTTATAAATAAAATGGTTGTTCCAATTTTATTTTACGAAACTGATATGGTTGTGTGTCTGTTTTACATACCTCTACACTACCGACACCAAAGAACTGTGTTCTTTGCAGAACAAACTTCTCATGTGGTTCTTTCATTTTGTGATCACTCGTGATCTCCCCTAAAATCCTAAGTACTCGTTTCTTTCAAAGGAACAAAGTACAAGGTACAAAATTTCAAGTTCTTAAACAAATATTTGAAGTACCATTTCAAATCCTTGATTTGATATCTAAAGGTACTATCGTGAGTCCTTAACTGGATTCCTTGTGTGATTTTATACGAAAGACATGATATGACAAAAACAAATTCCAAATCCTTATAAGATCTTCCTATCTTCATAGTTAGATTCTTGAGGATGTTTTAAGTACTAATTGGAGTCCGTGATTGGATTTCTAGTGTACTTCAAAATGCATTAATCAAATTAATGAACGAGCTAATAACTAAATTAACGAATACACATTTTGTGACTTTGTGTTTATGTGTAATTCTAAAGCTCGCTATCTAAGTCCTGGTAGAATCTTCCGTATCTTTATATGTTAGATTCTCAAAAGGATACTCAAAGCACTGTCTTAAATCCTTAAGGAGCTTCTATAAATAGTAAGAACCTTGGATTCCAAAGTGCTAGTTCAAAATGATTATTTGGTTCAGAGTCAAAAAGATCCCTTACTGGTCTATTTAAAGATATCATACGACGATCAAGTTAAAAAAGATCATGTGTTTATCTAGTTAAAAAGATTGTTCGTTGATTCTAGTTAAAAAGATCCTTTGGCGGTCTAGTCAAGTCATTAAATGTTTGTTCGATTGATTTTACCCTACACATTATGAAATGAACTGTGCGGACTGTGCAAGGAATTACGTAATTATGGATGCATACGTAATTATGGAATTCAGTGCACAGAAACCACAACAAGTTTTGTCATGTGTTAAGACCTATAGTGATAAGAATAACGAGACGGGAACAATGTAAAAAGGGCATGGTGGATACGCCGCTGGTACTTCCTATATATAAGTGTTCCTTATTGCATTTCGAACGTAGCGTTATTTAATTTACTAGAAGTCCTGGACCTTGACCAGTGTCATTCTATTTTGCATTCTCCGACTCTGATTTCGTGCACACACATGTTACCTATAATAGTCTTCATAGGAAACATTCTCCTATTCGTTGTTCGTAACTCCATGTTTTTGTTACTACAACGACAACATTTTGGCAACTAACAGATTCGCTAAGAATCAAAATGTGACCTAGAGTTTTACTTGGGAAACGGAGGATTCATTCGAAAGCGAAATAATCACAGTTGTATTCACAGGTTTCCTCTAAAATTAAATTTCGGGACGAAATTTCCTAAAGTAGGGGGAGACTGTGACACATGTGTCTGTACGACTATCACACAAATACAAATCCAATGAAATATTGTGTTTCATACTTGGGATTTGTATAAATATGGGTATCATTTGCACATATCAATTTTTGTTCAATTTCGAGCTTTAATTCGCTTTCTGGAAGCTTATACGAAAACTAGTGCGTAAACGCAGTCAATTTAACGCAAAAAACACTCCAGAACTTAGAAATAAGTTTTGGATGGTTTGGTGTATCGAAAACAAGTTTGTTCGATCGCAGGGACTAGTTGTGTCAAACTGCAAAACTATACCGATTTGTATTGTAACGAACATTCCGGAACTTGATCATAAGTTAAACATACCCTAAATTTTCTTTTATATATCTTAGAAATAGGCTTTGAGGTGTTCGGTATGCTAAAATAAACTTTATTGGTCATCCAGGGAATAAAAGCGTCAAAAAGTGCATAAGTTTGCATTTTCACGCATATCTTACGTTCTGAATATATCCGGGCATCCAAAAATTTATGTAATCATTAAAATATTTTATTTTAGTGATTGGCATAATAAAATTCCATTTGTCGCTTAATTTGGATTGTTTTTGCGTTCGTTACGACTTCCGTCGTAATTAACCGAACAACGCAACTGTACGACCAAACGAACCGACATCGAGATATTTTTGAGCATATTTTAAGTTCCATATACTTTAACTTCATTTTAGAGCTTTGAAATGGGGTTAACGGGGCTTAAACCTGTCCAAAATGCATCAAAAATCTAGTTTCTCAAGTGTAGGGACTAAATTGTCAATTTCTGAAAGTTGCTGGTCTGCAATTAGCTTACGGACCGTATGCACATGTCCTTACGGTCCGTAAGGCATGCCCAGCGACAGAAATTTGATTTTCAGCAACTGTTTGATAATTCAGGGGTTGTTATGCAAATTTCTTTGTGTGTTAACCAAGTTAACACCTCTCCATGGCTTCTAACCTGCTTCAAACACTTGTATGGTTGAGATCTTTTGCTTGGAAATTACACAAAAACTTGGCATGATCTTGTGAGTTCACCACAAGTATAAATAGCATGGTCCTCATTCATTTTCACTAACACTTGATCTGATTTTCTCTAAGTTGAAGTCATTTACTTCATACCTGAGATTATTGGATCAAGTTCTCCCTAGCAAGGACTCTTTGTAAGCTTCCTTCGTTCTTTTATCGTTTTCCTAGCGAGAAAGTCAAACAGTGTTTGACTTTCTGCTTTGACCACAAGTTGGTCAACACGAAGTTCGTTTGAACTTCGCAACGTGAGCGTAATCACGATGGTTATAATCCTTAGTGACTATACCTACTGATTACCATGTTGACTAGGCATAGTGACGAGTCGTAGTTTCGGTCAAAATGCGCATTTAAGCGTATTTTGCAACCAAACTACTCTTGGTATAAAAACACTTTGTTTTGATATCAAAACCTGTTTTCTAACATTAGTTAAGCATGTTTTAACATGCTTAACTCGTCACTTTTAGTTTAGTGCTTGTTTAGAGTCGTAAGTCAAGCGGTCTAAACCACCGCTTAGACTTTCGAACTCGACACGTTTGGTCGATCATTAGGATCTGACCAAGCTTGTTTAGTAATCATAGTTGCATAGGGAATAACCTCTGAGGTTATACCTTATGATCACATAGGATTGGTTAGTTATTTGTTAAGTAGCTTGTATGCCCATATGAAATGACCAAAACCCCCTTTTGAAGCATAAATCGTTATTTTGCATATGTGAACATATTTTTGATATATAATCTGATTTAGTAACATGTTTAGGCATTATTGGGCATGTAAGACTTGACATAGCACATAGTTAACCATCCGAACATAGTTTTGTGCAAACGACACATTATAGTAGCTTATACTACCATAATGGGTCAAAACGGGTCAAAAGCACTTAAGTAGACTCCCAAATCAGAATGTGAGGTCTATTAAATCATGCCATATGAGTGCCAATACTCATTTGATTTATAGAACTTCATTCTATCCTATCTCCCAATTTAGGAGCCGATTGTTTAACATAGAGCTTCCATACTAGGTGCCACTTGATTCCTTGATTTCCCGAGCTTCGTTAGGACACTAAATCAAGGATACTTGCAATCTCAAGTGAGTACATAGTTCCCCTCTTTTACTGCTTTCAAATGTTTTGGGGTGAAACATATATGCCTATTTGTTATTTCATGATTTTAAACTATATAATTACACATGCTTAGTACTTAATCTTTTGACGAATTAAACGATTATCTATGGTTTAAACTCTGATTTTTCAAAACTTATAAAACAAGTTGTTGGATTGTACTCATTATAATACATTCACCAAGCCAATTGGTAGTACGATATAGCGCTATAGGACTAGACACCCCATTCCTGTTGTATGGAATGTCAGAAACCAAATTTTAACCAAATAGAAATTGCCTTTGTGGTATTTCTATAGTCTCCAAAGTGTAGTTTGATACACTAAGGTTTGAATGAATCCAAATCACAGTTTCTTTTGTATATTTTGATATACTACCAAAGTATAGCTTGATATACTCTCAAATGTGATATTATTATCCAAAGTATATTTTTTGATATACTATGTACAAAATCCAACATATGTTTTAGTATACTACTTTGTTATAAACCAAAGCATAGTTTGATATGCTACTGTTTACTAAAGTATATTTTGATGTACTACCAAAGCATAGTTTGATATGCTATTTTCAAACCAAAGCATAGTTGGATATGCTATTTCCAAACCAAAGCATAGTTGATATGCTATTTCCAAACCAAAGCATAGTTGATATGCTATTTTCAAACCAAAGCATAGTTGATATGCTATTTTCAAACCAAAGCATAGTTTGATATGCTATTCCCAAACAAAGCATAGTTGATATGCTATTTCCAAACCAAAGCATAGTTGATATGCTATTTTCAAACCAACGCATAGTTGATATGCTATTTCCAAACCAAAGCATAGTTGATATGCTATTTCCAAACCAAAGCATAGTTGATATGCTATTTTCAAACCAAAGCATAGTTGATATGCTATTTTCAAACCAAAGCATAGTCGATATGCTATTTCCAAACCAAAGCGTAGTTGATATGCTATTTTCAAAACCAAAGTATATTTTTGTATATACTACAAACCTTTTATCAAAACAATGCATTTTAGAAACAAAACTTTTCACAAGGATTCATGGCTATTTTTGTAAAACATAAAACCTTTTTCTTATGTTAGCTAAAGCCATGAATCTAAATCAACAAAACCTATGTTACTCATAGGCATTTTTATGCCGACGTACCTATTTTCATATATGTTTCAGGTACTGCTATATGATAATTATTGATGCATGCTACACATAGGATGGACTTGTGCCTTAGCGACTTTAAAAACTGAGAAACAATTATTTGTATTTATCTGAATTGTACTAAAACAATGTAATACCCTAACGGGCTTTAACTACAAAGACGCAGCGGAAAATACGTACCATAAAATTTCTTTCATTATAAACCTTATGTCTTACTTGAAAGTTCACTTTTAAAATAACTCCTCTATATTGAATACATCAAACTAACTCAATTATAGAATAAAACATAACTTATTTATAACAAATTGCATTCATAGACAACCCGTACAATCCTTCATGTGGCTCGGTCCTTGATCTCTATCCCTTGATGATCCTCGTGTTTCGTACTACCTGCGCTCACCACATAAAGTCATAACATTAGCACGCATCATAAACACACAATATTTATTCACGTTTACTCTTCGTTCCATTAACCCTTTACGTTCCAGCTTTCCATTTGATCATACGATCCACGGTGAGACTTCCTTGCTATTCCTGCGTTACACTTCATTCACCAGGCATACTATTAATATCGTTAGCACTAATTTCATTGGGCTCATGCGTAGCTATTTTCTTACATAGTTGTACATAATTATATAATCACACATAACCAATTACATACATACGTTCGTACCCTTATATAAACACATCTACGTCACTTCATGCGTATCTACATACACCCATACCTACATCATCACGTACACTCCCGGCATTATACATATATATACAAATATACATCCCTGCTAGCAACATACCTAAATCATACACGCCTACTCACATACGTACCTTCATATTCATAAACTTACATATGCCTCTATACTTATCTCGCTCCATTTTATGCTTCCGCACACGCTCATTGCAGCTCATGAACACTTTACAATGAGTTAGATTACATCTTGGGACACCCTATGGGCTACGGGACTGATTTGGGCGAATTCTGCACATTTTATTGAACTTTCAGCTGACGCATGGCCGTGCGTCCAACCGCACGACCGTGCAGTACCTACGACATCGGGGGCACTGGTAGTGCACAAGCCCGTGCACTGATTTACTCGGATACGCACGACCGTGCGGCCAAGCGCACGACCGTGCACCACCAACTCCTTACGGTGACAACCTACTGCCTTACGGTTAAAAAAAAACTTCAGGGCCTACCGTAACTTACGGTAGCTACCGTAAGTTACGGTGGCACCCAGATCAGCTATCATTCATAAAAGCTAAAACTCGCATAACTTGCTCGTTTTGCATCCGTTTCACTCGATTCTTTTTCCTACGCGACCGTAATTAAATTCCCCATCTCATGGAATTAACATTCGACATCCGGATTAAAAAAATTCTAATCTTTTAAGCTATCGACTTATTACCTTTTTACCAAGTTTTGACCCGTTCAATCCCATCAAATTACCTTTGACTTAGATAACTTCCCTCGTCTAAACTAGATCAATACTTATCTTAAAACTTTCATCATTTCATAATCTTACATAATTTCCCACACTCATGAACATGAAATCTATATGCATACTAAGAAGTGAGTCGGAAGAAGTGAGTCGGAAGTCACTTACCTTGTGCATCCGTGCTCGTAACCGCTTCCTTGCTTCATCTTGACCCGTTATCCTTCCATGCTTGGTCCATGCTTGTGTGGTTCCAATTCTTTCATGTTGTCATGCCATAATAATGTTAGTATTCATGCCCATTCAAATTAACACACATTTACCAACTCTTATCAACATTGACTTTCACTAACATGCATATGACATGATTTGTCAACCACATTATTCAATATCTTCGAAATCCAATTTCGTTATCACACATAACACATAATTGGGCTAACACACAATCCATGATCTCTTGATTCTTATGCTTGTGTCAAAATGCTTAACCATACTATAATCCCTCGGTTGACTTTCAGAAAGTCAACCTTCTAGCATATAACTTCTAACCTTTGAAGAAGCATTCAAATTGATATAGTAGAGCATATTAATAACATCACATTCGTTTCATACATAATGTTGTTTGACACATACAACTACAGGATCACCTAGTCGCATTCATAATATACACATAATCAATTTACACATACTTATGCTTTCATGATTCTACACTTTGACAACAATATTGCTAAGTTAGAAAACTTAATGTAATTCATAACATCATCCTTTACTAATATGGTCATATGTTACACATTAAATACACATTCACTTCTTGATCGCAATTAAGTGATTAATACAAACACATGGTGAGCATCGCTCGTTCAAGCACAATGTAAAAGCCTCTAATGCATAATCTTGACCATCACATACATTCAACCCGAATTCTTGTACTAGTTCCATCTAAAGCACATTCTTTAAGTTAGTATACTACTAGTTACATCATCATCATACGTCATTCATATATATATATTAAGCCACTTCCTAAAATCTCACATCCTTGCTTCACTTAGGCATTTCATCATACACTTGGAGTGCATACTACTTCCTAGGCACATGGTACAAGTATTTTATGCACAATATTACTAGTTCATACCAAGATCATCAAATTCCATTAGAATCATGAAATTTTCATACTATACCCAAATTAACTAACAATTATTCATTACATACAACATCATACATCAATCTTATTGAACATGCATGATTATCCATATCATCATTTTCACTACTACAAGTGGGTTTCATCCAAAATCATCAAATTACTTAGAATTTTGCATAGTTCATGGTCTATATTGTGATTCTAACACATCTACATGATCAATTTCATACAATTTCGCAATTTACAACATAACCCACTTCGGACATAATCACAAATCTAACTTTTAAGACATACCTTGCGATCCCCTTGTGAAGGTGATCAATAATCCGTGCTTGGTTATGAGTTTGAGCTTCATTCAACCTTTCAATTTGATGATTTCTTGATTAGGGTTCTTGAGCTCTCATGGAGCTTCCTGGCTCCTTCCAGAACACACGTACATGTGTGTGTTTGTGTATATGTTTCATATGTATAACCTCAACTTTCATTTTACCTCACTTTAGTCCCTCATGTTTGATAATAAAACATAATTTGCACCTCATTCATATTTCCTTAGCTTTTTACCTCTCCCTTAACTAGGTTAATTAACCTAGTTACTTATTTCATGATATATCCTAAAGGGACATACAACAATATAAACTTTCGGATTTTGGGGTGTTACAAGTCTACCCCCCTTAAAGAAGGTTTCGTCCCCGAAACCTTTCTCGTTCTTACTCTTAACGTTCTATTAAATGAACTTTACCTTCACAAACACATGAATGGTCAGAAACTTATCCAGAGCTCTTATTAGTGTCATTTTTTCACTTTTATGATTTATTTCATTTTATTATTATATCACATACATTACTTCATTTTGTTCACCACGAGCAAACCCTATCATCCCATTACTAACGTTCCTTCTACTTACATTCACATTCCTAAAAAGGTCGACGTATCATTATACACATACCATAAGCATTCGATACACAAATTCTTACTTACAATCATAAGCTAAACGTTTCACTAACCTCATTTTCATTGGATAATCCAACTGCCTACGACCCGACCCGAACCAACCCAATATTCATTGTGAGTCATGTGATACCTGGGTTGATTGTATTTGTTCCTTTGTTAAGCTTCCACTTAAATGCGTTCTTTCAACAACGTCTTGTCCAAATGAACATGGCCAACAAGCCTAGCATCAAGTTAGTATTTCCAACGATACTTACTGTCTTGTATAATCTATCATAATTTCCACTGTTACATTCAACTTTATTCAGAGATAATGTTCATTGTACCTCCTTATTTATATATAAATTCTTTCTTGATTCCTTTTTCAAAACATTAGTACATTCAACCTATTTAAACAAGTCAATACATGACCATTACCTAACATGTCTCTTCTGTTGGTTGACCCACTCATGACGGTTCAATACATAACCATTCTTTCTCAGATCTCTAACTTATTAGTCAACTTTTGCAGCTTGACTCTTAAAGTCAACCCGGTACTTCTTACTAATCATAGACGTATTAGAGTATTCGTTCATAACTTTCCCTTCCATTCTTGCATACTTGCAAAGACTTCATTTCCACATATTATAATTAATTTGCAAGATTTTTACCCGATTCCGCCCCTGCTTAAATCATTTGTCTAAGTCGTAGATGTCCTTCATCCCGACTCCCAAGAGCAAATTAACGATATGTCTAGCGCATAACTTATTTGAGAGCTTATTTCTTTCGCCTAAAGTTTCTTGCTACTGCATCAGCTTTTATCTGTTTTATCTACTTGACAAGACAACTACCTTATGCTATCTTGCTATTATTTGCTTAAATATTTATCAATTTACTTTGGTTGACTTTTCAAAATTTCAATCGTAATTACATTTTGACCTACACTTAACCATTACCCAGTTCTGTTATAAATTAAAACACTTTACTTACCTCGATTTCATTCCATACTACATCGACCCGTAAATCAGATCTGTCCACATTCTTCACGAGTACTAGCCGTACCAGGCTAGATTTCATTCATCCATGTAATGTGCTTCCACTCGTACGCATTCCTTCCACCAATTTTTGTTGGTTTCATCACATCGAAGATTCTAACATTACCATCAAGAATTTAGCAGTTAGTACATTTCATTTCTCATACGAAACTTTTTCGTTCTAGTTATTTATTTCGTCAACCTTCATAATTTGATCTTTCAAGGACAACTGACATTTCTTATTTATCGTTGATGCACTGAGGTACACATTCGTGCTTCCTTCCATTCATGCTTACTTGCAAAGACATTCATTACATCATTTCGGTATTCTTAACAAAACTTACCCTTCTTATGCGTACTTAAATCATTGTCCGGGTCGTAGCCCGTCATTCACTATGACTCCTAAGAGTCGATTACTAACACATTTAACACATAACTGGTTTAAGACTTCTTTCTTTCGTTTTACAACTTAGGTTTGCATGCCCATTACGATCATTCTTTTGTTTATTTATTTTACATTTACCCATATGACCCATTTGACACAACCACGGTCAAACTATCAACACATTGTGATGTGGACTAATTTCATCCTTCTTATAATTTAAATCCGTCCCGCAGACTCAAACGTCACATTCATACCTTTCATTGCGTCCATGTGTTGAATCCGTCTAGCGGTTCTAAACATACCATTCATACATTTTCTTCCTTCTATGCTTTGAATCCTTCTCGCGGATTCAAACATTTCACTTACATCATCCATCCACATCTTTCATTCATTACATGTGATGAATCTGTCTCACAGATTCAAACATATCATTTTCTGCATTTCATTCCTTCACAGTACTCTCAATTTTTCCCGAGAGTCTTACTACCCATTTCACCCGCACGCCCACCTGCTATCCAGTTCTAACGGACATACCTACGATAATTACCACGGTCTCACGAACGTCATATGTTTCTTGCGTACTGGCCAGGTGCGCAATTCACACACTAATTTCGTGCCTTCAGGTAATCATCACCTTATGTCCGCATTAGTGGGTCTCAGTTCGTGCAACATTTTTTACAATTTTACCAAAACAATACCGTTGTCTTCCGTTTAGTACTTACCCTCCCAAGGAGACTTCTTTTTTTTTTTCTTTTAACAACGGTACCCATACACATTAACATTGTGTACCTGGGGTCCGTCTGTCCATTCGCATCCTTTCCTGCCTCAGCATCCACCTTAGACTGCATTCACGGATCATCCTCTCCAAACTTTTAAGCTTACCTTGCACATAGCAAACCGTTAGTTTCTTCATATGAATACATACATACACGTTTTCATTCCATTTCAGATTTTGATCGAGTCATGGATTGTACGGGTTCCTTATCACAAGAGCACATAGGTTTGAGTTCAAGTACCTACCTTCTCGTACTTGATTCTCTCAAACTAGGGCTCTGATACCAACTTGTAACACCCTAACGGGCTTTAACTACAAAGACGTAGCGGAAAATACGTACCATAAAATTTCTTTCATTATAAACCTTATGTCTTACTTGAAAGTTCACTTTTAAAATAACTCCTCTATATTGAATACATCAAACTAACTCAATTATAGAATAAAACATAACTTATTTATAACAAATTGCATTCATAGACACCCCGTACAATCCTTCATGTGACTCGGTCCTTGATCTCTATCCCTTGATGATCCTCGTGTTTCGTACTACCTGCGCTCACCACATAAAGTCATAACATTAGCACGCATCATAAACACATAATATTTATTCACGTTTACTCTTCGTTCCATTAACCCTTTACGTTCCAGCTTTCCATTTGATCATACGATCCACGGTGAGACTTCCTTGCTATTCCTGCGTTACACTTCATTCACCAGGCATACTATTAATATCGTTAGCACTAATTTCATTGGGCTCATGCGTAGCTATTTTCTTACATACTTGTACATAATTATATAATCACACATAACCAATTACAAACATACGTTCTTACGCTTATATAAACACATCTACGTCACTTCATGCGTATCTACATACACCCATACCTACATCATCACGTACACTCCCGGCATTATACATATATATACAAATATACATCCCTGCTAGCAACATACCTAACTCATACATGCCTACTCACATACGTACCTTCATATTCATAAACTTACATATGCCTCTATACTTATCTCGCTCCATTTTATGCTTCCGCACACGCTCATTGCAGCTCATGAACACTTTACAATGAGTTAGATTACATCTTGGGACACCCTATGGGCTACGGGACTGATTTGGGCGAATTCTGCACATTTTATTGAACTTTCAGCTGACGCATGGCCGTGCGTCCAACCGCACGACCGTGCAGTACCTACGACGTCGGGGGCACTGGTAGTGCACAAGCCCGTGCACTGATTTACTCGGATACGCACGACCGTGCGGCCAAGCGCACGACCGTGCACCACCAACTCCTTACGGTGACAACCTACTGCCTTACGGTTAAAAAAAAACTTCAGGGCCTACCGTAACTTACGGTAGCTACCGTAAGTTACGGTGGCACCCAGATCAGCTATCGTTCATAAATGCTAAAACTCGCATAACTTGCTCGTTTTACATCCGTTTCACTCGATTCTTTTTCCTACGCGACCGTAATTAAATTCCCCATCTCATGGAATTAACATTCGACATCTGGATTAAAAAAATTCTAATCTTTTAAGCTATCGACTTATTACCTTTTTACCAAGTTTTGACCCGTTCAATCCCATCAAATTACCTTCGACTTAGATAACTTCCCTCATCTAAACAAGATCAATACTTATCTTAAAACTTTCATCATTTCATAATCTTACATAATTTCCCACACTCATGAACATGAAATCTATATGCACACTAAGAAGTGAGTCGGAAGAAGTGAGTCGGAAGTCACTTACCTTGTGCATCCGTGCTCGTAACCGCTTCCTTGCTTCATCTTGACCCGTTATCCTTCCATGCTTGGTCCATGCTTGTGTGGTTCCAATTCTTTCATGTTGTCATGCCATAATAATGTTAGTATTCATGCCCATTCAAATTAACACACATTTACCAACTCTTATCAACATTGACTTTCACTAACATGCATATGACATGATTTGTCAACCACATTATTCAATATCTTCGAAATCCAATTTCGTTATCACACATAACACGTAATTGGTCTAACACACAATCCATGATCTCTTGATTCTTATGCTTGTGTCAAAATGCCTAACCAAACTATAATCCCTCGGTTGACTTTCAGAAAGTCAACCTTCTAGCATATAACTTCTAACCTTTGAAGAAGCATTCATATTGATATAGTAGAGCATATTAATAACATCACATTCGTTTCATACATAATGTTGTTTGACACATACAACTACAGGATCACCTAGTCGCATTCATAATATACACATAATCAATTTACACATACTTATGCTTTCATGATTCTACACTTTGACAACAATATTGCTAAGTTAGAAAACTTAATGTAATTCATAACATCATCCTTTACTAATATGGTCATATGTTACACATTAAATACACATTCACTTCTTGATCGCAATTAAGTGATTAATACAAACACATGGTGAGCATCGCTCGTTCAAGCACAATGTAAAAGCCTCTAATGCATAATCTTGACCATCACATACATTCAACCCGAATTCTTGTACTAGTTCCATCTAAAGCACATTCTTTAAGTTAGTATACTACTAGTTACATCATCATCATACGTCATTCATATATATTAAGCCACTTCCTAAAATCTCACATCCTTGCTTCACTTAGGCATTTCATCATACACTTGGAGTGCATACTACTTCCTAGGCACATGGTACAAGTATTTTATGCACAATATTACTAGTTCATACCAAGATCATCAAATTCCATTAGAATCATGAAATTTTCATACTATACCCAAATTAACTAACAATTACTCATTACATACAACATCATACATCAATCTTATTGAACATGCATGATTATCCATATCATTATTTTCACTACTACAAGTGGGTTTCATCCAAAATCATCAAATTACTTAGAATTTTGCATAGTTCATGGTCTATATTGTGATTCTAACACATCTACATGATCAATTTCATACAATTTCGCAATTTACAACATAACCCACTTCAGGCATAATCACAAATCTAACTTTTAAGACATACCTTGCGATCCCCTTGTGAAGGTGATCAATAATCCGTGCTTGGTTATGAGTTTGAGCTTCATTCAACCTTTCAATTTGATGATTTCTTGATTAGGGTTCTTGAGCTCTCATGGAGCTTCCTGGCTCCTTCCAGAACACACGTACATGTGTGTGTTTGTGTGTATGTTTCATATGTATAACCTCAACTTTCATTTTACCTCACTTTAGTCCCTCATGTTTGATAATAAAACATAATTTGCACCTCATTCATATTTCCTTAGCTTTTTACCTCTCCCTTAACTAGGTTAATTAACCTACTTACTTATTTCATGATATATCCTAAAGGGACATACAACAATATAAACTTTCGGATTTTGGGGTGTTACAAACAATAAGTTCAATAATTCAATAAAATAAAACTATTCAATCCATGGTTGTGAAACAATGATTCTGTTACGACACTCCCCGATGTTTCCGCCACGGTTTGTTGTTTTACGTGGTCGGGGTGTGACATTTGATGTATGGTTTTCGAATTCAGGGGCTGCACCAGTGGTATTTCATGCATAGGGGACACCTGGGATGATCAGGAATCAATCCTAGACTTGTGTGGAGCAATCTTGTGATGTTTTAATTCCTATATAAAGAGTTCTTGTATTCTTGTTCATGTGCTAATTTGCAAATATCATTCTCAAACACTCTCTGGAACTCTCTGGACTTCAAGCAAGCTTTCCTCATCTCCTAATTCGTGCTAAGAGCCTTTGTAAGCATTCTTAGCCTTCCTAATTCAAGTTTTATTAGCTTAATGACCAAAAGTCAAAGCCGTCGTAATTAAGCTTTAACTTAGTGATTAATCACTAATGGTCCAGTCATTTTTCGAATTGAAAGTGGCTATGAGTTGGTAATTATGTGGGTAATAAACCCTTAAAAGGACACCCTCTGATTTCCACTCTAACAAGGTCAATTGTCGGGTCAAACTTAATTATAAAAAGTCAACAGAAAGCTATTTTGCAAATAAACTCATAATTAACAACGTACAAGCTATGAAACCTATTTTAACACTTATATAACTTGGTAATTAATGTAAGAACATGTCTAAGCATGTTCAATCCGACAATTTCGAGTTTAGGCTCGGTTCGGGACCGAAAGTCGCAAAAGTATACTTTTTCTTTGACTTTCAGTTCTGACCCGATTTAGTTTAAGTTTAGACATGCCTTAGAGTTCCAATAGGACCAGGTTATAGCTTAGCATAACCCTCTGAGGTTATACAACTTGGTTCCTAATTAATCCGATTCATTTGCATGTTTCCGTTAATTGCTTAAATGTTGACCATTATGCCCTTTTGACCTTAAAAGGAGATTTTGGAAAATGAGAGGACAAAAACCTTTATTACTGATTTATAAACTTGTCATAAAAATTTGACATCAGTTTGAGGTCTAAATTAGGAGTTATGCTCAATATCGTAATTTGAAAGCTTTTTATTAATTAAACGGCATATTTAGCATAAAGCCTATTTAAACCCCAATTTTGACACCAAACCTTTCACCCACTGATGTAATATAATATTTTGAGATTTTTGAAGACTTTTATTTATTTTTAAACTGATCATAACATAGGATTCTTGCTTTAATTCGGAAATTGTCGGTTATACCCTTTTTGCTAATAAAATAAGTTTTACATAATATTTTGATACCAAACTTTTTGCTACTGATTTTATATGATAAATAAAATATTTTGAACTTTATAAACTGATCAAAAACTCAGATTTCCTATTATAACCTGAAAATCGCTTAAAACCGATTTTTACGCGTTTTAAACGCATAGTATGGATTAAAACTATTTTTGACATATAAGACTTAATACCTACTGATGTTTTAAGTAAATTTTTATACTTTAACAGTAAGCAAAAGTTTTAAACTCAGATTTGCAAATTTGACCTTTAAAGCTTATGTGAAATTACCAAAATGCCCCGACGGTGCATAATTTGGTTATAAATGATAAATTTCACATATATGCAATACCCTACTGATATAACTTATTAAATTAAATATTTTTACTAACCATTTCAGATCAGAACCTCAGATTTGTAATTAATCTCTTTTATAACCTTTAAAATGACCAAAATACCCCTACGGGGCTTAATTTGAGTTTAAATTCGTTTTGGGCATAATGGAAGGTATCCTACTGATACCACAACATATTTAAGGCATATTAACTTAGGAAACCTGTTCATGACTCATTTGTTTACCCGTTATGCATTTTTCGCGTTCGGTGCGGTTTATGTAACTAGTTTGCATAAACTAACCGAAACGGGTCAAACCTTATCATTTTTATCTCAAAATCCAGAATGTGTTTAGTTTACCCATATTATACAAGTCTTCATACTTGTCGGGTCTAAACCACATTCTAATCCAGTCTTCGCTTAATCATGCGTTTTGAACCGTATACCTTTCTTTAAAACTAACCGGTCTAAATTTAAACTTAAGTAAGACTCGTTAGGAATCTAATAGGTTAATTAAAACCTTCGTTCCAGATTTAGGAGACCAGTAAAAGATACTTGCACTTGCTGATTTGTACGACTGGGATAAATTTGTATAATTTGCTCAGGTAAATACTTTTTACTTATTTTCCGTTATACGAGCTTGGGATACGGTATTATAATAATACCGCTTGGTCGGGTGTGTAATTGTTTAAATCGGATTGTGATTAATATATTTGCATAACCCATTTTAATCTGCTTTGTTTGGTATATGGCCTTTGGGGGGTTAATGACCATGTCCTGGATATCCACGGCTCATTCGTTGAAATGGCCACGACTTAAGTACGGGGTGTAGGCATACACCTGACAGTTGTGTATGTATAAATGGTAATCCACAATAAGGAGTTCTCCTTGTGGGAATTATACCTGTGGTGTGTCAGTTAATCTTGTCCGGCTCTTCTAACCGGCCCTGACGGACAGTAAACATATAAATCTGTATACAAGATTATTTTTAAAATAATTGTCCCAAGTTATAAAAGATTATTTGTGCCTTGTGCATATTAAATCAATTTTCTTAAACACTTTTAAAAAGAGTCAGTTAATTGTATTTACCAGTGTAAACTGACGTATTTTCCAAAAAGGCTAAAGTGCAGGTACTAGGCGGAATAGGCTGGCTACTCCTAGCATTAATAAAGAGTCTTGCAAGCTTAGGTGTTTATAAATCTGTTGAACAATATTCCTTTTAACTTTGATCCGCCTGTGGATCCCATACAACCGTTTTTGTAATAATTGATATTACCTTCATTCGGTTTGTAATGTTATTATCTTTAGCTTCCGTTGTGCATTAAACTGTGATTATTGACTATGATGATATCAACTACGTCACGATACTCCCCACCGGGCCAACCGGTAATACGTGGAAATATCGAGGTGTGAAAGGTTGGTATCAGAGCCAACATTGAGTGAATTAAACACTAGCCTTTTGTGTTTAATCTCAATGACACAGCTGCACATTCCTTGACTTCCGAGTCTAGGCAAAGGACTTAGGACTAATCCTAATCTTTTAGTTTGCCCTTTATTGTTTTCCTTGTTGTTTTCCTTGCTTATGTTGACAGGAATAGAAGATGCCACCACGAAGAAGAGGAGGACGAGGCAAGGCGCCATTCACCAGCCGTGATCATAAAGCCGGGCCTTCTCACCGGTGAACTCCATCAGTGACAATGAGAACGAGTCCCAAAGAAGACTGGAGGACTTACTTAGAGCCCGCGAGGCGTTCGGTCTCGCTAACCTCTTCACCTTCGTACCATGATTCCTCCGGATTCCATCAAGGCGATGAGTCCGGTCATTCTCGCCATTCCTACCTTCCACTGCAGCGGTCGGGTTCACACTGCACCTTTAAAGACCCGACCCCATTCTTCCAGAGCTGGTTCAACCCGGCAAACCAAGTGCAAGTACCAATGGGCTTTAACCCATAGGGCCCCGAAGACCATTTCCCTGAAGCTCAGGACATGGAGATGGATGATGACCCGGATCCCGCCGAACCACCATCTGGGACACCGGCTCACCCCATCGAGATTTCGGATGGGTCGTCTTTTCATGGATCACCTTATCGCGGTCCAGACAGGTATGAGGCAAGGTTTACCCAATACGACTGGGTGTTTACTCCCTCTTACAACCCATCTCAGCAGCAGCAACACCAGGATCCCTCGGAGGATTAACGTTTTGTAGCAGTCACGCCACCGCCACCACCACCGCCAGAGCAGCAGCAGCCTCCGGAGCCACCGAGGTGGAGAAGATCAGGAGCACGGATGTCCGTGCGAGGGGGATTTCACTTCCGCACCCCTCAACACTCTAGTGGCAGTCACTACCTGCCACTATACGAAGACCCGCAGAAAGGTGGGCCTTCAAACCCTGTTTCCGAGGTGGACTCTGCGCCAGTCGCACCACCATCACACATGGGTTATGATAACCCGATTCCTTCCTACGCTAGTCCAGCAGCGTATAACCCTTTTGAACAGCCAGCCCATACTAACTATAACTACGCCGAAGTTGACCCATACCTTATAGCGGTGAACTACAATGCTCTTCATCCTGAAGGGCCCTATGGAGGTCCCTGGCAGACCGGATACCCGGCTTATGGGTACCAATATCCGCCACCTCCTCAACCTCTGTAGCCGCAGCCATCGCAGATCCAGCCACCACAGCAGCAGGAGATTCTTCAGAGGTTGAGCCAGGTAGAGCGTGAGGTTCAAGAGGAGCGTAGAAGCCACCGAGGATTTCTTAAAGGTTTGGCAAGTTTAATCAAAGGGAAGAATAAAAGGGATCATTAAATTCCTTATTTGTTTGTTTTATATTTCTTTAATTTTCAATTAAGTCCCTGTGTGGACATTTATCTATTTACGTACCTAGTCCCTGCGAGGACTTGTGTTTTCATTTTAGCCCTTGCATGGGTAAGTTATTTCTGTAAAAGTCCCGTTTAGGGCAATTATGTACTCTTTTAATTTTAGTGGAATGTTTGAATTTGAAATTTCATTTTTGTCATTATATGCATAATTATAATATATGAAATAAAAATATCATTCCTTTTATAAGATCTGCCATTATTAAACAAAATCTTAAAGGCAAGACCTAGCCTATGTGTCATTTTAAGATAAGGCCATGATGGTAGTTCCTTATTAAGATTCAGATCCTTGTTAACATCTGAAAACATGTTAATACTCTTGGCAGCTGTGATTCGATAAAATCACACAAGTCATCCGTATATTGGATCCTTCCAATTCCTTCCTTTATTAGTTACACATCCATTTGTGATGAAGTGCCTACGGGCCATGTTTATTGTCCTCTGAGACAAGAAGACAGTTGTAGTCTATGACTCCCTGTCAAGAAAAGGTAGTGAATTATGTTCAAGCCTTAATGCCTAGATCCTATAAGATCATGGCTTGAAATTTGAGATTTGTCCTTGTGACTTGGCCCTTTTGTGCCATTATAATATTTTAATAAATGATAACTGAGGATTTATTTTAATAAAAATCCTGAATTTATATGTGACTAACAAATTAACCAATATGGTTTATTAATACCATGGTTAATAAGTCATCAAGAAAGATAATACTGTTATAGACTTCTGAATAAATCGATATCATTATTTTATGTAGCAATCAAGCTACATGGCAGAGTCTGAAGAAGTCAACAGTCACCCAAGGGAAAATCATGATACCACCAGAATCAATATAGCTGGTGCAGAACTGCAGGGATTGATAGACAATGCCGATACTCGAGCTCTAGACAGACGAGACAATGAATCAAGTGGTACTCGAAGCAAGACCTCATCGGTACCTCATTCTAAATCACACCCTAAGACTCATTCTGAGGCTCATAGCAAGCCACCATCTAAAACTCATGATTCGAAGAAGGATGATGAACGACATTCATCAAATCAGCATAGTGTTCCGTCTAAGAAGATTGTATTCAACCAAGAACCACGTGCAATGACCTGTTCATATAAGTATTTCGTCTCCTGCAAGCCCAGGGATTTCACTGGGGAAAAAGGAGCCATCGATTGCATGACGTGGCTAGACGAAATGGATACAGTGGTTGATATTAGTGGGTGTGCAGAGCAAGATATTGTGAAGTATGTTTCACAATCATTCAAGGGAGAAGCTCTAGCTTGGTGGAGGTCTTTAATCCAAGCTACTGGAAAGATTCCGCTATACAACTTATCATGGGCTCAGTTTGTTGCTTTGATCAAAGAGAATTACTGTCCTCAACATGAAGTTGAGAAAATCGAGTCTGACTTCTTATCATTGGTCATGAAAAACTTAGACTGTCAGGCTTACCTTACCAGCTTCAATACCATGTCTCGATTGGTTCCTTACTTGGTGACACCAGAACCAAAACGTATAGCCCGTTTCATTGGGGGTTTAGCCCCGGAGATTAAAGCTAGTGTAAAGGCGTCTCGACCCGCTACTTTTAGGTCAGCAGCTGATTTGTCGTTATCCCTTACTCTGGATGCGGTCAGGCTGAGATCGCTTAAGAGTTCTGAAGAAGGAAAAAAGAAACGTGAGGATGATAAGTCACGACGTTCTGATAAGAAGCGTAAGGGGAACACAGACCACAAAAAGAATTCTGGGTCTAACAGGGGTAACCAGCAGACGCATGAAAAGCCTAAATGCAAAAAAACCTGCCAGAAGCGTCATTTTGGAAAATGCAGGTTTGAATCAAAGTCGCAATCAAAGCCGATTGCTTGTGGGATATGCAAATCCAAGGAACATAAGACTTTGGATTGCAAAAAGATAAAGGATGCAACTTGTTACAACTGTAACGAGAAGGGGCATATTAAGACAAACTGCCCAAAATATGCAAAGAAACCTGAAGAAGGAAAGAAGACCAACGCTAGGGTCTTCCAGATGAATGCACAAGAAGCGATTCAGAATGACAACGTGATAACATGTACTTTTCTTATCAATGATGTTTATGCAAGGGTATTATTTGATTCAGGTGCAGATAAGTCGTTTATTGATGATAATTGTTAGTGCATTAAATGTCTATCGCCTCCGTCAATCAAAATCGTAGTAGAAACCGAAGATTGCAAGACTTGATGATGTTACTAGTTAGTAAAGGCAAGGTGGCAATTGTGTAAATAATGAGACTTCTCATTATAACCTTGTGCCTATAAATAGGAGCCTTAGGTTTAAAGTTAAAGACTTTTTGCTCCATTTGGTGATTTAAGAGATTCAAGTCTAGAGAGAGAAAGTCTAGAGAGAGAAAGTACTCTCCACATGATTTTTCATTGTACACGTCATATTCTTCAATAAAATCACGGTTCTAGTACGTTATTGTGTGTTCGGTCACGCACGTTCACGGATTCCGCACGTCGAACGTTCGTTACGCAATCGAACGTTGTCAAAACCGATCCTACAATTGGTATCAGAGCTAGGAGCTCGATTACACTGATCAAACACATTGATTCGTACTAGATTTCAGCGATTTCAGATTCGATTTTCATCTATTTCTTCATTTTTTTCACTTTTATCACGTTTTTCACTGAAAAACGTCAAATTGAACGGGTTTTTACAGTCCGAATCGGCTGATTTTTTGGTATGTTGTGCGAAAACACCTGATCTATAACCCTACCAAGTTTTAGATCCAAACTCCTAGCCGTTTAGGAGAAATCGAAGGTTTTCGGTCCGATTTTGCGTCATAAATCAGTTTCGCTCATTTGAACACCTTGTTTCGCTCATTTGTCATCCTGATTTCGCTCATAGAGACTTAACTGTCTAGGTTTCTCTCATTTGACATCGGGTTTGGCTTATTTGACATAGAGTTCCGCTTATTGGTTCCGCTCATATGAACAAAAGTTGACTTCGCTCTTTTGGTCATTTCTTGGTTTCGCTCCAAGATTACTTTGTGGTTTCGGTCCAACGGTCCAGTAAAATCAAATTGTCGACCATGAGATTTTAACAGACTTCATGTGCTTTAAAGATCACCGGCCCACTTAACTAATCGGTCTAATCACACTTTAAATACATTCATTGTTGTCGGACTTTAATATGAACAGCCCAATCCAAGAAGAGAATTGAAATTGTTTGTCGGCCAAAGTTTAGAAAAAAGGAATTCATTAACTTTGATTTTCCATGTGAACAGATGTTGTCGGATTAGTGAACTTTGAGTCCCAATGAGCATTGTATTGATAAGCGAAATGTCGGCCATGTGAGTTAGAAAGTGAGGCTCAATCAGGTTTGAGTGTAATAGATGTTGTCGGCTTAGTGAACATTGCGGCCCAATCATTAAACAAATAAGAAACATAATGGCCCAATCACAGATATAAAGACATTGGCCCAATCATATTATTAGTGATCTGATAAAGTAAGTTGTGAATTGAATGGAGGTTCAATAGGCTCTTGATTACGGTGCATGTGATTATGATTTTAAAATTTGTGGTCCAATTATTTTTGAATTTGTCGGCCACGAGATTGAATTGACAGCTTACTAAAAGTGTTGGCCTAATCAAATTAATTTTCTAGTTAAACTTGTCGGCCTAGTAGGTTTGTTGGCCCAATCAAAAGTTTTAAATCAAAGGGCTTTATTGTTGACATGTGATAATATTCAAATAGTTATCGACCATAATTGATATTGCATGTGTGTTGATGTATTGAGGTCCAATTAAATCATATGCTTTTGATATTTGAATTTGTTGATACATGATTTAATCATATAACAGCATGTGCATGTGATAATGTCAGTTTGAATGTGCATTGATTGAAAATCGTTCAGATTGTTTGAAGTTATCATCAAGTCAAATTAATTTTGTTTGCAAGTGAGTTACTGAATCAGTTTAGTTTAATTGTTCATATTCTCGGCCCAAATCATTCTAAGCCCATCCAAAAGGTGTATCTCATCAGTCCATTTTCAGGACCATTCATTCAGTGATCTTCACTTGAACAACAGCGAAACGAGTTCGCGAATCTTTGACACGAGTCTTAGATTGACTTCATCAAACATATACTTTTACGTATTCGTTTCGTTTTGAACAGATCATTTGTTCGTTTGTTTGAAGGAGAAACGTGGTTTGTCAAGCATAGGATACTCGCCCGAGCGAATCCTCAAACGATCCTAACTCATTTGATTGTGTGGATTTTTGTAGTGTTTGAAAATCTGTTGTTGTGAATCTTTTCATTACCAAAACATGGATTCTGAGATTTATAGTGCACTGAACAAGTTTGATAATTTTATAGGTATCAAGGGAGAATCAACTGATGAGTTGATCGAAAGGTATGTCAAGTTGCATTTAGAGATGAGGCGTTTGAACATTAACCAAATGGATGAGACGTGGGTTAATAAGTTGGCAAATGCTTTACCAAATGATGTGTGGGGAACGTATTTGTTGAATTGGAAGAATAGCTTTGGATATTTTGGATTCAATTTGAGCTCGTTCGTCGAGAAGATTCAAGCTCAAGAGCTTGAGTTCCAAAAGATTAGAAACTTGAAGTCTGATTCAAGAGAGAAAAGTAAAGCAACAATTGTTGAAGAAAAAGTCAAATCTGAAGAAAATGTTCAAGTGGTAGAGAAGCAAGTTGACAAAATTTCAGCTATTAAGGATGAGAAGAAGGCTGAAGCTGTAAAGATGATCGAGAAGTGCTTAAATTGTGAAAATCTGAAATCTGAAAATGCCAAACTCTTGAGAGATTTAGAGAGTTTGATATTAGAAAACAAAAATTTTAAAAATTCTGAAAATGATTTGAAAATTCAAATAAAAAATTTAGAAAATGAAAAAGTAAAAATTGAAAAAGATTTTCAAAGTCAAATAAAGATTTTAGAAGATGAGAAAGATATTTTTGGTAAAAATAATCTTGAGAAACAAATTGCAATAAATTCTCATCTTGCTAAAATCATTCAGCTTGAAAAAGAAGCTGAAAGTGATCGGAATAAAATTGCTGAGTTAGAAATAAGTTGAAAGGTTTTGTGACTTCTGCACCATATGTGTGTCTAGAACCGATCAATTCTGTTCCAATAAGTGACGATGTCACAAACTATGACAAAGTCGTAGTTGAAGATTGTGATGAGAACTCTGATGATGAAAATGAGAAAAATGAGAAAAGAAAAATATTTTTAGAATTAAAAGAAAAATTCAAAAATACCGTTTTTGCAATCTACTGAAATAGGTAAATGCTCAAAGCAAAAACCTGTTAAGAAGATTGTAGAACAAAAACAAATTGTTAAAAAGCTGAAAAATGTTCAAAACAAAAATAAAAGCTCATCAGTTCGATCATCCAATCGTGATAAAAAACCACAAAAATTGGAAAATCAAAACCCACAAAAAGTTGGTAATAAGTGGTGCAGGTTTGACCACAGTGCTCAAGCGTCAAATCAAGCTTACAGGAGAAGTCATGAGTCCTACAAATCAAATCAGTATTATGATTTGAGTGTTTGGTATGATAGTGGTGAACAGTATGATAACAGAGTGTGCTACAAATGTGGTTTTCAAGGACACATTGCTGTTAACTGCCAGAGACAGAGATTTGAGATAAGAAGATGTTATGAATGCCAAATCAAAGGTCACATTGCCAGAGATTGCCCAATGAGATCAATTGAAAGATCGAGGGCTGTATCTCAGAAAAGGGTGATGAAGTCAGTCAAAGTCAAAGAAAAGCCCAAGGAACTGAAAGTTTCAGAACAGAAAGTCAAAGAACCTAAAGTTCTAGAAAAGAAAGTGAAGTTTTCTCAGGGGCAGAAAGACAGACTGAGGAAAAAGAGGAAGAAGGCTAGAGAGTATCTAGAGAAGATATTGTCCTCGGGTTCATCTGTTGGTAAGAATAAGAGTTTTGATGAATCGACTCCTTCGATTGCAAAATCAAGCAAGATGAATTCATCAGATACAAATTTGAGGACAGAAGAGAGAAAGAAGAAAAAGAAAGTTGTCGGCGATGAATCTGGCTCATCAAAGCCAGACAAGCCACACTCAGGCAATGATTCTGGTGTGTCAAAACCAGAAGAGCCATTTGTTGAGGTAAAATCTGAGAATTCAGGTTTAAAAATGGATGATGTAAATTTTCCACCATTGTTGAACAAGAATTCAAAATCACCCAAGGACAGTCAGGCTTGGGTGAAACTATTCAAATAGAAAAACCTGACTTGCCGGAACTTCCAGGTTGGTAATTGGGGAGTAGGAATCGGCATCTTTCTTGAGAAATTCACTTCGGTGATATTTCGATTTTCAAAAGATAAATTAAGGACATTAAGTTGTACTTGATTCATCTTTCCTACAAGTGGTAATTTGAAGAACAAGGTGATGAAACCCCGAGTTTATGAAATGACACACAAAACTAATTTTCTGGAAAAACCATTTTGATTAAAACAAACTTAAGTGTTTTGAAATCTAAATGGGAAAATAGTTTGTTGTCAGGGGGAGTTCTGATTGTTTACGCCAAGTGGATGGAGAATTGAAGCAATTCGATATCATGTTGTCACGTTCTTGTACAGTTTGTTTTCAAATTTTCTCAGAAAATCAAAATTGAAACATATTTTGATTTTAGGGGGAGAAAAATTTTTAAAAAAATTAGAAAATTTGAAAATATCAAAAACATTGGAAAAATCAAAAATGAGTTTTGCTGAAACAAGAGGAAATGATTGTAAATCAGTGGACTATCACAGCATGCTAAAGAAATGAAATGTAAAATGTGATAAACGGTCTCACTAAAGATGTGACGATAGGCTCAGCTAGACTAGTAGATTTGCGATAACGATACAAACTTAAATGAAAAGCCTAGTTCTAGTGGGAAACATGGTTGAAAGCATAGTACTTAGTTTTGTCCTTCTTGATTGTGTGCCTACTCAGTAATCGCTGAATGCCAAAAAGCATAAAAACTGGTTAAGTTTGTGAACTTTCACAACTTTGCTGAAAAGTCACTGTGATTGTGCATTTCATTTTGCAAAGATTTAAACTTGTTTTATTTCTTTATTTTGTTTAAGCATTGGACATCCTCTGCGTATACGTGAGTATCGACCTGGATGTTATTGCCTAAACGTTCTGTTTTATTTTCTTTGGTGTTTCGTTTAAGCTTTGGATCACCTCTGCGTATACGGGAGTATCGACCTGGTGGTTAAAGCCTAAACAACTTCAACTTGTTTTATTTTCTTATTTTGTTTAAACATTGGACTTTCTCTACGTATACGGAAGTATCAACCTGATTGTTAATGTTTAAACATTCTGCTTTGTTTTTTGCACATATCACAGTTGTTGAAAGTTTAAAGGCATTACTTGAGTTAGTGTATTACATGATGAGGGGATATGCTGAGATCGTGGGGTTCATAAGAACTTAGTGCATAATTAATATACCTTAAACGTATCGGTAAGCATTTCGAAAGTTTTTAGATTGAGTTTAAGAGGACAAATATATCGTCAATCAATGTGAATCGTTTAGAACTTAATATGTTTAAAGCTTAATGGTGCTAGTGATTTGTCTCAAAAACTGATATGATCCTCTTTCACAAACTCACAAAAATATGTTTCTACATATTTCATTTCTGCATTTAACTTCTGTTACCGCAGTTATGTTTCTTATTTTAAAAAATCCAAAAAGATTTTCGACAACTGATGTTGAAAAGCTGATATTCAAAATCTCAAAGGCTAAACAAGATGAACAATTGGTTTGGGTAAGATGATGAGAAGTTGGAAGATAATCCTCAAATGTTTAGATGATTCATTAATTTGAATCACGATATCTTGTGTTATATGTTTGAGAATTTTGAGTGAATTCTTTTAGAGTCAAAATTATTTTGTCTTACGAGAGGTTGAGATGTGTAGGTTTCTGATTCTGTTGCTACGAAAAGCCAGGTGTCGGTCCCAAAAGCACGGAAGCTTGACGAAAGGGGGAGCCTGAAGAAAGAAACTACCAAGGAGGGGAGCAACTGAAGCTGAAAACAGATCCACGGGGCTTCTGTTCGAAAAAGAGAAAGACAAGACGCTACGAGATTGACTGCGGCAATATCCAAGGGGGAGATTGTTAGTGCATTAAATGTCTATCGCCTCCGTCAATCAAAATCGTAGTAGAAACCGAAGATTGCAAGACTTGATGATGTTACTAGTTAGTAAAGGCAAGGTGGCAATTGTGTAAATAATGAGACTTCTCATTATAACCTTGTGCCTATAAATAGGAGCCTTAGGTTTAAAGTTAAAGACTTTTTGCTCCATTTGGTGATTTAAGAGATTCAAGTCTAGAGAGAGAAAGACTAGAGAGAGAAAGTACTCTCCACGTGATTTTTCATTGTACACGTCATATTCTTCAATAAAATCACGGTTCTAGTACGTTATTGTGTGTTCGGTCACGCACGTTCACGGATTCCGCACGTCGAACATTCGCTTACGCAATCGAACGGTGTCAAAACCGATCCTACAATAAATTTTGTAAGTTATAAAATCTGCCGGTTAAAACCCTGAGCATAAAATATGAAGTAGAATTGGCCGATGGTACCATAGAAACTGCTTCAACTGTGTTAGATTGTTGGTGCATGCGTCTGTCGACTTCGTCTTGTATCGAGTCTTGTACTTTGCATGTTAGATCAGGGCACGTTGTTTGAGAAATAGTGTTTAGATGTAATTTTGCTTGGAAGTGGCTAATTCCGCATGAAAGTGGGCTTTCATGTAATTTCGCTTGAAAGTTGTCTTTCATGTAATTTCGTGCGGAATTAGATTCCGCATGGAAATCTAATTCCGCATGTAACTCGTTCACACGGAATTACCACTAGTATAAATAGGTTTCAAGCGATATTATTTGTAGATGTTCATGTTTCCGGTACCGAACTGCTGCCGAAGTGCTGTATGATTGTAATCAATGTGAAATCAATATACAAGGCAAATTAAAGTGAATTCAGTTGTTATACTAGTTTGTTTCTTAGTTTCCGCCTCTGAAACAGATCAAGAGCTCTTCTGTTTGACTCGTTTGGGTCACAACACGATCCTACAAGTGGTATCAGAGCTCAGAAGGAGGAGTTCTGCAGTTTTCAGCTTGATTTCATCCAGATTTCTATCTTCTACATTTTCTTTTCTCAATTGAACTAGATTTAACGGTCAAAATGATCTAAATTTCACATATCATAATCAAAACTGTATTTTAACAAAGCCTTGAGAAAATTGGACCAAAATTCAATCTAAATCTGATAAATTTGGTAATTCCGCTTGAAAATCAGTTCGTAAAAGATGACGTCACCATAATTCCGTACGAAATCACTACTTAATTCCGCACGAGATTAACTAATCTCGCTTGAAACAGTAATTTCTTTTGACTTGTTCACACGAAATTACATAATTTCGCATGAAACAGTTAATTCCGTGTCAAAGTCTTATTTCGTGTGAAGTAATTCCGCGTGGAATTATTGATTTCGTTTGAAAGAGGTAATTTCGTGTGAAGTTTTAATCTCGTTTGAATTTTGTTTTTGCAGGTAATCTCGCTTGAAACTGTATTCCGTTTGAACTTGTGTTTTGTGAAAAATTTACCAAAACATGGCTGAAGAATTTTAAAATGCGTTCACTGCACCAGTTGCTGCAGTTACTGCTGCTGAAACATTGTACAGTGAGAATGAGACAGGAACCTACCAAAAACCTCCAAAGCTAATGTATATCGAAGATTTTAAAGGGTGGCAGAGTCGGTTTGAGAATTCGGTGCAGGCATACAAGTTTGATGCATGGTGTGCATTAGAAAAAGATTACGAAAAACCGAAAAACGAACGTGGGCTTGAAAAAGCATTTAGTGATTTTTTAGATGGTGATAAATTGAAATACACAAGTGAAAAGATGATGATCAGCATTCTTCAGCAAGCAGTTAAAGAAGATATCTTTGTGTTACTTCAACATTCGGGTACTGCAAGATCGATTTGGAATGCATTGATTCAAAAGTTCAAAGGAAGTGCTAATATGATCAAAAACAGGAAGGCATTGTTGAAGAAATCATTTGATACGTTTACAGCCTTCGAAGGTGAATCAACAAAAACAACCATCGACAGATATTGTCATCTTGTTCTAGAAATGGGAATATTAGAGATAACGAAAGATGATGATGAGTGGGTGGATAAACTTGCTGATGCGTTACCACACAACAAGTGGGGAACATATTTGTTGATTTTAAAACACACGAGAAAATCTGAGAATATGAATCTGGCACAGTTTATTCAGAAGATTGAAGAGCACGAGTTGGATATCCAGAAAACAGCAATTATGAAGAATCCAAATGCTCAACAAGATGTCAGTTTATATTATCGGGGAAACAAGTTTGAAGTTACTACTCCCAGTCCAAAGATCCAAACTGGTTTTAGTGCTGATGGATCCTCTAGTCCGAATGTTAGCACTACAACTCAAAGTGGTGGATATTCTTCATCATTTTCTAGTTTTGATCCAAACAGCACAACATCAAGTCCTCAACAACAAAGTTCTACAAATCTTCAATGCAATGTTACTTTAAACATTCAAAATGGTCACAATTTGTCTCCAGAAATTGCTAAGCAACACATGGCATCACTCGTTGCTATGTTGGAATCATACGAAAGTCTGATTGCTGGAAAAATTGGTAATCCAATGCTTACAAAAGAAGATTATGACCAAATTGATGCAGAGGAACTTGAGTTGATGGATGTAAAATGGTGCATGGCCAGTGCTGTTAGAAGAGCTGAAAAATTTCAACAAATCACTGGTAGAGATGAGTTTCTGGGTTTGGCTACTTCTCCGTTAGGATTTGACAAGTCAAAAGTTACATGTTTTCGTTGCAAAGGAAAAGGACACTTTAAACGAGAGTGTAAAAATCAAGAAGCAACTGAGAATCAAGGAAAGAACAATTATTATCAGAAATCAATTTTTCATCAGATTGCTCAACAACCGCAAACTGCACATGCTCGTGCTATTGAAGAAGGAGAAAAGAAAGCTTTACTTATTCATCAAGATGATGAAAAAGTTGCAGAGGGATTTAGTTGGGACAAATACATACCTGGTTCAACTCTTGTTGCAAAAATTCTGGGTGAAGATGAGACTAGTCAGAAAAGAATCTCAATTTTTCCAGATCTAGGAAGTGATATTGACACCGATGATGAGGAAGATTATCTTAACAAAGCTAGAAAAGGTATAGATCCGGATAGTTTTAATTTGTTTTTTGCAGATAAAATGGAGATGCTGAATCAGAAGAAGATTGCCCGATTGAAGAGAGAACTGGAAGCAGCAAAAATGCTGGCTGATGAAAAGGTAAAGACAAAAGCTGGAGAAACAAATGTTGAACTAGTAACTGAAAAAATAGTTGAGAAAATCGTTGAAGTGGAGAAAGTGATAGAAAAAATAGTCGAAGTACAAAAATTAGTCGAGGTTGAGAAAATTGTTGAAAAGATCATTGAAATAGAAAAAGTTGTTGAAGTTGAGAAACTCGTTGAAGTCGAGAAGATTGTCGAGGTTGTAAAGACAGTTGAGGTTTCTAAACCTTGTGAGAAATGTTCAGAATCTTGCAAGAATTGCGATGAGAAAGATAAGAAGATTGTTGAATTAGAGAAGATTAAAGAAGATTTATTATTTGACGTGAAGTATGTGAAGGAATCGTATGATGTCCTGAACAACACAGTAAATGGTTTGAAAAAGACAAACTCGGAAATTGAAGCTGCCATGACAAAAATGAACTCAACATTAATGACAAAGCAGAAAGTCATTAATGAGTATATTGAAGATTGTGCACAGTTGAAGAAAGAAGTGGAACTTGAAAAGATTGAGAGTGAAAGAATTAAAAGGTTACTGTTGAGTTATACAACATGTGATTATTTGATTGATCGTGTATATCCTACTATTGCAGGTCTTGAAGCATTTAAGGAGGAAAAGACTGAAGATACTGATACTGGTAAGAAACACAGTGTCAAGTATAACAAGTGTCCGCCTCCAATCTATGAGAGTTATTCTCCCAGGAATCCTAATGAGGAGCATCTAAAAAAGGCAGTGAACATAAAGTTAAAGTCTGAAACCATTGATGAGTTACAAGACAACAATTGATGTCACATTCACAGCGTCTGACACTGATCATGAGTCTGAGTTAGTAAAGAAAGTTGTCGATCAGGTGTTGGATATAGATGAAGAGTCAAATTTGGAGTTTAAATTTGAGAGTTCGAGTTCGTCAAAAAAGAGACCGAGTTCGCCAGTCAAGAGGGTTTATAATAAAGAATTCTTGTTATCAAAGAATAAGTTGAATGATGAAATGTTTAAGGTTGCATATACCTTGAATAATTCAGACAAATTATTTTCTGATGAAGAATTTCCAATAAGAAGTGTCAAAACTGAAATGATCAAACAGGTTTTCAAATTAACAAAAATTAACATTTCTGAAATAAAAGATTTCAATCTTGATGGAAAACCTAACAAATACACTCCTTCAAGAATTCAACAAAGAGTAAACAGAAAAATGGGTTACGGTGGTGGTTATGGTTTTCAAAAGAAACCAAACCATAATGATAATTACAAAAAGAAAGGTCTTGGTTTCATTTCTCCAGAAAATTATAAAAATGAGAAAAATCTTCAACCAAAAACAAAATTTGTTGCAGGAGGAAGTTCAGAGGATGAACAGAAGAAACCTTTCTGGAAACAGTCAAACCAAGAGTTTCTTGCTGAAGTGAAGAAGAATGTGAGAAAGTTTGCTAAAAGAGTTAACAGAAGAACTTGTTTCAAATGCCAAAAAGTTGGACATATATCTTGGAATTGTCCTAAGTCCAACTACAAAGAACAGGGAGTTTCTTCTAACTTTGATTAAAGAAGGAAATTTGTTGATAAGACAGAACAATCTTTGAAAAAGGATAAACTGTTTGAAAATTCTATTTCTGAAAAAGGTGAAAGTTCAGAAAGGTTTTATAAAAGAAAAGGTGATATGAACAAGCAAAAATGGGTTGTTAAATCTGAAAGTAATTCTGACAATGAATCCGATTCCATAAAATCAGAGGAGTCATTTGTTGAGAAGAATGAGAAAAGTGATGTGAATTCCGTTCCTGAGGTGAATGATGACAATTTTCCTCCATTGTCAAAGGAAAATCTGAAGTCGAAAGTTGGAAAGGTTGAAATCTCAAATCAATTCTTCACTGGTAAAGGAGAATTTGATGTTGAGAAGGCTTTCAATGGAAAAGTCAAGCATATTTTTGGTAAGATGGTTGACAGAAAGTTAGAAGGTGCCAAAGAGTTTTACAAATCAAAATGTTAGTGGGATAGATGTGTACCAAAATCACCCAAGGCTGGTCAGGCTTGGGTGGACATTATGTTTGATTAAAAACCTGACTTGCCGGAGCTCCCAGGTTGGTAAGAGTGGAGCAGGAATCGGCATCATTCTTTATATCAGTTTTTGATTGTGCCTATTTACAAGTGGTACAAAGTGATTAATCAAGGTCATTAATTTGAACTTGATGTAATCCTCATGCAAGTGTTTGAAAACAATGTGATGAAATGATTCTCGTTTCCTACAAGTGGTAAAAATCAACAAAACTTATTTTCCGGAAAAATTATTTTGATTAAAACAAACTTAAGTGTTTTGAAATCAAAATGAGAAAATAGTTTGTTGTAAGGGGGAGTTCTGATTGTTTATGCCAAATGGATGGCGAATTGAGGCGATTCACATCATGTTGTCATTTTGCTTGTACAGTTTGTTTTTCAAGTTTTCTTTAAATATGTTTGCATTTTAGGGGGAGTAAAAATTTCAGAAAATCCAAAAACATTAGAAAATTTGAAAAAGACAAAAACATGATAAAATCAAAAACGAGTTTTGTTGTGAAAAGAGGAAATGATAGTACATCAGTGGACTATCACAACATGCTAAAGAAATGGAAAGTTAAAAATGTGATAAACAATCTCACTGTGGATGTGCCAGTAGGTTTTTACACATTCAGTAGATTGTATTCGAGATATAAACATAAATTTCAAACTTGCTTATATCGTGGGGAACATTTCTGAGATACTAGGTCTTTATACTCAGTGATATCTGGGGTATTATCCCGGGACTTCTGATTTTGCGGAAGCAATGGCCTAGTCCCCGTATAATGCTTTGCAAATTGCTTGAAATATAGCATCGCCCTCAGTACAAAAAATGATGAAACATTGCAAAATGCTAATCATGTACTGTTGAAGAAAAGATTCTCTAAAGGGAACACACCGAAAGTCGAGTCGTCATCTCTCTGCTGAACGGAAGTTCTGACCTGAGCTCTCACGATTTCGCATTTAACCCTTTTTTACAGATATCATCTAGGTATACTCACCTGTAAGACTGTATATTGGGATCTGGATAAGAGAGTATATTCAAGTGGTGGGACACGCGAATAAGTTTAAGTGCTTAAGACATTAATCTCGTATCTCGAAACAGTTGAACTTTGTGTGAAAATTTAAGTGGATCAGTATACTGACAATCTAAGTGAATTTTTTAGAACTTAAAATGTTTAAAGCTTAACGGTGTTGGAGATTTGTCTCATAAACTGATATGATCCTCTTACACAAACTCACAAAAATATTGCTTGTAAATATTTCGTTACTGTATTTCTTTCAAAACAAAATTCCAAAAAGATTTTCAGTGTGTTTTAGCAAAATTTTGAAAAATCCAAAAAGATTTTCGACAACTGATATTGAAGAGCTGATTTTCAAAATTACGAGTGCTGAACATGATGAACTGGTTTAGGAGAGAGTGATTGAAATTTTTTTAAAATGAAAAGGAGTCTATTGAAAGTAAATTGTTCTGAAAATGAATGATGTTTTTACAAATGGTAATCAAAGATTAAATATTGTTAAATTTGTAAATCTTATTGTGAGGTAGAGTTTGTGCAGGAATGATGATTATAAAGAGCCAGGTTCCGATACCTGAGGACTCTGTGATTAAAAAAGCTAGGTTGCAATTTTGATCCTGTGAAAGCCAGACTACGATCCCAGTACATCTTGAGGGGGAGTCGGTTAGAAAGAGAGAATCTGAAGTTGCTAGAGCCAGCTGTTGATCCTGAAAAATACAAGGGAGAGTTACATCATCCGAGGAGGAGATTAGTTAAAGAATGTTAAGGTGAGGAAAGAATCAGATCGAGATTCTGGAAAGAGCCCAAAGACTGATAAAGATTGAAGACGTTGAAGACTCGACACATAAGACTCGTCAACATTCGAGGGGGAGTCTGTTGGTGCATGCGTCTGTCGACTTCGTCTTGTATCGAGTCTTGTACTTTGCATGTTAGATCAGGGCACGTTGTTTGAGAAATAGTGTTTAGATGTAATTTAGCTTGGAAGTGGCTAATTCCGCATGAAAGTGGGCTTTCATGTAATTTCGCTCGAAAGTTGTCTTTCATGTAATTTCATGCGGAATTAGATTCTGCATGGAAATCTAATTCCGCATGGAAATCTAATTCCGCATGGAACTCGTTCACATGGAATTACCACTAGTATAAATAGGTTTCAAGCAATATTATTTGTAGATGTTCATGTTTCCGGTACCGAACTGCTGCCGAAGCGCTGTTTGATTGTAATCAGTGTGAAATCAATATACGAGGCAAATTAAAGTGAATTAAGCTGTTATACTAGTTTGTCACAACACGATCCTACATAGATGGATGTTTTATATCCATTAGGAACCACTCTTCCCTTGAAATTAGCTGGTTTCGACATAGTAATTGGCATGGATTGGTTATCTCATAACCAAGCCCAGATTGTTTGTGACAAGAAACAAGTGTTGATCAAGACTCCGTATGGTGAGCCACTTACCATACAAGGAGATACTCAGTATGGCTTGCCTAAGCAAGTGTCTATGCTTAAGGCGTCAAGGTGTATGAAGAAGGGTTGTGTCATTATATGGCACAGGTGACTATTGATGAACCAAAGCCCAAGGTTGAAGACATCCCTGTCATTTCTGAATATCCCGAAGTATTCCCCGAAGAACTACCTGGTTTACCATCAAATAGGCAAGTAGAGTTCAGAATTGACATTATTCCTGGAGCAGCGCCAGTTGCAAGTGCACTTTACAGGTTAGCACCGACTGAGATGAAGGAGTTAAGGACTCAACTAGATGATTTGTTGGCAAAAGGTTTTATTCGTCCTAGTTCATCTCCTTGGGGAGCACCAATTCTGTTTGTGAAGAAGAAGGATGGCTCGATGCGTCTATGCATCGATAACCGCAAGCTAAACAAGGCAACTATCAAGAATTGATATCCATTGCCCAGGATCGATGATCTGTTCGATTAGCTTCAAGGAGCAAGTTACTTCTCCAAGATTGATTTTAGGTCAGGTTACCATCAGCTGAAGGTCAAAGATGAAGATGTGCATAAGACTGCCTTTAGAACTCGTTATGGTCACTACGAGTTCTTGGTGATGCCTTTTGGGCTCACTAATGTACCAGCAACGTTCATGGATCTCATGAATCGCATTTGCAAACCCTACTTGGACAAGTTTGTCATCGTCTTCATTGATGACATCCTCATCTATTCAAGGAACCAGAGTGATCATGAAAAGCACCTTCGATGTATTCTTAAACTTCTTCAGCAAGAGAAGCTCTACGCCAAGTTTTCAAAATGTGAGTTTTGGCTTCGTGAAGTCCAATTTCTTGGACATGTAGTTAGAGAGCATGGTATCCAGGTGGATCCCACTAAGATTGAAGCTATCATGAATTGGCAAGAGCCGAAGGCGCCCACAGATATTCGTAGCTTCTTGGGTCTGGTAGGATATTACAGGTGTTTTATTGAAAATTTCTCAAGGATTGCTGCACCCCTGACGTCGTTGACTCGCAAGAATATCAAGTTCGATTGGGGTCCTAAGCAACAAGAATCCTTTGATATCCTTAAACAAAAATTAAGCAATGCACTAGTATTGACATTGCCAGAAGGTATTGAAGAATTTGCGGTTTACTGTGACGCATCACACACTGGCATGGGGTGTGTGCTTATGCAGAAGGGCAAAGTTATTGCTTATGCTTCCCGGCAACTAAAGGTGCACGAGAAGAATTACACCACCCACGACTTGGAGTTGGGTGTCGTTGTATTTGCACTGAAGCTTTGGAGGCATTACCTGTATGGGACTAAGTGTGTGATCTATTCTGATCACAAGAGCCTTCAGCATCTGTTCAACCAGAAGGATCTGAACATGAGACAGCATCGATGGATGGAGAGACTGAATGACTATGATTGTGAAATCCGATACCATCCAGGTAAGGCGAATGTGGTCGCCGATGCCTTGAGCAGAAAGGAAAGGCTTAAGCCCATTAGAATTAATGCCAAGATCATTGAGTTAAAGAATAGCCTGAATGAAAGGTTATTAGTCGCTCAGAAAGAAGCTATGTTAGACGCTAATTACCCAAATGAGAAGTTGGGTGTATCTGCGGATCAATTGACTTGTGACAAGGGTGGAATTCAATGGACGAATATGGATTCCAATTTATGGTGGACTACGAGATGTTATTCTTCAAGAAGCCATAGCTCCAGATATTCCGTTCATCCTGGTAGCGATAAGATGTATCAGGATTTAAAGGCAAATTATTGGTGGATAGGTTTGAAGAAATCTATAGCCACTTATGTGGCCAAATGTTTGACGTGCGCACAAGTTAAAGCCGAACACCAGAAGCCGTCAGGTTTGCTGCAACTGCCTGAACTTCCCACCTGGAAGTGGGAAATGGTAACTATGGATTTTATCACTAAGTTACCGAAAACAAAGCAAGGAAATGATACTATTTGGGTTATAGTCGATAGGTTGACTAAGTCAGCCCACTTCTTACCTATTAAGGAAATACACAGCTCAGATAAGTTAGCTCAGCTATATGTGGATGAGATAGTATCTCTCCACGGAGTGCCAGTGTCTATTATCTCTGATAGGGATACAAGATACACGTCTCACTTTTGGAAAAGCTATCAGCAATCATTAGGCACTCGATTAAACTTCAGCACTGCATATCATCCTCAGATGGATGGTCAAAGTGAGCGTACAATTCAAACGCTGGAGGATATGCTAAGGGCTTGTGTTATTTATCTAGGTGGAAGTTGGGATGATCATCTTCCACTGATTAAATTTTCATATAATAATAGCTATCATTCGAGTATTCAAGCTGCACCTTTCGAAGCTTTGTATGGAAGAAAGTGTAGGACGCCCGTTTGTTGGGCAGAAGTTGGAGATGTCCAACTAACAGGACATGATATAGTCCTGGAGATGGCTGATAAGATTGTGCAGATACGTGATCGTCTCAAAGCTGCCAGGGATAGGCAGAAAAGCTACGCAGATAAAAGGCGTAAACCTCTGAAATTCAAAGTAGGTGACAAAGTGTTGCTTAAGGTATCACCCTGGAAAGGGGTGATGCGTTTTGGCAAGAAAGGCAAGTTAAGCCCAAGATACATAAGACCATTCGAGATCATCGAATGTGTCGGATCAGTTGCTTACAAGTTAAACCTGCCTGAAGAACTCAGTGGAATTCATAATGTATTCCACAATTGCAACTTGAAGAAATGCCTAGCTGATGAATCTCTAGCAATGTCACATAAGGACGTGCATATAGATGAGAGCTTAAAGTTTGTTGAAAAACCTTTATCAATCGAGGACCGGCAGGTCAAGAAGCTTCGAAGGAAGCACGTACCGATAGTGAAGGTTAAATGGGATGCCCGTAGAGGCCCAGAATACACATGGGAGGTTGAATCCACAATGAAACAGAAGTACCCTCATTTATTTCAGTAAATCTCGAGGTCGAGATTTCTTTTAAGGGGGTGAGGATGTAACACCTCGTAAAATCACGACCAATATTATAAAGACACGTGTCATAGAAGGTAAACATGTTATAAACCCGGATTAAGTTGAAAGATATCTGAAGGGATTAAAGGTGTCAACATGTTAAACTTATCACCTCTGAGTGACCTTTTTATTAATTCCAAACCTTAATTTGATTTTTTTTATAAACATCCGATACAGATTCAAATCCGGTTAACTAATGTGATAAATAATTCAAATTTGCAAAGAGTGGAATCCTATGTGCATTTACGACAAAACTTCATTAAAAGCCTTCTTCAAAGATTGCAAGACCTCCATTTGCATGGCAACACTTCCAAGAGCATGCAGGTCTGATTTTATGGTCCCCTCTGCTGGAAAATGACATTTGGTTTGAAGTTATAAAGATTGCATAGTCAAAATCTAAAAGTTTACAAGTTTTGTCTTCTGACCAAATCTTACGGACCGCAAGGAGACCACCTTACGGACCATAAGGTGGCTGATCTGGGCGATAAAGATTAAAAAGCGGATACGGACCGTAAGGCCCTTAGCTTACGGTCTGTAAGACCTGTAACTGGGCAGAAAAATGGACAGATGCCTGTTCAGCCTGTTCCACCACCTTAGATGTATGGTTTTCGAATTCAGGGGCTGCACCAGTGGTATTTCATGCATAGGGGACACCTGGGATGATCAGGAATCAATCCTAGACTTGTGTGGAGCAATCTTGTGATGTTTTAATCCTATATAAAGAGTTCTTGTATTCTTGTTCATGTGCTCATTTGCAAATATCATTCTCAAACACTCTTTGGAGCTCTCTGGACTTCAAGCAAGCTTTCCTCATCTCCTAATTCGTGCTAAGATCCTTTGTAAGCATTCTTAGCCTTCCTAATTCAAGTTTTATTAGGTTAATGACCAAAAGTCAAAGTCGTCGTAATTAAGCTTTGACTTAGTGATTAATCACTAATGGTCCAGTCATTTTTTGAATTGAAAGTAGCTATGAGTTGGTAATTATGTGGGTAATAAACCCTTAAAAGGGCACCCTCTGATTTCCATTCTAACTAGGTCAATTGTCGGGTCAAACTTAATTATAAAAAGTCAACAGAAAGCTATTTTGCAAATAAACTCATAATTAACAATGTAGAAGCTATGAAACCTGTTTTAAGACTTATATAACTTGGTAATTAATGTAAGAACATGTCTAAGCATGTTCAATCTGACAATTTCGAGTTTAGGCTCGGTTCGGGACCGAAAGTCGCAAAAGTAGACTTTTGCTTTGACTTTCAGTTCTGACCCGATTTAGTTTAAGTTTAGACATGCCTTAGAGTTCCAATAGGACCAGGTTATAGGTTAGTATAACCCTATGAGGTTATACAACTTGGTTCCTAATTAATCTGATTCGTTTGCATGTTTCTGTTAATTGCTTAAATATTGACCATTATGCCCTTTTGACCTTAAAACAAGATTTTGGAAAATGTGAGAGGACAAAACCTTTATTACTGATTTATAACTTGTCCTAAAAATTTGATATCATTTTAAGGTCTAAATTAGGAGTTATGCTCAATATCTTAATTTGAAAGCTTTTTATTAATTAAACGGTATATTTAGCATAAAGCCTATTTAAACCCAAATTTTGACACCAAACCTTTTACCCACTGATGTAATATAATATTTTGAGATTTTTGAAGATTTTTATTTATTTTTAAACTGATCATAACATAAAGTTCTTGCTTTAATTCGGAAATTATCGGTTATACCCTTTTTGCTAATAAAATAAGTTTTACATAATATTTTGATACCAAACATTTTTCTACTGATTTTATATGATAAATAAAATATTTTGAACTTTATAAACTAATCCAAAACTCAGATTTCCTATTATAACCTGAAAATCGCTTAAAACCGATTTTTACGCATTTTAAACGCATAGTATGGATTAAAACTATTTTTGACATATAAGACTTAATACCTACTGATGTTTTAAGTAAATTTTTATACTTTAACAGTAAGCAAAAGTTTTAAACTCAGATTTCCAAATTTGACCTTTAATGCTTATGTGAAATTACCAAAATGCCCCTACGGTGCATAATTTGGTTATAAATGATAAATTTCACATATATGCAATACCCTACTGATATAACTTATTAAATTAAATATTTTTACTGATCATTTCGGATCAGAACCTCAGATTTGTAATTAATCTCTTTTATAACCTTTAAAATGACTAAAATACCCCTACGGGGCTTAATTTGAGTTTAAATTCGTTTTGGGCATAATGGAAGGTATCCCACAGATATCACAACATACATAAGGCATATTAACTTAGGAAACCTGTTCATGACTCATTTGTTAACCCGTTATGCATTTTTTGCGTTCGGTGCGGTTTATGTAACTAGTTTGCATAAACTAACCGAAACGGGTCAAACCTTATCATTTTTATCTCAAAATCTAAAATGTGTTTAGTTTACCCATATTATACAAGTCTTCATACTTGTCGGGTCTAAACCACATTCTAATCTGGTCTTCGCTTAATCATGCGTTTTGAACCGTATACCTTTCTTTAAAACTAACCGGTCTAAATTTAAACTTAAGTAAGACCCTTTAGGAATCTAATAGGTTAATTAAAACCTTCGTTCTAGATTTAGGAGACCAGTAAAAGATACTTGCACTTGCTGATTTGTACGGCTAGGATAAATTTAAATAATTTGCTCAGGTAAATACTTTTAACTTATTTTCCGTTATACGAGCTTGGGATACGGGACTATAATAATACCGCTTGGTCGGGTGTGTAATTGTTTAAATCGGATTGTGATTAATATATTTGCATAACCCGTTTTAATCTGTTTTGTTTGGTATATGTCCTTTGGGGGGTTAATGACCATGTCCTGGATATCCATGGCTCATTCATTGAAATGGCCACGACTTAAGCATGGGGTGTAGGCATAAACCTGAAAGTTGCGTATGTATAAATGGTAATCCACAATAAGGAGTTCTCCTTGTGGGCATTATACCTGTGGTGTGTCAGTTAATCTTGTCCGGCTCTTCTAACCGGCCCTGACGGACGGCAAACATATAAATCTGTATACAAGATTATTTTTAAAATAATTGTCCCAAGTTATAAAAGATTATTTTTGCCTTGTGCATATTAAATCAATTTTCTTAAACACTTTTCAAAAGAGTCGATTAATTGTATTTACTAGTGTAAACTGACGTATTTTCCAAAAAGGCTAAAGTGCAGGTACTAGGCGGAATAGGCTGGCTACTCCTAGCATCAATAAAGAGTCTTGCAAGCTTAGGTGTTTATAAATCTGTTGAACAATGTTCCTTTTAACTTTGATCTGCCTGTGGATCCCTTATAACCGTTTTTGTAATAATTGATATTACCTTCATTCGGTTTGTAATGTTATTATCTTTAGCTTCCGCTGTGCATTAAACTGTGATTATTGACTATGATGATATCAACTACGTCACGATACTCCCCACCGGGCCCATTGGTAATACATGGAAATATCGGGGTGTGACACTCCCCTACTGAACCATCCTCTCTTTTTAGGAGGGAATGGCTCTTCAGACTGAGCCTTAAACATGAATATCCCATCTTCATTGTCAGTTGAATACCCTGAGAGGGCAGGCTGTGAAGAGGTGCCTTCGCTCCTAGGTGAGCTGGACAACTGACGATACGCGTCGGAAGGTCCTTGGTCGCTCATACTGTAAACTAACAAATAGTCAAATAACACACAACAATAAAATACAAATATGCACGTAGTTTTGTAATTTATTTCCTAACATTTTCAATTATATCTTGGTGTCAGCAGAACACTTCTGTGGCTGAATCAGTGGCTTAGCTCTGATACCACCTTCTTTCGCAACCCCCGTTCCCTAACAACCCGGGAACAGGCGGCCGCGGCCAGTTTCGGTGGTATCCAGGTGTTTATCATTTTGGCAGCGGAAATTTCATCAGGACCGTAGTTAAGAAATATTTTATCAGAGTAAAATACCACGCTTTCATAATATTAAACACGAGGGAATAATCCCAAGTTTTAAGTACACACATTTTCATAGGGATAACCCTATTTTATTTATATAAAACATCTCTTTATTTTAGGCAACTTTATAGCCACTTTTTCCAAGCCTTCAGTGCTGTCTAGCTGGCTTCTATTTGGCTTTCACATTTTGTTACCTGCAACACGTTTAAAAACATTTTGTCAGTGAGAAATACTGGTGAGTAAATCTCAATTCAATTAAGTTAAGTAAAAACCATTGTACAGTATTGAGGGCGGTCGCGCAATTACATTTGTTTCCATCTACTAAATTACCACCCACGGTATTGTCAACCCGACTTGTGGTCATGTTACTCGTCGCAAGGTAGTAACAAATTTTGTATACAAAACCCCAACATACTGTTGGTGCATAATGTCCGTCGCCTACGTCATCAATCTATGTCGTGTCTAGTTTATGTAATAGTTTGAAAAATGTAATGTTTATGTGTTTTATGTCCAGATCGCACGAACTGATGTGTGAAGGGTCAGGTCGCACGAACTGGAGTTGCCAGTTCGTGCGAAGTGATGTTGTTATCCCGTGCGAACTGGACAACCTATAAATAGGCAGGTTGTGTTTTTCATTTGTAACTTTCCAGAGAATCTTGCCACGAAGTGCTGACGAATTCTCTTCGTACGAAAACGTTTACAATCAATGGAAAACATGTTTAAAGTGACTTTCTACTCTTCTACTCCTATTCTAACATTGATTGACGGTTTCTAGTCTAATTCCGCCTTTCTAGAGACTCAGATTTGACCCAGACCGACTCGTTTTGGACGATTCATCTATCCTACACATACCAACGATAATTGTAGAATACAAATACTTAATAACTGTTTAATATATTATTAATTGTGTGAGGTTTTGTAAAAACAATTTGCAAAAAGGAGATTACTCACATTGCTGTCTTAGGTTTTCCTTTAGGGTTTCATGGTGATTATCTATTAAATACACAAATGCACACGCGTTAGTATAATAACCCAATATTTACATTAGTAATACCCTCCTCGAGACGGCATTCCAACAACTACGTCGGGCAGAACCTCGACAGCCGTTACGGAACCCTGGATCAATCGGGCAGAGTATCTAATACGTAACCGGGGGTTATGATACTTACAACGAGGCAGAATTTCGTTATTTAGGTGGGTATTATGCCAGATATTATAATTGCTATTCAGAATATTGAGAGAGAGATCGAGATGAACGAATTGAAACTGAGGCTGGAGGCCTCAATTTATAGGCGACCTTTCGACTTCCCTCGCGGCCCGCGAAGGACGTAGCCAAGGGCTATGCGGCCCGCGTAGTAGGGGTAGTAGGGCCTAGCTTGGCCTGTCACCACTATAGGCTCGACACTTGTACACCACGAGGCACCACCGGGTGCAGCCTGATCCTCCATCTGTCGCGGCCCGCGAGCGATGTTAAAACTCAGTTTTTATTTTATTTTTAATTATGTAAGGGTGTTTGGGCTCGTTTTTCACATATGGGGTGTATTTTAGGGCGTGTAGGGACACTTTAAAATATATTAGGGTTGTCGAAAATAAAATTTTGGAGGGTCGTTATAGTAGGTAATGAGTTTGGTGCCAAAATTTAGGTTTAAACATGATTTGGGCATAAAAGTGTAATTTAATAATTAAAAGTTAAGTTTTACGTTATCTTGCATAACATCGTTTTGAGACCAGAAAATAATGTCAAATTAACTTAGACATGTTTATATATCAGTAATAAAGTTATTTGCATGCTTACATATTCAAAAATCTCGTTTTTAAACTATGTGGGCATAATGGTCAAAGTTTAAGCATAATAACGGAAACAAGCAATAAACTCAGATGTCACACCCCGATATTTGTACATATTACCGGTGGGCCCGATGGGGAGTATCGTGACATAGTTGAATCATTATAGTCAATATACACAATATAATAGCACAACGGAAGGCTTGGTAGATAATAACTAGTACAAACCATAATGTCCGAGTGTCCAAATCAAAGAATATACAGACTGGTTGTAATAGAGATCCACAGGCAGATCATCAAAACAAAATACAAGAATACTAAAATAACAGACTTCAGGCATCTAAGGATTTGCAAGATCCTCTTATTTGACACCAAGTAGCTCCAGCCTAATTTCGAGAGGTACCTGTCACTTAGTCTTTGGGAAATACGTCAGTTTTCACTGGTAAATACAATTAACCGACTCGTTTGAAAAGAGTTTATGAAAATTGATTTAAATGCACAAGGCACAAAACCATTTATAACTTGGGACAATCTTTAATAAAATCTTGTATACAGTTTTACATGTTTGTCAAACATATGGGGCCGGTTTGGAAGCCGGTCATGATTAACCGACTCACCACTCTAAAACCCACAAAGGAGTTATCCCCAACATGTGGGTTAATTAGCATTTGCATCTGTCAGGTGTATGCCTACACCCCGTGCATAGGTCGTGGCCATTATCAAATGAAATGAGCCGAGGATATCCAGGACATGGTCATATTAACCCCTAATGTTTATGTTATCAAACAAAACAAATTAAAACGGGTTATGCAAATTTATTAATCACAATCCGATTAAATGATTTCATACCCGACTAAGCGGTATTACTATAATACCATATCCCAAGCCCGTATAAGGGAAAATGAGTTAAAAGTATTTACCTGATATAGATGTGTAAGGATGTAACTTAGCCGTATGTTTCCTAAAGCCTTATGTAAATACCTTCTACCGAAGTTACTTAATCTGTATAGAAGGTTTAATAACCTATTAGCATACTAGCGGGTCTTTATTTAACTCAAAGACTTAGACCAGTTAGTTTGAAAGATACTTTGCGGTCCGAAACGCTAAATTAAGCGAAGACCGGAATGGAATGTGATTTAGACCTGACAAGTTTGGATACTTGTATAATATGGGTAAACTAAACACATTCTGGATTTTGAGGATTTTATGATAAGCTTAAACCCATTTCGGCTAATTTATGAAATATAGTTATATAAACCGAACCGAACGCATAAATGCATAACGGGTAACCAAATGAACCATATACAAGTTCCATATGTCATTATGCTTAGAATATGTTAATACATCAGTAGGATGTTAACATATATGCCCAAAAAGTATTTAAAAACCAATTTAAGTCCCGTAGGGTATTTTGGTCATTTTAATAATTATAAAAGAGGTTTTAAAGTAAACTGATATTCTGGTCTAAAACATTCAGTAAAATATTTATTTTATGATGTTAAAACAGTAGGATATCATTCATATGTGTGATTTACCATTTATGGCCAAACTATGCCCCGAAAGGGTATTTTGGTCATTTCACATATGCTTCTAAGGACATAATTGGAAGTCTGGGTTCATGAATTATACTTACTGTAAATATATTAAAATTTATTTATACATTCACTAGGTAACAAGTCTTAGGTGCTAATTATGGTTTTAAACCATACTATGCACCTAATTAGAATAAAATCGATAATTGACGATATTTGAAATGTTTATGTGATTCTAAGATTTTGATCAGCCTTGAATGCTTAAAATATTTTATTTTTCATATCAAGTCAGTAGAAAAAGGTTTGGTATGCTAATCATATGTAAATCACATTTTATTAGTCAAAAGGGGCATTGTCGTCAATTCAGGAATTTATACAAGAACTCTAAGTTATGGTCAGTATCTAAACTGACCCAACATTCCAAAAATTCCTAAAAGTGATATCTTAACAGTAGGTAATGAGTTTTGGGTCAAATTCTATGTTTAAGCATGTATTATGCACAAAAGCATAATTTAATTAATAAAAAGTTTAATTTTACGATATCGTGCATAACATCGTTTTGAGACCAGAGAATTATGTCAAATTAATTTAGACATGCTTATATATCAGTACTTAACCTATTTGTATGCTCACATATTCAAAAATATCAATTTTTGGCTAAAAAGGGCATTATGGTCAATTATAAGCATAATAATGGAAACTGGCATATAATTCAAAATACTAATGACCAGGTAATATAACCTTAGAGGGTTATACTACAGTATAATATGGTCCTAATGGAAGCTTAAAACATAGGAGAATTAAATTCAATCGGGTCAGAACTGAAAGTCAAAGCAAAAGTCAAGCTTTTACGACTTTCGGTTGCGAACCGACCCTAAACTCAGAATTGTCGGGTTGAACATGCTTAGACATGTTCTAATAATATTTACCAAGTTATTAAAGTGATAAAATATGGTTTATACCTTCTACATTATCAGATTATGTTTTTATTTAAAAACTTGACCAGTTTGACTCTTTACTTAACTAGTTTGACCCGACAATTAACTAAGCAAACGAGAAAATTAGGAGGTGCCCTTTTAAGGGTTTAACACCTACCTAATTATGGTCACATAGCCATATTCGCCTCGAACAATGGCTGGACCATTTGAGTTTAAACCGAGAGTCAAAGCCATTTTACGCAACTTTGACTTTTCGGTTTTTAATTAACAAAACTGAACTAAAGAGCGGGCTAAGACACTTACAAAGGGTCCTAGCAATCTTTTCTACTAAAATGAGCTTCCTTATGATCAGGAATCCCAGAATTTGAGAGGAGAATTGATAAAATTGATATGAGCAATGAAACAAGGCACCAAGGAGTCTTATTTATAGGTGAGGATCATGATCTTGGATCATCACAGGTGTTATAGAGGTGTTTAGGATCATCCCAGGTGTCCTAGTGGTAAATTAAAACCATCAACAAGCTCCTGGTATCGAATTTCATGTGTTTGAGTCGGTTATGTGTAGAACCCTGCAGCTGGCAGTGTTTTTCTGCACTGGGCCTTCTGTCGCGGCCCGCGTAGGATACGGGGAAGGTTTACGCGCCCCGCGACAAACCTCTTTTCAGGTTAAAAATGTTTCTAGTTTGGCAGTATCAGTCCCTGGTCCTTTATAACTTTTATAACCTTCATTTTAGGCACAAATGGCCTTGTAGTTAGTTTGTAGAGGATCATGGGAGTGTAACAAAACTCCGTCAGGTCTGGTTTCATGGAATGATCACCGAAAACACCAGTTTCTGCCCGTTGACACTTTTAACCCTTATTCTTGGAAACTTACATAATGATCTCGAAACCACGTGAATTTCATAACGCTTATTCTTGGGAGTATAATCGAATATTACGAAGCCTCGGGTTCGTTAAAAGGTCACTCAGAGGTAAGAATTAACATGTTGACACGTTTAACCCCTGTATCTTGCAAACTTTCGTTTACTTTCACAAACGACTTCTTATTTCCGAATAATTACTCATTTAAGATTATATTTATCGTGTTTTATCAATCCGAGGCACAAGTTTGGCATGTTTACACTTTTAGTCCCTTTGCATACATATTTTCATCATTTGTCAACTTTAGTCCTTCAAACTTAAACTTTCACATGTTTAGAGTTTAGGACACGTGTCTTTACATAATTGGACACGTTCTTACGAGGTGTTACATTATATTACTAAGGGACCATGTAATATAACCTCAGCGGGTTATACTACTATATAATATGGTCACAAAGGAACCTTAAGGCATAAAGAAACTAAGCTAATTCGGGTCAGAACTGAAAGTCAAAGCACAAGTCAACTTTTGCGACTTTCAGTTGCGAACCGAGCCTAATGTCGCAACCCCCATCCCCTAATTACCCGGGAACGGGGGCCGCGGCCATTTTCGGTGGTATCGGAGTTTATCATTTTGGCAGCGAAAATTACATCAGGACCGTAGTTAGGAAATATTTTATCAGAGTAAAATACCACGCTTTTACTATATTTAACACATGGGAAAAATCCCAAGTTTCAAGTACACACATTTTTCATAGGGATAAACCCTATTATATTTAAGTAAGACATCTCTTTATTTTAGGTAACTTTATAGCCACTTTTCCAAGCCTTCAGTGCTGTCCAGCTGGCTTCTAATTGGCTTTCACATTTTGTTACCTGAAATGCGTTTAAAAACATTTTGTCAGTGGGAGATATTGGTAAGTGAATCTCAGTTTAATAATGTTAAGTAAAACCATTGTACAGTGTTGAGGCGGTCGCGCAATTACATTTGTTTCCATTTACTTTAATTACCACGCACGGTACTGTTAACCCGACTTGTGGTCATGTTACTACCCACAATGTAGTAACAAATTTTGTATACAAAACCCCAACATACCGACGATAATTGTAGAATACAAATACTCAATCAGTGTATAACTTGGGACAATCTTTAATAAAATCTTGTATACAGTTTTACATGTTTGTCAAACATATGGGGCCGGTTTGGAAGCCGGTCATGATTAACCGACTCACCACTCTAAAACCCACAAAGGAGTTATCCCCAACATGTGGGTTAATTAGCATTTGCATCTGTCAGGTGTATGCCTACACCCCGTGCATAGGTCGTGGCCATTATCAAATGAAATGAGCCGAGGATATCCAGGACATGGTCATATTAACCCCTAATGTTTATGTTATCAAACAAAACAAATTAAAACGGGTTATGCAAATTTATTAATCACAATCCGATTAAATGATTTCATACCCGACTAAGCGGTATTACTATAATACCATATCCCAAGCCCGTATAAGGGAAAATGAGTTAAAAGTATTTACCTGATATAGATGTGTAAGGATGTAACTTAGCCGTATGTTTCCTAAAGCCTTATGTAAATACCTTCTACCGAAGTTACTTAATCTGTATAGAAGGTTTAATAACCTATTAGCATACTAGCGGGTCTTTATTTAACTCAAAGACTTAGACCAGTTAGTTTGAAAGATACTTTGCGGTCCGAAACGCTAAATTAAGCGAAGACCGGAATGGAATGTGATTTAGACCTGACAAGTTTGGATACTTGTATAATATGGGTAAACTAAACACATTCTGGATTTTGAGGATTTTATGATAAGCTTAAACCCATTTCGGCTAATTTATGAAATATAGTTATATAAACCGAACCGAACGCATAAATGCATAACGGGTAACCAAATGAACCATATACAAGTTCCATATGTCATTATGCTTAGAATATGTTAATACATCAGTAGGATGTTAACATATATGCCCAAAAAGTATTTAAAAACCAATTTAAGTCCCGTAGGGTATTTTGGTCATTTTAATAATTATAAAAGAGGTTTTAAAGTAAACTGATATTCTGGTCTAAAACATTCAGTAAAATATTTATTTTATGATGTTAAAACAGTAGGATATCATTCATATGTGTGATTTACCATTTATGGCCAAACTATGCCCCGAAAGGGTATTTTGGTCATTTCACATATGCTTCTAAGGACATAATTGGAAGTCTGGGTTCATGAATTATACTTACTGTAAATATATTAAAATTTATTTATACATTCACTAGGTAACAAGTCTTAGGTGCTAATTATGGTTTTAAACCATACTATGCACCTAATTAGAATAAAATCGATAATTGACGATATTTGAAATGTTTATGTGATTCTAAGATTTTGATCAGCCTTGAATGCTTAAAATATTTTATTTTTCATATCAAGTCAGTAGAAAAAGGTTTGGTATGCTAATCATATGTAAATCACATTTTATTAGTCAAAAGGGGCATTGTCGTCAATTCAGGAATTTATACAAGAACTCTAAGTTATGGTCAGTATCTAAACTGACCCAACATTCCAAAAACTCCTAAAAGTGATATCTTAATAGTAGGTAATGAGTTTTGGGTCAAATTCTATGTTTAAGCATGTATTATGCACAAAAGCATAATTTAATTAATAAAAAGTTTAATTTTACGATATCGTGCATAACATCGTTTTGAGACCAGAGAATTATGTCAAATTAATTTAGACATGCTTATATATCAGTACTTAACCTATTTGTATGCTCACATATTCAAAAATATCAATTTTTGGCTAAAAAGGGCATTATGGTCAATTATAAGCATAATAATGGAAACTAGCATATAATTCAAAATACTAATGACCAGGTAATATAACCTTAGAGGGTTATACTACAGTATAATATGGTCCTAATGGAAGCTTAAAACATAGGAGAATTAAATTCAATCGGGTCAGAACTGAAAGTCAAAGCAAAAGTCAAGCTTTTACGACTTTCGGTTGCGAACCGACCCTAAACTCAGAATTGTCGGGTTGAACATGCTTAGACATGTTCTAATAATATTTACCAAGTTATTAAAGTGATAAAATATGGTTTATACCTTCTACATTATCAGATTATGTTTTTATTTAAAAACTTGACCAGTTTGACTTTTTACTTAACTAGTTTGACCCGACAATTAACTAAGCAAACGAGAAAATTAGGAGGTGCCCTTTTAAGGGTTTAACACCTACCTAATTATGGTCACATAGCCATATTCTCCTCGAACAATGGCTGGACCATTTGAGTTTAAACCGAGAGTCAAAGCCATTTTACGCAACTTTGACTTTTCGGTTTTTAATTAACAAAACTGAACTAAAGAGCGGGCTAAGACACTTACAAAGGGTCCTAGCAATCTTTTCTACTAAAATGAGCTTCCTTATGATCAGGAATCCCAGAATTTGAGAGGAGAATTGATAAAATTGATATGAGCAATGAAACAAGGCACCAAGGAGTCTTATTTATAGGTGAGGATCATGATCTTGGATCATCATAGGTGTTATGGAGGTGTTTAGGATCATCCCAGGTGTCCTAGTGGTAAATTAAAACCATCAACAAGCTCCTGGTATCGAATTTCATGTGTTTGAGTCGGTTATGTGTAGAAACCTGCAGCTGGCAGTGTTTTTCTGCACTGGGCCTTCTGTCGCGGCCCGCGTAGGATACGGGGAAGGTTTACGCGCCCCGCGACAAACCTCTTTTCAGGTTAAAAATGTTTCTAGTTTGGCAGTATCAGTCCCTGGTCCTTTATAACTTTTATAACCTTCATTTTAGGCACAAATGTCCTTGTAGTTAGTTTGTAGAGGATCATGGGAGTGTAACAAAACTCCGTCAGGTCTGGTTTCATGGAATGATCACCGAAAACACCAGTTTCTGCCCGTTGACACTTTTAACCCTTATTCTTGGAAACTTACATAATGATCTCGAAACCACGTGAATTTCATAACGCTTATTCTTGGGAGTATAATCGAATATTACGAAGCCCCGGGTTCGTTAAAAGGTCACTCAGAGGTAAGAATTAACATGTTGACACGTTTAACCCCTGTATCTTGCAAACTTTCGTTTACTTTCACAAACGACTTCTTATTTCCGAATAATTACTCATTTAAGATTATATTTATCGTGTTTTATCAATCCGAGGCACAAGTTTGGCATGTTTACACTTTTAGTCCCTTTGCATACATATTTTCATCATTTGTCAACTTTAGTCCTTCAAACTTAAACTTTCACATGTTTAGAGTTTAGGACACGTGTCTTTACATAATTGGACACGTTCTTACGAGGTGTTACATTAGATTACTAAGGGACCATGTAATATAACCTCAACGGGTTATACTACTATATAATATGGTCACAAAGGAACCTTAAGGCATAAAGAAACTAAGCTAATTCGGGTCAGAACTGAAAGTCAAAGCACAAGTCAACTTTTGCGACTTTCAGTTGCGAACCGAGCCTAATGTCGCAACCCCCATCCCCTAATTACCCGGGAACGGGGGCCGCGGCCATTTTCGGTGGTATCGGAGTTTATCATTTTGGCAGCGAAAATTACATCAGGACCGTAGTTAGGAAATATTTTATCAGAGTAAAATACCACGCTTTTACTATATTTAACACATGGGAAAAATCCCAAGTTTCAAGTACACACATTTTTCATAGGGATAAACCCTATTATATTTAAGTAAGACATCTCTTTATTTTAGGTAACTTTATAGCCACTTTTCCAAGCCTTCAGTGCTGTCCAGCTGGCTTCTAATTGGCTTTCACATTTTGTTACCTGAAACGCGTTTAAAAACATTTTGTCAGTGGGAGATATTGGTAAGTGAATCTCAGTTTAAGCATGTTAAGTAAAACCATTGTACAGTGTTGAGGCGGTCGCGCAATTACATTTGTTTCCATCTACTTTAATTACCACGCACGGTACTGTTAACCCGACTTGTGGTCATGTTACTACCCACAATGTAGTAACAAATTTTGTATACAAAACCCCAACATACCGACGATAATTGTAGAATACAAATACTCAATCAGTGTTTAATATAATGTTAATCATATGAGGTTTTATAAAACAGTTTGTAAAAAGGAGATTACTCACATTGCTGTCTTAGGGTTTTCCTTAAGGATTTCCTGGTGATTATCTATTAAATACATAAATGCACACGCGTTAGTATAATAACCCAATATTTACATTAGTAATACCCTCCCCGAGACGGCATTCCAACGACTACGTCGGGCAGAACTACGACAGCCGTTACGGAACCCTGGATCAATCGGGCAGCGTATCTGATACATAACCGGGGTTATGATACTTACAACGGGCAGAACTTCGTTATTTAGGGGGGTATTATACCCGAGAATTATTTAATTATGCAGAAATTTGAGAGAGAAGAAGGTGTGTGAGCGAATTCGACTAAACAACTGATGGCCTCTATTTATAGGGCCTGATTTGAGGTTCCTCACGGCCCGCGAAGGATGTAGCCAAAGGCTACGCGGCCCGCGAGGGCTTATAGACTAGGCTATAGCTTGGCTGAGTTGACTCGTAGCTTCCACACGCGTCATGACACGTGGCAGCCTAGGGTGCAGCCTGATCCTCCATCTGTCGCGGCCCGCGTAAGCCGAAGGCTTAGCCTTCGCGGCCCGCGACCGACCCCATTTTCTTGTTTTTAATTACTTTTTAATTATATAAGGTATTTAGGGCTCGGTTTTCGTATAAGGGGTGTATTTTAGGACATATAGGGACACTTTAAATATATTAGGGGTGTCGGAAAAATTTTGGCGGGTTATTAAATCCTCCCCACCTTGTTTTAGAATAAGTGCGGGTATTTCCTTTGCATTTCTGATTCAAACTCCCATGTGTACTTTGGTCCTCGTTTGGAGTCCCATTTTACTTTGACCAGAACTAATCTCTTGTGCTTGAGGTTCTTAACTTTTCTGTCTTCAATCTGTAGAGGCTTCTCTACAAATTTAAGTTGTTCATTTACCGCTATATTCTTAAGAGGTACTACCAGTGATTCATCAGCTAAGCATTTCTTGAGATTAGATACATGAAATACATCATGTATTCCTGCCATTTCCTCTGGCAGTTGTAGCTGATAGGCTATAGGTCCTATTCTTGTAATAATCTCAAAAGGTCCAACATACCTAGGGCTTAGCTTTCCTCTTTTGATGAATCTTACCAATCCTTTCCAAGGAGAGACTTTTAATAACACTTTGTCTCCTACCTGAAATTCCAGTGGCTTTCGTCTGTTATCAGCATAACTCTTTTGTCGGTCACGTGCTGCTTTTAGTCGTTCCTTGACTTGAATGATTTTGTCGGTTGTTTCTTGTACTATCTCAGGTCCGGATAGTTACTTTTCTCCAATTTCTGCCCAACAGATTGGGATTCGGCATTTTCGTCCATAAAGTGCTTCAAATAGTGTAGCATTGATACTTGCGTGATAACTGTTATTGTAAGGAAATTCTATCAATGGTAAGTGATCGTCCCAATTACCTCCTAAATCAATTAAACAAGTTCTAAGAATGTCCTCCATTGTCTGAATTGTTCTTTCGCTTTGTCCGTCCGTTTGAGGATGATAAGCTATGCTTAGATTCAACTTGGTTCCCATTGCTTTTTGGAAACATGCCCAAAAATGAGAGGTTAAACGGCTATCTCTATCAGACACGATTGATAAAGGAATTCCATGCAATGAAACTATTTCATTTATATACAGCTTAGCTAATTGTTCCATACTGAAAGTTTCCTTCATTGGTAGGAAATGAGCTGACTTAGTTAGCCTGTCTACAATCACCCAGATTGTATCATTACCTTTCCTTCTTTTGGGTAATTTGGTAACAAAATCCATTGTTATCAATTCCCATTTCCACACTAGCATGTCTAATTGTTGCAACAAACTTGAGGGTTTCTGATGTTCAGCTTTAACTTGTGAACAGGTTAAACACTTAGAAACATAAGCTGCTATATCTTTCTTCATTCCTATCCACCAGAAATTCTTTCTCAAATCCTGATACATTTTATCATTTCCAGGATGCATTGTATACTTAGACTTATGGCTTCTTCTAATATACGATGGCGTAGGTTTCCCGATTTAGGTATCCACATTCTTTTCTTATGGAATCTCCAAATTCCATTTGTTCCTTGTTCTAATTCCTTAATCATTCCTTTCAACTTTTCAGTATCATCCTTGATTACTAATTCTTGTGCTTCTTTAATCCGTTCATTTAAATCTACTTGCAGGTTTAATTTAAAAGAACGCACTCTTTTTGGCTTTTCATGACACTTTCCACTTAAAGCATCAGCCACTACATTTGCCTTTCTTGCACGATACTGGATATTACAATCATAATCACTAAGTATCTCCATCCAGCATCTTTGTCTCATATTTAATTCTTTTTGCCCAAAAACATACCTTAAACTCTTATGGTCGGTGAAAATGGTAAACTTACTGCCGTAAAGGTAATATCTCCAAATTTTAAGAGCAAAAATTATGGCTCGTAGTTCTAAATCATGGGTTGAATAATTTTCTTCATGACTCTTAAGTTGTCTAGACGCACAGGCTATAACTGTAACGCCCGGCTCTTTTGTACTTTCCATTTATAGGAAGCTTTGTTCGTATTTCTATTTTTGGAAACCTTGTATCCTTGTAATCGCTCCTTTCATTGTAATCATTATCAAACCGAGACTTGGATCATTAATGAAGCTTGTATTTTGTTACACTTATGTTATACGCACTCTATGTATGCTCGTATGTTCGATTTGGTGAATCAATCGATGTTTAATCGTTATTCTTGGAAACTATGTGCGAAACTTGTAATTAATCTAAACTTATGCAGTGAACGTGTTTTGAACGAGAACGATACTTGGTTATGACATTTATACGCTTAAACATACTTTGGTTTTGATTATCATGCTTAACTACACCTTATACTATGCTTTTATATCAAAACAAGTCCCTAAACTCTCAACTTTGCACCTAAAGGAACCAAATATAAACTTCAGGGGCCTAAGTGTAATAAAACGAAAGTCAGACAACCCCTACCCGCCGCGTGACGCGAGGGTCCTAGACGTCACGCGACGCCCTTGTTTTGGCAGAAGGTGTGTTTCTTTGAGCTGCATGCACGAAATCCAACTCTCCAACCTCACCCAATCACCTTTAATCCACCTCTAATCACCTCCAATCACCTTCTAACTCATTCATTATAAATACCCACCTTCTCCAACCCATTTGACACTTTCACAACTCTCTAATCTTCACAAATTCACTCTCAATCTGCAGTAAATCTGAGTTTTGGACAGATTCTTGTAACTTCACTAAAGTGAGTGTAACTTGCTTATTTCTTAGCCAAATCACTTGGTTCTTCTTCCTATTGCTTTGTTATGTCCTTGGGTTTGAATCCTTGGTTTTTCCTTGGAAGAATCATGCTTGGATTTGCCCAAAAATGGACTAAAACTTTCTGTTTTGTTTATCATTAATCAACAACATGTTATTTCTTATCCAACTTGTGTTTAACACATCTCACACCAATGTCCTAATACTTACAACCTCTCTTATGGTTGGTTAAGCTTAAAAACATGGTTGAGACACTTAAATCAGAGGTTAAAACCTCACAAACTTTCTGTTTTTAATTAGGGTTTTACCCACAAGTAGTGTTCAAGTGTGAAACTTGATGTATGTGTGATGGTTGGTTTAGCCTAGGCTATCCTTCATAAGAATCCACTCATTACTTGATGTTTTTCTATAGATTAGTTGTTGTTACTACCTTAATACTTGTATGTTCATGACCCTCCTTGTTTTTTATAACAACAAGTGTAGTGGTGAACAACAGAGGTGCCTAAATGGAAGCTTGTTCTTCCTACCTCATGTATGTATTCTATGACACAAAGAGGTACCTAAATGGAGACATTAATCTCCTACCTCATGCTTGAATCATAAGACTTGTAAACTATATAATATCTAAGTTATTCTATATGTATACATCTAACTAACTAAGACTTAATGATGACTTAATAGTTATTTGTTAAGTGGACGTTACATCATCTATGACCATGCCCTTGTTACGACTCTAATGGATCTTAGAATCCATGAAATCATACCAACTCTTTTGAGTTTCAATAGTGTCAAGAACAAGAGTTATGTGTACAAGATGATTATTTTCACCTATGTTACTTTCTATATATTTTAAAAACTCCGAATCTATAATCTTCCGTTGTACGCCAAACTCACACACCTACGTTTCCTTGTGTAGAAGGACAAGGTGCTCTGAACTAATTCATCTACAAAACTTGCTCTCGGAATTTCAAGTCACCACTTGTAAACCGTGAGTATACTCGTATTTCCCCCTTTTTACTTTTACCACTTTTGGGGTGTAACATGTTTACCTATTGAAACTTACACATGAACTTTTGTCTAAACACATGAACATTCCTATAACATGCTTGTATATGTGATGGCTTGATACTTTAAATTTGGGTGATTCTTATGTGTTGAACTTATCATTAACTTCGTACGAGCCTAACCATGACATATGTAGCGCTATAGGATTAACGACCCGCCTCTACTGAAACTTTGGTTATGTCATGAGCAAGTTGCGTTTTCTTGGTTTGATATGTTAGACACATGCCATATTTAATGTTTATCTTGAATCGCATGTTTGCTATGAGGGATTGTTCACACTTTTATCTTATGCTATGTATGTACCAAACTTGTATACTCGCCTTTGCTTTTGCATTGAATTGTATTTTAAACATGTTACAGGTTGATGATGATGAAATGAAAGAAGTAGCACGATGCCTAGATACACACTTTAGACGTTAGGTTTAATATGTTGTATCGAATTTTGGTTATGTTGGTTTGTTATTTTAATTAAACTTGTTGTTATTTGGATCTTGTATTAATGACTACTTGAAGTTTGGAAATGAAATTTGGATTTTTTTAAATTATTGTCACAAATAGCGTTATGATGTCTCGAGCAATCTTCACACTTCGTCTCATCCCGATGTTTCCGCCATTGGTTGGGATGTGATAGATTGGTATCAGAGCCATAACTATAGGGAATTAGGAAAATTGCCATGCTTTTGCCCTAGTCTATAGTTTTAGGAACTTTGTCTCTTATTTGTTGTTTAAAACATTTGTACTCTACCTTACATGCTTCCTAGCTACACTTCTTGTTATTAAACTTATGCGCCTTTCCTAAGGCTAACACGAATACACCTATGCTATTTTATACTCTTGTAACATCAACGAGACAACTTTACCAAAATAGGCGTGAAACCCACAATTTGGTAAACGACTCTCACTCTACCTTTAATCTATTTTTGCACGAAATTTCACCATTTAGCTAGGAGTGACATCCACAACTTAATGGTAATTTCCACTTCAACTCTAGTGGACCCTTGTCAAAGTGTCAAAATTTTATTTTGGCCGACAAGTACCAACCACATTTAGGGTACGAAATCGTCAAGTTAGGGGTGAAACCCGCATCTTGTCGATTAAGTCCCATTCCTTGATTTTTATTCTCGCCAAAGTCTCGAATGTTCCAATCATTTAGAGATGTGTAGTAACCGGAAGGGTAAGATACCGTTAATCGCTTCTCGACGAGAGTATCTTACTTATAGGCCAAAGCACAATATCCCTAAATCGAAAGGACTTTCGACCCACTTTGGAATTGTCGACGTTTCTCTACCCGAAACAATCCTATGTTTTATTGAGCCTCTCTTTTATGTATCTCAATTTATATGTGATTTTATACTTGAACGTTCATTCGTTTTGAAATGTCGTTTTACTCGAGTCGCACGTTACCGCAATCACAAACAATAATAATCCTCGTGAACAAACTAAATTTATACCCCTTTACGCAACTTATGTGTTATACTTGTCGAATGTATGTTGGAAACTTATGCTCTGTGTGAACTTTACTTGGTACATGAACATTTACTTGCTTTTACATACACAAACCTTGTTTTCGATTAATGATCAAAGTCTCATCCTTTCCTTCTCTTTCAATCTTTTAGATGTCGTCTAGTTCCTCCAAGAGACTCAAGTCTAAGAAGGGTTCGACTTCCTCCGCCATGTCTCAAAAAGATTGCATGAAATTCATGGCCAAACAATTTGCTAAAGTCCTACCCGACATCGTTAGCAAGATTCAAACCGATTCACCACATGGCTCTGTTGACTCAAAGGCAGACAAACCCAAATCGACCTTCCAATTTAAGCACTTCATGGCTTGTAAACCCTTAGAATTTACTGGCAAGAATGGCGCTACCGCCATGATGAACTGGTTTGATGCCATCGAGCTTACCTTCTTGCAAAGTGGTTGCCCTGACGAACTAAGAACCTTGAATGCAACTGGGGTGTTTCGTGAAAAGGCACTCGAGTGGTGGACGACTGAACGCAACAAAAGGGGAAACGAGGTTGCACATGCTATGCCTTGGGACGATCTCAAACAGCTTATGAAAGACCACTTCTGTCCTCCTCATGAACTCCAAAAATTGGAGAACGAATTTTGGAACCTTACTCAGAAGGGGAGTGACATGGATGGCCTGATTACGCGCTTTAAACAACTTAGTGTTCTCTGTCCTGGACAAGTTGAAACCGTACCCAAAACCGTAGCCAAATTCGTCCGTTGTGTTCACCTTCCCTGACAAACCACCTTGCCTCTGCTAATCCCCAAACCATTGAAGATGCTTTTCGTATAGCCACCGAACTTAACAACAACTGCGTTCTTCATGGAACCTATGACAAGGTTTCAACAAAGAATGCACACCAAGCTACCGTTGACTCTTCTGATGAGCCCAAACCCTCCCAACAGTCGAAGAGAAACCAAGGCAAGAAGCGGAAGGCTTCAAGCCAAAACTGTGCGGTCGTCACTCCGCCAAACCCACAACCTCTACAAACTGTGCCTGCTTTTACCAACAATGAAACTCCACGCAAGGTGTATACTGGAACGCACCCAAAGTGTGACAAGTGCCGATATCATCACCCTCTAAACACTCAATGTCAGAAGTGCGACAGGTGTGGCCGAGGTGGGCATACCGCTCCATTCTGCCGCTACACCACTCATGTCAACCAAAACCAAGCTCTCTTAGCTCCAACCCAAGTCGCTCCTGTGCGAGCATGTTTCACGTGTGGTGATACCAACCATATGGCCAATGTGTGTCCTCAACGATATCAACCACAACAGCCTCGACAGCAACTACCACAGCCACAACCCCAGCAACAACAGCAACAGGTTCAAGAACCCGCTAGGGGTCGAGTTTTCCTCCTCACCACAGCTCAGGCTCAAAACGCAAACGACGTCATTACTGGTACGTTTCTCATTAACCATGTCTATGCTTCATGCCTATTTGATACTGGTGCCGATAAAAGTTTTGTGTCGTTAGAATTCGAGTCTTTGCTCAAGTGTAAACACTCTAAGTTGCCAAAATCTTTCGCTGTCGAAGTCGCTAATGGTAAAACCGTCACTGTCAATTCCGTTCTCTCCAATTGTTCCTTGATTCTCAACGATCATACGTTTTCGATCAACCTTATACCTATGCAAATGGGTAGCTTTGACATCATAGTAGGCATGGACTGGCTTAGGCGAGTTCGTGCTGAAGTTGTTTGTTCTGAAAAGTTTATCCGCCTTCCTCTTCCAAACGGTGATTCTCTACACGTCTATGGTGAGAAACCTTCTCAAGGTCTCAAGCTTATGTCGTGTATTCAAGCGAACAAATGCTTACGCAAGGGTACCTTCGCTTTTCTTGCCCACGTTGTGGAAAAGAAGGACAAAGGCCCAAGTATAAGCGATGTCCCTATCGTACGTGATTTTCCTGATGTATTTCCCGACGATCTTCCTGGTCCGCTTCCTGCTCGTTCTGTCGATTTTCGCATCGATTTAGTGCCTGGTGCTACGCCTGTCGCTAAGTCCCCCTATCGTTTAGCACCCTCTGAGATGCAAGAGCTCTCAGTCAACTTCAAGAGCTTCTTGACAAAGGCTTTATACGCCCTAGTACTTCTCCTTAGGGCGCTCCCGTTTTGTTTGTCAAAAAGAAAGATGGATCATTTCGTATGTGTATTGACTATCGTGAGCTCAACAAGCTTACTATCAAAAACCGATACCCTCTTCCTCGCATTGATGACCTCTTCGACCAATTGCAAGGCGCGACCTGCTTTTCAAAGATCGATCTTCGTTCTGGGTATCATCAACTTCGAGTACTCGAAGAAGATGTACCTAAAACCGCTTTCCGTACACGTTATGGTCATTACGAGTTCGTGGTCATGCCCTTTGGGTTGACCAACGCACCTGCGGTCTTCATGGATTTAATGAACCGCGTGTGCAAAGCATACTTGGACCGTTTTGTGATCGTCTTCATCGACGATATTCTCATCTATTCTAAGACGCAAGAAGAGCATAAGCGACACTTGCACCTTATCCTTGAACTCCTTCGCGCTGAACGTCTATACGCCAAATTCTCCAAGTGTGAATTTTGGCTAAAAGAGGTTCAATTCCTTAGTCATACTGTCAACGAACTTGGAATTCACGTTGACCCCGCAAAAATCAAAGCTGTGAAAAATTGGATCGCACCTAAATCTCCGTCTGAAGTTCGCTCGTTTCTTGGTCTTGCTGGTTACTATCGTCGTTTCATCTCCAACTTTTCAAAAATCGCTGTTCCTTTGACCTCCTTGACTCAAAAAGAGAGACCTTTTGTTTGGGGTCCCGAACAAGAGGAATCTTTTCAAACGCTCAAGGACATGCGTTGCAATACTCCTATCCTAACGCTTCCTGATGGTAACAATGATTTTGTCGTGTATTGCGACGCTTCAAACCTTGGCCTTGGTTGCGTCCTTATGCAACGTGACAAGGTTATCGCTTACGCATCGAGGCAACTCAAAATTCATGAGAAAAACTATACTACCCACGACCTTGAACTTGGTGCAGTCGTTTTTGCATTGAAGATTTGGCGACACTACCTCTATGGTACTAAATGTGTGGTCTTCACCGACCATAAGAGCCTTCAACACATCTTCAACCAAAAAGAACTGAATATGCGTCAACGTCGTTGGGTGGAATTGTTAAACGACTACGATTGCGAAATCAAATACCACCCAGGTAAAGCGAATGTAGTAGCCGACGCTCTTAGTCGTAAAACTCGCGTCAAGAGTATCCGTTGTTTCCAACTCGTCCACGACCTTCAAAATCGCATACGTAACGCTCAGTACACATCCGTTAATGAGGGTAACCTCTACAACGAGATGCAATGTGGTGCTGAAAATAGTCTCGTGTCCAAATCTGATGGCATTTTATACTATCTCAATCGTATCTGGATTCCCGACCGTGATGATCTTCGCAAATTCCTGATGAAGGAGGCCCATAACACGAAGTATTCTATTCACCCTGGTGCCGACAAGATGTACCATGATATGCGTACATCCTATTGGTGGCCTGGAATGAAGAAGGATATAGCCACTTTCGTCTCAAAATGTCTCACATGTTCCAAAGTGAAAGCTGAACATCAACGCCCCTCTGGCCTACTCAAACAACCCAGAATTCCTATCTGGAAATGGGAGAGCATTGCCATGGATTTTATCACAAAGCTTCCTCGCACTACGGCTGGTCATGACAGCATTTGGGTAATCGTTGATCGATTGACCAAGTCAGCTCACTTCCTCCCTATTCGTGAAGATTTCAAAGTCGAGAAATTGGCTAAGGTCTACATGAAGGAGATAATCTGTCGTCATGGAATTCCCATCGACATCATTTCTGATCGTGATGCTCGCTTTACGTCTCGTCTCTGGCAAACTTTTCAATCTGCTATGGGTACTAAACTCAACCTTAGCACTGCCTTCCATCCTCAGACTGACGGTCAAACCGAGCGTACTATCCAAACCTTAGAGGATATGCTTCGTTCATGCGTAATAGATTTTGGTGGCAACTGGGATTCACACTTGCCTTGGTCGAATTCTCGTACAATAACAGTTATCACGCGAGTATTCAAATGGCACCTTTCGAAGCACTGTATGGTCGTAAGTGTCGTTCGCCTATTTGTTGGCACGAGATTGGTCAAGCCCAACTCACCGGTCCCGAGCTTATACAAGAGACGACGGACAAGATTTTACAGGTTCGAGACAACTTATTGAAAGCCAGGAGCCGACAAAAGAGTTACGCTGACAAAGGACGCAAACCTATGGAATTCGAGACAGGTGACTTCGTGCTTCTCAAGGTATCCCCTTGGAAGGGCGTGGTTCGATTTGGCAAGAAAGGGAAACTCGCACCTCGCTACGTCGGTCCTTTCGAAATCCTCGAGAGGATTGGCGAGGTTGCGTATAGACTGGACCTGCCCGAAGAACTCAGCAATGTACACCCTGTCTTCCATGTATCCAACTTAAAGAAATGTCTAGCTGACGAAGGACTTCACGTTCCCCTCGAAGACTTGCAAGTCAACGAAACGCTTCACTTTGTGGAAAAACCGGTCGAAATCATGGACCAAGGAACCAAGCAATTGAGGCGCAGTCGAATTCCTATTGTCAAGGTTCGATGGGAAGGAAAACGTGGCGCTGAATTTACTTGGGAGCTTGAAAGTGAAATGAAGTCGAAGTATCCTCATCTTTTCCCCAAGTCTTCCTAAATTTCGGGACGAAATTTCCTAAAGGAGGGGAGACTGTAACGCCCGGCTCTTTTGTACTTTCCATTTATAGGAAGCTTTGTTCGTATTTCTATTTTTGGAAACCTTGTATTCTTGTAATCACTCCTTTCATTGTAATCATTATCAAACCGATACTTGGATCATTAATGAAGCTTGTATTTTGTTACACTTATGTTATACGCACTCTATGTATGCTCGTATGTTCGATTTGGTGAATCAATCGATGTTTAATCGTTATTCTTGGAAACTATGTGCGAAACTTGTAATTAATCTAAACTTATGCAGTGAACGTGTTTTGAACGAGAACGATACTTGGTTATGACATTTATACGCTTAAACATACTTTGGTTTTGATTATCATGCTTAACTACACCTTATACTATGCTTTTATATCAAAACAAGTCCCTAAACTCTCAACTTTGCACCTAAAGGAACCAAATATAAACTTCAGGGGCCTAAGTGTAATAAAACGAAAGTCAGACAACCCCTACCCGCCGCGTGACGCGAAGGTCCTAGACGTCACGCGACGCCCTTGTTTCGGCAGAAGGTGTGTTTCTTTGAGCTGCATGCACGAAATCCAACTCTCCAACCTCACCCAATCACCTTTAATCCACCTCTAATCACCTCCAATCACCTTCTAACTCATTCATTATAAATACCCACCTTCTCCAACCCATTTGACACTTTCACAACTCTCTAATCTTCACAAATTCACTCTCAATCTGCAGTAAATCTGAGTTTTGGACAGATTCTTGTAACTTCACTAAAGTGAGTGTAACTTCCTTATTTCTTAGCCAAATCACTTGGTTCTTCTTCCTATTGCTTTGTTATGTCCTTGGGTTTGAATCCTTGGTTTTTCCTTGGAAGAATCATGCTTGGATTTGCCCAAAAATGGACTAAAACTTTCTGTTTTGTTTATCATTAATCAACAACATGTTATTTCTTATCCAACTTGTGTTTAACACATCTCACACCAATGTCCTAATGCTTACAACCTCTCTTATGGTTGGTTAAGCTTAAAAACATGGTTGAGACACTTAAATCAGAGGTTAAAACCTCACAAACTTTCTGTTTTTAATTAGGGTTTTACCCACAAGTAGTGTTCAAGTGTGAAACTTGATGTATGTGTGATGGTTGGTTTAGCCTAGGCTATCCTTCATAAGAATCCACTCATTACTTGATGTTTTTCTATAGATTAGTTGTTGTTACTACCTTAATACTTGTATGTTCATGACCCTCCTTGTTGTTTATAACAACAAGTGTAGTGGTGAACAATAGAGGTGCCTAAATGGAAGCTTGTTCTTCCTACCTCATGTATGTGTTCTATGACACAAAGAGGTACCTAAATGGAGACATTAATCTCCTACCTCATGCTTGAATCATAAGACTTGTAAACTATATAATATCTAAGTTATTTTATATGTATACATCTAAGTAACTAAGACTTAATGATGACTTAATAGTTATTTGTTAAGTGGACGTTACATCATCTATGACCATGCCCTTGTTACGACTCTAATGGATCTTAGAATCCATGAAATCATACCAACTCTTTTGAGTTTCAATAGTGTCAAGAACAAGAGTTATGTGTACAAGATGATTATTTTCACCTATGTTACTTTCTATATATTTTAAAAACTCCGAATCTATAATCTTCCATTGTACGCCAAACTCACACACCTACGTTTCCTTGTGTAGAAGGACAAGGTGCTCCGAACTAATTCATCTACAAAACTTGCTCTCGGAATTTCAAGTCACCACTTGTAAACCGTGAGTATACTCGTATTTCCCCCTTTTTACTTTTACCACTTTTGGGGTGTAACATGTTTACCTATTGAAACTTACACATGAACTTTTGTCTAAACACATGAACATTCCTATAACATGCTTGTATATGTGATGGCTTGATACTTTAAATTTGGGTGATTCTTATGTGTTGAACTTATCATTAACTTCGTACGAGCCTAACCGTGACATATGTAGCGCTATAGGATTAACGACCCGCCTCTACTGAAACTTTGGTTATGTCATGAGCAAGTTGCGTTTTCTTGGTTTGATATGTTAGACACATGCCATATTTAATGTTTATCTTGAATCGAATGCTTGCTATGAGGGATTGTTCACACTTTTATCTTATGCTATGTATGTACCAAACTTGTATACTCGCCTTTGCTTTTGCATTGAATTGTATTTTAAACATGTTACAGGTTGATGATGATGAAATGAAAGAAGTAGCACGATGCCTAGATACACACTTTAGACGTTAGGTTTAATATGTTGTATCGAATTTTGGTTATGTTGGTTTGTTATTTTAATTAAACTTGTTGTTATTTGGATCTTGTATTAATGACTACTTGAAGTTTGGAAATGAAATTTGGATTTTTTTTAAATTATTGTCACAAATAGCGTTATGATGTCTCGAGCAATCTTCACACTTCGTCTCATCCCGATGTTTCCGCCATTGGTTGGGGTGTGACAATAACCTTTTGACGTTGCATTAACACATATCCATAACCTAATTTAGAAGCGTCACAATAGACTACAAAGTCATTAGTTCCTTCTGGTAACGCTAGTATGGGTGCATTGGTTAATCTTTGCTTAAGAACTCTAAAGGCTTCTTCTTGTTTTGGTCCCCATTCAAACTTAACAGATTTACAGGTTAGCTTAGTTAAGGGAATGGCTATTCTAGAAAAATCTTGAATAAATCTTCTATAATAACCGGCCAATCCTAAGAAACTTCTAACCTCGGTTAGTGACTCAGGGGTTTTCCATTGGGTAATCGCCTCGATCTTGGTGGGATCCACATGAATTCCTTCATGATTGACTAGATGTCCAAGAAACTGAACCTGTTCTAATCAAAATTCGCACTTTGAAAACTTTACATAAAGCTTTTCTTTTCACAATAAACTTAAAAGTTCGTGCAAATGTGCTGCATGTTCCTCTTTACTTTTAGAGTAAATGAGAATATCATCTATAAAGACAATTATGAATGTGTCCAAATATGGCTTACATATTCGGTTCATCATATCCATAAATGCAGCTGGGGCATTGGTTAAACCAAATGGCATGACAGTAAATTCATAATGGCCATACCTTGTTCTAAAAGCGGTCTTAGGAATGTCCTCTTCATGTACCTTTACTTGATGATATCCTGACCGTAAATCGATTTTCGAGAAAAATCGAGCTCCTTGCAACTGATCAAACAAATCATCGATTCTTGGTAATGGATACCGATTTTTTATCGTGACCTTGTTCAATTCGCGGTAGTCAATGCACATACGCATTGATCCGTCTTTCTTCTTAACAAATAAAATCGGTGCTCCCCATGGCGATGAGCTTGGCTGAATGAATCCTTTCTCCAACAATTCATCTAACTGTTTCTTCATTTCCTGCATTTCTACGGGTGCCAAACGGTAAGGTGCTTTAGCAATCGGTGCTGTTCCTGGTAGCAGATGGATCCTGAATTCAACTTTTCTGTCTAGCGGTAGTCCTGGTAATTCTTCTGGAAATACATCTGGAAACTGAGATACTACTGGAATATCTTTTAGTTCTTTTCCTTTAGTGTTAGTGATTATGGAAATCAAATACACTAATGATCCTTTTCTTATATAACTTGTTGCTTTCATCATAGAGATGAATTTCGTGGATCTAGACGGTTTATCTCCTTTAATTGTGATCTTTTCACCCCTTGGTGAATTTACTTGGATGGACTTTTGATCATATAAAATACTGGCTTTATTGGCTATTAACCAATCCATTCCTAACACAGCATCAAATCCTGCCAGATTCAATGGATAAAGGTTTGCAATAAACTTTTAATTCAAAAATTCTATTCTTGCTCCCTGCAAGATTTCAGAAATCTTAATGGTTTCCCCATTTGCTGTCTCTACTAGACATTCTTGTGGGAGTTTAGTTAATGGTCGATTGAGAAGTTGGCAAAATGAAGTATTAATAAAACTTTGGTTCGCACCAGAGTCAAATAATACTTTACCAAAAACATCATTAACTAAAAACGTACCGGCTATCACGGCCGGGATCATCTTTGCTTCTTCCGCAGTCAGAACAAATGCCCTAGAATTCTTAGTAGTCTTGTTGTTCATGGCTGGAACTAGTTTTGGACAGTTTGGCTTGATGTGACCTTTTTCTCCACACTTGAAACACATTCCATTATTAGGTTACTTCCTACAATCTTCTTCCTTGTGTCCTGGTATCTTGTAGAAATTGCAGTAAGTGGAGCATCTTCCTGAATGCTTCTTCTTGCAACCTTTACAATAAGGCGTAGAGGTAGAACCTACATTTTTCCCACGGTTGGAATTTCCATAACGAAATTCTTGGGTAAGCCTTTGAGCTAGGTTTCTCCTCTGGTCCTCTTCTCGTGTACACACTAACTCATCTGTCAAGGTATTTGCTAGTTCTTCAGCTTCTTCTATAGTTTGGGGTATAGCTGCCTTGACTACATGCCTAATCTCATTGATTAATCCCCAGATGTAACGGGAGATTAATACTGGTTCTGGCAACGGTTGGCACTATTCTAGCATATTCAAAGAATAACGTAGTATAACCCTTACTATCTACTTCAGTCATTCTAAGGTTTAGGAACTTATTTGCTATCTGCTCTTTTTCATTGGGGGGCAGAATTTCCTTTCTACCATGTTCTTAAATTCCACCCATTCCATATTGTAAACCCTGTCACTTCCCCTAGACTGGAGGATAGTATTCCACCATTCTAAGGCTGAATTCTTAAACAGATTTGAAGCAAACATTATCTTATCCTCTTCCGCGCACTTGCTTATTTTTAAGACAGCCTCAGTCTTTTCTATCCAGCGTAGAGCTGCAACGGCCCCTTCATTGCCCGAGAATTCCATTGGTTTACAAGACCCGAATTCCTTGTAAGAACAACCATAAGACATGGTTCTTCTTCTTTTGGGAATGGGCACTTGAAGTATGGGTCCATTGTTTACGTTGTGTTCAAGTTCAATTGGTCGTTTACTGCCATGATTACTTTTGTTATCTGCTTCCCTAACTGTTTTGATAATGTATGGCATTGCATCTATTATCCCTTGTGCCACTATGTGTTGGACGGCACTGTTATCCACTTGGTTTCCATTATTATCATTGTTCGGGTTATCGTTATTCGGGTTATTGTCATTCTGGTTTTCCTGGTTCACTTCGTTGTCCAACTGAATTTTAAACATTTACCACATATTAATATCACAAGATAATATTTAATTAATCACACAATACATATACTGATCAAAATCGTAGAACATTGCGACTTACTCTTTCTTATATATTATGCATCTAATACAAACTGAAACTGGAATTCAAAATTACAATACTATTATGCATCCATAACTATTATCTAGATTTTTTTTTCAAACATACACACATATTATATATTATTATTATTATTATTATTATTACCATCACCATCAATGATATGGGTTCATCCAGAACTCCATATTACGCTCGTCATACTTCCAGACGAGTCGTTCTCCGATCTGCCTCATTCTATCACTACCTTCCAAAATCTCCTCACCAAAGGTTCGGAGTTCTTGCACATTCTCTGCACTCATTGGGGGTGCAAGGGCTGGTACTGGGTTTGGGAACTAGGGCATGGGCTCTTGGTAAGGATAAGGATTCTCTAAAATTTCCCTGATGTATTCATCGTTATCATAGTAAGGATCTAGATGGTCCAAATCTGGGTAGGCTGCTAGGTTTGGCATGGATTCGTCTTCTGGTATTGGGTAGCGTTGCTGGTAATCCCTATGGTCGTTAAACCACGCGTCGTAGTTTGGGTCTAAGGGATTGGGTGCTGGTATTCTAGGTATCTCATCTAGGTTAAAATCAGGCATTGCAATTCGATTTTCTGGATTGTTTTCAATTTCTATTGGTTGTGTGGGAAACAGTGGTAAGGGCTGGGGTGTTATGAGTTGCTCCAGGTTAGGGTCCGTAGCTGTGGTTGCTAGGATATGGAAATTTGCTAGACTCCTATTAAGCATATCCTGGGTGTGAGCATTTGTTTCTCTCTTGGCGGCTGCTACAGCACGCTGTTGTTGTAACTTTTTCATTCTCTTCCTACGTTCATGCGCTCCCCTACTGAACCATCCTCTCTTTTCAGGAGGGAATGGCTCTTCAGACTGAGCCTTAAACACAAATATCCCAACTTCATTGTCAGCTGAATACCCTGAGAGGGCAGGCTGTGAAGAGCTACCTTCGCTCCTAGGTGAGCTGGACAACTGACGGTAGGCGTCGAAAGGTCCTTGGTCGCTCATACAGTAAACTAACAAATAGTCAAATAACACACAACAATAAAATACAAATATGCACGTAGTTCTGTAGAAAATTTCCTAACATATTAAATAATATCTTGGTGTCAGCAGAACACTTCTGTGGCTGACTCAGTGGCTTAGCTCTGATACCACCTTCTGTCGCAACCCATGTCCCCTAATTACCCGGGAACGGACGGCCGAGGCCATTTTCGGTGGTATCGGTGTTTATCATTTTGGCAGCGGAAATTACATCAGGACCGTAGTTAGGAAATATTTTATCAGGGTAAAATATCACGCTTTTACTGTATTTAACACATGGGAAAAATCCCAAGTTTCAAGTACACACATCTTTCATAGGGATAAACCCTATTTTATTTAAATAAAACATCTCTTTATTTTAGGTAACTTTATAGCCACTTTTCCAAGCGTTCAGTGCTGTCCAGCTGGCTTCTAATTGGCTTTAACATTTTGTTACCTGAAACGCGTTTAAAAATATTTTGTCAGTGGGAAATACAGGTGAGTGAATCTCAGTTTAATCAAGTTAAGTAAAACCATTGTACAGTATTGAGGGCGGTCGCGCAATTACATTTGTTTCCATCTACTTTAATTACCACCCACGGTACTGTCAACCCGACTTGTGGTCATGTTACTACTCACAATGTAGTAAAAAAATTTGTATACAAAACCCCAACATACCGATGATAATTGTAGAATACAAATACTCAATCACTGTTTAATATAGTGTTAATCATATGAGGTTTTGTAAAAACAGTTTGCAAAAAGGAGATTACTCAAATTGCTGTCTTAGGGTTTTCCTTTAGGATTTCCTGGTGATTATCTATTAAATACACAAATGCACACGCGTTAGTATAATAACCCATTATTTACATTACGTCGGCCAGAACCACGACAGTCGTTACGGAACCCTGGATCAATCGGGCAGCGTATCTAATACGTAACTGGGGTTATGATACTTACAACGGGCAGAACTTCGTTATTTAAGGGGGTATTATACCCGAGAATTACTTTAATTATGCAGAAATTCGAGAGAGAAGAAGGTGTGTGAGCGAAATCGACTAAACAGCCGATGGCCTCTATTTATAGGGCCTGATTTCAGGTTCCTCGCGGCCCGCGAAGGATGTAACCAAAGGCTACGCGGCCCGCGAGGGCTTGTAGACTAGGTTATAGCTTGGCTGAATTGACTCGTAGCTTCCACACGCATCATGACACGTGGCAGCCTAGGGTGCAGCCTGATCCTCCATCTGTCGCAGCCCGCGTAAGCCGAAGGCTTAGCCTTCGCCGCCCGCGACCAACCCCATTTTCTTGTTTTTAATTAATATTTAATTATATAAGGTATTTAGGGCTCGATTTTCATATACGGTGTGTATTTTAGGACATATAGGGACACTTTAAATATTTTAGGGGTGTCGGAAAAATTTTAGAGGGTTGTTATACCTAAACTCAGAATTGTCGGGTTGAACATGTCTAGACATGTTCTAATAATATTTACCAAGTTATTAAAGTGATAAAACATATTTTGTAGCTTCTACATTATCAGATATGATTTTTTTATTAAAAACTGACTCGTTTGACTTTTATGTTAATTACTTTGACCCAACAATTAAATAAGTAAACGTGATAATTAGGAGGTGCCCTTTTGAGGGATTAACACCTACATAATTACCAACACATAGCCACATTCGCTTAGAACAATACCTGGACCGTTAAAGTTTAAACTAAAAGTCAGAGCATAATTGTGATAACTTTGACTTTCGGTCCTTATACATATAAGAACTGAACTACAGGAGCTAAGAACACTTACACAAGGTCCTAGCACAAAGTTTGAACTTAGAGGAGACTCCTTTAGATCCAGGAAGCTCCAGAGAAGAAGCAAGAGAGAGTATAATTCTGAATTTTGAAATGAGCAAGTCTCAAATGTGAATGAAGGGCTTTTATATAGAAGAAGAGGGTGAATTAGGATCAATCCAAGTGTCCCCAGATGTTTTTTGATGCTTCCATGTGTCCTAGAGGTATAATAAAACCATTTGCATGCTGCTGTTTTCGATTACAGGTTGCAGAGAATCCTGAGAAGATTGCAGGTTTGCATGCTGGCAGTTGCCAGTCCTTTGCTGGAAAAGGTTCCCCGTCGTGCCACGCGCCAGGGAGGGAGGACCTGGCGCGCCACGCGAGGCAGCCCATTTCCAAATTTGTTTGTTTTGTTACAAGATCAGTCCATGTACTTTCATAACTCGTATAACTTTCATTTTCAGCATGAGGGGCCCTTAATTTCAGGTTTCACATGATCTTGGGAATAAAACCAAATATTGTTAACTTCCGGATTCAATAAAACGGTCTCCTGGGAGTAGAATTATCATATTGACACTTTCAACCCTTCTTGGAATTTGCACATTTAATCATATAATTGTACCGAAACTTCATGAAATCATTATCTGATATTCGTGAGAGTATAATAAAACATTACAAAGCCCTGGGTTCATTAAAAGGTCACTCAGAGGTAAGAATTAACATGTTGACACGTTTAACCCCTGTGCTTTATAAACTTTCAATTTTAATCACAAACGGTTTCTTGCGTCTGACAATTTACTCAATAAAGAATACGAACATCGTGTGAGGTCAATTAGAGGCATAACTTTGGCATGTTGATGCTTGTAGTCTTTCCACATACATCTTTTCACTGTTTGTCAAATTTAGTCCCTCAAAGTTAACTTTTTACACGTTTAGGGTTTATAACACGTGTCATTACTGTATTGGACATGATTTTGCGAGGTGTTACATAATGACTTGTAGTTGACGGCTTAGAATCAGTATTGAGGTTGTGATGGCTGCATAACAGGTTGCTAGTAGCAAACAATGCACTCGCCATCCTTGCTATGCAACATCAAATCGATTTTTTTTACCAAAGTCATCATAGCCGACAAACGAACTCGGGATGTAACAGTCGAATATAACTTTCAGTTCCATATACCCTTAATTCCAACAAGTCGGGTAAAATACAACTGGGTTGATAATGGTTGCAACGGGTGTTTTAGAAACAACGACCAACTTACAGACAGTCCCCATTCTAGTTACCGGATCGAAGTCAGTCCCAACCGAACCACATTCAATGGGTTTAGACTCGTGTATTTAAAGCGGGCTAGACCTGATTGTTTTCAATCTATTTGCCAGTACAGAACCGTAATCCCAATTTCATTTCCCAAATTCGAACAATAACCCTACAAAGCCAAACACAAGTCACAGAACCGTGATTAACCTAGTGAAACGAATACGGTATAACGGAACGGGAAAGAAGCGGGTGCCGTGTGAAGAACCGCCCAAATTGCCCATTCAAATCGAACCACGACTCAAAATACTATTCATTTAAGTTGTGTTATTAATAGATATATCACACAACAAATCTGATTTGATTTTTGATTAACGATACCAAACCTTGCAAAACAAATCCAAAGAATAGTGACCCAATCAAACAACAACAACTTGAATCCAACCATGAAGAACAAAAACTAAATACGAAAGTGTATGTAACTTACCACCGTGAAGAACAAAGCGAATCAAACCTTGATAATAATCAGACCGCCATTTTCAAAAAATCAAACTTAATCCTTTACCAAACTTTCTCATCGCTGCTTTCTCTCTCTAACAGACTCTCACTATCACCGACCCAAGAAGACAACGTCGCAACACACACGCCACCTAAGGCGGCCGAACATGACCACCGGCGACGTGTAGGCATGCGTTTCTCTCCATCACATCCACCTACAAAAGCACAATCAGGATCAAGAACATCGCCGAATTTCATATCATAATAAGTTTAATCCATTAATTCAACAATAAAACAGAATTCGTATCATAAAACTACAAAAAACACACACAACAAAATGACGCAAGCTGCTAATCGTACCCGCTGGTGACAGAAAATTAGGGTTCCAACAAATCACGTTTCGGTAAGAGTATTAATAATCGTCAAAAGCGGTGGCTCGTTGAACGATTGTAACCGGAATCATCGTGGAGATTCTCAAGCACGAAACAAACAGAATCAACATTATTATTTATGAATCGCATCGATATAATTATGAATTTGGGGATATTGGAAACATCGCATCTACATATGATATAATAATTGGTGCGTGTCTATGTATGCATATTTATACAGTGAATTTCCACACGAACTTTGTTTTAATATTTATAAAAATGGTTTATACCTTAACATTAAAACACACACAATAAAGGACAAGTGTATCCCGTCATATATGTAGCAAAGTATTGGTAAGAGCCAGATATCGATCCATGGAACACGGGCATTATTAAGTACTAAATCTTTGTCATTAGATTACCAGATAAAAGGATAAGTGAATGGTTGTTTAACTAAGTTATCTAATTTATATCTAAAACATAAATATACTATTATCTTGTTTCATAAACAACCTAAACATGTTATCTATCAGATATGTCACAAAAGCACTTAATCAATTTTCCAATTTCAAGACAGTTAGTCATCCGCTAGGAGTTTTGTAGGATCGTGAAACGACCTTAACGAGTCGATCAGAAGAGGTCTTAGACTGAATCAGAGGTGGAATTCATTGATTCAGTCTTTGTTTAGCTTGAATAACACTAGAATCACTATTAACTGTCTCTTGTATTAATTAGAAAGCAATTACAGACTCGAAGACACTTCGACAGAGCTTCGCCGTCGGAAACAAGAACATTACAACTGATTTCGCTTGTATGGTATTTATAGGGATGTGATTCCGCTTGAAACAGCTTCAAGCGGAATTAAAACTTCAAGCGGAATTACTTCAAACATAATAATCAACATGATTTCGCTTGAAATAATTCTTCTGATTTCGCTTGAAATAATTCTTCTGATTTCGCTTGAAATGACTCGATGTCATTTCAAGCGGAATTACCTATAATCCCATTTCTCGTTTTACGTGCACTAATCTATCAGTTCTAACCTAAGACTCGAACGAAGATGAAGTCGACAGAAAACTGCACCAACAGACTCCCCCTTGAATGTTGACGGAATCTTCAGTGAGAGTCTTCAACATGACGACTCTTCAATCTTGATCGTTCTTTTTTCTTTCTTAGCAAGTACCAGGATCTTCTCTTTGGCTCTAACCTCGTCAGACTCCCCTTTTCATCATGCTGGGATCGCTGTCTGGAATTAGCTATCACCTTGACATCAATCCCTGGCTTTATCTCTGATTAAGCTCTCCACAGGTTCTGAATTGCATCCTGGCTTTCCGTAGCAACAGGATCAGAAACCTTTCTTTCACCTACACACATCTCAACCACTCATAAACAAATTTTCTCATTTAAAATCTTATCTAAATTTGAAACATTTTAAATTCTGATTCAAATTAATGAATCATCTAAACATTTCAAAATTTCCAACTCAAACACTCTTTTCCAAACCATCAGTTCGTCATGTTTAGCCTTTGAATTTTGAAAATCAGCTCTTCATCATCAGTTGTCGAAAATCTTTTTGGATTTTTCAAAATATGTAAACTAAACAGAAATTTAAATGCAGAAATGAAATATGTACAAACATTATTTTTGTGAGTTTGTGTAAGAGGATCATATCAGTTTATGTGACAAATCACTAGCACCGTTAAGCTTTAAACATTTCCAGTTCTAAGCGATTCACATAGATTGACGATATTGTTGTCCACTTAAACTCAATCTAAAAACTTTCGAAATGCTTACCGATACGTTAAGTATATTAATTTTGCACTAAATTCGTATGGACCCCACGATCTCAGCATATCCCCTCATCATGTAATACACTAACTCAAGTAATGCTTTTAAACTTTGATCAACTGTGATTTGTGCGAAAACAAAGCAGAATGTTTAAACATTAACAATCAGGTCGATACTTCCGTATACGCAGAGAAAGTCCAATGTTTAAACAAAATAAAAAAAATAAAAACAAGTTGAAATTGTTTAGGCTTTAACCACTAGTTCGATACTCACTTATACGCAGAGGTGATCCAAAGCTTAAACGAAACACCAAAGAAAATAAAGCAGAACGTTTAGGCACTAACATCCAGGTCGACACTCACGTATACGCAGAGGATGTCCAATGCTTAAACAAAATAAAGAAATAAAACAAGTTTAAATCTTTGCAAAAGAAATACACAATCACAATGTCATTTTCAGCAAAGTTGTGAAAGCTCACAAACTTAACCAGTTTTTATGCTTTTTGGCATTCAGCGATTACTGAGCAGGCACACAATCAAGAAGGACAAAACTAAGTACTATGCTTTCAATCATGTTTCCCTCTAGAACTAGGCTTTTTCATTTATGTTTGTATCGTTATCACAAATCTACTAGTCTAGCTGAGCCTATCGTCACATCCTTAGTGAGATCATTTATCACTTTTTGGCATTACATTTCTTTAGCATGTTGTGACAGTCTAACCGATCTACTATCATTTCCTCTTTTTACAACAAAACTCATTTTTGCATTTTTCAATGTATGTTTCAAAATATGTTTCAATTTTGATTTTCTGGGAAAATTTGAAACAACCTGTACAAACTTGACAACTTGATGAAAATCGCTTCAATTCTTCATCCACATGGCGTAAACAATCAGAACTCCCCCTCACAACAAACTATTCTACCATTGTGATTTCAAAACACTTAACTTTGTTTTAATCAAAATGGTTTTTCCGAAAAATAAGTTTGTTTACCAACCTCTTGTAGGTTCGGGGTCACTTCATCACTTTGTTCTTCTCAAACACATGAAAGATTTATCATTTTTGGTTTTAAACCTCAACACCACTTGTACAAAATCAAGTACAATTTAATGTCCTTGATTAACCACTTGTTGATCGAAATATCACCGAAGTGAATTTCTCAAGAAATGTGCCGATTCATGTTCCACGCTTACCAACCTGGGAACTCTGGCAAGTCAGGTTTTTCATTTAAACAGATTCACCCAAGCCTGACGGTCCTTGGGTGTTTTTGAATTCTTGTTCAACAATGGTGGAAAATTTGCATCATCCATTGTTAGACCAGAATTCTCATTTTTTACCTCAACACATGGCTCTTCTGGTTTTACCACACCAGATTCATTGCCTGAACATGGCTCCTTTGACTTTGACGAGTCAAGATCATTGCCAACAACTGGCTCCTTTGTTTCCGGGGAAACAAATTCATCACCAGGAAGTGAAAACTTCACTTTCTTTGTTTTGTTCATCTTCTGATTAACCACTTTCTCTTTCTTCCCTTTCTCTTCTGTCCTCAGATTTGTATCTGATAAATCTGTTTTCCTAGACTTATCATTCTTTGTAGAGCAAGACTATTTTTCAAAACTACTGTCTGATTTTCTTGATGTATCCGAGGACAAAATCCTTTCCAGATACTCTCTCGCCTTCTTCCTCTTCTTCCTCAGTCTGTCTTTCTGCCCTTGTGAAAGCTTAATTTTCTTTTCTTGAACTTTCTGTTCTTGAACTTTTGGTTCTTGAACTTTCTGTTCTTTGGGCTTGACACTGACTTTGACTGGTTTCTTTACCATTTTCTGAGATTCAGCCCTCGATCTTTCCTTTGATCTCATAGGGCAATCTCTGGCAATGTGTCCTTTGATTTGGCAGTTATAGCATCTTCTCATCTCATAACTCCAATTCTAGCAGTTAACAACAATGTGTCCTTTCACACCACAAGTGTAACACACTCTGTTATCGTACCATTCACCACTATCACACCAAACACTCAGATCATAGCATTGTCTGGCTTTGTGGTAATCATCTCTCTTTCTGAAAATTAGATTTGGCTTTGAAGCACTGTGGTCAAACCTGTACCACTCATTACCAACTATTTTTGAGTTTTCATTTTTCAATTTTTGTGATTTTTTATTGCGATTGGATGATTGATCTGATGAGCTTTTATTTTCTTTTTGAACAATTTTCACATTTTTCTCTTTTTGTTTTGGTTTTGCATTCTTTTCCAAAGGTTTCTGCTTTGAGCATTCACCTTTTTCGGTAGAATGCAAATTAGTTTTCAGAAACTTTTCTTTTAATTTCAAAAATAATTTCTTTTTCTCATTTTTTTTCATTTTCATCATCAGATTTCTCATCGCAATCTTCATCGGTTTTGGACAAGGGTGATTCAAAAACTCTGATGAGATCACAAAACCTTTCAATTTCTCAAGATGAGACTTAATTGTTTTTTCATTTTCAATTTGATTGTTTTCAAGAACAGATTTTTCATTTTCAAAAACTTTTATCTGTTCTTGAAATTTCATTTCATTTGCTTTCAAATTTTTGTTTTCAAGTTTTATCCAGAAATCTTCATTTTCTGAAGATTTCTTTTTGCTTTCAAAATCTTTTTCTTTCTCTTTCAAAACCTTGCTTTCTACTGTCAAACTGTTCAAATCACTTAACAGTTTAACATTTTCATATTTCAGCTTCTCACAATTTCCTCGCATTTCAAGAATCTGTTTATCATCAGATTTCTTCTCATCTTTCAAATTTTTTATCTCCAATGCAAAACTTTCCGCATCTTTCAAGAGTTTGTCATTGTCAGCTTTAAAGTTGTCACATTTAGAGCACACTAATTCAGAATTAGAAGATCCAATCTTCACAGATTCTTCATTCTTTGGAACTTGCTCTGTCTCAGTTTTGTATGTTCCTGCACAAAAGATTTTAACGAAATCAAGAGGATTCGCATTCTCATCAATATAACAACCCCTCTTGTTATCATATTTCAAATCTCTTTTTGCTGCCCAACATACATTGATTCTTCTGTTTATTTCATCTAGATTCATTTTTACTTTTTCCATCAATCCTTTCTTCTTTTCATAAATTTCATAACTGTGAGCTTTAAGTTTGCTGATGAATTCTTTTAGATGTAATTTTAAAAAACTTGAATGCCCTTTTAGATTTTTCAAAATTTCAATCCATTCTGCAGGTAATGCATCTGCAAACTTTGCTATCTTTTCTGCATCAGACAATGTTTCATTTTTCATGATCCTTTAATTGTTCAAGTAAGACTCCATATCGGTTTTCTAGATCATCCAATGTTTCATTTTTCAAACACACAAAATATTTAAACCTTTTTACCCAACCATCCTTTCTCACATTTCTATAACTATCATCTATAAACCCTCGATACCAATCATTAAATCTCTCAAAATAATAATTTTCTTTTTCATCAAACATCATTGCCAATTTTCAAACCAAAATCAACAAATTTCACACAAAACACACTTTCAAGCGAAATTAGTGTTTTCAAGAGGAATTAAGTTTCAAGCTAAATTAAGTTTCAAGCGAAATCACCAACTTAAGCGGAATTAGGTGCCTTTTAAGCGGGATTAGCGATTTCAAGCGGAATCACTGATTTCGCTTGAACCTTCTCAAGCGGAATCAGGTGTTTTCAAGCGAAATCACTTATTTCGCTTGAAATTTCAAACGGAATCAAAATGTCTCGTTCAAGCGGTATAAGGTTTTCAGTCCATTTTTAGCAGTTTTAATCCGAATTTTCATTTGATTCTCTCAAGGGTTTGTTAAAATACAGTTTTACACACAATACTAAAAACTCAATCCATTTTAACCATGAAAACTTGTTCAATTTCGAAAAGAAGGTGTAGAATTCAGAATTTTCCAGCGAAAACGAGCTAAACAGTAAGAACTCTTCCTCCTGAGCTCTGATACCACATGTAGGATCGTGAAACGACCTTAACGAGTCGATCAGAAGAGGTCTTAGACTGAATCAGAGGCGGAATTCATTGGTTCAGTCTTGGTTTAGCTTGAATAACACTAGAATCACTATTAACTGTCTCTTGTATTGATTAGAAAGCAATTACAGACTCGGAGACACTTCGACGGAGCTTCGTCGTCGGAAACAAGAACATTACAACTGATTTCGCGTGTATGGTATTTATAGGCATGTGATTCTGCTTGAAACAGCTTCAAGCGGAATTACAACTTCAAGCGGAATTACTTCAAACATAATAATCAACATGATTTCGCTTGAAATAATTCTTCTGATTTCACTTGAAATGACTCCATGTCATTTCAAGCGGAATTACCTATAATCCCATTTCTTGTTTTACGTGCACTGGTCTATCAGTTCTAACCTAAGACTCGAACGAAGATGAAGTCGACAGACAACTGCACCAACAAGTTTTCTAACATGATGATTCTTCGAAAAGTTAACGCGATAAACACACGTTAACCACCTAAACTCATTCTTTAGCGAGCTATTGATATTCATTCATGTGAATCTTTAAAGATAGACTAGTCATCCGCTAGAAGTTTTCTAACCTCACTTATCAAAGAAAGCAATACCGATGGTCACAATACAGCCACGGGGATAAGCATTTAATTAGATCATATAACAACATATTTCACCTTTACAAGTCTTAAACACAAATCTACCATGTCAGCAATTTCATACCAAAACTACTAAACAAGGATCATAAACCGCATGCAAGAACATGTAATCTGTCACACCCCCAAAATCCACACGCGGAGTACCACCGCTTGGGAGCGTGACTGACCAGGATCAAGCCACCAATCATATTGAACATGCAATTAATATCAAGTAAAATAAAAGTAAACCATCCATTCGACACGAAAGGTGTTCAAACAAAACCATAGTTTCAAAATGTAGCGGAAGCATAGTAAATAATCCAGTAGTAGTTAACAATTTTAAGTGTCATAATAGTTCAACAGAAAAGCCACGATCCTTGTCCACGACGACCCGCTTCTCCAGTGCAAGCTCCAAGTACCTAACGATCTGCAAGGCATGTAACAGAATGATCAACAAACTAGTTGAGCGAGTTCACAGAAAGTAAATGCGTAATAGTAAGTTCGTTTGTAACAGGTGGCTCTACTGGGCCGATTGTATGTTCTATTGGTGGTGGTGTTCCACGTTGTATAACCACTAGACTACTCGTAACTATAGGTATCCTTCACAACCGAGGATAGTGATCATTATAAATAAAGTATCCTGCACATCCGAGGATAGTGATCAGTGTATGTATCCTTCACAACCGAGGATAGTGATCAGTATAGGTATCCTTCACATCCGAGGATAGTGATCAGTATAAGTATCCTTCACATCCGAGGATAGTAATGTGGTAGTCCAGTCATAGTGTCAGTAGCATATCTATTCAAACTTATCCTTTCAATCCCATTCCCAACACCCCGGGAATCCCATGCCTTGGTAAGAGTGTGAACTCACCTTGGTTTGCTCGGTATGCTAGGTTATGCACTCACAAGTAATTAATCACGTCCTATTGTATGCACGTATAACAAATCAGTTCGTGTTCACAATGATACGCATGCAATTTAATGTTCACATAACAGTCAGTTTGCATATCGGCACAACACGTATTATTTCACACTTAATCATCAACTATCATTCGATTCACATTACCCATCCTTCGATACATTGCTCATCCTTCGGTCTAACAATTATCACAACTATCACAATTATGTTTCGACACGTCTTTCGATACACAGTTATCATCTTACGATTCATGGTTATCTTTCGACACATCAGCTATGTTTCGACATAGTTATCCTTCGACACACAGGTTATGTTTCGGTCAACACACTATCTTTCGGTCAAAGCTATCCTTCGGTCAACACTACTATGGTTCGGTCAATGCTATCCTTCGGTCAGCACCACTATGGTTCGAAGGACAAGTATCTTTCGGTCACAACAACTATGTTTCGAATAACTACCATCTTTCGATAAATATCAGTTACGTGTTTCCTAAATTTATTGAATTTGTTACATTGTTCCCAAACATAACAATTATCAATCAACAGGTTTCCAATTTCTCGATTAACATACAGCCGATCAAACAAGCATATTTCATATATTCAATCCCAGGAACCCTAACCGAAAATCATGAACAATAACCATATTCATTCGGATTACTATTAAGACATAACAACCTCATGTAAACTGATTTCATAATAACCCGATTTCACTACTATATCAACAAGTTATCAATCCGGAGCATACATCGTCACAGTAACATAACAAGCATCATTGAATCGATTTAAACTTATTATCATGCAATACAACTACAAGATCATCTTTATACGATTCATATCATTCAACATACAATCAATTCTAATCGTTCTAATCAAAGCATGTAATAATAATAACATCATGTCATCAACGATGATAGTGAAACACTAACCGGATTAGGGGATTGAAACTAGTGGGGTTTCGGGTGCACAAGAACTTTCAGCCGACTTCAAGACTTCGAGAGAGAGAGAAGGGTATTAGGGTTTTAGAAACTAACTGCCGGTTACATGCATCACGTATATAAACGTATCACAGGAATGGGCCAAGCCCATTAGAAAGACTGGGCCGAAAGATGTCGAAGGATAGAGTCCTTGGTCGAAGGATGTGTTTCGAGATCCTTCGAACCGAAAGTTGATCCTTCGAATCGAAGGATATGTTTCGAGATCCTTCGAACTGTAGGTCATGTTTCGTGATCTAGACTAAGTGTTTTAATAAAAATTCTAATATTATTTTCTACCACAGCAAGTAATCACATATAGGCAAAACGACAATACGTTTCATTAAAACACAACGCGTACAATTTCAAGTCCACAACTTCAAACAACTAAACAGTCAAAGTCAACGCGCATTTAATGCGAAAGAGAAAGTCAGAAACTCGAGTTGTCACATTATCCCCAACTTAAAAGAAATTTCGTCCCGAAATTTGGTACGCACTCACTGAGGAAGCTAGGTAAGTTACATTGTTCACTGGTTTTCCTGGGGTGTCACATCATCCCCCCGTTGATTTGGAATTTCGTCCCGAAATTCAGTAGTAGTAGCTTCAGCCTCAGAAGTGGATGCATTGGTTTCGAATAGCTGGGGGTACTTCTCTTTCATCTGGTCTTCGCGTTCCCAGGTATACTCTGGGCCACGCTGGGAGTTCCAACGAACTCGAACAAGAGGGATTCTCTTGTGTTTGAGGACCTTAACATCCCGGTCCGTGATTTCAACTGGTTCCTCGACGAACTGCAACCGCTCGTCGATAGTGAGTTCCTTAAAAGGAACTATGAGGGTCTCATCTGATAGGCATTTCTTCAGATTCGACACGTGAAATACATTGTGAACTGCACCGAGTTCAGGAGGTAGGTTTAATCTGTAGGCTACTTTGCCAATCTTTTCTAAGATTTCGAATGGTCCGACGTACCGCGGATTCAGTTTGCCTCGTTTACCAAATCGAACCACACCCTTCCAGGGTGAAACTTTCAATAAAACCCGGTCCCCGACCTCAAATTCCAATGGCTTTCTACGCTTGTCCGCGTAGGCTTTCTGACGGTCGCGTGCTGCCGCCATGCGTTGTCGTATCTGTGCTATCTTTTCTGTGGCGTCCACTACAATCTCTGGACCCGTAATTTGACTATCCCCCACCTCTGCCCAACAGAGAGGTGACCGGCATTTACGTCCGTACAATGCCTCAAATGGAGCGGCTTGGATGCTGGTATGATAGCTGTTATTGTATGAAAACTCCACTAAAGGGAGGTGCTTTTCCCAGCCGTTGCCGAAATCGATGACACACGCTCGAAGCATGTCTTCTAGAGTTTGGATAGTTCGCTCAGACTGCCCATCCGTCTGAGGATGATATGCTGTGCTCATGTCTAAACGTGAGCCGAAAGATTTGTGCATCGCTTGCCAAAGCTCTGACGTGAATCGTGCATCGCGATCCGAAATAATAGAAGTGGGCACTCCGTGCCTCGAAACAACTTCTTTCAAGTAGATGTCTGCTAGGGTAGAAAACTTATCCGTTTCTTTGATAGCCAAGAAGTGAGCAGACTTTGTGAGTCGATCAACGATCACCCAAATAGTGTCATTCCCACGCTGGGATCTAGGTAAGCCCGTAACAAAATCCATGGAAATTTCTTCCCATTTCCATTGCGGTATCTTAGGCTGCTGAAGTAGGCCTGATGGTTTCTGATATTCAACCTTGACTCTCGCACAGGTTAAGCATTTTCCAACGTACGTAGCGATGTGGGCCTTCATACTAGGCCACCAGTAAGTAGTACTGATGTCGTGGTACATTTTATCTGACCCTGGATGTACCGAATAGCGAGACTTGTGAGCTTCATCCATTACAAGTTCGCGTAAACCGCCATAAAGTGGAACCCAAATACGCCCCGTTACATAGTAGGCGCCGTCTTCCTTTTGTTCCATGCGTTGCCTTGAGCCGCGTAAGGCTTCAGCTTTGACGTTTTCGGGTTTCAGTGCTTCTAACTGAGCAACTCGTATCTGTGCCGGAAGGCTAGACTGAATAGTAAGCTGTAGCGCTCGCACGCGCTTAGGTAGAGTGTCTTTCCGACTGAGGGCATCAGCCACAACATTGGCCTTGCCTGGATGATACTTGATGGCGCATTCATAGTCGTTTAGAAGTTCAACCCATCTCCGTTGACGCATATTCAAATCCTTTTGCTTAAGAATATGCTCGAGACTCCTGTGATCGGTGTAAATCGTGCACCTGGTACCGTACAGGTAGTGTCGCCATATCTTAAGCGCGAAAACAACAGCTCCCAGCTCTAAATCGTGCGTCGTGTAGTTCCGTTCATGAACCTTGAGTTGCCGAGAGGCGTAGGCAATAACTTTATCCCGCTGCATCAATACACAACCAAGCCCCTGTATCGATGCGTCACAATAAACCACGAAGTCATCCGTGCCCTCTGGCAATGAGAGAATAGGTGCGCTGCAAAGCCTATCCTTTAAGTACTGAAAAGCGGTCTCTTGCGTATTACCCCATCTGTAAACGACACCTTTCTGTGTTAGCATAGTAAGTGGTTGCGCGATCTTTGAGAAGTCTTTAATAAATCGCCTGTAGTAACCCGCCAAACCCAAGAATTGGCGTATTTCTGTCGGTGTACGTGGTGCTGGCCAGTTTCTGATCGAATCAACCTTGGATGGATCGACATGAATCCCATCCTTGTTTACCACATGGCCTAAGAAGTGGACTTCACGAAGCCAGAAGTCGCATTTTGAAAACTTTGCATACAGTTGCTCCTTTCGAAGAAGTTCCAAGATAAGGCGTAAGTGCTGCTCGTGCTCCTCCTGACTCTTGGAGTAAATCAAAATGTCGTCGATGAAGACGATAACAAACTTATCAAGATACGGTTTGCACACCCTGTTCATAAGATCCATGAAGACTGCAGGCGCGTTCGTAAGCCCGAATGGCATAACAAGAAACTCGTAATGACCGTAGCGAGTTCTGAAAGCGGTTTTGGAGACGTCCTCATCCCGGACTCTCAGCTGATGATACCCTGACCTTAAATCAATCTTGGAATAGTAACACGACCCTTGCAACTGGTCGAATAGGTCGTCTATGCGCGGAAGAGGATAACGGTTCTTCACCGTTACCTTATTGAGTTCGCGGTAGTCGATGCACATCCTGAACGTACCGTCTTTCTTCTTCACAAATAACACTGGAGCTCCCCAAGGCGAAGAGCTTGGACGAATAAAGCCCTTTTCCAAGAGCTCTTGTAGCTGCTTCGACAGTTCTTCCAGTTCGGTTGGAGCTAAACGATACGGTGCGCGGGCTATTGGTGCTGCTCCAGGAGCTAACTCAATCTGAAACTCGACTTGACGATGAGGAGGTAAACCAGGTAAATCTTCAGGAAACACTTGAGGAAAATCACGCACAACTGGTATATCCTCCAGCTTCTTTTCCTTTGCTGATGCGTCAGTGACGAGTGCCAGAATGGCAGTATGTCCCTTTCGTAAACATTTCTGCGCCTTTAAGTAAGAGATGATGCCAACCACAGCACCACTCTTGTCACCTTGTACCTCGAGAGGTTCTTGACTGGAGCGAGGAATACGAATAACTTTTTCTTTGCATAAGATCTCCGCATGATGTTGGGATAACCAATCCATACCAATGACGACGTCGAAACTACCCAAAACTATGGGTATGAGATCAATCGAGAAAGTCTGACCCGCTAGAACAATACTACAACCCTTGACTACATGTGCAGCTTCTACACTTTTACCATTTGCTAGTTCTACGACGTGTTTGGTGTCTAGGGGTGTTGGTGTACGTTTTAATAATTTACTCATTTTCAATGACATATAACTTGTATCAGCACCCGAATCAAATAAGACAGTAACATAAATATCGTCGAGAAGAAACTTACCCATAACCACATTGGGATCATTCACTGCATCTCCTCGACCCAACACAAAAGCACGACCACGAGCTTCATTGCCGTTGTTGTTGTTGTTTCCCCCGTTGTTGTTGTTACCATTACCCTGATTGTTGTTATGATTGTTGTTGTTCTGGTTCCTGTTCAACTGAGGGCAATGCCTTTTGAAGTGACCCTCTGCACCGCAATGAAAGCACCCTTTGTTACCCTGCTGCTGATTCTGCTGTGCCTGGGGTTGCTGCTGATTCTGGTTTGCAGGACGAGCGCTTCTACAATCTTTAGCCTCGTGACCCATCTTGAGGCATCTTTGACAACGAACCTTATTACACTGGCCACTGTGATGTTTGTTGCAGGTGTTACACTTTGGAAGGTTTCCTCGATACCCTCCCTGTCTATGGCTGCCTGAGGAGTGCTGACTTGGACTCTGGTAACTGTCTGTCTTTCGCTGTTGAGCTTGCGACTGCACTGAAGCTGATCCCTTGCTAGAATCCCCATCCCATTTTCTCTTACTTTCACTGGGAGTAGCAAGTGTAGTAGAAGCAGTAGTGGTAGCAGTAGCACTGATACGCTTTGGCAGTTTGTTCTGATCCACTGCCTGATCAGTGATGCGATGAGCGAGACGCTGGATTTCCTGGATGTTGTTGAGGTTAGCCGAGGTAACGTGGCTCTGTATTTCTGGTGCCAAACCTTTGAGGTACAACTCAATACGCTTGTATGGAGGGTCCACCATAGTTGGACATAACACAGCCAACTCATTTGATCTCTTGGTATAAGCTTCGATTTCCGAACCAACCATTTTCAAGTTATACAACTCGTCCTCCAACTTGTGAATGTCTTCTCTAGTGCAGTATTCCCTCTTGATCAGTTCTTTGAAATCATTCCAGGGTGTGGCGTTAGCAGCTGCCAACCCTAAGATCTGCACTTGTGCGTTCCACCAAGTGAGCGCAATCCCTTCAAGTGTGCCAGTGGCGAACTTCACCCTGCGAGCCTCAGGGCATTCACACATTTCGAAAACCGACTCGAGCTTTTCAAACCAGTGGAGGAGTCCAACTGCTCCCTCCGTGCCACTGAACGAGCTAGGACGACATTCCATGAAATTCTTGAAAGTGCACCCAGGTTGTTGCTGAGCGGGTTGACCTATTGTGTACGAATAGGGCAAAGTTAAGTACGAGAATTAATGTAGGATCTAAAGATCCTAGTGTCTATACTGCAGGGTATACTACCTGCTTGGGCGGCTGCAACTGCCGCAGCAACGAGAGCCTCTAGCTGGGCTTGAGTCATGGTAATTCGTGCGGCCATTGATCTTCACATCAAAGGCAACATAAGTGAGAAAGGTTCGCGAATAGCGCGATGACAGAAGAGTGTAAGCACATAAGTATTCTCATGCAATGTCAAGTTGTGAGCAAGGTAATGTAAGCATACTACGAGCAAAGTTCTATGCAAATTCTAGCATGTAGGCAATAAACATAAACCTTATTACCTAAGAAGTTGAGTCTTGCACGTGGAGCGAAGCGTCGTTGTGGATCGTTGAGAGCACTGTTCTGGTTATAGTCTGGTTTTAATAAAAACGTTTTTCCATATTAAAACCAAGTTCTCTATAACCAATGGCTCTGATACCAATCTGTCACACCCCCAAAATCCACACGCGGAGTACCACCGCTTGGGAGCGTGACTGACCAGGATCAAGCCACCAATCATATTGAACATGCAATTAATATCAAGTAAAATAAAAGTAAACCATCCATTCGACACGAAAGGTGTTCAAACAAAACCATAGTTTCAAAATGTAGCGGAAGCATAGTAAATAATCCAGTAGTAGTTAACAATTTTAAGTGTCATAATAGTTCAACAGAAAAGCCACGATCCTTGTCCACGACGACCCGCTTCTCCAGTGCAAGCTCCAAGTACCTAACGATCTGCAAGGCATGTAACAGAATGATCAACAAACTAGTTGAGCGAGTTCACAGAAAGTAAATGCGTAATAGTAAGTTCGTTTGTAACAGGTGGCTCTACTGGGCCGATTGTATGTTCTATTGGTGGTGGTGTTCCACGTTGTATAACCACTAGACTACTCGTAACTATAGGTATCCTTCACAACCGAGGATAGTGATCATTATAAATAAAGTATCCTGCACATCCGAGGATAGTGATCAGTGTATGTATCCTTCACAACCGAGGATAGTGATCAGTATAGGTATCCTTCACATCCGAGGATAGTGATCAGTATAAGTATCCTTCACATCCGAGGATAGTAATGTGGTAGTCCAGTCATAGTGTCAGTAGCATATCTATTCAAACTTATCCTTTCAATCCCATTCCCAACACCCCGGGAATCCCATGCCTTGGTAAGAGTGTGAACTCACCTTGGTTTGCTCGGTATGCTAGGTTATGCACTCACAAGTAATTAATCACGTCCTATTGTATGCACGTATAACAAATCAGTTCGTGTTCACAATGATACGCATGCAATTTAATGTTCACATAACAGTCAGTTTGCATATCGGCACAACACGTATTATTTCACACTTAATCATCAACTATCATTCGATTCACATTACCCATCCTTCGATACATTGCTCATCCTTCGGTCTAACAATTATCACAACTATCACAATTATGTTTCGACACGTCTTTCGATACACAGTTATCATCTTACGATTCATGGTTATCTTTCGACACATCAGCTATGTTTCGACATAGTTATCCTTCGACACACAGGTTATGTTTCGGTCAACACACTATCTTTCGGTCAAAGCTATCCTTCGGTCAACACTACTATGGTTCGGTCAATGCTATCCTTCGGTCAGCACCACTATGGTTCGAAGGACAAGTATCTTTCGGTCACAACAACTATGTTTCGAATAACTACCATCTTTCGATAAATATCAGTTACGTGTTTCCTAAATTTATTGAATTTGTTACATTGTTCCCAAACATAACAATTATCAATCAACAGGTTTCCAATTTCTCGATTAACATACAGCCGATCAAACAAGCATATTTCATATATTCAATCCCAGGAACCCTAACCGAAAATCATGAACAATAACCATATTCATTCGGATTACTATTAAGACATAACAACCTCATGTAAACTGATTTCATAATAACCCGATTTCACTACTATATCAACAAGTTATCAATCCGGAGCATACATCGTCACAGTAACATAACAAGCATCATTGAATCGATTTAAACTTATTATCATGCAATACAACTACAAGATCATCTTTATACGATTCATATCGTTCAACATACAATCAATTCTAATCGTTCTAATCAAAGCATGTAATAATAATAACATCATGTCATCAACGATGATAGTGAAACACTAACCGGATTAGGGGATTGAAACTAGTGGGGTTTCGGGTGCACAAGAACTTTCAGCCGACTTCAAGACTTCGAGAGAGAGAGAAGGGTATTAGGGTTTTAGAAACTAACTGCCGGTTACATGCATCACGTATATAAACGTATCACAGGAATGGGCCAAGCCCATTAGAAAGACTGGGCCGAAAGATGTCGAAGGATAGAGTCCTTGGTCGAAGGATGTGTTTCGAGATCCTTCGAACCGAAAGTTGATCCTTCGAATCGAAGGATATGTTTCGAGATCCTTCGAACTGTAGGTCATGTTTCGTGATCTAGACTAAGTGTTTTAATAAAAATTCTAATATTATTTTCTACCACAGCAAGTAATCACATATAGGCAAAACGACAATACGTTTCATTAAAACACAACGCGTACAATTTCAAGTCCACAACTTCAAACAACTAAACAGTCAAAGTCAACGCGCATTTAATGCGAAAGAGAAAGTCAGAAACTCGAGTTGTCACATAATCAATACCATATAATTCGTTAGAACCCTTACGTGAAAGAAAGCATTCCTAGTCAAAATAAGATATATCTTAGACAAAACCAATACCCCTCTCGAGTCTCATGGTGTAAACAAGTTTACAAACAAGTTATTAATCAAGAAATAGTTACCATCCCACTAACCACAGATTCATTATCCAAGATAATCAAACATAATCAGGAACTCAACATCAATGAAACGTTCATTATATAATCATGAAGATTCAAACATGAAAAAGTACTAAAGTTTCATACAAACAAGATTACAACATAAAGATTATTCAAGAAACAAGTTTATAACTACTATTACATAACACTACATTAAACATAAACTAACATCAGCTCATAACTTGCAAAATGATCAGAATACATGTTCAAGAACAAGGAATCGAACCATAAACAAGTAAGGAATTGATGGGTTGGATCGTTATGCTTCCATTCGGTCTTGAAGCTTCAAAGTGGTCTGATCAGGACTGCTTCGGAACCCAGAAATCCCCAGAAACATGGATAAAAACCCCAACATTTTGATCAGTAGCGAATGCTGCTATTTATAGGCAATTTTCAGTTTGGCACGGTCGTGCCATCGGGTCGCATGGCCGTGCGGTCAGGTCTTGTCGGGTGACTTAATTTCTCCGATCCCAGGTCAGACAAGTGGACTAGTGGACAAGTTGCCTGGGTCATAAGATCGGCACTGTCACACTCCCAAAATACCACCCAGGGAACGTCACGGTTAGGCATGTGACGATCTAACAACGAGCCACTAATTACATTGAACCCATACAAGTTTATAAATAAAATCCTCAAATATTAATGAAAACAACATCATCAAGTTTAAATGAAAACCAACATGTTCAGCGGAAGCAAATAATCAACCAAGTTAAACTATTTCAAAACCAATGTATAATGTCAAGAATTCAATCACGAGAATCTCTCCAGTCGACCCATGACCACTCCTGCTACTCCAGATAGCAAGTTCCCAAATCCAAGATACCTAACGACCTGCGAGCATGCAACAAGTGTATCAGACAACGCTGGTGAGTTCATAGTTTTACGAAAACGTTGGTTACCAAGTGTTTAGTTAATCCATTAAATTTAAAGTTGATAATATCCTGAATATAAGACAGCTCCTGATTTACATTGCCCTTTCTCCAATGCTCCTATCAAAGCATTGGTCATGACTAGGTCATTAGTTCAACACCCGTCCTCCCAGGTACGGGGTGAGGTTGCCAAACCTAAGTAGCGCTACTAACTAATACCTTGTTACCTCTCAGGTAACCAAACAACACGGAGGGACTTTAAAGGTGATAGGATGAGTATATTATCCAACATTACCAATTTACAACAAGACGTATTCCTCTCAGGAATACCCAAACAAGTTACCCAAAACCTATCCCTTCCAGGGATACCCAAAGACTGTCCCAACCACCGGGACGCATGCTCAAGAGAGATGAACTCACCTTTGGTTTGCTCGGTAAGACTAGTTACGTGTTCAGTTGCTCAAAACAATCCTAACATAGTTACCGATATCAATCAGACTCATACACCAACGTCCACTTATTAAAACAAGTTGTAAACATAGATTGATCATCTCGTGGCACGTATGGCGTAACAATTCACGTAAGTTCATATCACATGTAGGTCATGTAACGCATAATAAGTATTCAAATCACAAGTAATTACGTATCGCAACCATAACCGACTAATAACACTCGACAGCTCGTTACATCATTCCAATTATTCCTCTAACATCTCATGTCAAACATACAAATAATGCGTGACTTCATGTACCATACGAGGCCCTTAAACCCGACACACGAAACCCAGGCCCAACCCTGTCCCGGCCCGCAACCCTTATGCGGTTCATGTTTCAGCTCATGGTCCACCCAGGCCGGCCCAATGTACTTGATTTAGTGTGTGTGTGTGTGTGACCCATTAATGCCCAATTGAGTTTATATGTTAACAATTTACTCAAACCAAATTTGTATTACTAATGGACCTTTAATCCCTCATGCGACCCAATAGTCAAGATCAAACCAATCAAGCCCAAACTCCTTTCTAGTTACCCAACCCTCGGTCCAATTTATGTGCGCAACATCCCTGCCCAGTTTCATGTGCCACAACAATTTTTACAACACTACCCTATGACTTCAACTTATTAATACACCAAATCCCAATTAATCAATCACATACTTTATTTCAATAATCAGATTATTGGTTTATACTTTAGTGATTTCCGTATCCAATCATAACAATCTATAAGTGATTAAGAACAATGGACAAGAACCCGAAATCATATTTTCATCACAAATCCTGATACATCTATAATCTATAATCGAGAGCTACCATCAAGTAATCAGTCACTAACAAGATGAATCCTAAGAATCCCTAAACACCCTACGAAATCAGTTAACATTATTTGAATATTGTCTTCATCGATTATTCACCATTAACATGTTCTAACCATTCTGTTTATATTACCCAAGTATATCCAAGATTCCTTATCATAAGTTCATGAAAAATACTAACACATATATTATCATACATGAGCATAATTCATATCAACATCACGAACAACAAGCGGATTAATAATACAGATTTAATATACTAACCGAGAGGCTAGTGATGGTGATCACGACGAGGGGGGTGTTCCACTGCCGTACGTAGTAGGGGATGTGTTAGGGTTTAGATTTATTTCTTGTGATAATGGAAAAGGTATATGGTTATGCACTTAAAACAAATCGGGACAATGTGGGCCGAACCCACATGTGTTGGTCTATAACCTGGATGGGCTTCTAATACATATATTTGGGCTTAATAACACATGTGATGGCTTGGGCTTGTGTGAATCGGGTTTGACACTAATGTGGACCGAGTACATATAAGGGGTAACAAGAGTGTGTGTGTTAAGTGAGTTTTGCGGCCCACTTGTGTAGAATAGTTCGCGGCCCAAACAATTTGGCTCTCTAAATTAGTTGAACGACACAGAAAAGCGTTTAAGAACTTCATGTATAGCTAATCCGTTAAACACGCAATCATAAAGTGATGCACGAGATAGGCAGATAACATAGAGATACACACTAAAAGTTATGGGATTTCAAGCAATGTTAACCTTAATTATCCGGGTTGTCACAGGCACGGTCCTGCCGTTGGTTGCACGGTGGTGCGATGTCATCAGAATCTTTGATCAGAAACCTTGGTTTATCGGCGGCACGGTCATGCGGCGGGTCGCACGGTGGTGTGGCCGGGGAACAGGTCGGCACTGGCAGTCGCACTGGTAGTGCTTCCGAGATCGATCGATCGGCACTGTAGTGCCGTCAGATGGCACGGCCGTGCCACACCTGGCAGTCATCAGAATTTTGTTCTTTTTATCAAAAATGCACCAGAATTTGTCCATTTTCATCAGATTTTTCTTTTGTGCTCTGTTTAAGACATGAAAATATAAAAGTACCGGATTTAGTACCTAAACGTCATGTTTTCAGTCAAAAACGCTTAAAGCGAAAGTGTTTTGGGGTATAAAAACATGTGTAATTTAACGTATATCAAACATCCCCACACTTGAACTTTGCTTGTCCTCAAGCAAACTTAAAATAAAACAAGGAATCAAATCTGAATATTACAAAGTTACTAATTTGTTTGGTGGTCAAATTGGTTTTCAAAAAGTCATCATCAAAGATTTAAAACAAACAAGCTTTGTTGGATGTATGAAAGGATAACCATAAAGCAATGATTCTACGCTTGATTGACTTAGCATGCAAATCTTTACATTTCTCACGATGTTCACACACACTCGGTTAAATTTCTGAATCATACATATAATATGTATGTAAAACACCCGATGCCTAGTCAATGAATCATGCAATATCATAAGCTTGTTAAAAGATCTAATCTCCACCAATCAATATGTGAAAAACATAAATCAAGAGGTCTTTGATGGGTTGTAACGTTAGGCTATGGTTAAGGGTGTGGAATGGATATTTAAAAGTGGCTAAACGGTTAAAACTCGGCGGTTATTTGTAACTAGCGTAAATGAATCAACAACTATACATAAATAACCCTTAAAGATGATTTTACCCTTTTCGAGCTATACAACATATCTTGTACTATTTAGCACTTAAAATTGCTCTAACTTGATCGTCTTTGATTTGTTTTTCGATCTCTGTTTTTTTTCTTTTTCTTTCTTTTTTTTTTTTTGCAAGGAAATAATTACAAACAAGCTAGTTGGATAATAACTTTGGCCGAGTTTTAACACAAATGTTTAAAAATAAGAAGGCTAAATTTGGTTAAGTAGGCTAAGTAGTTGGGTAAAATTTGAAAAACACGGAAAATAGGCTCAACATGGCGGACTAATGGATAATGTTGGGTGCGGGATATAAACAAAGAACAAGGCTAACACAAGAAGGGTATCCTAAGTGCCTCTATCATATTCATGCCATTTTCACATTTTCATGATCTTGAAAAGTATACTAATGACAAGTTCTAAATTGCATAAAACATCTGGTTCACTCATATTCCGAAAAAACAATAAGCATGTCAAGAAAGCAGTAAATGGCTCAAAAATATGCTCACGAAAATGGAAGGAATGGGTATAAATATAAAGATAAATATGCAAGTCTTTCTTTTTGTTTATCACGCTTTTAGTTATCTTTTTCAAAAATCGATTTGTTGTCGGTTTTGATCAAATCTGATGCTTTCTAAAGAACGCAATTGACCGTTTTTGTATTTTTTTATTTTTTTTCAAAATAAATATATACAAAAACGAGGACACTCAAGGACAAACAAAGTTAAACCCTTAAACCCCTCCCCACACTTGAACTTCACGTTGTCCCCAATGTGAAACACGTATTAGTTAAGCGATTATGAAGAGCTGAACTAAAGTGTGAAAAAGGATAGAAGTACTCCCTTAGAGTTGAAGTAGACTTGTATGAATAGACTTTGAATGTAAGTCTTCTCAACTCTGTGTGCATCCCTATATACCTGTCAAGTACGTCACTAACCAAAACAGCAAACAATACTATTGATCAAACCGTTAGATGACTAAAACCAAATCCATTATCTAAACAAAAACAAACAATACTAAAAACAAGTAAAGAATCATCCCTTGATTGAAGATTCGAGTTAAATCCTTGCAAAAATTGGTTGGTTTTAGGAGTGGGAGAGCCAAGAACGGGTGTGCAGCCAGGGTTAGTAATTTTGAAGGGTTTTTTATTTATTTAGAATATTTTTTTTGAAAGTTAGTTTTTATACCCTGAAAAATTACTGTTGCTAAAAAGTCGTGCACCGTAGTGCGCATCAACCTGTGCACTGTGGTTCGCAACGTGTGCCGCTGTGCACGGTAGTGCAATCGGTCCACACGGTAGTGTGTGTCTGACGACCACCTTATGCACGTTATTCTTGGTCAAATGTGATTATGAAGTGTACGGTCGTGCGGATCAGGTGCACAACCGTGATTCATTTGTACATTCTGTAGACAGAAGTAACAGAATGCTCTTCAACTCCTTTTTCTCAATAGATTTCACCATTTTTGCAAGGTTTTACATGTTTTAACGTTAAACTAACTTCAAAACTTCCTAAGACATGAATCGATCTTGTTAAACCTACTAAAAACAGAAAACGTTAACGAACAAGGAAATAAATGCAATAAATTTAATATTTACAAAAAAAAATACCCTTAGCGTGTGAAAACACGCTCGCTAAATTTGTCAGCGAGTCGATAGCTAGACTCCTTCTCCCCCGCACTTGTTAAACGTGCGGGGCATTGACACGCCCTTTCGGATTTGGCTCTGTGTTACCTGGAAGACCACCCGGGGGTCTCTCAGACAACATTTTAGCCAATTGTCCAACCTGATTCTCAATGGTCTGGATGGAAGCTTTCTGACTTCTCATCTCCCCTTCTTGGACCAAGAAACGCTCCTAATGTTGCTGGTAGCGGTTCTCGGCTATCTGATTAGCACAATTGAAGTTTCCTAACAGTTGGGCCATCATCTCCTCTAGTTTAGAGTTACTTTGAGAGGCGTGCAGCTGGGAACTGTTCCTAGATCTTTGATGATGGTATTGTGGCTGGAAGGACTGACTTTGAGATTGGTAAGGCTGTCCCTGGGGCTGTTGTGGCGCGGGAGCACGCTGAGCGTATCCGAGTGGGTTTTGGTTTCCAGAACCGGATTTCCACCCAAAGTTTGGATGATTCTTCCACCCTGGATTGTACGTGTTGCTGTAGGGGTTATTTTGGGGCCTGATTTGATTGCCCAGATAGTCCACCTCCTCGTGGCCGGTAAACATAACACCCTGCTCACAAGTACCTGGCTCGTGTGACGCTCCACACTGCTCACATGATGATTGTACCTGCGAAACGTTCTGAGCTTGATCAAACCTTGCTGCCAAAGCTCCAATCTGCACTGCAAGAGCCATATACGTATCCACTTGATGAACTCCAGAAATAGATGATGCTTTATTTCTCACTCCACTGTGACGCGAACTCGAATTCAGGGTAGCTTTTTCTATAATTGCATGGGCTTCGGTTGGTGTCTTAGTTCCAAGATCGCCTCCTGCATATACGTCTATGCGTTCTTGTGAGTCGTAGTTGAGTCCTTGGTAGAAGTTCAACACAAGTTGTCTTTTGGACAACCCATGATGTGGTACATCAATCAGAAGATCTTTGAACCTCTCCCAAGTTGTGTGTAGAGATTCTCCTTCATCCTGTTTGAATGTCATTATACGGTTATTTAGCTTAGCTGTCTTTTCCGGAGGGAAGTATTTTTGCATAAAAAGATCTGCCATCTCGTTCCAAGTCGTGATGGACCCTGCTGGAATTGACAAAAGCCAAGATCGGGCTTTGTCTCGCAAAAAGAAAATGGAAAGAGCCGCAAATGGATTGCGTCTCCAAAAACGTCTCTTATTTTGAAAGTCGAACATACTTCGAGAAACGAAGCGATGTGTCGACCCGGATCTTCGTGGTCCTTTCCATCGAACTGCATAGAATTTTGTGACATGTTAATTATACTAGATTTAATTTCAAAACTCGGTGCTGCTATAGTAGGTCGGGTAATGCTCGGCAGCAAGCCCTCTCCTCCTAGACGCCCGGTCTCATTCAACGGTTGGTCGTCCTCCGCCATTATGCTTTCTCTGTCGTCCTCTGAACTCTCGCTATCAGAAAGTATCACTGGTTCATCGATTGTGGCCGCAATCCATTCTGCCACGACAAGTGATCTTTCGCGAAGCCGCATGCTTCTTCTTAGTTATTTTCTGGTTCGTTGGCTAGCTCAGCAATAGCGGGTACAGGGGTTTTGGACATTAACCTGCAAGTAATAAGGAATGCATTATACGGAAAAATAACATAATAATAATATAAGTAATATAAATATAAATATAAATATAAATATAAATAATAATACTATTATATTATATACAATTATATTATACATATCTATTTATTTACTTATTTACATCCGAAAATTGTTTTTTTTTTCAGAAAATCTGATGAGATCTAATAAAAATCTGATGAAATCTGATTATCTTATCAAAAATCTGAAATTTTTATATTTTACTAGAAATTCTGATAACTTCATCCGAAATCTGATAAATTCATCAGAAATCTGATGATTTAATCAGAATGTTTTTATATATATATATCAGAAAATCTGATAAGATCTGATAAAAAGCTGATGAAAATATTCTTTCCATCAGAATTTCTGATAAATCCATTAGAATTTACCAGAAAATCTGGTAAATTCAATTTTTTTCAGAAACGCTAATGGGTTTACCAGAATCCATCAGAAAATCTGATAAATTCATCAGAATTTACCAGAAAATCTGATGATTTGAAAGTTTTATTTTCGTGGAGTAAATAAATAAACAATTTAAACAAGCTGCTCGAATCCGAACAAGTAAATAAATAAATTAACAAGAATGAATAAATGTAACTAAAATAAATGCATATATGAAACAAATAAATATATATATAAAAGCGGTTTGATTCTGAACACGGGTATAAATATAAATATATACAGGAATGAAATGACCGAATTGAATTAAATGAAATAAGTGAATTGAAATAAATGAATAAATAAATGTAAATATAAACAGAAAATGAAATAACTGAATTGAAATAAATGAAATACTGAATTAAAAATACTGAAACGAAATAAATAAATGAAATCAATGAAATACTGAAATGAAATAAATAAATAAATAAATGAACAAAATAACAGAAATGAAATGACTGAATTAAAATAACTAAAATGAAATAAATAAATGAAATAAATGAATGAATGGTTTGATCCCGAACACTTAATTGAATTAAATAAATAAATAAATAATGTAGTCGAACAATAAAATAAAAAGTTAGTATGTCACTGAGGTTAGCGGTTAGTCAGTTAGTAAAGTTAGTAAGTTAGTTGGTTAGTTGTTAGTAAGGTTAGTAGTCAGAAAAAGAAAAGTTAGTCCTACTAGGCATGCCAGACTAAATATTCACATGTTAGAAAATAAGAGAAAAAAGTAGATACAAAAATGTACAAGTATTCACAGGTATCCACAGTTTGTACATCGGTAAAATAATGACTCGGATTGTTCTATAAATTTCGCCGTGTCCCCGGCAACGGCGCAAAAAACTTGGTTCGTGTCTATGTATGCATATTTATACAGTGAATTTCCACACGAACTTTGTTTTAATATTTATAAAAATGGTTTATACCTTAACATTAAAACACACACAACAACGGACTAGTCTATCCCGTCATATATGTAAAAAAGTATTGGTAAGAGCCAGATATCGATCCATGGAACATGGGCATTATTAAGTACTAAATCTTTGCCATTAGATTACCAGATAAAAGGATAAGTGAATGGTTGTTTAACTAAGTTATCTAATTTATATCTTAAACATAAATATACTATTATCTTGTTTCACAAACAACCTAAACATGTTATCTATCAGATATGTCACAAAAGCACTTAATCAATTTTTCAATTTCAAGACAGTTAGTCATCCGCTAGGAGTTTTCTAACATGATGATTCTTCGGAAAGTTAATGCGATAAACACACGTTAACCACCTAAACTCATTCTTTAGCGAGCTATTGATATTCATTCATGTGGATCTTCAAAGATAGATTAGTCATCCGCTAGGAGTTTTCTTACCTCACTTATCAAAGAAAGCAATACCGATGGTCACAATACAGCCACGAGGATAAGCATTTAAGTAGATCATATAACAACATATTTCACCTTTACAAGTCTTAAGCACAAATCTACCATGTCAGCAATTTCAGACCAAAACTACTAAACAAGGATCATAAACCGCATGCAATAACATGTAATCAACACCATATAATTCGTTAGAACCCTTACGCGCAAGAAAGCATTCCTAATCAAAATAAGATATATCTTAGACAAAACCAGTACCCCTCTTGAGTCTCATAGTGTAAACAAGTTTAAAAACAAGTGATTAATCAAGAAATAGTTACCATCCCACTAACCACAAATTCATTATCCAAGATAATCAAACATAATCAGGAACTCAACATCAATGAAACGTTCATTATATAATCATGAAGATTCAAACATGAAAAAGTACTAAAGTTTCATACAAAAAAGATTACAAGATAAAGATTATTCAAGAAACAAGTTTATAACTACTATTACATAACACTACACAAACATAAACTAACATCAGCTCATAACTTGCAAAATGATCAGAATACATGTTCAAGAACAAGGAATCGAACCATAAACAAGCAAGGAATTGATGGGTTGGATCGGTTATGCTTCCATTCGGTCTTGAAGCTTCAAAGTGGTCTGATCAGGACTGCTTCGGAACCCAGAAATCGCCCAGAAACATGGAGAAAAACCCAACATTTTGACCAGTAGCGAATGCTGCTATTTATAGGCAATTTTCAGTTTGGCACGGCCGTGCCATCGGGTCACACGGCCGTGCGGTCAGGTCTTGTCGGGTGACGTAATTTCTCCGATCCCAGGTCAGACAAGTGGACTAGTGGACAAGTTGCCTGGGTCATAAGATCGGCACGGTCGTGCCGTTGGTCGCATGGTGGTGCGATGTCATCAGAAACCTTGGTTTGGCGGCGGCACGGTCATGCAGCAGGTCGCACGGTGGTGCGGCCCGGGAACAGATCGGCACTGGTAGTCGCACCGGTAGTGCTTCCAAGATCGATCGATCGGCACGGTAGTGCCGTCAGATGGCACGGCCGTGCCACACCTGGCAGTCATCAGAATTTTGTTCTTTTTATCAAAAATGCATCAGAATTTGTCCGTTTTCATCAAATTTTTCTTTTGTGCTCTGTTTAAGACCTGAAAATATAAAAGTACCGGATTTGGTACCTAAACGTCATGTTTTCGGTCAAAAATGCTTAAAACGGAAGTGTTTTGTGGTATAAAAACATGTGTAATTTAACGTATATCAATAATTAATATGTATGTTTAGAAGAAAGTAAATCACTGTAAAAAATGAATAACATGAGCAGCTAGGGAGAAGCCATGACCTTCAGTGACAGCCCAAAACCCCAAATATCAAAGCCTAAGAACCAAACAATCACAAAATCAACATCACATAAACACCGTATTTTCGTCAAGGGTCCCCTCCGAAAACCTAGAAACCACAAATAAGCGAAGATAAGAACAATCAAATGAACATTTATCAACCGATATACAAAGTGATTACCAATCTGGGTTGTTTAATCGATTGTAGAAGCTTACCGACGATGAAAGGTCTGTGATGACGATGGTGATGATGCTTTCTTGCTTCTCGTTCTCTCTTTCTTTCCCTCTCTATGGCGTATGGCTTCCTGAGAAACCCTAATGTATATAGATGAAAAAAACCACTGTAGATAAGCACTGTAGAACTTATTTGTTTTAATATTATACATAATATAAAAGAAGAGAAAATGAATAGTGTTGTACAATATCTAATGCATGTATTACAAGTTTATCATTTTTTTGTCCTTTAGTCTATTTCATCATTTGTGTAAACTTTTTTCATTTATAACCCATGTAGTTTAACTATTGTATTTTTTTCTTTTACTTTAACTAAATTACTTTTCTACCCCTAAATAGTTTTTTAACGAACACGTTAATACTGTTTTAGACATATTTTGAAAGTTTTCTTTTCCTTTGCTACAACGAGTGTGGCAAAGGTTTTTTAGTTTAATTTTTTAACGAACACGCGGATACTCTTTTCAACAGATTTTTTTAACTTTTTTTTCTTTGCTATAACGAGCGCGTCGAAACCGACCAAGTTTTTGTCGTTTTCTTTTTCGCCTACCTTATTTTTGCCTTTGTTATTTACTATATCGTTTTACCTTTTGTTATTATTTTGATGTTCATTTTACTTAATTTTACAAATTTATGTATCGGTTGTTATGGTATGCTATACGTCCCGAATTCCAATCACGTCCCTGCGCAACACGCGGGTAACTACGACCCTAGTTAACATGATGAAAACATTTTTCATTCGTTATCAACCTAACAGAAGCTGATAAGACATACATAAATTTTTGACATGCACAAACTTTGGTAAATATTTGGTTGGCATGAAGTATATAACTAGGAATACTAACCAAGTTACCATTGTTAGGGGCTGTTTGGTAGCCTCTTAATGACCATTCAGATGCTATCTCTTAATGATTTAAAACCTCTGAATGAATAAGAGGTAACCTCAAGTCTGAATGGTTAAGAGGTAACCTCTGAATGGTAAATCATCACATGTCACATTCTTCTACCTTCTCATTGGTAAAATTCTTAATGGTTCCATTAAGAGGTAGCCTCTTAATGACCATTCAGATGCTACCAAACAGCCCCTTAGTTATTGATACATGTTAAGTGAGTTATAAACAAACTAAATACAAACAAACCAAACCTTAGGGGCTACAATGGGACACACATGAAAGTGGTAAGTATAAAAAGGTAAGAAAAATAAAAACACACACATAGTGTGTGTGTATGTGTGTGTGTGTCAACCAAAGAGAGGGAAATCACAAGGTGATATAGAGTGGAATCCTTGCATGTTCGTCAATTTCTTATCATCCGGTAACTACAAACCTAATGTATGTGATGATATTGCATATGAAGAGTTTTTGTGTTATATGGTTTTGATGATAGGATGAAATTGATGTTATATTGATGTTGAAATGTGCTTATAATCTTCGTATTTACAAGAATGTATGAGGTACTTGACTAAATTAGATGATTTGATGAATATTCATACACATGATGAAATGGGTTTTACATAGTGATGAAAACCCCAAATTCTTGTATGATAGTTTGATGAATTAGCTTATGATAATTGAAAGTTTATGTTGATGCTAATAAGTGTTTGAACTTGTTGATTTGAAATAAACATGGTAATTTTGGTTGGTAAATTTAGCTAATATGATGACCTAAAATAGATGCCAACCAAGTGTTCGATAAAATGCCTAAGTGAGTTTTATCGAATTGTTGGTACATCTATGTATGTCAATTAACAGTTTCTTTTTTTTTTAAAGTCAAACCGACCTAAGATAAAATGGAATATTAAATGAGATATAAAAATCCATAAAGGGTATGATCATGGTATTTGATGACTAATCTAATCATCTTGTGCATATTATGTTTTAGTTTGACTCTTGACAAGCTAGGTGGGAGCTTGGAAAGGAACGGGCCAAACGAGTCAAATGCGCGAGGAAGCTCGAACGAGCACAAGGTAAGTAAAGCTTACACCTCATAGATAGAATCACAATTTATGAGATGAAAAATATTTTGGTGATAAATAAGAAATTATCAAAATCAGACCACATGACGAAAAACATGTAATAGGTCAAAATTAGTGAAATTATGATGAACTAAATGCTGTTGATAAATGATAGCTTGTAGAAATAAGACCCTATAGTTTAAGCCATAACAGGCCAAATAGGTAAAATGACAAGCAAATCAAATGTGGGTGATTAAACAAAGAATTATGAAAAGGAGACCTTATAGCGTAAGCCATAACTGGTTAAATAGGTAAAATAACAAGTAAATCACATGTTGGTGATTAAACAAAGAATTATGGAAATGAGACCCAATGGCAATGGCGTAAGCCATAACGGGTCAAATAGGTAAATGACAAGTAAAACACATGTTAGTGATTAAACAAAGAATTAAAAAAAGGAGATCCTCTGGCGTAAGCCATAACGAGTCAAATGAGTTTAAATTGTGTTAAACCACATTTTAGTGATAAACAATATATAGATTGGTTTAGATGCCAATAGAGCAAACCAAAAATGGTTTTAAAGAACAAACGGGTCATATGGGTCAAATGGTGATGATATCACCATTTGGACTCGGTAGTAAATGTTATGTCTTGTTAAGTGCCATACTTACAGATAAGCTTAATGTACGGGCATGCTTTGCCATGATTAACGAAAGGAATTGTAAGTTATTGAAAACGAGTCATTGTTTTTGTAACATCCGTCAAAATCGACCCAGTCCCAAATCCAACCCGTTTTGAATTATCCGAATCATAACTTTTAAAACCTCGAAACTTTTTTTTCCGCAAATTTAATTAACCGTTGAGAGTTAATTAATTAGATTAAATAATTAATGACAAATTTCCTTTAGCTAATCTTATATTAACAAAAAAAAAACATAATAATAATAAATAATAATAATAATTCAATGATTTCATGGTGAAATCTATACCCATATTAACTTGAAATGAAATCCATTTGACTTTCTTGCCGCCCACAACCAGACTATCATGTTTCCATAATTTTCTTGATTGAAGGTTTCCCACTTTGACATAATTCAAGAACGTAGACACGATCATGACCCTATACAATCACACGTTATCACAACCATTCTTTCCTTTTTAGCTCGCCTGTAATCACTGATGTTCCGAGATTGATTAACATTCCGCGTTCCCGATTCCATCTTTACGCAAATCATGAACTTAGACTTTTTTTTATCACAAATGCAAATCAATCATAAGATCGTTACCATTTTTGCGAAACGAATGAAGGCTATAAAACCGAAACCACACATCTCGACACCCTCCACATCACTCGAAAACATCTTTCTTGAACCGTCTGCACCTTCACCGGAGTACGAAGGAGTTTCCTTTAACCCACCTCATAGTAAACAACGGCTGCCACCATCACGCAACCGTAACCTCTTTTTCGAACAGCCTTGCTTTGAAGACGCTACCGAAGTCGCCGGAGAATAAGAACTTGCCGGAATAAACTGTACGTCGTGGCGAACCGCGCTCGCGGGAACCGGAATCATGCCCAAGTTTCACGTCGTTTCTTCTGTTCGGTATCTCTCGTATCCATTACATAATCTTTTTTTTACTCTAACAAAATAAGCAAACCATCAGTATATTAATCAATGGTTCGGGTTCACGTCTTTTCGGTATACACTTCTGTTTTTACCACACATTTCATCATAAAAACCATCATGTTTAAGAACTATAACAGTGGGTTTTTTGTTGGAAACATGTTCTATTCACTATTTTTTTTAAAAAAAAAAAACAAGAAGATGATGAATACTAATACATATATGGTCATAACCATTATCTATGATTTGAACAAGACTACCATTAGTGGCACTTAATATTTTAAAGAATGATGGTCCAATGTAAAATCAACTGGTTTGATTTCAGTAACAAGTCATGGGAGTCTCCAATTCGAACCCGGCTCCCTACAAATTCGTTGCAACTTATTATCATTATTTTTTTAATAAAACCAATGTATATGCATTATTATTATTTATTACTTGTTTTAATACATATAATAAAAACCATTTATTTAAAGAGTTTTTCTTTATAATAACAAAATTTGTTATCTAAAAATAACCAAATTAATTATTTTAAGAATCAACTTTAAAATTAACCGCCTACGATTTAAGAGAAATTCCACGTTCTCGTTTTAGGTTAACCTTCGTTGATCCAAGTCTTTCAATCATTACTTGTGCATTATCTTACAAGAAGCGCAACGCAATCAATGTGAGTATACTCGATCCCATTTTCGTTTTAAACACATCTGGGTGCAACATGTATTCCATATTCAAATTACACAACACTGGAGTCTTGTTTTAATCACACTCTATCCACATTTAAACATGAAATAATTTGATGCTTGTTAATCTCTTATGCTATACATGTTGAACGATATGTGAACGATGATGAACGATGTTGAACGATATGTGAAAGATATGTGAACAATGTTGAACGATGTTGAACGATGTTGAACGAGATTGAACGATGTTGAACGATATTAAATGACAAAGTAGTAACATGTATCATCTTATTCATGTTGGATATGAGCACATTTTAAACATTTTATTCTACTATGCTATGTATCAAACTTGTATACTCGCCAACATTTTTTTGTTGATGTTATTTTAATACCTGTTGCAGGTTGATAGATGAAGAATTCAAGAATCAAGTTAGGGTGGATTAGAAACACACCTAGAAATAAACTATGTTGGAATCTTGTTTTGTTCATTTGAACAATGTATGACATTTTAGAATTTATGAAATTGAATTTAAGTTATATTGTCACAATTAGTGTTATGTTGTTTTGAGCAATTTGTTCGTCTCATCCCGATGTTTCCGCCATCGGTTGGGGTGTGACAGATTGGTATCAGAGCCATAACTATAGGGAATTAGGAATGCCTTGCCTAGTCTATAGTTTAGGAGTTTTTTCACTATGTGTTGCTTAAAACAACTTCCTTTCTACCTCACTTGCTTCTCTCCATCCTTTTGGACTTCTAATATACATGCCTTTCCTAAGGCTAACACAATACACGTTTGGAAGACACTCTTAAAACACAATCGAAATGACCTATCAAGATAGGGGTGATTCCCACACTTGGTAATGATTTTCACTCAGCTATACTTTGATTTTGCACGAAATCTACCCTCAAGTTAGGAGTGATATCCAAACCTTGATGGGAGTTTTCAATTTCATACTCTAGTGGACCCTTATCTCTTGATAAGTACCAACCACGTTAGGGTACGATGTTATCAAGTTAGAGGTGATACTCGCATCTTGTTAACTAGTCCCACTCCTCGATTTTCGCTCTCGCCAAAGTCTCGATTTCCCAATCGATTAAGGACGTGTAGTAACTGGAAGGGTTAGGTACCGGTAGTCGGGGCGTCCTGTCTAGGCTTGGCATTCGTATAAATCCATTAAGGACCCGTTGCCTACCTGGGGACCATCGATGAGAGTACTAATACCTATTAGGCCAAAGCACGTTTCCTTAATTCGAGAGGGTCTTCGATTCACTTTGGAAGTGTCATATGTTACGTTCCGTGACAATCCATGTTTTATGGTAAACCTCTTTTATGCTATCTCAATTTTCATGTGTTTTACATTTGTACGATATATCATTTCAGTCTAGTACATGCGTGCTAGTATGTTATACTGGATTCGTGATTACTAGGTTATTCTTATGTGATGAACTTGTCTTTTAACCCACACCTTAACATGTATAGCACTATGCGTAGTGCTATAGGAGTAGCGCCCGCCCGTATTCTAGTGGTTATGTTAAGTCTTTCAATTGCGGTACACGATGGGTTGACCTGTTTATGCACATGCCAGTGATACGTTAATTTGGTTAACAAAGTATGTCATGTGAATTGTTCTACATTTTATTCTAATACTCATATTCCCAAAAAAATGGAAGCTCATCATCAAGATAGGAGTGATTTCCTTACCTTGACGAATAGCTTCGCCCACTTTTGAACTTCACCAATGAGCTAGGGGTGATTTCCTTACCTCAGAGGTAGTTGCCAACTCTTTTTCGTTCTCAATGAAACTTTATATTTGAACGTTACTTTCATTTCAAGCTTGGAGACACGATACACACTATCTTCGCAATCTAAACCAAATAATAATAATCTCTCGTGAATGGACTAAATTTACGATGCTTTCATTTTACATGAAATTCATTGTTGTGCAATGTGAAACAAATTGAACATTTTATATGCTATGTGAAACTAATTGAACCTTTTCTATGCTATGTGAAACTATGTGCTATGTGATACGCTCATGAAAACAATTTTCTCAAACAAAGACATTACAATCAAGTCTCATCCATTCTATTTTATTTCTATTGAATCTTGAGATGTCATCTTTTCAAAAGTCTTGCTCTTAGATTTCGAGGACGAAATCTCCTAAAGTAGGGGAGACTGTAACATCCGTCAAAATCGACCCAGTCCCAAATCCAACCCGTTTTGAATTATCCGAATCATAACTTTTAAAACCTCGAAACTTTTTTTTCCGCAAATTTAATTAACCGTTGAGAGTTAATTAATTAGATTAAATAATTAATGACAAATTTCCTTTAGCTAATCTTATATTAACAAAAAAAAACATAATAATAATAAATAATAATAATAATTCAATGATTTCATGGTGAAATCTATACCCATATTAACTTGAAATGAAATCCATTTGACTTTCTTTGCCGCCCACAACCAGACTATCATGTTTCCATAATTTTTCTTGATTGAAGGTTTCCCACTTTGACATAATTCAAGAACGTAGACACGATCATGACCCTATACAATCACACGTTATCACAATCATTCTTTCCTTTTTAGCTCGCCTGTAATCACTGATGTTCCGAGATTGATTAACATTCCGCGTTCCCGATTCCATCTTTACGCAAATCATGAACTTAGACTTTTTTTTATCACAAATGCAAATCAATCATAAGATCGTTACCATTTTTGCGAAACGAATGAAGGCTATAAAACCGAAACCACACATCTCGACACCCTCCACATCACTCGAAAACATCTTTCTTGAACCGTCTGCACCTTCACCGGAGTACGAAGGAGTTTCCTTTAACCCACCTCATAGTAAACAACGGCTGCCACCATCACGCAACCGTAACCTCTTTTTCGAACAGCCTTGCTTTGAAGACGCTACCGAAGTCGCCGGAGAATAAGAACTTGCCGGAATAAACTATACGTCGTGGCGAACCGCGCTCGCGGGAACCGGAATCATGCCCAAGTTTCACGTCGTTTCTTCTGTTCGGTATCTCTCGTATCCATTACATAATCTTTTTTTTTACTCTAACAAAATAAGCAAACCATCAGTATATTAATCAATGGTTCAGGTTCACGTCTTTTCGGTATACACTTCTGTTTTTACCACACATTTCATCATAAAAACCATCATGTTTAAGAACTATAACAGTGGGTTGTGTTTTGTTGGAAACATGTTCTATTCACTATTTTTTTTTAAAAAAAAAAAAAAACAAGAAGATGATGAATACTAATACATATATGGTCATAACCATTATCTATGATTTGAACAAGACTACCATTAGTGGCAGTTAATATTTTAAAGAATGATGGTCCAATGTAAAATCAACTGGTTTGATTTCAGTAACAAGTCATGGGAGTCTCCAATTCGAACCCGGCTCCCTACAAATTCGTTGCAACTTATTATCATTATTTTTTTAATAAAACCAAAGTATATGCATTATTATTATTTATTACTTGTTTTAATACATATAATAAAAACCATTTATTTAAAGAGTTTTTCTTTATAATAACAAAATTTGTTATCTAAAAATAACCAAATTAATTATTTTAAGAATCAACTTTAAAATTAACCGCCTACGATTTAAGAGAAATTCCACGTTCTCGTTTTAGGTTAACCTTCGTTGATCCAAGTCTTTCAATCATTACTCGTGCATTATCTTACAAGAAGCGCAACGCAATCAATGTGAGTATACTCGATCCCATTTTCGTTTTAAACACATCTGGGTGCAACATGTATTCCATATTCAAATTACACAACACTGGAGTCTTGTTTTAATCACACTCTATCCACATTTAAACATGAAATAATTTGATGCTTGTTAATCTCTTATGCTATGCATGTTGAACGATATGTGAACGATGATGAACGATGTTGAACAATATGTGAACGATATGTGAACAATGTTGAACGATGTTGAACGATGTTGAACGAGATTGAACGATGTTGAACGATATTAAATGACAAAGTAGTAACATGTATCATCTTATTCATGTTGGATATGAGCACATTTTAAACATTTTATTCTACTATGCTATGTATCAAACTTGTATACTCGCCAACATTTTTTTGTTGATGTTATTTTAATACCTGTTGCAGGTTGATAGATGAAGAATTCAAGAATCAAGTTAGGGTGGATTAGAAACACACCTAGAAATAAACTATGTTGGAATCTTGTTTTGTTCATTTGAACAATGTATGACATTTTAGAATTTATGAAATTGAATTTAAGTTATATTGTCACAATTAGTGTTATGTTGTTTTGAGCAATTTGTTCGTCTCATCCCGATGTTTCCGCCATCGGTTGGGGTGTGACAGATTGGTATCAGAGCCATAACTATAGGGAATTAGGAATGCCTTGCCTAGTCTATAGTTTAGGAGTTTTTTCACTATGTGTTGCTTAAAACAACTTCCTTTCTACCTCACTTGCTTCTCTCCATCCTTTTGGACTTCTAATATACATGCCTTTCCTAAGGCTAACACAATACACGTTTGGAAGACACTCTTAAAACACAATCGAAATGACCTATCAAGATAGGGGTGATTCCCACACTTGGTAATGATTTTCACTCAGCTATACTTTGATTTTGCACGAAATCTACCCTCAAGTTAGGAGTGATATCCAAACCTTGATGGGAGTTTTCAATTTCATACTCTAGTGGACCCTTATCTCTTGATAAGTACCAACCACGTTAGGGTACGATGTTATCAAGTTAGAGGTGATACTCGCATCTTGTTAACTAGTCCCACTCCTCGATTTTCGCTCTCGCCAAAGTCTCGATTTCCCAATCGATTAAGGACGTGTAGTAACTGGAAGGGTTAGGTACCGGTAGTCGGGACGTCCTGTCTAGGCTTGGCATTCGTATAAATCCATTAAGGACCCGTTGCCTACCTGGGGACCATCGATGAGAGTACTAATACCTATTAGGCCAAAGCACGTTTCCTTAATTCGAGAGGGTCTTCGATTCACTTTGGAAGTGTCATATGTTACGTTCCGTGACAATCCATGTTTTATGGTAAACCTCTTTTATGCTATCTCAATTTTCATGTGTTTTACATTTGTACGATATATCATTTCAGTCTAGTACATGCGTGCTAGTATGTTATACTGGATTCGTGATTACTAGGTTATTCTTATGTGATGAACTTGTCTTTTAACCCACACCTTAACATGTATAGCACTATGCGTAGTGCTATAGGAGTAGCGCCCGCCCGTATTCTAGTGGTTATGTTAAGTCTTTCAATTGCGGTACACGATGGGTTGACCTGTTTATGCACATGCCAGTGATACGTTAATTTGGTTAACAAAGTATGTCATGTGAATTGTTCTACATTTTATTCTAATACTCATATTCCCAAAAAAATGGAAGCTCATCATCAAGATAGGAGTGATTTCCTTACCTTGACGAATAGCTTCGCCCACTTTTGAACTTCACCAATGAGCTAGGGGTGATTTCCTTACCTCAGAGGTAGTTGCCAACTCTTTTTCGTTCTCAATGAAACTTTATATTTGAACGTTACTTTCATTTCAAGCTTGGAGACACGATACACACTATCTTCGCAATCTAAACCAAATAATAATAATCTCTCGTGAATGGACTAAATTTACGATGCTTTCATTTTACATGAAATTCATTGTTGTGCAATGTGAAACAAATTGAACATTTTATATGCTATGTGAAACTAATTGAACCTTTTCTATGCTATGTGAAACTATGTGCTATGTGATACGCTCATGAAAACAATTTTCTCAAACAAAGACATTACGATCAAGTCTCATCCATTCTATTTTATTTCTATTGAATCTTGAGATGTCATCTTTTCAAAAGTCTTGCTCTTAGATTTCGAGGACGAAATCTCCTAAAGTAGGGGAGACTGTAACATCCGTCAAAATCGACCCAGTCCCAAATCCAACCCGTTTTGAATTATCCGAATCATAACTTTTAAAACCTCGAAACTTTTTTTTCCGCAAATTTAATTAACCGTTGAGAGTTAATTAATTAGATTAAATAATTAATGACAAATTTCCTTTAGCTAATCTTATATTAACAAAAAAAAACATAATAATAATAAATAATAATAATAATTCAATGATTTCATGGTGAAATCTATACCCATATTAACTTGAAATGAAATCCATTTGACTTTCTTTGCCGCCCACAACCAGACTATCATGTTTCCATAATTTTTCTTGATTGAAGGTTTCCCACTTTGACATAATTCAAGAACGTAGACACGATCATGACCCTATACAATCACACGTTATCACAATCATTCTTTCCTTTTTAGCTCGCCTGTAATCACTGATGTTCCGAGATTGATTAACATTCCGCGTTCCCGATTCCATCTTTACGCAAATCATGAACTTAGACTTTTTTTTATCACAAATGCAAATCAATCATAAGATCGTTACCATTTTTGCGAAACGAATGAAGGCTATAAAACCGAAACCACACATCTCGACACCCTCCACATCACTCGAAAACATCTTTCTTGAACCGTCTGCACCTTCACCGGAGTACGAAGGAGTTTCCTTTAACCCACCTCATAGTAAACAACGGCTGCCACCATCACGCAACCGTAACCTCTTTTTCGAACAGCCTTGCTTTGAAGACGCTACCGAAGTCGCCGGAGAATAAGAACTTGCCGGAATAAACTGTACGTCGTGGCGAACCGCGCTCGCGGGAACCGGAATCATGCCCAAGTTTCACGTCGTTTCTTCTGTTTGGTATCTCTCGTATCCATTACATAATCTTTTTTTTTACTCTAACAAAATAAGCAAACCATCAGTATATTAATCAATGGTTCAGGTTCACGTCTTTTCGGTATACACTTCTGTTTTTACCACACATTTCATCATAAAAACCATCATGTTTAAGAACTATAACAGTGGGTTGTGTTTTGTTGGAAACATGTTCTATTCACTATTTTTTTTTTAAAAAAAAAAAAAAAAACAAGAAGATGATGAATACTAATACATATATGGTCATAACCATTATCTATGATTTGAACAAGACTACCATTAGTGGCAGTTAATATTTTAAACAATGATGGTCCAATGTAAAATCAACTGGCTTGATTTCAGTAACAAGTCATGGGAGTCTCCAATTCGAACCCGGCTCCCTACAAATTCGTTGCAACTTATTATCATTATTTTTTTAATAAAACCAAAGTATATGCATTATTATTATTTATTACTTGTTTTAATACATATAATAAAAACCATTTATTTAAAGAGTTTTTCTTTATAATAACAAAATTTGTTATCTAAAAATAACCAAATTAATTATTTTAAGAATCAACTTTAAAATTAACCGCCTACGATTTAAGAGAAATTCCACGTTCTCGTTTTAGGTTAACCTTCGTTGATCCAAGTCTTTCAATCATTACTCGTGCATTATCTTACAAGAAGCGCAACGCAATCAATGTGAGTATACTCGATCCCATTTTCGTTTTAAACACATCTGGGTGCAACATGTATTCCATATTCAAATTACACAACACTGGAGTCTTGTTTTAATCACACTCTATCCACATTTAAACATGAAATAATTTGATGCTTGTTAATCTCTTATGCTATGCATGTTGAACGATATGTGAACGATGATGAACGATGTTGAACGATATGTGAACGATATGTGAACAATGTTGAACGATGTTGAACGATGTTGAACGAGATTGAACGATGTTGAACGATATTAAATGACAAAGTAGTAACATGTATCATCTTATTCATGTTGGATATGAGCACATTTTAAACACGTACTATGCTATGTATGAAAACTTGTATACTCGCCAACATGCTTTTGTTGACTTTATTTTAATACATATTGCAGGTTGATTGATCAAGATACAAGAAAACAAGCTAGGATGGCTTAGAAACTCATTCTAGAAATAAGCTATTGTTTGAATTTATATTTGATTGTTTGAAACTTTGTATTATCCTTTAGAATTTAATAAAATGATTTAATTTATATTGTCACATTTAGTGTTATGTTGTTTTGAGCAATAGACGTACAAATTGCTCAAAACAACATAACACTAAATGTGACAATATAAATTAAATCATTTTATTAAATTCTAAAGGATAATACAAAGTTTCAAACAATCAAATATAAATTCAAACAATAGCTTATTTCTAGAATGAGTTTCTAAGCCATCCTAGCTTGTTTTCTTGTATCTTGATCAATCAACCTGCAATATGTATTAAAATAAAGTCAACAAAAGCATGTTGGTGAGTATACATGACCCATTTTCGTTTTACACTTTTTGGGTGCAATATGTATTCTATATCAAACAACACATTCACGTTAAACATTTTATGCACACTCTATCCTTACTCTATGTGATACATTTTAATCATGTTAGACATGTTATGCTAATGTAAACACTCATGACTATGTGTTCATTAACTTCGTACAAGCCTCCCCTAACAATGGTAGCGCTATAGGTTGAGAAACGCCCCTCCTGTTCTATGAGCAGGTATTGTTAGGGTAAACTATGTCAACATACTCAAACTCGTTTGGGTACACTTTAATTGCGTTAAACTTTGGTTTGGGCACATAGAGTAACATCGTTTCGAGTATATACTGTTAACATGATATTGTATTTCACATTTGGATATGAGCAAACATTTTAAACACGTACTATGCTATGTATGAAAACTTGTATACTCGCCAACATGCTTTTGTTGACTTTATTTTAATACATATTGCAGGTTGATTGATCAAGATACAAGAAAACAAGCTAGGATGGCTTAGAAACTCATTCTAGAAATAAGCTATTGTTTGAATTTATATTTGATTGTTTGAAACTTTGTATTATCCTTTAGAATTTAATAAAATGATTTAATTTATATTGTCACATTTAGTGTTATGTTGTTTTGAGCAATTTGTACGTCTCATCCCGATGTTTCCGCCATCGGTTGGGGTGTGACAGTTTTGACCCCACCAGGTATGTGTAATGGGTCATAGTCTCAAAGAGGTCTTAAGGTCCGATTAGAGATGGTTAAGGCAAATGCGGATAATAGACTACCTCAAGTGAGGTATATCTAGTATTGGGTAAAATGGTCATTAGAGTCAAAATACGTCTATAATTTAAGAAATGGCTAAAATAAGTTTGAAGTAAGAGGACGTTATAAATCTTTATGTCCTTAGGGACATAATTAAGTTTAATGGGATAATAAGTTAAAAGTGCCCGTTAGTTTTCATCTAAACCTTTAAATGTTCTCCGGTTTGGAAAACAGAGCTTAATTTGACTAAAACGCACTCGGATAATAAGTTTGGATAAAACGCTGAATCAAAAGAACGGTTTAGGAACTAACAAGTCCGAACCCAGACACGGTTTAGAAAAGTGCACAGGTTAGTGCACAGTTTAGTAAAGTGCATAAGTCAGTACACAATGCACATTTTAGCAAAGTGCATAGGTCAGTGCACAGTGCATAGATTAGTAAAGTGCACAATGCACGGTGTAGAAAAGTGCAAGGGTCAGTGCACAATTTAGCAACGTGCATGGGTCAGTGCACAACTTAGCAAAGTGCACAGGTCAGTGCACAGTGTACAGTTTAGCAAAGTACACATGTGAGTGCACAATTTAGTAAAGTGCACAGGTCAGTACACAATGCATGGTTTGGCAAAGTACACGGGTCAGTGCACAATACACAGTTTAGCAAATTGCACGGGTTAGTACACAGTGCACGGTTCAGTAAAGTACACTAACCTTTGCTGAAGGCGTTTCGGTTGCGATAAGCGACATAACCCCAGTCGTTCAAAACATTTCTTTTGTCGTTTTTTGATCCGTTAACACAAAAGAAATATAAACACTAATCGTTTTTGGTGTTTATGACAGGTTGATACAAGGGCTGGTACCGGACGGACGATCAAGAATGCAAAAAACTTAACACTATTAAACTGCTAATTCTATGGAAATAATTATAGGAAGATTGAAGCATGATCACACACATCAAAGTTTTCAAGTTGACTACTTTAGTGTTTTTAAACTATAATTTAAGAGTAATAATCTGTTATGTCGGATCGTCTGGGTTATCAGTTAACCTAGACTCGTAAGTTAACGTTTTTTTTTAACATCTGGTACCAAATCGTTCGAATATGTAAGATATTCGGTATAAACAGGATAAAGTGTTGCACACTAGAAGACGTATATATTATTGATGCCGCATGATGAAAAGGTGATACACATGAGTAGTTTCAAGTACATTGTTATTTTAAGTAGGGGTTTCATGTAAGTTATTGGACACACTAGATAAATTACATGCACGACCATTGTATCACATAACTCTTGGCTATAAGTGTAATTGATATAAAGGGATGCATTCATAATTTCCTCTAAAAATAACATATAACATACTACTACCATTATCAATGTCTTTCACTGTTACGAGTGTATGTGAGTCTAGCTCGATTAAAGTTAAGTTGGACTCATTTATTATAAGAGAAGGTTGAGTTTGGCTTTTGTGTTATTTTTTATTTTATTATCATTGAAAATATAACAATACCTATTTCATAAACAATATAATAATTATATAAATAATAAAGCTCGTTTAAGTAAACCAAGTTTGATACATGAAAACCCAAGTTTAAGCTTATTTGTTAACTAAACTTGAATTAAGACTTGAGCTGAGCTCAATTCTTTTAACGAACCAAACTTAATTCATTTACATTGTTATGACTTCACCTCTTTATCATTTACATCATTATCACAATCACATTTTATCATTGCGAGTCAAAACGACGATCATATTTACCAATCACCATCATCGCATCATCTATTACCACCAACACAGATAACCAAACCCTTGAGACCAAATCGAGAGACCCAATTCTTATAAGACAGTTTTCAACTGAGCACACAATATATATAAGATGACCCCTTAAATAGAATTGCATTTTATTCTTTTTGCTTTTAAATATTGACTCAACTTTCAAAAGTTTCAACTAGGGGAATCAAACACGTTTTTCAGGTAAAAATGTTAATGCGGCGCATGACATGACATGATCATCTTAATATTTGAAAATGTTGGATATTAATAGTGTTTTTGGACAATATTTGACTCCGATTTGACGTATGATGCGGATTTTTTGTCAAATTATTTATGAATCTCGTTTCTAACTTTTTCATGTTATGTTTCATCCATATTCGCTCAAGTAAAAATGACTAAATACATTTAGTACATTACCTTACTATAAAGAGTAAACTGCCATTTTCCCCTGAGGTTTGGTTACTTTTGTCACTTTAGTCCAAAACTCAAATATTTTGCATCTGGGTTCCTGTTGTTTCAGTTTTATTGCCATTTTGGTCCAAAAATGAAATCAGGTCATACTTGTCTTATAAAATCCTGCAATTTTGTCATTTTCCTCAGGGGCAAATCAGGTCATATTTGTCTTATAAAATATGGTATTTATTTATAAAAAAGAAATGATCATTTTGCCCATGCGGAAAATGACAAAATAATAGGATTTTATAAGACAAATATGACCTGATTTCATTTTTTGACCAAAATGGCAATAAAACTGAAACCACAGGGACCCAGATGCAAAAGTTTGAGTTTTGGACTAAAGTGGCAAAATTGACCAAACCACAGGGACCAAAATGACAGTTTACTCTACTATAAATTTTATATACAACTTCATTCTTATATCTATTTAGTTCCCCCCCCCCCCCCCCCACACACACACACCCGAAAATACTAAATAGTCATGGCGGTGCATAATTGGTAGTGCACATAATACGAAAAAGTTGTTACTATCGAAACTGAAAATCATAAAAATGAATACCGGTAGTGGTAGAGATGTTGTTCGATTAGGTTAGATATGACATCGGTACAATACATGTACTCAGTATAGCTTATGATACTAAAATGTATTTTATTTTTAATACAACCACATTTTGAATAAAATTTCTGGCAGAGTGTTGACAAGTGAAAAGGCAAACATAAATGCGTATTTAGATTTATCTTTTTCAAATGTTAACGAATGCAATTCATAAAAGAAAAAATAAATTAAAGGATAATTGGAATATTATCATAATCGGAAACTATCAAAATGAATATCGGCATCAATACCGAAGTTGTTCGGTAGAATATAGGTACTCTGCATAGTTTATGATACCAAAAATACTTTATTTTAGATACAACTCCGTTTTCGATAAAATTTATATAAGTAATGTTCACAAAATAAATGAAACATAACCATGTATTTAGAATATTTTATAAAAAATTAACAAAACTAACTTATTAGAGAAAAATCAAATTTTGGCTTAATGTTTTACTTATTACGAAGTTTCCAAATGGAAATTACATCAAGGTAGAAGGTAAACGGGCAACAAATTGCGTCGTTACCCCTTTTTAAGTAGCAAAACTAAGTCTTTTAAAACCTACATCCATAGATCTCGAGGTCATAGCATTACTATGCATGACCCTTGGAACTCCACTAAATAGGTCCACAACCTCTGGTGCAAGGAAACCAAAAGTATCAAAAACAAATGGGATAAACACGTGCAGATTGTCAAGGCACGCTTTCTCGTGTTTGGTCACTTTGTCCGAAGCAGCCTTTAGAGCAGTTTGCCTCATTGTGAAAACACTACCCCTAAGCCCACAAGGGGGAAACTCTTGTTAGATCCACACACACGTGTTTTCCCCCTATCTATTCGAACACCAAAATGTCGGCTGGTTTAAAGGTAGATCTCCTTCCAATGGGTCAGTTAAGAAATTCCCAACGCGTCTGAATATGTCAAAAAGAACATCCCTAACCAAATCATGTCGGTACTTGAACCCCAGAAGCTCTCTACAACGAATTGCATGCTCCCCAAAAGAGTCCAAACACGCTTTTGACAAACATGACATATATCATCAACTGGAAATAAAGAAATCATGGGGCGATACTTAAAGATAGTACAGTACTCCACCGATGACATATGTTGGCCTAACCCATCTATAGGTATAACAACAAGAAAATCTTAGGCATATGGTGCTCGTAGACACTTAAAAACGGCTTTTTATCTAACGATCAAGTCAAATTGTATTTTAATGTCATGGACAATTTTACTAAAAAAAGCACTTGCCAATGCATGTCGGACTTTAGGGGAAGGGGGGAGGTGTCATTATCACATACTGAGTACGTGTGAAGGGGATTGCAAGTTTCAGGTATAAATGATCTAAATGTGTTGAACAAACATGTGTATTATTATGGCATACAAACTCGAATGTGAGACAAAAACTCTCGGACTTACTTGTGTTCTATTGATAGGTTAAAGTCGTGTTGACCCAAATATGTGTTGATACAACTTGAGATTGCAATTGTTAGTTTAATTATCCATTAAACCGTTTGATATGCATTTTAAAATGAAGAATGGAATTTAAACTTTTTGTTTAATAGAGTTAATTAATTTGACTATTTCCTTTTAGTATGACTTGAAGGCCAAGCTCATTACCATTTATGTTAGTTTTAAATCATTGAGAAAATACACACACATGTTAGTTTTAAATCATTGAGAAAGCACACACGTAAAAAAAATCTAGTTAGAACTATGTTTCGACATTTTTAGTTTGAGAGACAAGGGTATAGGCAAGTAGTGTGAGTAGATTTGAGAAATATGTTTTAAAATCTCATGTTAAACACGAGTCTCCAACCATTTTTTCTTCTTAGGCTATAGGGTGTGGTCATGACTTTTATGGTCATCATGACCCATCATATTAGCGTCATGTCACCCACTTTTAATCCATCATCCAAAACCATTACCCTAAGAGTGTGATCATGACCAAAACCACCATTTCCTTATTTTAATTTATTTTTGTGAAAAGAAAAAGGAAATATTTAAAAAGGAAAGTAGGCTCATGGTTGTCATGAGTTAATCCATGCCAACCATAGTGGATGAGGCAAGTAGATGGTGTAGCAATCCATTAATGGTCCTATGTGGCATTAATGACCCAACCCATACCCTCCACCCTTTAGCCTTATACATGTACAAATATCCTAACTTATTTACGTTATAACGAGTATCTAGATAGCTTTCATTATACTCTTATAGACTTATAGTAGTTAAATTCAATATCTATTGAATTTTTTTATATGGTTGAAGTTGAATCTGAGTTGAATAAAGCATTTCACTTAATGTCATATGTCAATTTCTCATCCTCCCATAAAAATATAATTATTCTACTTAATAACACATGACAATTTCTCCTCTTCCCTCAAAAATATAATTTCATATTAATTTAACTAGGTGTACACCCGTGTGAATACACGGGTTTGTTCTAATAACGATCGGAATCAAATACTAAAAAACATATTATAATAGATTATTTAAGTTTTTTGTATTTAGTGTACATGTTTGATATAGAAATAAACTTAGTAGTTAATGTACAAAGTTTTTTCCTACATCTATATGTAAAATCTGATGTGAGTAAATAATTGCAAGAACATCACATTCACATTATAGTTATGAATTGAGAATTTCAAATTTTATAAGTCATAAGTGAAGCTACAAAACATTCAGAAACAAAAGTCATCTATCTCTGTTTCAAGCAAATATTGACCTTGAAACCATATCTGCAAGTGGCATTGAATTTCTTGATTTCAACCCCCAACCTACCTGAAATTGACAATTACTATCCAGTAAGTTTCAATACAATGTGATTGAAAAATCATATAAAACAACCTAAGTTTCGAGAGGTATTAAGAAAAACCGTTACCTGAGATGTAAATGGAAAGAATATGATGGCTCAACGGTTGTTGCTGTGATTAGATGCAATGAGACCTCACAAAAAGAATGTGATGGCTTAAGAATAATTATAAGCTTATTAACAAATGAGACCATATTAATTTAAAGTTTAACCTTATGATAACCAAGAGGCAATCTTGGTATATTCTGGAACATAAAGCATCCTTGAACATGGGTCATCATCCATAGTCAAATACTAAAAAACAAATTATATCCCTGCATGAAAAACAAAATCGATAAATTTAGGGAAAATGGGTTTGAAAGATGATAACCAAACAGTAGAGGATCTAATTCTACAGCTCCAATAAATGCAGGGGTGTTCTCAAATAATGGTTCATAGATGTTTAAAAACCGACAAAGAACAACAAATGTCCACAGTACTGCTTCGTTGGACATTTGTCGGTCTTCAGACATCTAGGAAGCATTATTTGAAAACACATCTGAATTTATCGAAGCTGTAGAATTAGATCCTCCACTATTGCGTTATAACCTTTCAATCACATTTTCCTTAAATTTATCAGTTCTGTTTTTCATACCTCGCAAAGCCACCTATCCGCCTGCAAAGAGATTGAAAAACCTTGAAGTATAACCTGTACTTAATTATATGGCACCGGATTCTCACTGATCCAAGAATCTCAACATCACCTAATAACAAAGAACCAATTTACAACCATCTTAATAACAATCCATAATTCAGATTATTAACTTCTGAATGCACTAACCGGTTTTTCCTGAAGAATTGTTGTCCAGTCTGTTTAATGTGGTGTCAATTGTATTGTTATTCCGCTTCTTCACTGTATTAACACATTAAAATCTTAAAACATAAAAGAAAACAAAATGTTCCAAAAAAAAACAAAACACAAATAGTTAGTTATATGCTACCAACCTTGAAGTGTTGCACCGCAGCCTCCACATGTGTACACCAGGTTGTTGCTTATGAAACTAACCGTTATCGTAATCAACAAATTATTGTTATAATCAAAACACGTTTAAGAGAAAAGTAAACTGAATGAAACTAACCGTCATCATAATCAGCAAATTGCTTATGAAACTAACCGTCATTGTAATCAGCAAATTGCTATTACCACCTGATCTGTAGGAGACAGTTGCTTCAACCTTAATATCTTCACAGCCACTCTGTATCAATGGCAACGATGATTGAAACAAATTCACAGTAAACTAGCAACACGAACACCTGTAAAAGAAAACACAGGAATCGGTTACAAACGTCAATTTATATGACCGATCTACAAACAAAAAATTGGAAAACTTACCGGCATCATCACATACAGCTAAATACGCATCTCAGACCAACCAAACTCCATTTTCTTGTATAGATGTAACAACAATTATACACGATCACTTTTCAAAACCTTAATCAACAACACAACATCAGCAAAGGTAATTGATAGTGAAGTTGCAAAACATTTGCAATTTCAGAATGCAAGGCTCAGATAGTGAATAAAGATGATAACACCATAGCTGCAAGAGAGGTTGCATGAACAACTGTCATCCTACAACCTTGTCATACCATAATGCTATATTCATCCAATTTTTACTCAGATCTACAAAATCATCATAGCCTCATTTTGAAAGGACCTTTGTCAAATGCATTTTGCATTCATTTTTATTCACCATCACAGTCAACACGAAATGATTTACTAAACCATAAAATGATTGCAAAATGTTAGACCTCGTGTATATTCAGGCCGACATTTCCTTCCATGGAAACGCATCTAAGTTACCATAAAGTGCCTGGAACCCTAGCTTACTACCCAAACCCTCTGTGGAAGCTTTGTAAAGGAAACCCTAGAGTTTGAATCGAAATCGCCTGTGATGAAGAATAGAGAAGAAAGAGAGGAATGTGCGCTATAAGTTTGAATCGAGAAGAAAGAGAGAGTTGAAATGATTACTTCTGATGTGGATTAAATAGCCAAACAACTCCCCATGCATTTTCATATTTTGCCTCCTAAAAAAAGAAAAGTTCTTCAATTTAATAACAAATAGAAAACAGATTATATATACATATATACATAATATTATAAAAAATTCGGAATTATGACATCAGCGGAGTCAATGTGGCATACCTAATATAATGACAGGTAAGCAAAGTGAGATCATCATCTAAACTCCTTTAATAGATAGCAATCGATAGATAGATAGATATATCACCACTCTGGGAGAACCGTCAAACATAGAATTCTTGGAAAACACCATAGTTTTAGTCTCAGGTGAGAACCATCTCATCAACATCATTGACTGAATATCGCGTGCTATTAAAAAACGTTGTCTTATGTGACAGCAATGGCAAAATCATCGGCCGAACATGGATTACAGCGAACGCTACCTAGCACAGCCGCGAACGGCAGCCGGCAACAATGCTTTATATGTTGCAACAGTACGCCAGATCTCATAATCGTAACCTTAGATGACAAAATCATCTTCATCGGTCTGAATAGATACGTTCAAGTTGTTTTGCGCATTAAATGTACCTGTGAGAAGTAATCAAATATCCAACTCTCTCTTTCTTCTTGACATTTTAATCTACAAAATCATCATAGACTCATCTTGAAAGGACACTTTAATATACAAAATCATTATATACAATAATATTTTTTCAAAATGCCAGGCTCAGATTGTGCATAAAGATGACAACACCATGGCTGCAAGAGAGGTTGCATGAACAACTGTCATCCTACAACCTTGCCATACCATAATGCCATCTTCATTCAATTTTTACTCAGATCTACAAAATCATCATAGCCTCGTGTTGAAAGGATAATAAAAATGCACTTTGCATTCATTTTATTCATCATCACAGACAACACTAAATGATTTGCTACAGTAATACAAATGATTTGAAAATGTCAGACCTCGCGTATATTCGGGCAGACGTTTCCTTCATCATAGTTTTAGACTCAGCTGAGAAGCATCTCATCAACATAATTGACTGAATATACCTTAGGTAACATCGATCTAATTATCATCAACTAAACATCGATTACACCGAACGCTACCTAGAACAGCCGCGGACGGCAGCCGGCAACGATTTGGGCATGTTGCAACAACACGCCAGATCTCGCCATCATAGTCTCAAATGACAAAAGCATCTAAGGTGAACAAAACTGAACCAATCAATTTTCAAAACAGTTCAAAATTGAATCTTAATGTAACAACACATACAGGTTCAATCAAAACAGTTCAAAATCCAGATGATACAACTTTAGGTAATAATCAGTTTTTTTAGGAGGCAAAATTTGAAATGCATAGGGAGTTGTTTTGGCCATTTAATGCACTCAGAACTAAGCATATCTCCTTCCAACTCTCTCTTTCTTCTCTATTCATGGAATCAGTTGCAAAACATTTATATTGTCAAACTGTCATGCTCAGATTGTGCATAAAGATGACAACACCATAGCTGCAAGAGAGGTTGCATGAACAACTACCATCCTACAACCTTGCCATACCATAATGCTATCTTCATTCAATTTTCACAAAGTTTGCAAAATCATCATAGTCTCATGTTGAAAGTACAAGAAAAGTGCACTTTGAATTCATTTTTATTCATCAACACAGTCAACACTAAATGATTTGCTAAAGTAATACAAATGATTTGAAAATGTCAGACCTCGCTTATATTCGACGTTTGCTTCATCATAGTTTTAGTCTCAGGTGAGAAGCATCTCATCAACATCATTGACTGAATATGCCTTAGGTGACATCGATCTAATTATCATCAACCAAACATCAATTACACCCAACGCTACCTAGAACAGCCGTGAACAACAGCCGGCAACGATTAGGGCATGTTGCAACAACCCGCCAGATCTCGGCATCATAGCCTGAGATGATAAAAGCATATAAGGTGATCAAAACTGAACCGATCAATTTTCACCATCAAAAAAATCCTAATATATACTATCTATTAAAGGAGCTTAAAGGCTGACCTCACTTTGCATATGTGTCATCTTATTAGATATGCCACATTGGCTTCGCCGAACCGATCAATTTTCACCATAAAAAAAATCCTAATTGAATCTTAATGTAACAACACATACAGGGCCAGTCAACACAATTGAGATGATACAGGTTCAGGTAGTAAAAAGAAACCCTCTGGTGTAGAAGCAACCAGTGAGAGTGTTTTGATGGAATTTTTAGGAGGGGTCGGTGACATTGTCGAGGGTTGTCAGGAAATGCTATCACTTTGCATTTCCTGACAACCTCGACAACGTCACCGACCCCTCCAAGTTTTCAACCAAAACACTCTCACTGGTTGCTTCTTCAACAGAGGTCATCCTCTAATCTCCCTTAATTGCTAAGAACGTGACACGTAGGCAAATCGAGGTCATCCTCTAATCTCCCTTAATAGAATCCTGAATTAAAACTGTTACTAATCAAAAGAGGTTTGATAAACTAAATTTGATCAATTTAATTGATTTGAGATAAAGAAAAACGAAAACTGATGCATTATTTAGTAAATGATTTAAACTTTCAACTGTTGTTAAAAACAACCACTTTATGCAGTGAAAACAGGCTGCGGTTAAAATGCACAATTTTTTGTATAGTAAAAGTCAACCATATTGAACAGGAATAGCTTATTAGCAACAACATTTCAAACAACGTCACCTCCGCAAGTGACTTCAACTTATTAGCAAAAACATTTCAAACAACGTCAACTCTAACATGATGTAATTTAAAGGACAACATGAGTTATCTCAAACTTACCGATATCAATTGCTCATGGATAAAATCCATTAACTGTTGGCTTGAGATGCAATCCCTAAAAACATGAAAGTAAAATAATTGAGTAATGATCCAAAAGATTAAGAATAATCCATAAAAAGTTGCATATTGAGTGTGCAGAGGGACTTACAGTGTTGACATCAGGATTATCCGTATACATTTGTTTTTCAGGTTTCATAAAATTCCATGTCACCTGCCCAACCATCGCTACAATATTAAAAAAACAATTAATAAGATACACAAATCTATCTATCTCTTTCTGCAGCAATTAGGGTATCAAATGGTTGAATGTCTTCATCACCCTAAACCATAACAAACACTCAACCACACCCAAAATCAAACACACAAATCAAAAGATATACACAAGATACAAAAACCCTAAACAATATGAGACATAAAAAAACAACAACATCATATTCAATCACAACATTCAAGTAACTAACAACCAATTACACCATCCAGAACAAAACAAACCTCTTTTGACCGACAATTCCCCAAATCTGAGCTTTGATTATAAGAACAGACTGATATTGTCAAAATCACGCTCGACATGCTTCGCTGCAAATAAACAATTATTTGTCATTAACACAGGCACACAAAAAACAACATCATATTCAATCACAACATTCTAGTAACTAACAACCAATTACACCATCCAGAACAAAACAAACCTCTTTTGATCGGCAATTCCCCAAATCTGAGCTTTGATTATAAGAACAGACTGATATTTTCAAAATCACGCTCGACATGCTTCGCTGCAAATAAACAATTATTTGTCATTAACACAGGCACACAACAAACAAAATAAGGAAATTCAGCTCATTTTATGTTTTTTTATCAACCAGTTAGAAAAATAATTATGAAAATATTGACTACAAAGGTTGATAACCTCAAACGTCCAACATAACTGACTATTTAAAATCATACCTTCACTCTCACAACACGCCTTACACCCTAAAACATAACTACAACAATGGCTGCTTCACACAGATCTAAGTAATAAAGCCAAAAAAATATTGTAAAAACTACAGAAAAAGTTCCAAATTAGATCTCACATTTCAGGTCAATAACTATGTACCTTTTATCTAAGCATTTGATGATTCAAAAAATAAGGAGAGACATGAACTCACAAAGCATTTGATGATTCAAATTGAAGAGAATTAAGGCTCAGATCTATAACTTGAAGATCAGACAAAGGGCTCGGACATCGTCATGGCTGCAACACTGGTTGCATCTCACACAGCATCCGGGTTGCCCTGCCAATATACGGGCCAGATCTAACCCTTAGACTGATTATGATGTTCGAAAAACAATCCATATAGAAACTAACATTATCGACATATCCAAAAGAAGTAGGAAGTACCCTTTCATTCAAAACTTTTCAAGGGAGTCACCATTTGTGAAACCGAACTGATGATGATGCGGATTTCTTCTCGGCGGAAATTGTTCGTGTGGAAGCTTTGTAAAACAAAACCCTAGAAATCGCCTGTATGAAGATTAGAGAAGAAAGAGAGAAGAAAGAGAGAAATGTGGTTGGAAGTTTGAATCGAGAAGAGAGAAGAAAGAAAGAGTGATATGATTACTTTTCTGATGTGCATTAAATGGCAAACAACTCCCTATGCATTTTCAAATTTTACCTCTTAAAAAGTTGAATACTTTTAAATTTTCATAACAAATAAAAAAACTGATTAATAAATCGGAATTATGATGTCAGCGAAGCCAATGTGGCATATCTAATAAGATGACACATATGCAAAGTGAGGTCAGCCTCTAAGCTCCTTTAATAGATAGTATAGATTTATACTATACTTTTATTGTAAAATATTATTGTTACTCATAACTATTTACATCAATAAACTTTACATAATTTCATGGATAGATGTAACATCTTCTCATGGATCAATCACAATCTGATCGGTTCATCTTTTTTCTTAATTCAAGATGTTTAAAATTTGTTGTTTATATATCTAAATAAATATACAATCTTTATGTATCATAATAATTTAGATTTAAATAAATACAAATATAAAGATGATGCATAATAACATTACTAATCTTTTAAAACTCAAGATATAGAAAAAATATTCACCTAAATAAATATATAATCTTATTTATCATCATAACTAAAACAAATATATATCTTATCTATTTTAGTTTCATCAAATTATTATATATTTATGTAACAACATTATAAAAGTAATATTTATCTAGAAATCAAAATCACTGAAATAAGAATTTTATTTTAATTATTATGTTTATTAATATGGGTTAAGTTATTCTACAAAGACTCCTAATTGTAAGAAATGTAAGAAGGATTTATAGAGTGACAAGTGTCCAATAACCTAAAACCTAAACCCACTACACCACCACCAAAAACCTAAACATCCACTCCCACCCCACCACCCAAAAACCTAAACCTCCCACCATCATCCAAAAACTTAACCCCCCCCCCCACCCACCCTCTCCCCCCAGCAAAAAAAAAAAAAAAAAGTATGCCTCACCAGAAAACCCCAAAAAAAACTTAACCCCACCCCCCCCCCCAAAAAAAAAAAAAAAAAAAAAAAAAACCTAACCTCCCCACCCCCCAAAAACCTAAAAAATCCTAAACACCTACCACCACTCAAAAACCTAACCCCCCCCCCCACACACACACTCTTTACAATATATATATATATATATATATATATATATATATATATATATATATATATATATATAGGGGACCGCTAGAATGAGAACCACTTCAAGTTGTAAGAACCGCGAGAACCACACCGTACGGGGCGAGGTGGACCAAATTTTTTTTTCAAAAACGTAGATGCATGTATTATAAACACATTCGTAAAAAAATTAAAAAAAAATGCCGTGCGTGTAGTTTTTTACACCACAAGTTTGTGGTGTAAAATACTACACGCACGGCATTTTTAAAATTTTTTTTTTACGAATGTGTTTATAATACATGTATCTACGTTTTTGAAAAAAAAAATGGTCCACCTCGCTCCGGATCAAGTAGTTCTCGCGGTTCTTACAACTCGAGGTAGTTCTCATTCTAGCAGCCCCCTATATATATATATATATTGGGTGGGTGATGGGGGGGTTGGGGTGCGAGGTTTAAGTTTTTGGGTGGTGGTGGGTGTTTAGGTTTTTTTTTTTTTTTTTTTTTTTTTTTTTGTAGTGGGTTTTTTTTAAAAGTCTTTGTACCCTTCTTACAATAAAAAGCTTTTGTATTTAATCATAATCCCTATTAATATTGATTGTTTTAGAATCTAACAGTTTATAATTTTAAGAAATAAGCATGGAAAAATATTTATAAATTTAAATATGTAAGTTAGATCACTATGGTTTAAAGTATATAATAATAATAATAATAATAATAATAATAATAATAATAATAATAATAATAATAATAATAATAATAATAATAATAATAATTTAATTATGTAAATTTGTGTACATTTTATTATAAAATTACATAATGTATATCTCTGTATAATACACGATTACAAGAGTCTTTAATCTAGTATCACCCATAGCTTTATAGCCTAGTGGTATCTTGGGGATGAGATAAGACTTTGGACCAATAGGTCCTGGGTTCAATTCTCACAAGGGGGTTTTTCCCATATTCATTGGGTTTCCCCCTGAATTGGTGTATAGGCATTATGCCTATTGGAGATGGATATGATCGGGTGGTTGCGCTGGTGGCACGATGATACTCCAGTAGTCCGTCAGTGATCCAAATTTGCCGTTCAAAAAAAATAATAATAATCTAGTATCTAGTATCTAGTATATTTAATAAAAGAGAATTAAATGAGTAAGTACTCATCAAGTATGATTTAAATCCTTCTGTAAACATTAATTGATATTCCAAATTAATTAATATTAAAAAACTAGATAACTAAAATCAGAAAGAGTAATTGAGTGTGGCATGACTCATGCAATTTACTCCACTATTTATTTATGTACCGGTTTTGTTAAACCCTTCAATGTTAATTTTATTAAGCATATTTAGATATTGCAATTTACAATACATAAGGGTGACACCCCTCATAATATGATGGGAAATTTCCACTCATCCAATCATGATGTGTCATGTCAATTCTCATCTTATACATCATTCCTGCCCAAAAAACGTAAGGGATGGCTTCACCCGTACCATTTAAAAAAAACGGTGGTGGACTCCTCTCGCGGCAAACTCATTCCCCGCATGTTTTGCCGCTTCCACCCCCTTCACCCTAAATATATGTGCACATAGGCACATATATAAACATTTAGTTTGATATACTTGTTCCTAGACACATCAATACATTAAATTTCTTTTCTAAAAATTACTAAAAGTAGGGTTTAAGACACAAATATCAATCCCTTTCTATCTCTATAAAAGTAAAGACTTTAAAATGGGCTTTAGTTAAATTCCCATTCCAAATGTGTAAGCTTTTTTTAATATTATTCTAACAATAAAGTGACACTTTGTTAATTTCATGCCAAAAGTAGAAATTGGAGGAGCAAGTAAGAGCCCCATATGGATCTTGTCAGCTCTGCAAATATGCTCCTCAATCTCAACGTGACAACCCCTTTCCTTTTCCTTTTCTTTTTGTTTACTCGTAATGATCTAATCAACTTTATTAAAATACACAACTATACGAATAAATACATTATAAAAAAAGTTATTTACTGAAAATTTGTGACACGATTGGATCGTCTAGTAGGGTCGGGTCAAGATGACCCATTAAATTTAATGGCTTTTTTTTCTTATTTCAAACTATATCAATTTTGATTGTAAATGATTTTAATTCTTTTGGTTACAAAAGAAGACTGTTCGGTTAATTTAGTTAATGTCGATTAACCAATGGTTCAATTGAAACCGAACTTATAAAGTTGTTTTGGTTTTTTATTTCAAACTATATCAATTTTGATTGGAGATGATTTTAATTCTGCCAATAATCTTTAGATCAAGTGGTGGAAGACTTGCATTTCTTTTTAGAGATGCAGGTTCGACTCTCACTTAGTGCAGAGTGAAGCACTGGTGGGTAATGATAGGAGACCTAGGGGCGGACCCACATTGGTGCCACCGGGGTCCCCGGACCCCAATCTTTTTAAAAAAATAGTAGATTCGGTATATTAAATTGTATATGGACCCCATAAATACAATTAGGTGGACACCATAGAAATAAAAAGAAAGCTGGTGTAGTGGTAAATCTCTCTCTTTTCCACCAAGAGGTCATTGGTTCAATCCTTGATAAGCCCATTTTTCTTATTTTTTAAAAAAATCTAGTTCAAACCTCACTTTAACTTGACCCGAACGAGGACCGACCCGAAAATGGACCCCATTGAAATAAAATCCTGGGTCCGCCACTGAGGAGACCCAGGGAAACCTGGGTTGGATCTTTGAGTCAAACGAGTTTTACTGGTAATTTTCCCGGAATTGGTGGTGGACTCGGGTTACTCTCGGAGTACTCCGTTTGTCCAGTGGGTGCCCTGAGAGGGCTCGGGAATGATTCTGTTGGTCGTTAAAAAAAAGATGATTTTAATTCTTCTGGTTACGAAATACATGCCTTCCTCCACAGTGGGAGGCTTGAAAAAAAAAGATAATTTTAATTCTTCTGGTTACGAAATACGTGCCCTCCTCCATAGTGGAGGCTTGGGATACGTCTCAATTGACGTTTAAATACATGCCCTTCTCCACAGTGAGAGATTTGGGAATACGTCTCAGTTGACGTTTAAATACATGCCCTTCTCCACAGTGGGGGATTTAGGAATACGTCTCAGTTGACGTTTAAATGTAAGTCCCTCTCCACAGTGGGAGATTTGGGAGTAATTAACATCACATCGTTATGAAAATTTTATCTCCTTTCCTCATAGTTGGGAATTAGTTGGAGATTTGAGATAAGTGTCATTCCGTAGTTGGACGAGAATCACTTATAGATTATTTATATTGGTGTGAGGGAATCAGTTTTCTACTACAATCACCTTTTCAACCACTACCATTGTGGGAATAACGTTTAAGACAGAGTCTTTTATCATGGTCTATTTACTAGTCTTAATTATGTAAGAACTAGTAGACCGAATAAATTTTAAAAAGAAATTTATTTGCTTGATTTCTAGCGGTACTTCGACTAATTGTCTTCACTCAATAGAATTGGCACTTTTAGTCCTTCTCCTTCCACATAGTTGGGATTAGTTGGAGATTCCAGGACACGTCTCAGTTGACATTTAAATATAAGCCCTTCTAATCAGTGGGAGACTTGGGATACGTCTCAGATGACGTTTAAATACATGCCCTTCTCCTCGGTGGGAGATTTGGGATACATCTCAATTAAGTCGACGTTTAAATATAACCCCTTCTCCTCAATGAGAGATTTGGGATACGTCTCAATTCAGTCGACGTTTTGTAAGACCCATCTTTAAATAACACGATTTTTAACATTAAGAATACGCATTTTATACTAAAAAAATGCGACTTCACAAAAACTTTGTCAAGTTAACATTCATACATGTTTAAAGTATTCAAAATATAGGGCTAAGTGTTTACATAATTCACTTTTATTAAAACAAAACAAGATTTAACGCAGAAGCTTCATTTAACGTGTGTTCGGTTCATGTTCGTCGCTTGATCTTCATCCATCCTAAGTTCAAACACACCTACATTGTAAATTTATCACAAACGTTCGTATATGAGACCCTAGAACCCGTCTAAACGGACCTGAAAGCTCAAAACCATCAAATAAACAAAATCATAATTTTTATTAGAAGTCGACCGTAGGCTACGGTTCTCAGACCGTAGCTTACGGTTCACCTTTAATATTTCAACCAGAAAGTCTGAACCGTAGGCTACGGTCCAGGACCGTAGCTTACGGTCTGCCTGCAGGTTCTGCTTGTTTTCCGTTTTTAATACGAAAACATAACTTTTTATCCGTTTGTCCGATTTACGTGATTCTTTTTCCTACGCGTTCGTAATTTAATTCTCCATCCCATGGAGTAAAAACCCAACATCTGAATTCACAAAATTTTAGATTTCAAGCTCTCGGCTTAAAATTCAATTATGACACTTTTTGACCCGTTCGCGATTTTATCAAACAAACTTGTTTATTACCTTTAAAATATCATGTCTATCACGTTATGTCAATTTACTAATATGCAAGGTTCAAATTACGGGTTTCTTATGCAAATCTTAACCCGTTTTACACATCTACTCATTTTGACCCGTGAAGGGTATTTAACACTTTCAAGCTTAAATCACGCTTCTTTATGTAGGATCGTTCTTCGACCTGTTTGAGTCGTTCAGAGAAGTTCGTATCTGAATTAAGAGGCGGAAACTAATAATTCGGTGCAATTCAAGCTGTATACACTTTAATCTTGCTGTTTTATTGATATTGAACACAAATACACGATCTGACAGCACTTCGGCAGAGTACCGGAACAAAACACCATCAACTATGTGCTAGGATCGCTCCCCTATTTATAGATAAGCTGGTCCGCTCATATGACATGTACGAATGAGCGGTTCCATCTCTTGACATAAAAGCGGTCCAACCACATGACCGTATAAGCGATCCTGAACACTACACATGACATAAAAGCGGTCCTAGAGTATGTACATATAAGCGATCCTATACCATCTTCTATTTCTAGGTATCCGTGCCATTTCCGATCAGTTCAACTTCAAGACTCGATGTAAGACGTAGTCAGCAGACGTAGGTGCACTAACAGACTCCCCCTCGGATGTTGACGGAGTCTTGATAGAGTCTTCGCACATGACTATCTACAATCTTCATCAGTCAACAATCTGCCTCTGAAATATCTGTCGTTCCAAGAATCCTCGTTCTTTATCTTCAAACTCCAAACTCTTCTTTCTTACTCGTTGACACGGTGTCTTCAGACTCCCCCTCTCACATAGCTGGGATCGTGGTCTGGAATTCAAACTTTCACTGGTTCTAAGATCGTTAACAGGCTCCCATCAGGTTCCAGATCGATACCTGGCTCCATTCTCTCTCAGGATCAATATCTGGCTCAAGTCCTGCACAAACTCTACCGAAACATAAGTTTCTGCAAAGATTAAAACTTTTCAACAATTTAGAAACTATATTGAACCAAAACAATAATGATTTTGCATTCAAGAATTTATTACTGGTTCTTATAAAAAACAACTTTATTATCTTCATGCAAAAACACTCCCCAAACCAGTTCTTCAAGTTTAGCATTTTGAATTTCGAAAATTAGCATCTCAACACCAGTTGTCGAAAATCTTTTGATTTTTCAAACTTTTTGCTAAAACACACCAAAAATCTTTTTGAATTTTCTGAATGAAAGTAAATGCGGAAAATAAACTATTTACAGACAATATTTTTGTGAGTTTGTGCAAGAGGATCATATCAGTTATAAAACATATCACAAACACCGTTAAGCTTGATTACATGTAAAGTTCTAAACAATTTACCTAGATTGTCAGTATGTTTGTCCACTTAAATTTTCACACAAATTTCAATTGATTCAAGATACGATATTAATGTTTTAGAGACTTAAACTTAATTGTGTATCACTCCACTTGAATATACTCCCGTATCCAGATCCCAAATATTCAGTCTTACAAGTGAGTATACCACAGATGATATCTGTAAAGGGGTAAATGCGAAACCGTGAGAGCTCAGGTCAGAACTTCCGTTCAGCAAAGAGATGACGGCTCGACTTTTGGTGGGTCCCCTTTAGAGGATCTTTTTACAACAGCAATGACTATCAATTTTATTGTTTAATCAGATTGCTGAGGGCGAGCTTGTGTTTCAAAGCTTTTAGCAGAAAGTATTATTCGGGGACTAGGTCAGTATTTCCATACAGCAGAAGTCCCGGAATAATACCCCAGATATCGCTGAGCATAAAGACCTAGTATCTCAGAATACGGGACCTTTCAAACAAGATTTCGGGGGTTACCCATATATCCAAGAATAGTTACCCACGAATTAAGCAAGTTTGATTTAGATTTATATCTCGTTTCAATTTACTAAATGTGCGAAAATCTACTGACACATCCGCAGTAAGATTGTTTATCACATTTTGACTTTACAATTCTTTAGCGTGCTGTGATAGTTCACTGATGTACTATCATTTCCTCTTTTATGCAACAAAAACTCATTTTTCTGATTTTATATGTTTTTGTCTTTTTCAAATTTTCTGATGTTTTTGGATTTTCTAAAAATTCTTACTCCCCCTAAAATTCAAATACATCTAATGAAAATAAAAAACAAACTGTACAGAACATGACAACTAATATCGAAACACTTCAATTCTCCATCCGTTTGGCTTAAACAATCAGAACTCCCCCTCACAACAAACTATTTTCCCATAATGATTTCAAAACACTTAAGTTTGTTTTAATCAGAATGGTTTTACCGGAAAATAAGTTTAGTTGCTTTTACCTTTTGTAAAAATGGGGCAAAATCATCACATTGTCTACCAAATTCTTGAATGATAATTAAATCAAGTCCAATTTAATGACCTTGATTTAACCACTTGTAAGATCAACACCATTCCACAACTAAAAACTTTCAAACCTGTTTTTCAACCAATTACCATCGTTTGGTTGAATTTTCAAAGTGCCGATTCCTACTCCTTGCTTACAAACCTGGGAGTTCCGGCAAGTCCTGCAAAAATCTCAAACACAGATTTAGAAAGATGCCGATTCATGATCCACAATACCATCTTGGGATCTCCGGCAAGTCAGGATTTTATTCTTGAAAGAATATATCCACCCAAGCCTGACCTTCCTTGGGTGTAACCTCATCATTTTCATCATTCCTTTCAACCGACTTGTAAACCCATCCTTTGGAAGCATAAAAATCCTTAATGCTTTGAGCCTTACCACTGACCATTTTTCCAAAGATGCGTTTTACATTTCCATTGAAAGTTTTCTCAACATCAATTTTCTTCTTGTCAGAATAAAACTGATTTGAAATTTCAACTTTTCCGATTTTAGATTTGTAATTTTTAGCACTTAGTGGCGGAAAATTCACATCGTCCACTTTCGGAACTTTCGTTTCAATCTTTTTCTCAACACGTGACTCCTCTGATTTTATGGAATCAGATTCATTATCAGAACAATTACCTGAACCTTTCACAACCCATTTCTGATTTGGCACATTTTCTTTCCTTTTTGAAGCACTCTTTGAGCATTCTCCTTTTTCATAAGTCGAATTCTCAAAGCCTGTGAACTTCCGGGTTGACAGTTCAGTCTTCTCAACAATTTTTTCTTTCATTTTTCTTGAGACTTCTTGTTTTGGTCGAAATGTCTTTGGACAATCTTTCGCAACATGACCCACAGCTTTACACTGAAAACAAGATCTCTTTTCAACCTTCTTTGGATCTTCCTTCTTCTTCATGTCCTCTTGCTTCTTAGCAAGGAATTCTTGATTCGTCTGATTTCTGAATGATTTTTCTTTTTCAGCTTTAGTTGTTTTTCCTGCAACAAACATTGTTTTTGGTTTATAAATTTTTTCATTTTTATAGTTTTTCTGTGGAATAAAACCAAGACCTTTCTTTTTGTAATTACGATTATGATTTGGTTTCTTTTGGAAACTATAACCACAATTGTAACCCATTTTCTTGTTGATTCTCTGTTGATCTCTTGAAGTGTATTGTTTAGGTTTTCCATTAAGATTGAAATCTTTTATTTCAGAAATATTAACTTCTGTTATTTTGAAAACCTTTTGAATCATTTCAAGTCTGACACTTCTTATTGGAAAACTCTCGTCAGAATATAATTTGTCAGAACCTTTCAAAGTATATGCTACTTTGACTGATTCATCATTCAAATTAGATTTTGAAAGTAAAAATTCTTTATCATAAACCCGTTTGTCCTTTTTGACTGTTGGTTTTGACGCACTGGACCCAGACTTTGACTCGGGTTTGGACTCCGGTTTTGACTCCTCACTGTCATCTTTATCTAACACCTGATCGACCACACTTTTTATCAACTTTGACTCATGATCAGTGTCTGATGACGTATACGTGATATCAATATTTTCTGGCAAGTTATCCGACGGTCCAGACTCCCATTTCAAATTGATCGCTTTATTGACTCTTTCTGAATTTGGATTTCGAGGTGAATATCCATTTTCGACCGGGGGCGGACATCTATTGTAGGATACACTCGGTTTCTTACCAGAAGCTTTCAATTTTTGTTCTTCATTTGTCACACACTTTTCTTCATCCGATGTCTGCTCTTCTTTGAACGTCTTCAAATCTTTCACCACCGGATAAATCCTGTCAACAACAAAAGTAGAACATGAGTAACTGTCTAATAATTTCTTAACTTTCTCAGTTTCTATCTTTTGTGTTGCCAACTCAAGCTCGAGATCTGCACATTTCTTTATGTTATAGTTTGCCGTATCAAGCTGTCTCAGATAAGCTATCTTCAAAGTATTCATAGCTTCAGCTTGTTCACCATCAGAATCTGTATACTTGTTGATTTCTCTGTTCATTGTGTCATACGATTCTTTCAACTTGTGAATGTTGTGCAACAGCTCATTGTTCTGCTTAATCAGCGAATCACAGTTCATGCACTTTTCTTGGACCATGACCGGTTCAGCATCCACTTTAATCTCAAATTCAGGAACTTCTTTCACTGTCCTGCTTGAATTTAAAAATTGAGCTCTTCTCAGTTTCTCAGCTTTTGCTTCTTCCTTCAATCTCTCTTCCTCTTCTGCCTCCTCTCTGATCTTTCTTCGTCTCTCTTCAGCAGCTTCCATGACTTTCCTGCATCTTTCTGCACATTTTAGATCATAAGCATTAGCAAAGAAAGCATGAGAAGTATTTTTGATCATAAAGTCTTGATCTGTACAGAAATCATCCCAAGTAAATCCTTCAGTCAACTTCTCATCATCTTGTTCAGCTAAACACACTTTGCTTTCTTTCGGAAGATACTTTTCCCAGGTGAAATTATCATATTTTCCCTGACTAACAACACATGCCTTTTTATCAACCACATCTCTACCATGAGCCGTTTGTGCCTGATGCTGTTGTGCTGGTTGAGTGATTTGATGATAAATGGCTTTCTTGTGATAATCATTGTTTCTGAAAGGATTCTGGGCACCAGTAGCTTCACGGTTTTTACACTCCCTCTTGAAATGCCCCTTCTCCCTACAACGAAAACATGTAACTTTGGATTTATCAAAACCCAAAGCTGAAACGTTCGCATCTCAAAAATCATCACGGCCAGTAATTTGTTTGAACTTTTCAGCGCGTCTCATCACACTTGCCATACACCATTTTATATCCATCAATTCCATTTCTTCAGTATCAATTTGATCGTAATCCTCTTTCGTGAGCATTGGATTTCCGATCTTTCCTGCAACAAAACAACTATAAGACTCTAAAATCATCCCTAACAAAGACATTTGATTTTTAGCAATATCTTCAGTGTAGTCTTGATCATTTTCAAGGCTTAATACAATGTTACACTGAAGTTTTCTACCATTCTTTGTTACAGAGATGTTAGGATCGAAAGATGAAAATCTTGTGCTATTGCTTGATCCTTGTGATGCCGTCTTCTCAGCAGAATCTTTAACACTGTAAGCAGTTTCGATCTTAGGAGAAAACTTTGTTGAATCAGTAGCACCATGCTTGTAGTACAAACTGATATCCTGTTCTCCATCATAGTTCTTCATCCTAGCGATCTTTCTCTGCTCCATCTCTTGGGCTTCTAAATGCTTGATAAAATCTCCCAAAGTCATAGCTCTGTAATCTTTTCTGTTAGATCTTAGCATCATCAGAAATGTTCCCCATGTTTCGTGTGGAAGCGCATCTGCAAGTTTTTCAATTAACTCATCAGTATCTTTCTTAATACCTAACTTTGTCATATTTCTCACCAAGTTACAATATCTATCAATAATCTGCTTGGTGTTTTCAGATTTTAAACCACGAAACAAATCGAATTCTTTCTTCATGAGAGATTTTTTATTCTTAAGCATATCATCACTTCCAATAAACTTTGCTTCCAACTCTGTCCAAATTGAATACGCAGTTCCATCGTGTTGAAGCAGAATCAAGATATCCTCTTTTATAGCTTGCTGAAGCAGACTCACCATGAGTTTCTCATCCCGATATTTCTTTTTGTCTGTTGCACTCATTTCTCTAAGTGTTAACGGAGTACCATTCACAACATCATCCTTTGTGGGTTTAACATATTGTTCCTCGGTGTGTTCCCACGCATCAAGATGATAGGCTTCTACCCAATTTCCGAATCGTTCCGACCACACGTTGTAATCATCAATATCCATGAGTTTTGGTGGTTTCTGAGATGTTCCGGTTTCATTTTCAATCAAAGCATTCTGAGTAATCGAGACCGGGGTAGCAAAAGCATTATAGAATTCAGTATCCATTGATCAAATGTTCAAATGTCACAAAAATTTTCACAACTTATGCAAACTGTTCAAATACGCAAATCTGTCACAGTCCTAAAAGCGAACCCAACTATTGGTCAGATAAGCGAACCAATAGACTTGTCCTGATAAGTGGACCAAACAACTAATCCCTTCGAGCGAACTGATCAAGTGTCAAATAAGCGATCCAAACAATGTCTGACCGAGCGGACCAAAAACTGCCAAATGAGCGGTCCAGAAACTGTTCGTTTGAGCGATCCACAAGCTGTTCGTTCGAGCGGTCCACAAGTTGTTTCGAGCGATCCAGAAATGAGTTTTCGAGCGGTTCAGACAGTGTCAATTCGAGCAGTTCAAGCTTAAATTTCGAGCGGTTCAGACAGTAATTTGGAGCGGTCCAGATGCTGATGTCACCTTTTGCGCGAATCCGAATGAACGAACCACCTAAAATCTTAGTTTCTACGTCGATTTTAGATCTGAAAACTTTAAGGATTTGTTAATTCATGATTTCAAGTGCACTGTGTGATTTTGAGCTTGTTTTACCGTGAAAAATTTTGAAAAATGAAGAAAGAGTAGAAAATCAGAAGAATTGCAGCTAAAATGGCAAGAACTCCTCCTCCTGAGCTCTGATACCACTTGTAGGATCGTTCTTCGACCTGTTTGAGTCGTTCAGAGAAGTTCGTATCCGAATTAAGAGGCGGAAACTAATAATTCGGTGCAATTCAAGCTGTATACACTTTAATCTTGCTGTCTTATTGATATTGAACACAAATACACGATCTGACAGCACTTCGGCAGAGTATCGGAACAAAACACCATCAACTATGTGCTAGGATCGCTCCCCTATTTATAGATAAGCTGGTCCGCTCATATGACATGTACGAATGAGCGGTTCCACCTCTTGACATAAAAGCGGTCCAACCACATGACCCTATAAGCGATCCTGAACACTACACATGACATAAAAGCGGTCCTAGAGTATGTACATATAAGCGATCCTATACCATCTTCTATTTCTAGGTATCCGTGCCATTTCCGATCAGTTCAACTTCAAGACTCGATGTAAGATGTAGTCAGCAGACGTAGGTGCACTAACACTTTATACTTATCCCAAGGATTCAATTTATCAAAATGCTTATTTCTAAACAACTCTTAAAGGTTGTTTGCCCGATTTATCCATCAAGGGCATTTTGGTCAACTTATTTCCTCCTTTTACGACAAAGGTCCTTTGCTAAGGTATTTGACCAACATTGCATTTTTAACTATAAATCTATATATATGCGTACCTGGCTCGAGTCAACATATAGACCCGTTTTATACCTCGCTTTAATTAACCGATATTCTATGGCGTCGCAATTATCCAAATTGCTATTCGCTCATGTTAACATACGACTTGACAACCACATTAGTCGATATTGTCAAATGGTGTTATCATCACCATTTGACCCGTTTGGACTATAAGACCAAACATTTACATCATTAGAATAAAAACATGGTTTTAATTTCCAATTCACCCATCCAGCCCATTTCGGATTTTACCACTAGATCGTTTTTCTCTTAAATTCTTTTCTTACATATTAACCCATTTCGACCTTGCCATGGGTATCCCTTAAACTTCAATCTATTTTAGTCGAAACTTGACTAATTTCCCTTTTTACCCCTTTTCTCATTATTAATTACACTATAAGGTAATCTTAACGAAAATTCATTAATTCTTAGTCATTCTATGACTAAATTACCGTTTCGCCCCATTTACCATAAACCATGGTTTTTATCATTTATATTTGTTCCGACTCGTATCAATCGTGTCGGAACCCTTATTTCGGATATTACATTTGTCACATTTATAGTTTATAAAATAAACACGTGTCCTACAAAAGGGTGTAAGTTTTACTTACCTTGTATCCGGTTATGCTCTTTTCCGCGTACTCGATCCGTTTGACCCGCTTCTTTCCCAAGCCTCCATCTAGCTTGTCAAGAGTCAAACTATCATCATAATTCGTAAGACGGTTAGATTAGTCATTATCACATACGACTATTCCATCTTACAGATTCTAGGTCGAAACTACTATTCGACTTCGTGGTTACTTTGACTTATAAAAATCATTTACCCTTTATCATACAAAACCGCAAATTTACGTTCAATTACTCATTTAGAAAATCTCATCAATTATCAAAAACCCTTTATTCATTAGACAACATCTACGGGTTTTCATCTATAAACGAAACCCCTTTTTATCATGTTATTAGGCATTCTTACGGATACCTAATCAAATCAAGTTCTACTTGCAACCGAGTAGACGCGCGATTTCATTTAGGCATTTTAACAAACACCTAGTGGGTATAATAAATTTTTTATACGTTTACAAACTAGTTCATAACTAGTTATTTCTACCAAGTTTAACGTCATTTTCAATTTAGTGTCTCATTAACACTCCAATATCAAAACTAACTTCATAGAGTTCTAATAACACTAGTTTGATACTCATGATTCTAATGTTTATCATGTTTCTACAAAACCCATTAAACACACATAATGGATGATTATAATTTCATAACTTTGAACACCAATTTAACAAATTATTGACTAGGGTTTACTCCTAGACTAGTTTCCATTACTAATCTCATCTAAACATTGATCAATCATGTTCAGATTTTGAATTATTAAGTTCATCAGAATTCCAAGATGTAACCAAAAGACGAAATTTAACATACCTTGTGATCCTTTCACTTAGGTGATCACTAATATGAACTTGGATTTTGATTTGGGACTGATTCGGCCTTTCAATTTGATCAATTTGAGCAATTTAGGGTTTGAAGATGAGAGCTCCTGGCTCCTCTGGAAGTTTTGACCAGAACACACACTTAGTGTGTGTGTTTTGGTGTAGAGTTTTATTTAATTAAAACAAGTTTCTAGTTTTTCATGTTTAGCCCCTCAGCTTTCCTCAAGTTCTCAAGTTTTATAAAGGTTTAACTAATTCATGTTTTCATTATTGTTTTAACCACACTTAACTAACTAGGTTGATATTCCCAGTTACTTAGTGGTTTCGGAAAAGTCATAACCCGTTTTATTTTTTTAAAGTCCCGTTAACACGGGATTCTTATACGCTTTGTTTTCTCAAAACATTTATGTCGCAACCCCCGCCCCGTATTTGTCCCGGGAACGGGCGGCCGCGAGAATCAGTTTCTGTGGCATCGGTGTTTATTACTTTGGCAGCGGAAATTTCATCAGGACCGTAGTTAGGAAATATTTTATCAGAGTGAAACACCATATTTTATATAAATAAATATATTGGGATAAACCCAAGTTTTTATTACAAACTGTTTTATAGGGGTAAACCCCATTTTATTGAAATAAAACATCTTCTTTATTTAGGTAACTTTTATAGCCACTTTTCCAAGCCTTCAGTGCTGTCCAGCTGGCTTCTAGTTGACTTTCACATTTTGTTACCTGAAACGCGTTTAAAAACATTTTGTCAGTGGGAAATACTAGTAGTGAATCCCAGTTTAATCAAGAAGAGTTTTATCTTTTAAACAATATTGAGAGCGATTACAATGTTTACATCTACCCAATTACTCATTCAGTACTGTTAATCCTGACTGGTGGGTCATATTACCCATTGGCTAACTCTTTGTCCAATGGTAACGTGTTCCAAATTTTGTATACAAAACCCCAACATACCGACAAAATGTAGAATTATAAAGACTCAATCATTACTTAATCATATTGTAAAATATTTAAGGTTTGGTAAAAACAGTTTACAAAAAAAAAAAAAAAAGTTTACTCACATTGCTATCTTAGGTATTCTTTAAGGGTTTCCTGGAGATTATTTGTAAATTACACAAATGCACACGTGTTAGTATAATAACCCTTAATATTTAAATTAGCAATACCCTCCCCAAGACGGCATTCCAACGACTACGTCGGGCAGAACCTCGACAGCCGTTACGGAACCCTGGATCAATCGGGCAGAGTATCTAATACGTAACCAGGGTTATGATACTTACAACGGAGCAGAACTTCGTTATTTAAGGGGGTATTTCGTGAGAGAGAAAGAGATTGAACAATCGGACTGAAGGCCGATGCCCTCTTTATATAGGGCCTGATTTTGGTTCCGGCGCGCACCGCGTAGAACACGGCCAAGGCCTTCGCGGCCCGCGAGGCTGGCTAGGGTAGCCCCTAGCTACGCTGATTTGGCCACTAGGAATGACACAAGGCTGCCACGTGGCGGCCTGGGAGCTCGTCTGAGATTGGAGCTGTCGCGGCCCGCGTAGGTGTTCACGGGGGTCTTCGCGCCCCGCGACCAATGTCACAACCCCCGTCCCCCTGGTACAAACCCGGGAACGGGCGGCCGCGAGCCAGTTCTGGTGGTATCTTGTTATTGTCTAATTTGGCAGCGGAAAAATTTCATCAGGACCGTAGTTAGGAAATATTTTATCAGAGTAAACTACCATATTTTATAAATACAAATACATGGGGAAAACCCACGTTGTGCAGTACACACATTCTCATAGGAACAAATCCTATTTTATTTAAAAAAAACATCTATTTTTATTTTAGGTAACTTTATTGCCACTTTTCCAAGCCTTCAGTGCTCTCCAGCTGGCTTTTATTGGCTTCACACTAAGTTACTTGAAACACGTGTTTAAAACATTTTATCAGCAGGAAATACTAGTGACTGAATCCCAGTTTAATCAAGTTTAAATAAAAACCATTGTACAGTATTGAGGGCGCATCCGCAATTACATTTGTTTCCAAGTCATATCAATTACCACCACATGGTAATGTCGTTCCGACTTATGGTCATGTTACTCCTTTACCAGGTAGTAACAAATTTTGTATACAAAACCCCAAATTTACCGACTGTAATTGTATTCTTACAAATACTCAATAACTGCTATTCGCATGGAAAAATATTTAAGGTTTTGTAAAAACAGTTCACAAAATAGGTTTACAAAAAGAGGATTACTCACATTGCTGTCTTAGATTTTCCGTAAGGTTCCCTAGTGACAATCTATAATTTACACAATTGCACACGTGTTAGTATAATAACCCATTTTAACATTAGTAATACCCTCCCCGAGACGGCATTCCAACGACTACGTCGGGCAGAATCACGACTGCCGTTACGGAACCCTAGATCAATCGGGCAGAGTATCTAATACGTATCCAGGGGTTATGATACTTACAACAGAGTAGGACTTCGCTATTTAGGGGGGTATAATACCTGTGTATAAATCCTACTATTCAGAATTTAGAGAAAGAAAATAGTTGTGAGCGAGTTCGACTGAAGATCCGATGGCTTCTATATATAGGTGCTGATCTTGACCTTGTCGCGGCCCGCGTAACACAAGAGCAGGGACTACGCGGCCCGCGTTGACCCCAGGTCAATGTGTAGCTTGGCTGGGTCATCAAGTAGGCTTGCCGGGTGTTGGGCCACGTGGCCGCACCGGGCTGTGCCACATTCTTGGCCTCTTGCGGCCCGCGTAAGGGTTATGGGGTACCTTACGCGGCCCGCCTCAACTTAAATTTCATATTTTTAATTAAATTTAATAATATTTAGGCTATTCGGGGGCCGTTTTCGCGTATGGGGTGTATTTTGGGACCTATTGGGATATTTTAAAATATATTAGGGTGTCAGAAAAATATTCGGGAGGGTTGTTATATTTTGGGTATAACTCCTGGGTTATTTAATAAAATATCTAGTGCACTCATATTAAGTATAGTAACCCAATTTTACTTTATCCCTACGTTACGAGACAGAACCCCAACGAATTTAGGCAGAGTCTTGACATACGTTACGGGGCCCTACGTCACTTGGATAGGGTATCAGTGGTCAAGGGTTAAAACACTTAAAACAGGGCGATGCTTTATTATTGTTAAATAATGAATAAACAATATAGAATACTTTTTAGAGATAGAGGGGACGAGATGGATGGAAGGTAGGCAAAGATTTTGAAAGATTGTTGTGCTATTTATATTGCAATGTAACTTGAAGGCAAAGCAATTCAATTGTGCACGTATACTGAATCATTAAATTCTTAAGTCTATGCATGACACGTACACTCACAAAAGTTCAATTCTCATATTTCATTTTTGATTAGTTTATTATTTTAATATATATATATATATTATAATTAATTTAACTGCTTCACTCATTTGGTGCTTATAACTTCTAAAATATGACGTTTTATAAAATAATAATTATGTCATTAGAACGAGAATAATTTTATCTACATTTGAACCAAGTTTCATTAAAAACAGAGCAGGTTCAAATATAATGTATTTTTATAAATTAGTTATTAAACGGTTCCTACGCTTACCCAAAATATCTCATATTTCCATTGGCCAACTTAACCATGATGCATTCTTTTAATAACATAAGTTTTTATATATTATATAAATAAAAATTTTGGGAATGTTACAACCAACCCTATTTTATTGTTTTTATTTTCTTTTTAATTATATAATGTATTCGGGGCCCGGTTTTCGCATACGGGGTATGTTTTAAGACATATGGGGATACTTTAAAATATATTAGGGTGTTGAAAATATTTTGGAGGGCTGTTATATCCTCCCCACTTTGTTTTAGAGCACGTCCTCGAGATCTACTGGAACAGGTGTGGATATTTCCTTTGCATTTCTGATTCAAGCTCCCATGTGTATTCTGGTCCTCTTTTGGAGTCCCATTTCACTTTGACCAGAACTAATCTCTTGTGTTTGAGGTTCTTAACTTTCCTGTCTTTAATCTGTAGAGGTTTCTATACAAATTTAAGTTGTTCATTTACCTCTATATCCTTAAGAGGTACTACCAGTGATTCATCAGCTAAGCATTTCTTGAGATTAGATACATGAAATACATCATGTATTCCTGCCATTTCCTCTGGCAGTTGTAGCTGATAGGCTACAGGTCCTATTCTTCTAAAAATTTCAAAAGGTCCAACATACCTGGGGCTTAGCTTTCCCCTTTTGATGAATCTGACTACTCCTTTCCAAGGAGAGACTTTTAACAATACTTTGTCACCTACCTGAAATTCCAAAGGTTTTCGTCTGTTATCGGCATAACTCTTTTCTCGATCACGTGCTGTTTTTAGTCGTTCCTTGACTTGAATGATCTTGTCGGTTGTTTCTTGCACTATCTCAGGTCCGGATAGTTGCTTTTCCCTAATTTCTGCCCAACAGACTGGGGTTCGGCACTTTCGTCCGTAAAGTGCTTCGAATGGTGCAGCATTGATACTTGTGTGATAGCTGTTATTATAAGAGAACTCGATTAATGGTAAGTGATCGTCCCAATTACCTCCGAAATCAATTACACAAGCTCTAAGCACGTCCTCCATTGTCTGAATTGTCCTTTCGCTTTGTCCGTCCGTTTGAGGATGATAAGATGTGCTTAGATTCAATTTGGTTCCCATTGCTTTTTGTAAATTTGTCCAAAAATGAGAGGTAAAACGGCTATCCCTATCAGAAACAATTGATAAAGGAATTCCATGTAATGAAACTATTTCATTTACATACAGCTTAGCTAACTGTTCCATACTGAAAGTCTTCATTGGTAGGAAATGAGCTGACTTAGTTAGCCTGTCTACAATCATCCAGATTGTATCATTACCTTTTCTTGTTATGGGTAATTTGGTAACAAAATCCATTGTTATCAATTCCCATTTCCACATTGGCATTTCTAACTACTGCCATAATCCAGAGGGTTTCTGGTGTTCAGCTTTGACTTGGGAACATGTTAAACACTTAGAAACATAAGCTGCTATGTCCTTCTTCATTCCTATCCACCAAAAATTCTTTCTTAAATCCTGATACATCTTATCACTTCCAGGATGCACTGTATACTTAGACTTATGGGCTTCTTCAAACATACGGTGACGTAGGTTCCCTAATTTAGGTATCCACATTCTATTCTTATGGAATCTCCAAATTCCATCTGTTCCTCGTTCTAATTCCTTGATCATTTTTCCTTTCAACTTTTGTAACACCCGTCTAATTATACTTGAATTTAATAAAAATTCATAAGATTTATATAAAAGGTGTCTAAAATTAAAACATAGTTACCAAAACAAAGTTCCAAGTAATCAAAACTAGTCAACAACTGACTAGTTAAAACATTCATGACAGGATTAGCAAGTTATTTACATTCAAAAGAAATGGAAACATTGTTTAACAAAGTTATGAAATCGCGGAAGCTTCAAAAATTGTGTTCGGTTCTTCGAAACTTACTGGACCGCCATCCGTAAGATACCCATTGTCACCTAAGGTCAAAACCACTAAGAATGTTAGTTTTGACATTGATATAGTACATATAAACAAGTTCCGACATCGAATCATGAAAAATAAAATAAAATTTCAAAATCGATCCTGTCGCGTGTCGCGCCAGGTAGCCTTCGATTTGTCGCGTGTCGCGCCGGATCCAAGTGATCCTGTCGCGTGGCATGGCGTGGGGGAGTCGGTTTTCCAGCAGATGCAGGTTTGTGACCTGCATTTGCTGCCAGCTCTGGAAATTCAGATTTTTAACTTCGTTTGGCCATAACTTTTGACTCGTAAGTCCGTTTTAGGTGATTCTTTTTCCTATACGTCTGTAAATTCATTACCGACATGCCTATTACAATTATCATACCGAAAATTTGATTTACGGACCGAATGACTAAATGTCACTATGCATTTATTCGACCCACTCTAACTTTACCCATTTTACTACCATTTCACTAATAAGCCTATGGCGCCTTATACCCATCATCCAGGGCTTAGCATCACTTGCATTTCCTTACCAATCCCATGGTTTAATGCTCTTGTGATTGATATCTCCATTGCTAACTAATTAAAACACTAATACTACAATTTACACTATTATTCGACCCGTTGGCTCATCTTGTGGAAAACCTCCAATATGATGACTACCAAACGGTTCCTTATCAATTCTAACCCTATTAATTCAAGTAACGATCACGGTCACTAAAATCAACACAACTTCTATTCTACAATGTGACGATGCTTAGTTTAACAACAATTCATTTAATGTAACGGGTCAAGTTACATACCTTCAATGCACGCCCTTCAAACGCAAATCGCTACCGACTTGTCCACTCGACGCTCCGGTATCTTTTCCTATAGAGTTCAATCACGATACGTTTAAAACTCCTTTTCAATCATATTTCGCATAATTTGCCTAAACATCACAATCATGCGTTTTAACTTTAAATCTCATTTTCAAGCCCTCTTTGAGGCATTTATACAAACACTTTAAGGGCAAAATTTTACATGATTACATAACAAGTCCCTAACTTATCATTTAGCCCGAATTTACATCAATCAAGCTTTCACATATAAAATTTAACATTCATATTTTAGTAATTTCTTTCATGACCCATATTACACTAGAATAATGCTCAAAACCCTAGTGTTTATCTATCCTTCACCAAAAGAATCACCTTCAATGTGTTTGATATTCGCTAATTTACACATATTTTAGTCCCCCGTTTTACCCCTATTTTATGCGTTTTCGGCCGTAAAACCGTCATTCGGATACTTAATTATCTACATTTTTATTTACAGGCCTAAAACAGCATACCTGACAAGATAATAGCGAAAACGAAGACTTTCCGGACAAAACGACGAAGCTGCGAAACTTCTGTTAGAAAACTGACCTGGGCGTGTGGAACGGTCGTGCCACCTGATGCACGACCGTGCGTCTCCGATGATTCATGAATAGCCCGGCAGTGAACGAAGGTGCAACTCCGCGTGCAAGGCATTGAAGGCCAACCCGGAAACGCACGGTCGTTCCATATCTTGCACCCCGTGCGGTTCCGACAATCCAACAAAACCTCGGAACTGAACGACCTATGCAACCAGGCGTGCAACAAGGACTCGGAACAGAACGACCGTGCCACATTAAAAATGGTCGTGCGATATCGAATCTGGTCAACGATCTGCTGATGTCACGCAGCATGGTGGACCACCACTAATAATTGCTTAAAGTGCACGGTCGTGCGATCGGAGAACGACCGTGCGACAGCGAAAAAGCATAAAAACAGAACAGAACCATTCTGTTAGTAACTCTGGAATTTTGGAGAGCTTTGCAGGCGATTTTGAGGCTCTGAAGGCTTCTGCTTTCACTCGGATTCAAGCCACATTGCCCGGTTTTGCTCGTTTACTATCCGGATTCTTAATCTTGTGCTTGTTTATGGTTTGGATTTCTAATCTTTCTAGAATTTTGTCAATGTTTCAAGCATTTAGATTAATATTTATGTATTATTGTAGCCTTAGGGCAAAAACACAACAATCCCTTGCTTGATTATAGCCATTAGTATGTTAATCTTTGTTTGTAATGATATTTTGAAGTATTTTCTATGACTATCTTTGATTATTAGTTTGCAACCTTGTTATTGATATTGATTTCTTGATTATAAGTAATTGTGTTGGATGATTGGTACTTGGTTAGTTAAGATAGTTGAAAAATGAAGCTTAATTAATCATTTATTAGTAAACTTTTAATTTGGTTAACTAGTTTAACTTGGTTAAAATGTAGGCACCATGATACTAGAAATGGTTAGTGGTTTAATAAAATGTAATTATTATTAATCAAGAGAGCTTGCCCTCACGGAAGGACTCTAACGGGTTAGATGGTGTTGTTATGAATTCTTGCCATGATTTGTTAGCTTAGTTAGTAGTTTCGGCCAAAATTGCTATCTTGGTGAATTTATGCGTAAGATTTGTAAAATGAACTCGGTTGTGATTTAATCTAGTTTATGCTTGTCTCGGCGGTTGCATTGTGTTTATCGGTGTTGCTTTCCTTGATTAAGTGAGGTTAGAAAACTCCTAACGGATGACTAACTTATTTTTAGGATATTTTTGTAGACATTTATCAATTGCACGTTAAAGAACAATTTTAGGTGGTTAAAGTGTGTTTATCATTTTAACTTTCCGAATGATTGTCATGTTAGGATTCCCGAAAGGGATACTAATTGTCTTAAATTGGAAAATTGACCGAATGCTTCTAGTGCCAAAACCGACTTAGTTAACATGCTTTGGTTGTGTATTAAGCAAGGCTATTTATATATAATTTACTATGTTTTATAAGTATTTATTTATGCTTACTTTAGAGTAGTTAAAACCAAAACAACTTATGTTTTTACCGGTAATTTAGTGGCAAAGGTCTAGTACTATTTCTCCGCCCATTTCCGTAGATCGATACTTGGTTCTTACCGATACTTTACTACATATAAGACGGTGTATCCTTGCCCTTTCGTGTGTGTTTTGATGTAAAAGTAATAATCACTTTTATAAATTTAAAACCAATTCGTGTGTAATTTCATTGTAAAAATATGTATAGTCGCGTACGTACCAGTGTTCATGAAATTTCCAGAATTTAGACTCGATTTCACATGTTGTTGTCTAGGTTTTACTCCTAGATACTATATCATACCTATCTTAACCAAATAACAAACATGCATCATCAAATTTCAAATTTCCCAAATTCATGAGAATTTCAAGTAGGGAATTTTCATCAAATTTTACATACCTTATAACCCCCTTGCAGTGAAGATCACTAATCTCAGCTTAGATTTCGTTTTGGATCAGATTTGAACCTTCAATTTAGGTGTTTTGTGGAATTTAGTGTTTTGACAAGCTTGGTCGCCCCCCCTGCTTTGATCGATCTCAGCACTCTCACAAGGAGTATTTGTGTTTTAATAAAATGTTTTTATTAAAACTAGTTTCAAATTAAACACTTTTGGTCCCTCTAGTTTCTTTTAGTTTATTTTTATGTCCTTAACTACACATAAGTCATCATCTAACTAGGTTAGTGTCATTCCTAGTTAGTTTATTTTACTAATTTATTTGCAATCAAATTGCAAATTTAAGAGTTTATATTTTTGGGATGTTACAAGTCCACCCCCCTTAAAAGGGTTTCGTCCCCGAAACCAAAGTACGTACCAAATAATGTAGGGTAGAGACGTCGCATCTCCTCTTCGGACTCCCACGTAGTGTCCGGACCCTTCCTATGCTCCCACTTGATCTTGACTTGATCGACTTGTTTGTTTCGCAAGTGCTTGACCTTTCGATCTAAAATCTCCAATGGCTTTACCGCATAATTCAGGCTATTATCCACCTCGATATCATTGTAATGGATATAAGCGTTTTCCTCTGCTAGACATTTCCGCAATTGCGACACGTGAAACGTGCCATGTATTCCACTCAACTCTTCCGGTAGCTCGAGGCGATAAGCCACCTTGCCAACCCGTTCGATGATTTTAAATGGCCCGATAAACCTCGGGCTTAGTTTCCCCCTTTTTCTGAATTTGATAACGCCCTTCCATATGGAAACTTTTAGCATAACCATATCGCCTATCTGAAATTCAATCGGTCTTCGTCTTTTGTCGGCATAAGACTTTTGTCTATCTTGGGTTGCTTTCAAATGGTCTCGCACCACTTCAATTTTCTCATTAGTGGCTTGGATTATGTCTTTATGTGCCAATTCTCCTGGTCCCACTTCACCCCAACACACCGGGGTTCTACATTTTCTACCATATAGCATCTCATAAGGTGCCATGCCAATACTCGAATGGTAACTATTGTTATACGAAAATTGGGCCAAGGGTAGATAAACATCCCAACTTCCATCGAAGTCGATGATGCATGCCCGTAACATATCCTCTAGCGTCTGTATTGTTCTTTCACTCTGCCCATCCGTCTGAGGATGGTAGGCGGTGCTAATGAAGAGTTTCGTTCCCATCTGTTCTTGGAAATCTCGCCAAAAAATTGAAGTAAATCGGGTATCTCGATCCGACACAATGGATACCGGTACTCCGTGATGTGCCACTATTTCGTTTGTATACACCTCGGACATCTTTTCCGAAGTATATGTTTCGCATATAGGAATAAAATGTGCACTCTTCGTCAATCTATCCACAATCACCCATATGGCGTCGAATCCTCGAATCGTTTTTGGTAGTTTGGTCAATAGGTCCATAGTGATATGTTCCCATTTCCAAACCAGGATCTCCAAAGGTTGCCATTTCCCATAAGGTTTCTGGTGTTCCGCCTTGACTTGTAAGCAAGTCAAGCACTTCTCCACATATTTCACCACATCCCTCTTCATTCCGGGCCACCAATAATTTTGTTTCAGATCGTTATACATCTTGGTCGCACCCGGATGAATAGAATATCGGGATTTATGGGCTTCATCAAGTAGTAGCGCCTTCACTCCACAAGTATTTAGAACCCATATTCTTTCGGATCGAGTCTTCAACCCGTTCTTTCCATCCGACAAGTCTTTTAACTGGCCGATTATTCTTTCCTTCTTCCAGTTCTCCTCTTTCACTGCTTCTACTTGCGCCTCTCGGATATGTTCAAGTATACCCGAGGTCACCACAAGCTGCATCGACCTTACTCGTATTGGGACATAGTCCGCCTTTCTGCTCAGAGCATCCGCCACCACATTTGCCTTTCCGGGGTGGTAGTGTATTTCGCAGTCGAAATCCTTCACCGTTTCCAATCATCGTCCCTGGCGCATATTTAACTCCTTCTGATCGAAGAAGTATTTTAAGCTTTTGTGATCGGTGAATATGGTGCACTTTACCCCATATAAATAGTGCCTCCATATTTTTAATGCAAATACCACCGCAGCCAATTCAAGATCGTGCGTGGGATATTTCTTCTCATGTATCTTCAATTGCCTCGAGGCATAAGCTATAACTTTGCCCCGTTGCATCAGAACACATCCGAGCCCCGATAATGAGGCATCCGAATAAACCACCAAGTCCTCGACTCCGTCCGGCAATGTTAATACCGGAGCTTGAGTTAACTTCTCTTTTAGCGTCTGAAACGCCCTTTCTTGTTCAACACCCCAAATGAACTTCTCCTCCTTCCGGGTTAACTTTGTTAGTGGCGACGCAATCTTGGAGAAATCTTGAATGAATCTCCTATAGTACCCCGCAAGCCCTAAGAAGCTTCTAATTTCCGAAGGGTTCTTCGGGGGATTCCATTTTGACACGGCCTCGATCTTTGACGGATCTACCAATACTCCATCGACACTCATGATGTGGCCGAGAAATTGCACCTCTTGTAACCAAAAGGCACAGAATTTCGCATACAACCTTTCTCGTCTAAGTGTCTCTAACACCTCTTGTAAATGGTGTGCATGCTCAGCTTCACTTTTCGAATACACCAAAATATCATCGATGAATACGATGACCGATTTATCTAGCATTGGCTTGCAAACCCGGTTCATAAGGTCCATGAAAGCCGCGGGTGCATTTGTCAGCCCAAATGACATCACGAGGAACTCGTAATGTCCGTATCGCGTGCGGAAAGCCGTCTTCGGAACATCTTCCTCCTTGACCTTTAGTTGGTGATACCCCGATCTAAGGTCAATCTTTGAAAACCAGTTCGCACCTTGTAATTGGTCGAATAGATCATCTATCCTCAGAAGCGGGTATCGGTTCTTTACCGTGAGTTTGTTTAACTCCCAGTAATCGATACACATGCGCATGCTTCCGTCTTTCTTTTTCACGAACAGTACCGGTTCACCCCAAGGAGACACACTCGGCCTTATGAATCCTTTGTCAAGCAGGTCTTGAATTTGGGACATCAACTTTTGTAATTCCGACGACGCGAGTCGGTATGATGCTTTAGTTATGGGTTTTGCACCCGGAATCAATTCGATCCTGAACTCTACTTCCCGTTCGGGCGGTATCCCCGGTAAATCTTTCGAAAACACATCTTCGTAGTCTCGTACTACCGGTATATCTTCAATCTTCCGTGATTCTTTCTCGGGCTCATTTGCGTATATCATAAATGCCTTGCATCCTTGATTCATAAGCTTGTGAGCTTTCAACATCGAGCATATTATGGGGTTACCTCCTTTTTCGCCATAGATAGTGACGTGTTTCCCGCTCGGAGATGTTAGCTTTATCTCCTTACGAAAACACACGACCTTTGCGTGGTGCTGAGATAGCCAATCCATCCCAACGACTACTTGAAATTCCCCCATTGACATCGGGATTAGGTCTATCAAGTATTCTTCATCATCGATGCTTAATTTACAGCCTCGACAAATATCACAAACCATAAAACTTTTGTTGTCCCCTATTTCAACTTCTAAGGGCACAGATAATTTCATCAATACAAATGAAGGATGTCGAATAAATCCATGCGAAATGAAGGATTTATTCACACCCGTACCAAACAATACACGTGCAGGAATTGAGTTAATTGTGAATATAGCTGAGACCACATCGCGTTCTATCTTTGCTTCGGCCGCGGTAAGTTGAAAGGACCTAGCCTTCGCCTTAGGGGCTTCTGCTGGAGATTCTTTAACGTCTCTCCTTCCAACTAAGTCTGGGCATTCGGACTTTTTGTGGCCGGGCTGATAACACTTGTAGCAAACCGAGACTTTACCCGGGCATAGAGACGTCGTGTGCCCCGTTTTACTACATATGGGGCACGGTTTGTCTTTGAACCGACACTCTCCCTTGTGCCCTTTCCCACACACTTTACAACTTGGCGACCCACCTTTAGCATCAACCTTATTTCACGATTCCCCAGTTCGGGCTTTCTTTGTAGGGCTTGGATTCACATCCTGTGCCCTTTGCTCACCCTTTCAACTTGTTTCTTCAGCTCGATTTCCCGTTCCCGAGCAACGTTTATGATCTCGGTAAGGGTCTCGTATTTTGAAGGAGTCATGAACTCCCTATACTCGGCGCTCAACATGTTATAGTAGTAGTATATCTTTTGTTCCTCATTCGTCACCAATTCATTACAAAACTTCATCTTATCCATAAACGTCGCGGTAATCTTGTCTATGGTCTCGCCCTGTGCCTAAGTTGCATGAACTCTTCCTTGATTTTATTAATGACCACCTTAGGACTATGATGTTTAAGAAATGGCGTCTTAAACTCTTCCCATGTCATGGCCCTTGCCGCTTTGGCCCCTATTTCATTCTTTTTTATTGTCCCACCAATCTTTGGCTTGCCCTCTCAACTGACCCATTCCGTAAGCAACAAAGTCACTTTCGTCACAATGGGTCCTTTCAAACACCCCTTCAACATCACCCAACCATCTTTGGCAAATTATCGGGTCAACCTCCCCGTTGTAGATTGGCGGTTTACACGCCATAAATTCTTTGTATGAACACCCTTTATGTTCTCCCGATTTCTCTTTCATAAGGTTGACACTATCCTCCAACCTTTTGACAATTTTCTTCGACAAGTGACAACACCGTGTTTTGAATTTTGTCTATAAACCCGGATAGACTACCTTCAATTTCCTTCCCCACTTCTTTGGCAATTATCTCTTTCATTTACTCGGTGCTTGTCTGAACCGGATCATCATCGTTTCTTTCCGACATCTTGAAACTGAATTGTTTACATTAAACGTTAAACATTTCATTTATAACATTGCTTCATTTGTTTCGGTTTAGCCAAGTTCCCAACTTGCTTTGACCGTTCACATTTGGTGCACTTTCCGGGTTTGAGTGTGTTAGCACGCTCTTCCCATGCACATTAATTCACATCTCATTTCTTACCTAAGATATAATCTACTAAAATAATAAATTAATTCTTACCGGACGATCGATCAAGCTTGAACCGAACACTTTGTTGACAACCTTAAGCTCTGATTACCAACTTGTAACACCCGTCTAATTATTACTTGAATTTAATAAAAATTCATAAGATTTATATAAAAGGTGTCTAAAATTAAAACATAGTTACCAAAACAAAGTTCCAAGTAATCAAAACTAGTCAACAACCGACTAGTTAAAACATTCATGACAGGATTAGCAAGTTATTTACATTCAAAAGAAATAGAAACATTGTTTAACAAAGTTATGAAATCGCGGAAGCTTCAAAAATTGTGTTCGGTTCTTCGAAACTTGCTTGACCGCCATCCGTAAGATCCCCATTGTCACCTAAGGTTAAAACCACTAAGAATGTTAGTTTTGACATTGATATAGTACATATAAACAAGTTCCGACATCGAATCATGAAAAATAAAATAAAATTTCAAAATCGATCCTGTCGCGTGTCTCGCCAGATAGCCTTCGTTTTGTCGCGTGTCGCGACAGCTCCCGCGTGTCGCGCCGGATCCAAGTGATTCTGTCGCGTGGCGCGGGGGAGTCGGTATTCCAGCAGATGCAGGTTTGTGACCTGCATTTGCTGCCAGCTCCGGAAATTCAGATCTTTAACTTCGTTTGGCCATAACTTTTGACTCGTAAGTCCGTTTTAGGTGACTTTTTTTTATACGTCTGTAAATTCATTACCGACGTGCCTATTACAATTATCATAGCGAAAATTTGATTTACGGGCCGAATGAATAAATGTCACTATGCATTTATTCGACCCACTCTAACTTTACCCATTTTACTACCATTTCACTAATAAGCCTATGGCGCCTTATACCCATCATCCAGGGCTTAGCATCACTTGCATTTCCTTACCAATCCCATGGTTTAATGCTCTTGTGATTGATATCGCCATTGCTAACTAATTAAAACACTAATATTACAATTTACACTATTATTCGACTCGTTGGCTCATCTTGTGGAAAACCTCCAATATGATGACTACCAAACGGTTCCTTATCAATTCTAACCCTATTAATTCAAGTAACGATCATGGTCACTAAAATTAACACAACTTCTATTCTACAATGCGACTATGCTTAGTTTAAGAACAATTCATTTAATGTAACGGGTCAAGTTACATACCTTCAATGCACGCCCTTCAAACACAAGTCGCCACCGGCTTGTCCACTCGACGCTCCGATATCTTTTCCTATAGAGTTCAATCACGATACGTTTAGAACTCCTTTTCAATCATATTTTGCATAATTTGCCTAAACATCACAATCATGCGTTTTAACTTTAAATTTCAGTTTCAAGCCCTTTTTGAGGCGTTTATACAAACACTTTAAGGGCAAAATTTTACATGATTACATAACAAGTCCCTAACTTATCATTTTGGCCCAAATTTACATCAATCAAGCTTTCTCATATAAAATTTAACATTCATATTTCAGTAATTTCTTTCATGACCCATATTACACTAGAATAATGCTCAAAACCCTAGTGTTTATCTATTCTTCACCAAAACCCATGAATCACCTTCAATGTGTTCATGAAATTTCCAGAATTTAGACTCGATTCACATGTTGTTGTCTAGGTTTTACTCCTAGATACTATATCATCCCTATCTTAACCAAATAACAAACATGCATCATCAAATTTCAGATTTCCCAAATTCATGAGAATTTCAAGTAGGGAATTTTCATCAAATTTTACATACCTTATAACCCCCTTGCTGTGAGGATCACTAATCTCAGCTCAGATTTCGTTTTGGATCAGATTTGAACCTTCAATTTAGGTGTTTTGTGGAATTTAGGGTTTTGACAAGCTTGGTCCCCCCTGCTTTGATCGATCTCAGGACTCTCACAAGGAGTGTTTGTGTTTTAATAAAATGTTTTTATTAAAACTAGTTTCAAATTAAACACTTTTGGTCCCTCTAGTTTCTTTTAGTTTATTTTTATGTCCTTAACTACACATAAGTCATCATCTAACTAGGTTAGTGTCATTCCTAGTTAGTTTATTTTACTAATTTATTTGCAATCAAATTGCAAATTTAAGAGTTTATATTTTCGGGATGTTACGACTTTTCAGTATCATCCTTGATTACTGATTCTTATGCTTTACTAATCTGTTCATTTAAATCTACTTGTAGATTTAATTTAAGAGAACATACTCTTTTTGGCTTTTCATGATACTTTCGACTTAAAGCATCAGCCACTACATTGGCCTTTCCTACATGATACTGGATATTACAATCATAATAACTAAGTATCTCCATCCAGCGTCTTTGTCTCATATTCAATTCCTTTTGCCCAAAAACATACCTTAAACTCTTATGGTCGGTGAAGATGGTAAACTTACTACCATAAAGGTTATGTCTCCAAATTTTAAGGGCAATAATTATGGCTCCTAATTCTAGATCATGGGTTGAATAATTATGTTCATGATTCTTAAGTTGTCTAGAGGTGTAGGCTATAACCTTTTGACGTTGCATTAACACACATCCATAACCTAACTTAGAAGCGTCATAATAGACTACAAAACCTTCAGTTCCTTCTGGTAAGGCTAGTATGGGTGCATTGGTTAGTCTTTTCTTAAGAATTCTAAAGGCTTCTTCCTGTTTTGGTCCCCATTCAAACTTAACAGATTTACAGGTTAGCTTAGTCAAGGGAATGGCTATTCTAGAAAAATCTTGAATAAATCTTCTATAATATCCGGCCAATCCTAAGAAACTTCTAACCTCGGTTGGTGACTCAGGGGTTTTCCATTTGGTAATTGCCTCGATCTTGGTGGGATCTACATGAATTCCTTCATGATTGACTAAGTGTCCAAGAAATTGTACCTGTTCTAACAAAAACTCGCACTTCGAAAACTTTGCATAAAGTTTTTCTTTCCTTAATAAACTTAGAAGTGCGTGCAAATGCTTTACATGTTCCTCCTTACTTTTAGAGTAAATGAGAATATCATCTATAAAGACAATTATGAATTTATCCAAATATGGCTTACATATTCGGTTCATCATGTCCATAAATGCGGCTGAGGCATTGGTTAAACCAAATGGCATGACAGTAAATTCATAATGGCCATACCTTGTTCTGAAAGCGGTCTTAGGAATGTCCTCTTCCTGTACCTTTAATTGATGATATCTTGACTGTAAATCGATTTTAGAGAAAAATTGAGCTCCTTGCAATTGATCGAACAACTTGTTGTTTTCATCATAGAGATGAATTTCGTGGATCTAAATAGCTTATCTCCTTTAATTGTGATCTTTTCACCCTTTGGTGAATTTACTTGAATTGACTTTTGATCACATAGAATACTGGCTTTTTTGGTTACTAACCAATCCATTCCTAATACAACATCAAATCCTGCCAGATTCATTGGATAAAGGTTTGCAATAAACGTTTGATTTAAAAATTCTATTCTTGCTCCCTGCAAGATTTCGGAAATCTTAATAGTTTCCCCATTTGCTATTTCTACTGGACATTCTTGTGGGAGTTTAGTTAATGGTTGATTAAGAATTTTGCAAAATGAAGTATTAGTAAAACTTTGGTTCGCACCAGAGTCAAATAATACTTTAGCAAAAACATCATTAACTAAAAACGTACCGGCTATCACATCCAGAATTATCTTAGCTTCTTCGGCGGTCAGAACAAAAGCTCTAGCATTTTTAGTATTCTTGTTGTTCGCAGCTGGAGCTTGTTTCGGACAGTTTGGCTTGATGTGGCCTTGTTCTCCACAGTTGTAGCATATCCTATTGTTAAGTTTCTTCCTGCAGTCTTCTTCCTTGTGTCCAGATATTTTGCAAAAGTTGCAATATATGGAGCATCTTCCAGAATGCTTCCTTTTGCAATACTTGCAATAAGGTGCAGAGGTAGAACCTATATTTTTTGTAAGTCCCGTTTAACGGATCTTTCAATGATATTAAACCTAATCTTGTGAGAGTGCGGAATCCAATCACAAGATGATTCAAGATTAAACACGAGAAACAGAAAATACGAAGAACACAATACCGAATCACTTTCAACTTGCACATGTTCTCTTACTATTAAAGCAAAACGTCTGGTACAAGTTGACACACCATCAATCGAATCCTCTGCCTCTCTCTCTAGAGAAATTGTAACTATGAAGATCAAACCCTAAAACAAGTTAGAAACTTGTTTATATACTAACTTAAGCCCAAATCCCTACATGGGCTCCCCTTGGGCCTGCTTGGCCCACATGGCCTATAGCTTGGCCCAAGTGACCTGTAAAGGTCCAAAACCTAATACAAACTAACCCGGTAAAGCCCAGTTCGTAACCATAACCCGTTGTGTTAATTTGATGCGTCAGTCTCACACTTTAGGGCCTAACAATCTCCCCCTAGACTGATGCCATCAAATTGTCTTCATGACTTGAATTCAGCAACGTCTTCAACGAAATCTATGGTTGTCACTATGCTGCAGATGTTGTGGAAGTTCTAGACTTCTGAACTCTCAGCACTGGGTCTCTTTCTTCAGCTCTTGTGGTTAGTTTCATATCAGGATCACGATCAGCATTTGCTTGAAAATCTTGTCAAAAAGAATGTGAGAGGAGGATTCTCAACAGCTCTTTTCTTCTTCAGTCTTTGTCTTTCAAGCAGGTTCACGGTACTTCTTCAAATGCACTTTCATTGTCAGACGGCGTCTCGTATCCGGCTCTTCTGACTCAGGTACATCTTGTTGTTGTGATGCTTTTGGCTTCTTCAGCAGCTAACAGCATCTCAGTCTTCAACAACCCCTGTTCTTGATTGAAATCAAGTTCTGCACATGCTCACAAACTCATAAGCAAATATTTCTTATACAACAGGGAGAATACCACATGAACACTAGGTACATCAAATTTCACAATTTAAATTCTATCACCTTTTGATGATCAGTCAAATCTTCAAGAACGGTTACATTTTAATTTTAAGAAAAAACAAATAAGCACTCTATTTTTGCATTTTTGATATTATAGAAAAAAAAACAAGACACTATTTTTGTATTTTTGAATTTTTCATTTTTTTCTAATTTTTAATTTTTAAGAACTAAAAACAAATAAAACTCAAAATATAAACAACTACCATAATATACAATTACAATTGCAATGGGATCAAAATTCGTTCTCAGGCAGACTAAGGAACACTTTTCAGTACGAGTTTAATCAAACTGGTCTATGCGATTGCCAATATGTTTATCCACTTAAACTTTAACGCTCAACTTCGTGATATGCTTAAGGTAATATTAAACTATTATACCCGTGTGTCCCATTCCAAGGCATACCCCCGCGATCAAGGTAAGCACAACGATTCATCGTAGCAGGTGAGTATACTGAAGTCATCCATTAAGATATCCTGACTGTTCTAGGTCTGCATATAATCTGTTTTATCATGTTTTGATTTCTTAACAATGAACACCCAAATAAATACTAATCAAATCCCGAAAATATAAACAGCACACTCTATCATGCAAGTATTTTCCCTACCACATATTTCACAAGTCCAATCCAGATTTCTGAAATCTTAACTGGGAGTAGGTTGAGAAGAGAACAGAATAGATCTTTTGCAGAGATGGTATAATGTACAGATCAAATGAGTTTTTCTCAATTTGATATAGGTTTATTGGGGTTTCTTTTGGGCACTAGAGGGCCTCTTTCGGGTGTTTAGATCTATAGCGCGACAACGTACAGCTAGGTCAGCATGTATCTGGATGCAGCAGAAGCTGTCGTTGCCTAGCACCTCCAGGTCAGCATATATCTGGATGCAGCAGAGGAGGTACACGACTTTTTTCAGAGAAGATTTCAGAATCAGATCAAAATTGTGTGTATCGGGACAACATACAGACATTCAAATAGAAATGAGCTAATTCCAAGTGACTTTCTTTCCTGGGGTCATGTAAAATTTTAGTTCTGAGCAGAAGGACAACCAAGATATCCCCGGATGATTCAACAGTATAAATACCCGAAACCTCAGATATTGGCTATCTATCAACGCAAGATTTAAGACCATAAAATCATACGCCGTTGGTATGTTACCCACATGGTACATAGTTCGTTATGTTTATATCACTTAGTATCTTTTATCATGTTGAGCGTCAAGCCTATCGACATATCGCAGTAGATCCTAGTCTTTTCAGCTATGGCACCTTACATGTGTTAGTCAAACCCTTTAACACGAACATTTATTTCACTTCCCATATCATGCAATTTTCTTTTTGGCTTTTTCATTTTTCTAATGTTTTTGTATTTTTCTCATTTTCTCCCCCTAAACTCTATATATGTCTCTCTTAGTGGTATCAGAGCCAAGAAACCAATTCTTGGTTCTGATACCACTTTTTTTTTTTTTTTTTAAACACAAACCAAAGAGATCTTGCATTCAAAGATGAACTATGACTGATACAAGACTCTGTCTTCCCTTGACTCGCAACCTTCCTATCGACCAACAACCTCAACCAAATGGTTGAGGTTGGCTTAAATACAAAACTGATTAGGGTAATCCTAAGCCCGGTTGCGACTTGACCCAAAACACATAATTCGGCCCATATACAAAAACAAAAACAAATTCATAAACAACCCTTATACTATGCAAACCTACATGTATAAACCTTCAGGTTCCAACAATCTCCCCCTAGGTTTATGCATGCAGGTTCTTGACGCTTCAAGTATCACGATCACCACCCAATCGATCCTTAAGACCACCAAAACCCTTCTTGCGAATATGAATGGCTGAAGCAACAGCTGCAGTCCATCCCTTGGCAATTGCTTCATATTTCTCAGTAGCTCGTATCTGATTTTGAGCCAACACTTCTAAATCCTCAAGAGCAATGTTGAGCACATCTACTTGATCCACTAAGCGAAAATTGATATCACCATCACAAACAAACACTGCCTGACCAAGACGCTCATCATAAGCCCAGAAATGTAGAGACTTCAAAGCACCTTTAGGGATCTTATTGACCAACAGAATCACCTTCTCTTTGTCAGTCACAGGCCAGTGCACTATCTTCATTCGCTTCTTAGTAAACGGATCCCTAATACCTTTAACTGGTTTAACGAAAGATTCAGCTGTGCGCATTGATGGAAAGTTATGCAGAACTTCCCTCTTCAGCCTTTCGAAAAACATATGTCCAGGACCTCCAGGTTTATCATCAACATATGGTGCATTTGACAATTCAGTCAAATCAACCTTTGTAAATGATTGAAACTGACCAGGATGTTTATACCATTCCACAGGACCAACTTTCCTCTTGATCCACCATCTTTTTCTATCATGGTCATAACCCCAGCTCACTACTCCTGAACGATTCCCAACTTGATCATAAAGAGTTTCACCAACATCCATCAGATGACGAGTAGCCTGAGCATCAACATCATCTGGGTTCAGATTCTTGTTCTTTAAAATCACCAACTCTCTTTTCTTCTTAAGTCTTTCTGCCTTTGCTTTGTCTGCTTCTGGATCAGTAACTCTCTCAAAGTATTGTTCCATTGTAGCATTCTTCTCAGCATTATCCTTCTCAAAGGCTTTCCTTCTGTTCTCAACGTCTGTAGGGTCAGAAAATTCCTGCCCGAACTTCTTTTCAAGTTTACCACGTAAATCATAGACCATAGAAAATAACAGACTAACATCTCCTTGAAGTTGTTCAATCTGTTGATTCTTCTGCACAATGATGTCTTCAAGTTGGATGATCTTGGCTTCTTTGTGAATCGAATCTTGCTCAACAACAACCAACCTTTTCTTCATCTCTCTCATACTTATAAACTCATCCTCATCACTTGAGTCATCGTCAAAGGGCATTCTCACTGGTTCCTCAGGCCTTTTACCACTTGAACTACTAGGCATATCATGAACAACATTAGAAGGACCAGCAGAATCAGAAACACCAAGTGATACAACTCCAACAGGCTCAGTAACAACACTTGCAGCTTGAGCTTCAACAGTAACATCGGTGGTATCCATATCAGTTCTTTGAGCGTCAACATCAGACTCAAAGATGTCTGCGGTAGAGGTGGTGGCATCAGTAACATTCTTCTCAAAATCAAAATCGTAAAGACCTTCATCATCTTCATCAGTAATCAAGGGTTGATCTTTGTTTTTCTCAACATACATTCCGAGCCGAGGATCCCTCCTTTTCCGCTTCAAGGGTAGGGAATCAGGATCCTTTGGGTTTTCACTAGACTCTTCATTTGAAACTGAAAGACCAGAAGGAGGATTTCCCATCTTTTCAGTCACAGACTTTAATAACTGAGCCAAACTTTCAGCAGAAATCACAGGTGGAGCAGTTGAAACGGCAGTAGTCATTCCAGCTTCAGGTGGAAGCTCTACATCCTCATCAGTATCACACATAATTTTAATACCTTCTTCCTCAGAATCAATTGTCACAAACTCAGTCTCAGGCTCATCTTCAACACCTCTCTGAACAACACACGAGATAAACAGGAGATAAACAGAATCCGTAATCAGCACCAAGCATACTTTTGAACAACACACGAACTCAGCAAAACACTCAAACACATTTAAACAGACCCCATAAACAGCCAATAACACACCAACTTTTGAACAAGACCCGAGAACTTGAATCTGATTGATATCGAACCGAACCAAGAATTGGTTTCTTGGCTCTGATACCACTTGTAAGTCCCGTAAAACGGATCTTTCAATGATATCAAACCTAATCTTGTGAGAGTGCGGAATCCAATCACAAGATGATTCAAGATTAAACACGAGAAACAGAAAATACGAAGAACACAATACCGAATCACTTTCAACTTGCACACGTTCTATTACTATGAAAGCAAAACGTCTGGTACAAGTTGACACACCATCAATCGAATCCTCTGCCTCTCTCTCTAGAGAAATTGTAACTATGAAGATCAAACCCTAAAACAAGTTAGAAACTTGTTTATATACTAACTCAAGCCCAAATCCCTACATGGGCTCCCCTTGGGCCTGCTTGGCCCACATGGCCTATAGCTTGGCCCAAGTGACCTGTAAAGGTCCAAAACCTAATACAAACTAACCCGGTAAAGCCTAGTTCGTAACCATAACCCGTTGTGTTAATTTGATGCGTCAGTCTCACACTTTAGGGCCTAACATTTTTCCCACGGTTGGAATTTCCAGAGCAAAATTCTTGAGTAAGCCTTTGAGCTAGGTTCTTCCTTTGATCCTCTTCTCGTGTACGTACTAATTCATCTGTCAAGGTACTTGCTAGTTCTACAGCTTCTTCTATAGTTTGAGGTCTAGCTGCCTTGACTACATTCCTAATCTCACTGATTAATCCCCAGATGTAACGGGAGATTAATACTGGTTCAGGTGATGCAAGGGTTGGCACTATTCTAGCATATTCAAAGGATAATGTAGTGTACCCCTTACTATCTACTACAGTCATTCTAAGGTTTAGAAACTTATTCGCTATCTGTTCTTTTTCATTGGGAGGGCAGAATTTCCTTTCCACCATATTCTTAAATTCCTCCCATTCCATATTGTAAACCCTGTCACTTCCCCTAGACTGGAGGATATAATTCCACCATTCTAAGGCTGAGTTCTTAAATAGATTGGAAGCAAACATTATCTTATCCTCTTCCGCACATTTGCTTATTTTTAAGACAGCCTCAGTCTTTTCTATCCAACGTAGAGCTGTAATGGGTCCTTCATTGCCCGAGAATTCTATTGCTTTGCAGGACCATAATTCCTTATAAGAACAACCATAAGACATGGTTCTTTTCCTTTTGGGAATGGGCACTTGAAGTACGGGTCCATTGTTTAAGCTGTGATCTGGTTCAGTTGGTCGCTTGCTACTATGTTTACTTTTATTATCAACTTCCTTAACAGTTTGAATAATAAATGGCATTGCATCTATAATTCCTTGTGCCACTATGTGTTGGATGGAACTATTATCCACTTGATTCCCATTGTTATTGTTGTTCGGATTATCATTATTCGGGTTATTGTCATTCTAGTTAATATCATTCTGGTTTTCCTGGTTCACTTCGTTATCCATCTGAATTTTAAACGTTTACCAATTATTAATATCACCAGATAATATATAATACAACAAATCACATAACACGCATATTGGTCAAAAACGTCGAGCATTGTGACTTACTCTTTCTTATAATATAATATGCATCTAATACAAACTGACACTGGAAATTAAAATTACAATACGACTGAGGTTGAAATTACACTACTAGTAGGCATCCAGAGCTATGATTAATTTTTTTTTCATACACACATATTATATATTATTATATTATTATTAGTATTATTACTATCTCCACCATCACCTTCACTGATATGGGTTCATCCAGAACTCCATATTGCGCTCATCGTACTTCCAGACGAGTCGCTCTCCGACCTGCCTCATTCTCTCGCTACTTTCTAAAATTTCTTCTCCGAAAGTTCGGAGCTCTTGCACATTTTCTGCACTCATTGGGGGTGCAGGTGTTGGGACTGGGTATGGGAACTGGGGCATGGGTTCCTGGTACAGGTATGGATTCTCTAAAATTTCCCTAATGTATTGGTCGTTATCGTAGTAGGGATCTAGAGGGTCCAAACCTGGATAGGCTGCTAGATTCGGCATGGGTTTGTCTTCTGGGATTGGGTAGCGTTGCTGGATAATCCTTAAGCTCATCTAGCCACAGGTCGTAGTCTGGATCTAAGGGACTGGGTGCTGGTATCCTAGGTATCTCCTCTAGGTTGAAATCATGCATTTCGACTTGATTTTCTGAGTTGTTTTCTATTTCCATTGGCTGGGTAGGGAACAGTGGCAGTGGTTGGGGTGCTATCAGTTGCTCCAGGTTAAGGTCGGCAGCTGTGGTTGCTAGGATATGGAAATTGGCTAAACTGCTATTAAGCATATCCTGTGTATGGGCATCTGTCTCTCTTTTAGCGACTGCTAGGGCTCTCTGTTGTTGCAACTTTTTCATTCTTTTCCTACGTTCATGCACTCCCCTACTGAACCATCCTCTCTTTTTAGGAGAGAATGACTCTTCAGACTGGGCCTTAAACACGAATATCTCGTTTTCATTATCAGCTGAATACCCTGAGAGGGCAGGCTGTGAAGAGGTGCCTTCGCTTCTAGGCGAGCTGCACAACTGACGATACGCGTCGGAAGGCCCTTAGTCGCTCATACTGTAAACTAACAAATAGTCAAATAACACACAACAATAAAATACAAATATGCACGTATTTCCATAATTTATTTCCTAACATTTTAGATAACTTTTGGTGTCAGCAGAACACTTCTGGGGCTGAGTCAGTGGCTTAGCTCTGATACCACCTTCTGTCGAAACCCCCGCCCCCTATCTGTCTGGGAAACCGACGGCCGCGAGAATCAGTTTCGGTGGTATCGGCGTTTATTACTTTGGCAGCGGAAATTTCATCAGGACCGTAGTTAAGAAATATTTTATCAGAGTGAAACACCATATTTTATATAAATAAATATATTGGGATAAAACCCAAGTTTTCATTACAAACTGTTTTATAGGGATAAACCCCATTTTATTGAAATAAAACATCTTCTTTATTTAGGTAACTTTTATAGCCACTTTTCCAAGCCTTCAGTGCTGTCAAGCTGGCTTGTAGTTGACTTTCACATTTTGTTACCTGAAACGCGTTTAAAAACATTTTGTCAGTGGGAAATACTGGTAAGTGAATCCCAGTTTAATCAAGAAGAGTTTTATCTTTTAAACAGTATTGAGAGCGATTACAATGTTTATATCTACCCAATTACTCATTCAGTACTGTCAATCCTGACTGGTGGGTCATATTACCCATTGGCTAACTCTTTGTCCAATGGTAACGTGTTCCACATTTTGTATACAAAACCCCAACATACCGGCAGTAATTGTAGAATTACAAAGACTCAATCACTGCTTAATCACATTGTAAAATATTTAAGGTTTGGTAAAAACAGTTTACAAAAAAAAAAAAAATTACTCACATTGCTGTCTTAGGTTTTCTTTAAGGGTTTCCTGGAGATTATCTATAAATTACACAAATGCACACGTGTTAGTATAATAACCCTTAATATTTACATTAGCAATACCCTCCCCAAGACAGCATTCCAACGACTACGTCGGGCAGAACCTCGATAGCCGTTACGGAACCCTGGATCAATCAAGCAGAGTATCTAATATGTAACCGGGGTTATGATACTTACAACGGAGCAGAACTTCGTTATTTAAGGGGGTATTATACCCGAAAAGCACTTTGACTATATAGAATTTCGTGAGAGAGAAAGAGATTGAACGATCAGAACTGAAGGCTGATGCCCTCTTTATATAGGGCCTGATTTTGGTTCCGTCGCCCCCCGCGTAGAACACGACCATTGCCTTCACGGCCCGCGAGGCTGGCTAGGGTAGCCCCTAGCTGCGCTGATTCGGCCACTAAGCATGACACGAGGCTGCCACGTGGCGGCCTGGGAGCTCGTCTGAGATTGGAGCTGTCGCGGCCCGCGTAGGTGTTCACGGGGGTCTTCGCGCCCCGCGGCCCGCGACCAACCCTATTTTATTGTTTTTATTTTGTTTTTAATTACATAATGTATTGGGGGTCCGGTTTTCGCATACGGGGTATGTTTTAAGACATATAGGGATACTTTAAAATATATTAGGGTGTTGAAAATATTTTGAAGGTTTGTTATAATTTATTCTTCTTTTTTATTAACGTTGGATTATTTATTTAAATCCTAATATTCACCGGGTTAATTTTACCACTAACGGTATTATACCAGTTCATTATTATTAACGTAGTTTGATTACCAAACCCGTTTTTGGGGTGTTACACGTTTAAATAAATGCCCTTCTCCTCAGTAGGAGAATTGGGATACGTCTCAATTCAGTCAACGTTTAAATACATGTCCTTCTCCTGAGTGGAAGATTTGGGATAAGTCTCAATTCAGTCGACGTTTAAATACATGCCATTCTCCTTAGTGGGAGAATTGGGGTACGTCTCAATTCAGTCGACGTTTAAATACATGCCCTTCTCCTCAGTGGGAGATTTGGGATACGTCTCAATTCAGTCGAAGTTTTAATATAAGCCCTCTCGTCAGTGGGAGATTTGGGATACGCCTCATATTTGGACGAAAATTCACACTTTCTTAACCACTCATTGGTGGGAACATGTGCTTTTGGCCTTCGTCTATTGCGCAATCAAGAGATCTGTTTGATAAGGTATGAGCAATAAATGTGACCTTCATATCATTCGAAGGAAAAATAATAAAATGGGCTCCATAAAATTAATGATTTTTCTTATGGTAGTGATATCGCCAAAATATATTAGATGCTTACTATTAGCTGATATCAGTGTAATATGATCGTTGGGAGATCTTAGTGGTTCCATGCAGTAAACTCTCATACTGGCCAGGCATGAAAGCAATCTATGGGATGCACTAAGATACTACCAATCATCATATGGCGCTTCCATCATACTAAGTTTAGCATTCGTAGTTGCTAAAAATCATTGAAATAAAAATCATTGTCGTACTCCGAATGGAGAATTTGCTGGCGAGAGTTGCCAAACTTACATGATATAATATACCCAGATGGGTTTGGATAATCGAGTTCCAAGACTCAAGATTATATGCTTTAAGCATGAATCAGAATAATTGATTCCCTTGTTCTGCTTATTCTCTAGAATGAGAGAACATTGATTAATGAATAGAATTTGGTGCAAAAGTGTACAGATATCTTTGCCAAAATACGACTATCCATAGTTGCTGTTTCAATCAGCTGGTGAGATATCACAGGAGTGTCCATCGAATATGATAGACTTTAGATAAATGATATAAGGATATCACAAGAATATCAAAAGATATAGTATCAGGTGACGAGTTTTAACGTCATCGTACCGGAGTCATCGTCTCCAAAACATATGTAGTTCACCATATGGAACTTCAAGCTGTCACACCCCTTTCAGAGGCGGAAGCACGAGGTGTGATCATGAAAGGTTCTCATTGCATACGATAAGTAAACATGCTACATGATATAAAACAAACTCCAACTTGCCATTCAAAGTTTAATCATCCAAAATACAAATTTAGTTTAAAGTTTACACCATAACAAAAGATAATTGTTTTAAAGTTTACAACATCATTTCAAATCAAAGATCAAGGTGGGGTATAGCAAACAAATCCGTTAAAACGTGGCAATGGAGCATATACACTAAACATCTTGAAACATAAAACTACATCTTGAATAAAGAGCCCGCAAGCATTTCAACTAATTTCCTGAAATACATGCAAGTTTAAAAATCGTCAACAAAAGTTGGTGTGAATTCATGAAGATTGTATAAAATGTAATAGTTGTAATTGTATAAAAACATGGTATGTAATTGTAAAATTTCTTTGTAATAAGTGTTCTGTAAACGAAAGGAAATCGAGATCGCTAATGTTTTGCAAGGACATTAACATGTGTGACGACATAGGAAGCATCCAAACCTAGGCGACTTTTAACATCGATTACCCTTCGACTATGACCCAAAGCACTACATAGCTATGTGTTGCCAAGAGAGTGAGGCTGCCCGGACCTGCTAGATCTAACCCTTGCTCTTTCGGTCTAAACTAGATTAATGGTGCCTACGTATACCCTATTCGTTACATGGTCTATGTATGATTCCTTTGTTTTTAAACATACCATTGTACATGTATTTTCCCCAAAGTTTAGAAAACAATAAAAATGTTTAGAAATGGGGACATGAACTCACTGCTTTGCGTCTTGAGCGTCAAACTTCACTGGCGTCCGCTACGTAAGTGACGTAACCTATAAACATTCTATGTATGTTAATCACCTAAACTTGTAAACCCCTAAGTACAAGTTATTATTTTGTTTCATGTGCTTGTTGTGTTTATATGTATAAGTTCTGGATTCATTTATGTGTATATGTTTCATAGTTTATAGTTCGTATTTGTCACTTGTAATTATATACTTTATTCCACAAAAATATATAATTATATATGTAGGATTTGAAAACGATATATGTTAAAAAAATAATATATTTTTAACTTATCCAAACATATGATACTTATATTATTTTTTAAAATAGATATAAGTAATTTGATAAATAATATTTCTAATATTATTTTTGTATAAGTATACTTAGGAAAGTATACTTGTATTTAAGTGTAAATACTTGTGTATTTTGTATTAATTACCAAAAATCAATTCTTTGATTTTCAATACTTTCCGGAATTATATTTCTTAAAGTAATATATTTTTAAGGTTTACTTGTTATATCTATCTTCTTATACTGTGTTATATATATATATATATATATATATATATATATATATATATATATATATATATATATATATATATATAGGGTTGGGTTCATTTCAGAACTCTAAATAATTGCAGAACTTTCAGAACTCCTAATAAACAATCATTTTATATATTTTTTTTGTATTTAAGATCTTTTTATCATCTATTATATGTATTTTTATGATTACATACATGTTAAAAATAGTTCACATATATGTAATAGCCAAATTATATATATTTATAATAACTAATTACATATATATAAAAAACTAGTATACATATGTGTAATTATAAAATTACATATAAAACATGATAAAATTACTCTTAACAAGCATGTAATCATAAAAATACACATAATAAATGATAAAATTATCCTAAACATAAAAATATATAAATAAAAAGATTGTTTATTAGGAGTTCTACGGGTTCTATAAATATTTATGGTTCTGAAATGATCCTGACTCTATATATATAGGGTAGGGTTCATGAGTGAACAATGATTGATTTGTGAACAAAATGAACTTATCCTGACCATTGATTTTGTAGATCTAGATTTTTCTTTAATGACAAGATTGTAATTATCTTTTGTAACTTACAAGTATTTTAATAGACACAAGGTATAATTGTATATTTCTATCTTTATTTAATTAATTAATTTTTTCTCTCTCCAGATTTCTCTTTCCAATTAAAAGAATATTTAATTAATTCTCTATATTTTTTTTTCTCTCACATATTACCTAACTTAATATTTCATAATTAAAAAAAAATACAAACATTATCAAATATTGTTCCAGCTAGAACACAATTAAAAACATTTAGTTACATTCTATATATATATATATATATGTATGTATTAGATCAATGTTTGATGAAAAGATGTATAGTGGAAACAATATGTAGTAATACACAAATGTATAAGTCTGATAAATATCAACATGTATACACTATGTACTCGAATAATACACAGATGTATACGTCTGGTATATACCGACCCGTATACACATATGTATTTGAATAATACACAAGTGTATAAATCTGGTTTATACCAACCCGTGAAAACAAGATGTAATAATACACAAGTGTATAAGTCTTGTATATATTGACTTGTACACACATATGTTAAAAAGCATAATTTAATTAGGTTTAATATTTAATTTTAAAAGGAACATAACAGTTTATTTAAAAAAACATTAGCCCTTCAATCTCTTATAATTTAAATAATCGAGAAATAATTAATAACGAGAGAGAGAGAGAGAGAGAGAGAGAGAGAGAGAGAGAGAGAGAGTTAAGAGAGGAGAAAATTAAGGGATTTTAATTAAAAGTATTTGGCTAATGTCAATCTTACCCTTTTAATCTAAAAAATGATCAAGGGCCAAGATTAGTTCACTCAGTTCACTCTCAAGAAGTTGTTCACTCATGATCCTAATCCTATATATATATGGTCGGGATTTAGAGAAAACGGTAGAAAGTGTGAGAACGTTGAGAACGCTTATGGATCGTCCGATTAAAACAATCTATGGACTAGATTGGCGCGGTGGCGTTTTCATAAATAACATCAATTTTATTACGTGGACGCGCCTCATTAAGGGTAAAAAGGTCTTTACACCTCTATACCAAAACTCCATACTAATGAATAAAACGCCATTACGGACCAAAACACATCGCTATATAAACAAAAACATCCCAGACATAAAAACACACCCACCAGAACCTGAAACGCCATATTTTCTACTATATACCATTCATCTTACAAACGCCAAAATCCCCAAGACATCAAACACAACTACTCAAAAAACGCCATATTTTCTACTATATACCATTCATCTTAGAAAACACCAAAACACTCAAACATCAAAGATTCCAAAAAAAAATGACGGTTCTTTTAGATACACTATTTCCTTAGTAAAACGCCAAAATGCCAAATATCGTTTCTTGTATATTCAAATATTGTTCTAAGCCAAAGTTTCGGATAATGCATTCTTCCCTGAGGTGCTGTGACTCAAATAACATTTTGCTGCATGAGATGGACAAATCATAAACAAAAACATGCTGGGTCAGACTTATGTCATTTTCTGTGTTTTGTTCTTGATGAATATTATAATGGCATGAAAAGACGAATGACACTGATGAGTTGTTTGAAGATACATATTCAAACAAAAAACTTATATCATTTTGTCTTTCCAAACGGCCACAAAAACACAAGCATGACTAAGCCAAACCACTAGCGAACATGATTTAAAGAAGAAAAGAGACTGATGACAGTGAAGATTTGGAAGATGAATTGTTTTTATTTTTATTTTTTTAATTTTTTGTGTTGTTTGTTATGTCTTTTTCAACTTAGAATAAAAAAATACATTATATTAATAAAACGCCAAACAGTCATAATACATATGAAACGCCATAAATGGAGTAAAAACGCCAAAAACTCCCAAACTATAATGAAAGTAGTTTGCAGAAGTATTAATTAATAAAAGCTAAAAATGGAAAAAACGCCAAAAACTACTTAAACCCATTCAAAAACGTCAAACTTGGGAGATGGAAAGTCTATGACCCTAAAAACTCATTAAAAGCTGAACAAAAAAAAACAGTAAAAATACACAGTAACTGAAAAGACGGCTACTTTATTAATATCATTTATTATAAATAAAGTCCCGCCTAAACTACGCGCCATTTATTATAAATAAAGTCCCGCCTAAACTACGCGCCAAAAACATCCTATAAGAGAGACGTCTCTACACAATCAACTGATCACAAAACCAGAAACAAACGCCATATTTCCTAGAAACCATTCACTTTAAAAACGCCAAAAATAATAGTTAAAAAAGCCACAGATGCAGAACCTCGATTCTTCTATATTGAGTATTGATCTAAATGAAGTTTCACTAAATGGATTCTTCTCTGAATTGGGTATCTCTATAATCTTTTGCTGAATGAGATGGACAAATATTCAAGATAAAGAGACTGATGACACTGATATGACATCATGTCACTTTGTTCTTGATGGATATATTGATGGCATGAAGGGATCAATACATTAGAGCAGGCGTTGGTCTTCAACATGTCATCAAACAAGTATATATCCACCCACCATAAAGGATGCCTCAAAAAATAAGCATCTTCTAAAGACGGCCGTTATGTAGGAAAATAAGGATCTACATAAGGTATTAAAAAACAGGTTCAAAACGCCAAAAAATGTTAAAGTAGAAGAGGCTGATGACAGTGAAGATTTGGATGAGAAATTAGATTATAATTTTTAACTTTTTTTCATTTTCTATTGTTTGTTATCTAATTCTCTATTGTTTATCATCTAATTCTCTACTATTTAAAAAAATTGAGTATAAAACGCCAAAAACTACAAACACCAAAACGCCTGATAGTGTGAAAAATTGTGAGAATGAATGCTAGCAAAGCACGATGTTGCTATATAAAACGCTAAAAAACGCAAACAAAGTATTACTGGAAAAATTAACACTAATTGACAGATGAAAATTGAAAGAAACAGTAAAATAAACAGACGGTATCATTATTGCCAAACATTATAGTTATATTAATGCCACTACATGGAAAATTGAAATGTATTTATCTTTTCAAAACGCCATAATTGCCTGTCACATTATAGGCCTGTATCCTACATGGCAAAACACTTGATATAATAAAATCAAGAAAATTACTGATGTTTTTTGCATTAAAGGCCTGCATCCTGATCTAGAAAACAATAAAAACGCCAAAACAATACTTAAAACGCCAAAATATTTACTATGATTCTGATCTAAAAACAATAAAAACGTCGCGTATTTATTAAACGCCAAAAAATGGAAAGATAAAGTGACACGTGTTAAAAAAAGAAATATGAAAGGACGAAAAAGCCCCTCTGCCCTTCTCTAAGCGGCGTGACACGTGTTGGGTCAGGAAGCGTTCTCACCATTCTCACACTTTTTAGCGTTTTCTCCTGATCCCGCGAGGACCACTCTAGTTGTAAGAACCGCGAGGACCACTCTTAACCAATCAGATTATGCCAACATAAAGGGTATATTGGTCATTTACCCCAAATGTCAAATCCCGCTCTCTCTCCATTTATTGCCACCAGAGATTTTAAAATCTCTCAACTTTCTCTCTCTTCAAAATATAAACCCCTCACCTCATATATCTCTGTCATTCATCTTCTCATCCTCTCTCTCCTTATTTTGAATCTGCAACCACCATCATCTCTCATATCATATCTCTCCTGATTTTTGAATCTGCAATCATCATTATCATCTCAGTCGGTGGTGGGGAGGTGTTGGTGGGGAAGACGTTGGTGGTCGGTGGCGGAAGACGGTGATGGGGGTGGGGTGTTCGGAAGTCGGTGGTGGGGTAGGTGGTTGGTGGGGAGACGGTGCAGGTTGTCGGAGAGTTATGGTAACTGGAGAAAAGATAAAGAAGATGGTAGATGTAGGTTGCAAGTGGGTCGGGGAGGGAGATGGAGAGTGATTCACGGTGGTTGAAGGCGGGTTAGAGAATGACGGTGGTCGGCGAAGACAGAAGGTCGACGGAAATATGGTGGCAATTTATTGAACGAAGAACAGGTTGTAGAACAGAGATGGCTCTGAACATGGCCCTGCCGTCAGCCATCTTCACCGGCTACCGTCACTGGCTCTGAACGCGGCCCTGCCGTCGGCCATCTTCACCGGCTTCTCACTCTAGAAATGGTGGGTTTTGTGGTCTCTTTCTCAAGGTTTTTGAGAAGTGGGTTTTGCAAGAGAGGTAGTTGTTTGTTCTTTGAGTCTGGTCAGTTTTTTGAAACGATTTTGTTTTTGTGTTTTTTGATTCGGTTGGTTTTGTGTTTGCATAAAGTTACCCTGTTTTGCATCAGGTGATTCTGGTGGGATTCTCCGGTGATTGATTTGTGTTTTTGATATTGGGGGTTGAGTTAGTAGTGATAGTTCGAACCAATTTTTCCGAGAATTGATGAAGATGGCGTGGCGAGGATGGTGGAGGGTAGGTTTTTGAATCGGCAACCCCACTTTGCAGCCTTGATTATTGGAAAGTTTGAGCCAAATCCCGTTTTTTTTAAGATCCGTAGATTGTTTTGAATTTTTGTTGTTGGTTTTTTATTTTTCCCCAGTCGATGATGATAACAATCTATCTGAGACACCTACCGAGTTTTCGAATTCTGGGTGCGTTAGTTTTGTGTAAAAAAAGTTTTTGTAAAAAAAAAAGTTAAAACCGTAAACTTTTTAACGTAAAACGTAAACTTTTTAACGTGAAACGTAAACTTTTTAACGTGAAACGTAAAGCAAAAAGTTTTTAACGTACAACGAAAACTTTTTAACTTAAAACGTAAACTTTTTAACGTAAAACGTAAACTTTTTAACGTAAAATGTAAACTTTTTAACGTAAAATTAAAACGTAAAACGTAAACTTTTTAGCGCAAAAATGTAAAACGTAAACTTTTATGTAAAAACTTTTTATCGTAAAAAGTAAAAAACGATGCGTAAAAAACCGGTCAAAAAACGACGCGAAAAAACGGAGCGTAAAAACAGGGAGTAAAACGTGCCGTAAAAAACGCGCGTAAAAAACGGGGCGTAGAAAACGGCTCTTAAATTGTTTTTTTAAACAAATCATGAAAAAAAATTATCAAAGAATCTGATTTTAAAAAATTCTTTAATAAAAAAATCTGATTTATAATAAAAAATAATTAATGCAATACGACAAAAATATAATAAAAAATAATATATACAATAAGACAAAAAAGCAAATTTACTTATATACCCTTTAACAATAAAATATTAAAAACATAATAAGACAAAAAGAATTTTATAATAGTTTTTATTACTTTTAATCTCATCCAACCATCTTGAAGATCTAGTGGTTAGAAAGTGCTTCTCTCGGTTCTTACAAATGGAGGTGCTTTTCATTTTAGCGGTCCCCTATATATATATGTTTATTTTCGTCACTTGTCCGATTTTTATAATTTTCATTACTTGTAGTAATGGTATATATATATATATATATATATAGAATTGCGCTAAAATAAAAACCACCTCGAGTTGTAAGAACCGTGAGAACTTTTTGATCTGGGGCGAGGTGGACCAAATTTTTTTTTCATAAACGTAGATGTGTATATTATAAACACATTTGTAAAAAAAAAAATTCAAAAAAAAAAAAATGTTGTGTGTGTAGTTTTGAGCACCACAAGTTTGTGTTTACGGGTACCGTAAATTTTCCGGTTAGATTTACGGTACCCGTAAACACAAACTTGTGGTGCTCAAAACTACACACACGACATTTTTTTTTGAATTTTTTTTACAAATGTGTTTATAATACACACATCTACGTTTATGAAAAAAAATTGGTCCACCTCGCCCCGTACGGTGTAGTTCTCACGGTTCTTACAACTCGAGGTGGTTCTCATTTTAGCGGTCCCCTATATACCCCTATATATATATATATATATATATATATATATATATATATATACACACACATATATAGGGAGGGGCTCATGTGAGAACCACCCTTATTGTGAGAACCTTGAGAACCAATGTGAACACAACCTAAAATAGCTAAAAAAACCTAACCCCCACCCCCCTCCCCAAAAAACCTAAACCCCTCACCCCCCCCCCCCCCAAAAAAAAAAAACCTACCACCCCCCACCCCCAAAAAAAAAAACCTAAACCCCCCTCCTCCAAAAAAAAAAAACCTAAACCCCCCTCCCCCACCCCCAAAAACCTAACCCCCCCCCCCACAAGCTAAAATGCTAAAAACTAGACCCCCAAAAAATCTAAAAAAATCAAAAAAGAAAATCTAAATTTTTTTTAATATTTTTTATGCTCAAATCGCTACTTTTAGTGGCAAAAAAAAAATTTTTTTTGGCTTCGAAAAGTAGCGATTTTTATATAAAAAATATTAAAAAAAAAAATTTGTGTGCTTTTTAGGCATTTTTGGTGTGTTCACATTGGTTCTCGCGGTTCTCACAATAAGAGGTGGTTCTCGCATGATCTTCTCCCTATATATATATATATATATATATATATATATATAAGTCCATAAATATGTAAAATTGTCCAATAATGTCCAAATATTTGTCCATGTCCATAAATATGTAGGTTATATATTTATATTAATATATATTTTTGTATTTGTCCATATACCCTTTTATGGGTAATTTTGTATACATGTATACTTGAGTATTTCTTATGTATCTTCATGTGTATTTTGGTAGTGATACTCCTTGGGAATATTTAGTGTATTTAAGTTCCTAAATGTACACTAATATATATAATACACATAATATACACTAAGCACATAATTTTTGTGACAACTAAATATATATTTTCCTAAAAATATACATACTTAATATTGATTTTATCCTAGTAGAAAAACTTATTTTCTTGACTTGTAATTTTGTATAAAAATTAGGAAACCTTGGTAAATATTTTTGGATGAATTTTTGGGGAAAAAGTTTCACCAAAACTTATGTTTTTCTAAGTGTCAAAATTTTATAAAAATTTTGACATAGTTTCCCCTAAAAATGGAGGTTTCCCATGTTTTCAAAACATGTGTTTATTTTCTTTAAATTATCAGAATTCAAGATTCAACATATTAACAAGCAAAATCACTAAAATCATCATATTAAATCCTATGATGAACTTGAATATTTCTTAAAAACATGTAGTCTTTTAAATCCATGCTTCACATACTTAGATCTTTCAAAAATAAGCATTCTTGTTAGACTTTTATGAAACTTTATTTTGCAAAGTTAACCATCTACAAGTTTTATGGTTTTAAGATCATGAAAAACATACTCTAGAACCATTTTCATACTCACTTTAAAGATCTTTCAAGTTCATCTTCAAGTTTCATCATGGATCTTTCAAGATCCATGCTTAAACTTGTTAGATCTAAGCTTCTAAAAAGCTTACACATGATGGATCTAATTAAAAACACAAGATCAACATCAACAACTTCACATCATACATCAAAGAACTTCATAACAACTTGTTTTTATCTTGATTATGTTAGATTTACATGTCTTCATCTTTTAAAGTTTGGTTTCTTAGATTGTGTAACTTGTACATAACATGTACATGAAGTAAAAATGGGTGTAAGAAGCTTACCACTAGCTCTTGTGGCTAGGGAAGTGACAAAGAACAAGAAGAAGATGAAAATGATGCAAACAAGGTGGTTAAAAGCTCCTAGTGAAGGTCCTTCAACTTCCTTTGCTTGATACCTTCTTAGATCATCTTCATGCACCTTTGTATACCCTTGAATCTTCTTGAAAGTGATTGAAAAATGGTGTTGTGTGTGGTTGTGGGTGTGGGGAAGAGAGGAGAAGAGAGGAATAGGGGAAAGATGGTGAAAGTTTTGAATGAAAGTGACAAGGATTAGTAACCTTAGGTTTCCTTTATAATCTTCCAACATCTCATTACCCATGGGGTTTAATGTTTGGTATCTTGACCACACAAGGCATTAGTTTAATAGGGAAAAGTTGTGGGGCCTCTTTTGGGCCGGTTAGGATAGGGGAGGGGGTAAAGTGTAAAAATTTAGAAGTCTAGGGTTTAAAAGGTAAGTTAGAAGGTTTAATGTGAAGTTAAGTGTGTTTAAGTGTTTTTAAGTGTTTTAAGGTGTTCTATCACCATAACTAGCTTTAAAACATCAAAACTATGTTTCTAGTCTATTTCTGGTGTTTTAGGTAGTGTCCGGTTAATCGTCCGGTTGGTGGTTCGTTAAAGTGCTAAGTTGTGACTTTTACAAGGTATGAAGTACCTTTAGTGACATGTTTTCATTCCCGACACTTTGCAAGTTATTCTGGATGTTTTTTACCACTTTCTGTATGTTATTTTGATGTTTAAATGCTGATTTTGCTGAATTCTGCAGAATTCTGCGTTTAAAGTGTGTTTCGGACAGCTTTTAGTTCTTATTTTAGCTTTCGGAAAGTGTTAATATAAACCCTTGTTCACACACTTGGTTTTTAATGTATTTTTGATGTTAGACCTACATCTAAGTCCTAATTCTATCGTTTAACTGCATGCTGAAGCTGTGCTGACACAACTTGTCTAACCGGTGAGTTTACTAGTCGTCCCAACACAACGCTTAATGTATTGCACAATGCGATAAATGAAGTATGAAAGATGCATGAATTCATATGTAAAATAGGTAAGCATATAATGTTGACATTTAAACACATAAATGCAGGAAATAAATAATTATTAAAGTAGTACAGAAATTACCTGTTTCGTGCCAGTTGTCTCACAAGCTACTCAGAGGTAGAGATCATCGAGTCCGTGACCCATCATAGATTCTTTATTTTGTCCACGACGTCTTGGCGGCATAAAATCAATAAGTACTATATATAAATAAGAGTAGTCTTATGTTCAGGTCTAGACTCGGAGTTTTTAAGGAATCTGCATTTGTGATATTTGAGATTAGACTCAAAAGGCTTGTGTCTAATTCACTCAAATTGTAGCCCTGATACCAACTCGTCACACCCCGATTCCCGGTGGGCCCGGATGGATATAAGCATGACAATTGGATAACAGTTATCACAATGTAATAATATGCAGCGGAAGTATTGTAGTAAAATTATTAAAATAAAGCTTGAATATATAAAAGTATTACAAGCGTTCAATACAAGCCCACAGGCGGGATCTAATAAACAGATCTTTATACATCATAGGCCTTAAGCATCAGGAGTTGCAAATTCCTCAGCCTTCATTCTAGCCTACCCGGATTCCCAGCCTACAATGAGGTTCGGTACCTGCAGTTTAATCTTTTGAAAATACGTCAGCTTAAGCTGGTAAATACAATTAACTGACTCTTTAGAAAACAGTTGATTGAAAAGGGTTTTATACATAGAGAAAATCCGTATGTGATCTTTTACATATTTCTTGGGATTTATTCTTGTTACCAGATTTACATACTTGCCTTACAATTGGGAGCCAGATTTCAGTGCCAGTTATTTAATTATGATTAAGGTACTCACCAAAGTTGAATAAAACGTGTCTTACAGTCAGTATGCCTACCCCGCACGCTATTCCGTATGGACATAGAAGTATATGAGTCGGGGCGTCCGGACACGGTACCATTAACCCCCAATCGTTTCAGTTATCAAGTAAATGGAATAAATCGGATTCTTACATTTATGCGCAACATAGACGGCCCATTTATGTAATACCCGCTCCAAGTGGCGTATTCGCCATCCCAAGTTTAAAAACTAAAATAAGTTAAGAGTATTTACCTTTTTTGCTAGCTTCCAATCAATAAGATTATAATTAGAAAAAAGCCACAAGTCTAAGTATTATTGACCCAAGTCCGATTATCTGGGGGATACTATAGTTTGGAATGAACAGATTTATTATCTGTTAGAATGTATGCGGGTCAAAGGTTAGTCCCTTTAGATATGACCCGATACTTTAGAATAGGTTCACTAGATTAAGTGTATGTCGAATAGAATGTGGTTTAAACCCAACAAGTACTAAGACTTTTGTAATATGGGTAAACATTGTACCTTCTGGAATTTGAAACGAAGATGATAAGAATTGACCTGTTTCGGTAAACTTACGTAAACTATTTACGTAAGCTCAACCATACGCGTATAAGCGATATCAGGAAACCGAATGAGTCATGAACAAGTTCTATATGCCAATATACTTTAAATAAGTTGTAACATCAGTAGGTTAGAAACGTTTATGCCCATGAAGGTTTTAAAATCAAAATATGTCTCATAAGGGCATTTTAGTCATTAAGGAACATAATATAAGAATTTGCATATAAACTGATGTTATGAACATGATCATTTTGTCAAAATACTTTATTTATGATATAATATCAGTAAGTACTCAAACATATGTGAGTTTTATGATTTAAGAACAAACGATGCATTGTAGGGGCATTTTGGTCATTATGTACATAGTTTGAAAACTCATTGGAAAATCTGAGTTGTGAACATGTAGCTACTGCGAAAACATTCTAAATATGTTATAATATCAGTAGGTATCAAGTTTTGATTGATAGTTATGGTTCAAAACCATACTATGCGCCAAAAGGGTGTTTCGGTCATTAAATAACGACATTTGCGATCTTTAGTCAAAACTCAGCTTACGATCAGTTTCATAACATCAAAATATGTTAATTACATTAATATATCAGTATGTAAACCATTTAAAAGTTTGTTGTTGATTAAAACCTTATTTATTGCAAAAATGGCATTTTGGTCAAAGTATGGCATAAATAGAAACTTGCATATAAATTCAGAATTTGATTATGATCATATAATATAACCCCATAGGGTTATGCTACATTAAAATATGAGCATAATGCAACCTTAATTCAATAGCTAACTAAGCTAAGTCGGGCCAGTCAAAGCAGAAGTCAAACTTCTCGACTTTCGGTTGCGAACCGACCATAAAACTGGAATTGATGGGCTGAACATGTTTATACATGTTCTAATATTAATTGTCACACCCCCAAAATCCACCTGCGGATAACACCCGCTTCGAGGGCGTGACCGACCTGGATCCAGCCACCAATTATACCGAATACTTGAGTTGATATTAAAAGTAATACTTACTATTCATAAGCATAGCAAATATCAAGTTCAGAGTTTAAGGTTTTAAGTTCAAACAGTTAATAAGTAGCGGAAGCATAAGTAAAACAAAGTTCATATTTCAAATTAAGGTAACACCCAACACAAGGGTGAACAAACACTACACGTTCCCAAGCAGCAAGCTCCATCGTCACGGGTTACCTGCAAAGCATGCAGTAAGGGGTCAACAATAATGCTGAGTGAGTCCACTAGTTGTCCAGTTTTAATTACCAAAAACATTGTTTCACCGGTTAATTTATCCGTTTATACATGCCCTGGGGAGCTACCCCAAAAGTTAGCGACTAAACTGATTTTCCAATACCGAACACTAGGTAACCGTTGCGTATCCGCAGGATGCCCCGATGTCAATGTTCTATCATCATTGACGGATTTCTGAGTACATTAGTTCACGCCCGTCCCAAACCAGGGCACGGTGTGAGGCTGGTAAACACCTAAATAGCGCTATCAACTAATAACCCGTTCGCCTAACCCGGCGACTAATCGGTATTTGTAGTAGGGACTTGAGTGATAGAGTTTCGTTTAGTGCCGTTAGTTGCAATCCGTATAAACAGTAATTAACCAAAAGGTTTCCCAATACCCGGGAAGGAAAAGTAAGTTTTGTTCCCAATAACTAGGGAAGGTATGTAAATGGTATCCCCTTTTACCAGGGGATAGGGTTGTTAGTCTCGTGTCCCAAACCACCGGGACGCATGCTTTTAAGTTGTGAACTCACCTTGGGTTGCTCGGTAGGTTTAGGTTACTTGTCAATCACGTTGGTCACCACGTCCTAACATGGTTACCGGTATAGGTCAGGTTCGGTGTACAAGCATTTACGAAAAACACATACAAGGCACGTAACATACATACAGGTAAACAGTCATTGGGTTATTGGGCCGGCCTAAACCATTAAACAGTCAACAGCAACACAGCAACACTTAGTTCACTTAACAGATAGCCCAAGTTAACACAGAATGGCCCAATAACCAAAATGGACAGCCCACTCGCAACCAGCTGGTCTCGAGTCGCAACCAGGTGGTTTCGGCCTGCCACGCTGTGGTTGCGAGTCGTAACCGTGGTCTCGAGTCATCATGCTGTGGTTGCGAGTCGCAACCGACGTAGTCTCGAGTCGCAATCACGTGGTTTCGACTTGTCATGCTTTGGTTGCGAGTCGCAACGGTGCGGTTTCGAGTCGGAAGGCTGTCGTTGCGAGTCGTAACCTGTCACTTTCATGTACACGTGATGATGCAGATGCATCAGTCCCTTTTGTACCAAGAATTCAGGCCCATTTTAGGAAACTACCAATAAGGTTTCACTAACACTTTGCCAAAGCTGAATACTAGTAAAGATAGATCAAACTTTGCCATTTTACATCTTCAAGTCATATTCAAACAAGTTCATCCTATCTTCATATTTTTCTAGGGTTTTCACCATAACAAATCACACATTTATGAACCAAAAATCACATATTTCTAGCAAGATTATGATGCAAGAACAAGTAAAACATACACTTAGTGGCATTAACATAACTCGGTTGGCCCTAAACATCCTTAAACCATTATTCCATAACCATTTAAGCATGTTAGTAAGTATCATTCATAAGGTTTAACACACATAGTCAAAACTTCACAAACTTCCTAAAAATCATGCATAGTATTTCTAGCAAGCAAAATATTTCTAACCAAACATGCATAAAAATCTAGTTCATTTAACCCACATAAATCTTATACACAAAAGATAACACAAAAGATAGCACTAACCGGTTATGAAAAGAGGAGCCGAAAACAAAGAAAAGAGAACCGAGAAGATGGTATGTCCGAGTGATAGTCTTGACCGAGTTTCTTGTCCGGGATCTTTGCTTGAACCGAGAAGAGAAGGAGAGAATGGTTTGTTGTTTGAGGGTTTTCTTAGTTGAGAGAGAATAAGAAGTGTATGTGTTTGTGTGTAGTGCCAAATGAAAGGAATGAGGGAAAGGTTGGATATATACAAGGGGTGGTTTTCGGGTTGGGCTTGGGGTTTCGGCCCAAACCGGTTACGGTCCAAAGGCCCACTCGAGACCGAGTGGCCCACTCGCAACCGCCCGGTTGCGAGTCATGGTCTCGGGTCGTGGTTTCGGCTCTCATATAAATATATATAATACATACACAACACATATCAAGTAAAAATCACGTTTCCATTTAATAATATTTATATACACACAAAATATTACAAGGTGATCGTTCGGAAAAACCTCGAGTGTCACATTATCCCCAAGTTTTAAGAACTTTCGTCCCGAAAGTTGAAGCAGCCACTGCCAAGCTAGCGTGTTTCAACGGGGTGTCACATCATCCCCCCGTTAGTTTGGAATTTCGTCCCGAAATTCGGTTGTAGCTTCAGTGCTGGGGTTTTCGTTTGGGAATAACTGGGGATACTTGGACTTCATCTGGTCCTCCCGCTCCCAGGTAAACTCTGGGCCGCGCCGTGAGTTCCAACGAACTCGCACAAGGGGTATCTGGCTACGTTTGAGGGTTTTGATTTCTCGATCCGTGATCTCAATCGGTTCCTCAGTAAAGTGTAGCTGTTCATCAATAGTCAGTTCCTTAAAAGGAATTACAAGTGTCTCATCCGACAAACACTTCTTCAGGTTAGCTACGTGAAAAACGTTGTGCACTGCACTCAGCTCTGCAGGCAGGTTTAATCTATAAGCAACCTTACCGATTTTCTCGGTAATTTCGAATGGTCCAACATACCGTGGATTCAGTTTGCCTCGTTTACCGAAACGAACCACACCCTTCCAGGGTGAGACTTTAAGTAGAACCCGGTCCCCGACCTGGAATTCTAACGGTTTTCTACGCTTGTCAGCATAGCTTTTCTGACGGTCACGAGCTGCCGCCATGCGTTGCCTGATCTGGGAAATCTTTTCAGTTGTATCCACCACTAGTTCTGGGCCTGTGAGTTGACTGTCACCTATTTCCGCCCAGCAGAGAGGTGATCGGCATTTACGACCGTACAATGCCTCAAAAGGTGCCGCCTGAATGCTAGTGTGGTAGCTGTTGTTGTAGGAGAATTCCACCAACGGTAGATGCTTCTCCCAGTTCTTGCCAAAATCGATCACACATGCTCTAAGCATGTCTTCCAGGGTTTGGATGGTGCGTTCAGACTGCCCATCCGTTTGCGGGTGATAAGCGGTGCTCATGTCCAAACGTGAGCCAAAGGATTTGTGCATAGCTTGCCACAACTCGGAAGTAAAACGAGCATCTCGGTCGGAAATAATAGAAGTTGGCACCCCGTGCCTGGAGACTACTTCCTTCAAATAGATTTCTGCTAAGGTAGAAAACTTGTCCGTTTCCCTAATGGCCAAAAAGTGTGCAGACTTAGTCAATCGATCTACTATCACCCAAATAGTATCATTCCCGCGTTGAGATCTAGGTAGCCCTGTAACAAAATCCATGGAAATTTGCTCCCATTTCCATTTCGGGATTTCCGGTTGTTGTAGTAGGCCTGCTGGTTTCTGATACTCGATCTTGACTCTTGCGCAGGTCAAACATTTGCCAACATAGGCTGCTATGTGGGCTTTCATGCCAGGCCACCAGTATGTGGTTTTCAAATCGTGGTACATCTTATCTGCACCAGGATGTACTGAATAACGGGACTTATGGGCTTCGTCCATCACAAGCTCTCGTAGATCTCCGTAAAGTGGGACCCAAATGCGCCCTGCCACATAGTAGGCGCCGTCCTCTTTCTGTTCTAGTTGCTGTCTCGATCCTCGCAGGGACTCAGCCCTGATGTTTTCCGGCTTCAGAGCTTCAACCTGAGCATTTCGAATCTGGGTAGGGAGACTAGACTGGATAGTAAGTTGTAATGCTCGCACGCGCCGTGGTATAGTGTCCTTTCGGCTGAGGGCGTCTGCCACGACATTGGCCTTGCCCGGATGATACTTGATGGCGCACTCGTAGTCATTCAGAAGTTCAACCCATCGACGTTGACGCATGTTTAATTCCTTCTGCTTAAAGATATGCTCGAGACTCCTGTGATCGGTGTAAATGGTGCACTTGGTACCGTACAGGTAATGTCTCCATATCTTAAGCGCAAATATCACTGCTCCTAGCTCCAAGTCGTGTGTTGTGTAGTTCCTTTCATGTGTCTTAAGTTGTCGAGAGGCGTAAGCAATAACTTTCTCGCGTTGCATCAACACACAACCGAGTCCATGAATAGACGCATCACAGTAAACCACAAAGTCATCCGTTCCTTCAGGTAACGAGAGAATAGGAGCACTGCAGAGGTTATCCTTAAGCCTCTGAAAAGCAGATTCCTGTGCTACATTCCACTTGTAAGTGACGCCTTTCTGAGTGAGTGTAGTGAGGGGTTGTGCAATCTTTGAGAATCCTTGAATGAATCTGCGGTAGTAACCTGCCAATCCCAAGAATTGGCGAACTTCAGTGGGAGTTTTAGGGGTAGGCCAATTCTTTATAGAGTCGATCTTAGCTGGGTCGACGTGGATTCCGTCCTTGTTAACCACGTGCCCAAGGAAATGGACTTCTCGAAGCCAGAAGTCGCATTTCGAGAACTTGGCATACAGTTGCTCATTGCGAAGGAGTTCGAGGATAAGGCGTAGGTGCTGTTCGTGCTCTTCCTGACTTTTCGAGTAGATCAAGATGTCGTCTATAAACACAATCACAAATTTGTCGAGGTAGGGTTTGCATACTCGGTTCATAAGATCCATGAACACTGCAGGGGCGTTGGTCATTCCAAAGGGCATAACGAGGAATTCATAATGACCATAACGAGTTCTGAATGCGGTTTTGGAAATATCTTCGTTACGGACCCTTAACTGATGGTAGCCTGATCGCAGATCAATCTTAGAATAGTAGCTCGATCCTTGCAGTTGATCAAACAAATCGTCGATTCGCGGGAGAGGGTAACGATTCTTGATGGTAACCTTGTTCAACTCACGATAATCAATGCACATTCGGAACGTGCCATCCTTCTTCTTAACAAAGAGTACCGGTGCTCCCCAGGGTGATGAACTAGGACGGATAAATCCTTTATCCAAAAGTTCCTGTAGTTGAGTCGAGAGTTCCTTCAATTCTGCGGGGGCTAGTCGATATGGTGCACGAGCTATAGGCGCTGCTCCGGGAGCTAGCTCGATCTGGAATTCGACCTGACGATGGGGAGGGAGTCCAGGTAATTCCTCAGGAAATACCTCGGGGTAGTCACGCACTACTGGAAAGTCTTCAATCCTCTTTTCCTTTTCCTGCGTGTTGGTGACAAGTGCTAAGATAGCGGTGTGCCCTTTCCGTAAACACTTCTGAGCCTTCAAGAACGAGATAATGCCGGAGATTTCTCCACTTTTGCCACCTTGTACAATGAGGGGTTCGCCAGAACGGCGAGGAATACGAACTGCTTTCTCTTGACAGAGGATCTCAGCGCGATGCTTGGATAACCAATCCATACCAATAACGACTTCGAAGCTTCCAAGAGTAACAGGGAAAAGGTCGATACTAAATGTCTGACCAGACAACTCTAGTTTGCAGCCTTTGACAACATGTGAGGCCTCGATGTTTCTACCATTAGCTAACTCGACGATATGAGGAGAACTTAGTAACGAAAGCGGACGCTTAAGCTTCTTACTAATACGTAGGGATACATAACTAGCATCGGCACCGGAATCAAATAACACAGAAACATAACGATCATCGAGTAGGAACTTACCCGTCACGACATTGGGGTCATTCCTTGCTTCACCAGCTCCAATCACGAATGCTCTTCCTCTAGCGCCATTCCCAGCATTGTTGTTCTGATTGTTGTTCCCAGCTCCTTGATTGTTGTTGCGGTTCTGATTCAGTTCAGGACAATCCTTCTTAAAGTGCCCCTCAGCTCCACACTTAAAACATGCCCGGTTGTTTCCCTGCTGCTGTTGCTGTTGGGGTTGTTGCTGATTCTGTCTAGCTGGGAACTGACTTCGACAATCCTTGGCCTCATGCCCCATTTTGTTACATCGCTGACACTGGCCCTTCACACACTGCCCGCTGTGATGTCGATTGCACTTGTTGCACTTGGGGTGGTTTCCACGATAGCCACCCTGTTGTTGAGTGCCCTTGTTGTTTTCGGTTTTCCTTTGCTGTGCTGGGGCCTGAGTGGGGTTAGCATCCTTGCTTTGACTTCCTTCCCACTTACGCTTGCTGTCACTAGAAGTTCCGACAGTAGCACTGATCCTTTTGGGCAACCTGCCCTCTTCCACAGCCTGATCAGTAAGTTTGTGAGCAAGTCGAACAATCGGCTGAATGGTAGTGTGGTTGGCTGAAGTGACATGGCTTCGAATCTCTGGAGCCAAACCTTTGATATACAGTTCGATCCTTCGGTACATTGGTCGTGACATGTTTGGGCAAAGAGCAGCATAGTCGTTAGACAGCTTAGTGTAGGTTTCAATTTCCGACCCAACCATCTTGAGCTCATAGTACTCGTTTTCAAGCTTGTGGATGTCATCCCGGTGACAGTATTCATCCTTAATCGTATCCTTGAAATCCTCCCATGCCGTAGCATTAGCAGTTTCCAACCCAAACATCTGAATCTGCGCCTTCCACCAAGAAAGCGCGCTTCCTTCAAGCGTAGCAGTAGCAAATTTCACCCAATTTGCAGGAGGACACTCGCAAACGGCAAAAACAGCTTCAATTTTCTCAATCCAATGCAGAAGACCTATGGCACCCTCAGTGCCGTTGAAAGGGAGAGGCTTGCAATCCATGAAAGTTTTGAAAGTACACACTGGTGGTTGCGCCGGTGCATGCTGACCTGTTCGTGAGAAGCGAAGCGTATAGGTTTAGAGGCGAAAAGTCGATGTGGCGGTAGGATCTATACATCCTAAAACAACGAGCTTACCTATGGGGTGGGCTGCAAAAGCCGCAGCCACTGTGTTGAGCAGGTTAGTGAACTGAGCCTGCGTCATGTTAATGTTTCCTCTTCCGCGTCCACTCATTGTCTTCATAACCAGAAAACACAGTATGAGTGTGATGTCGTAGTGTAGCGAGAATGAGATAGAAGAGAGAGGTGTATCTATCTAGTTTAGGCACACTAGTACGTATATCATAACAGGAAACATAAAGCAAACAAGTAAACACTGGTCCGAGCTATGAGGTCAAATGTGTCGAGCCTTGCACTTGGAGTGTAGTGTCGTCGCGAGTCACGGGTTATAGTCTGGTTTTCTCCAAAAAGATTTTTCCCTTTTTAAAACCAAGTTCACTATAACCAATGGCTCTGATACCAATTTGTCACACCCCCAAAATCCACCTGCGGATAACACCCGCTTCGAGGGCGTGACCGACCTGGATCCAGCCACCAATTATACCGAATACTTGAGTTGATATTAAAAGTAATACTTACTATTCATAAGCATAGCAAATATCAAGTTCAGAGTTTAAGGTTTTAAGTTCAAACAGTTAATAAGTAGCGGAAGCATAAGTAAAACAAAGTTCATATTTCAAATTAAGGTAACACCCAACACAAGGGTGAACAAACACTACACGTTCCCAAGCAGCAAGCTCCATCGTCACGGGTTACCTGCAAAGCATGCAGTAAGGGGTCAACAATAATGCTGAGTGAGTCCACTAGTTGTCCAGTTTTAATTACCAAAAACATTGTTTCACCGGTTAATTTATCCGTTTATACATGCCCTGGGGAGCTACCCCAAAAGTTAGCGACTAAACTGATTTTCCAATACCGAACACTAGGTAACCGTTGCGTATCCGCAGGATGCCCCGATGTCAATGTTCTATCATCATTGACGGATTTCTGAGTACATTAGTTCACGCCCGTCCCAAACCAGGGCACGGTGTGAGGCTGGTAAACACCTAAATAGCGCTATCAACTAATAACCCGTTCGCCTAACCCGGCGACTAATCGGTATTTGTAGTAGGGACTTGAGTGATAGAGTTTCGTTTAGTGCCGTTAGTTGCAATCCGTATAAACAGTAATTAACCAAAAGGTTTCCCAATACCCGGGAAGGAAAAGTAAGTTTTGTTCCCAATAACTAGGGAAGGTATGTAAATGGTATCCCCTTTTACCAGGGGATAGGGTTGTTAGTCTCGTGTCCCAAACCACCGGGACGCATGCTTTTAAGTTGTGAACTCACCTTGGGTTGCTCGGTAGGTTTAGGTTACTTGTCAATCACGTTGGTCACCACGTCCTAACATGGTTACCGGTATAGGTCAGGTTCGGTGTACAAGCATTTACGAAAAACACATACAAGGCACGTAACATACATACAGGTAAACAGTCATTGGGTTATTGGGCCGGCCTAAACCATTAAACAGTCAACAGCAACACAGCAACACTTAGTTCACTTAACAGATAGCCCAAGTTAACACAGAATGGCCCAATAACCAAAATGGACAGCCCACTCGCAACCAGCTGGTCTCGAGTCGCAACCAGGTGGTTTCGGCCTGCCACGCTGTGGTTGCGAGTCGTAACCGTGGTCTCGAGTCATCATGCTGTGGTTGCGAGTCGCAACCGACGTAGTCTCGAGTCGCAATCACGTGGTTTCGACTTGTCATGCTTTGGTTGCGAGTCGCAACGGTGCGGTTTCGAGTCGGAAGGCTGTCGTTGCGAGTCGTAACCTGTCACTTTCATGTACACGTGATGATGCAGATGCATCAGTCCCTTTTGTACCAAGAATTCAGGCCCATTTTAGGAAACTACCAATAAGGTTTCACTAACACTTTGCCAAAGCTGAATACTAGTAAAGATAGATCAAACTTTGCCATTTTACATCTTCAAGTCATATTCAAACAAGTTCATCCTATCTTCATATTTTTCTAGGGTTTTCACCATAACAAATCACACATTTATGAACCAAAAATCACATATTTCTAGCAAGATTATGATGCAAGAACAAGTAAAACATACACTTAGTGGCATTAACATAACTCGGTTGGCCCTAAACATCCTTAAACCATTATTCCATAACCATTTAAGCATGTTAGTAAGTATCATTCATAAGGTTTAACACACATAGTCAAAACTTCACAAACTTCCTAAAAATCATGCATAGTATTTCTAGCAAGCAAAATATTTCTAACCAAACATGCATAAAAATCTAGTTCATTTAACCCACATAAATCTTATACACAAAAGATAACACAAAAGATAGCACTAACCGGTTATGAAAAGAGGAGCCGAAAACAAAGAAAAGAGAACCGAGAAGATGGTATGTCCGAGTGATAGTCTTGACCGAGTTTCTTGTCCGGGATCTTTGCTTGAACCGAGAAGAGAAGGAGAGAATGGTTTGTTGTTTGAGGGTTTTCTTAGTTGAGAGAGAATAAGAAGTGTATGTGTTTGTGTGTAGTGCCAAATGAAAGGAATGAGGGAAAGGTTGGATATATACAAGGGGTGGTTTTCGGGTTGGGCTTGGGGTTTCGGCCCAAACCGGTTACGGTCCAAAGGCCCACTCGAGACCGAGTGGCCCACTCGCAACCGCCCGGTTGCGAGTCATGGTCTCGGGTCGTGGTTTCGGCTCTCATATAAATATATATAATACATACACAACACATATCAAGTAAAAATCACGTTTCCATTTAATAATATTTATATACACACAAAATATTACAAGGTGATCGTTCGGAAAAACCTCGAGTGTCACATTAATTACCAACTTGTTTAAGTGTCAAAACATGATTTATAACATACATATGATCAGATTATATCATATACGAAAACTGACCCATTTGACTTTCTAAACAATATAACTTTGACCCGTCAATTGAATTAGTAAACGTGCTTTTCTGGAGGTGCCCTTTTGAGGGGTTAAGACCTACCTAATTACAATCACGTAGCCATGTTCGATTCGAACAATGGCTGGACCATAATGGTCTAAACCAAAAGTCAAAGCAAAAGTCAATTTTGCTTGACTTTTGGCTAATTAAAGCCTATAAACTGAAAGAACAAGGATGAATCACTTACAAGTGGTCCAAGGGAATGATTTGAACTTCAAGGAAGCTCCCAAAAATGATTAGGAACTTCCAAAGCAGAAGATAGAAGTGAAAGTAAATGAGCACTTCGAAAGTTTGATCATGCTTGATATTTATAGCAATTGAGGATGAACGAGATGTTTCCAAGTGTTTAGCATCGTTCTAGGATCAATATAAGTGTTTTGGGACGTGTCATAACCAACTTCGATGCTCATAGTTTCGTTTAGGTGGTTTACTTGGAGGCCACACATAAAAACAGTTGTTGGGGACCCTTTACGGACCGTAAGGGGGACACTTTACGGTTCGCAAAGCAGGGGCTGGAGCAAACTTTCCACTTTTCCCCCTTACGGTCCGCAAAGCAGGGGCTGGAGCAAACTTTCCACTTTTGGCAGGTTTAGTCCCTGGACTTGTATTGTCACGTATTGTCACTTTTAACCCCTTTTAACCTAATATTTAGGTTATATAAAGGTGTTAAGGCATATGTAACTTGCATTTTGCCGGGAAATGTTGTGGATGTCGGTTCGTTTGGTTGTACGAGTATGCGTCTCGCAAATAACGGACAACGCTTTATCGAAGACGAAAATAATCAAAATTTCGCAACGATTGTTAATTTTGCATTCTCATCAATAAAATACAAGATTTTATTGAATACGAAAATGTTCGGATTTGTACACGTGCTCCGTATGTTGGGGTTTGGGCAGACTTTTGCAATTTGTCAAAAATAACCCTTAGACTTGTATAAACGTGTTTTTGTCATACCTAACCCTTCAAAACTCATATCTAAGTTATGTAAAGGGTGTTTAGGGTATGTGTAGATCATGTCCTTAGATTTTTTATCTTTGGCCATTTGGCACTTTTAGTTCCTCTCCTTTCTCGTAGTTGAGATTAGTTCGGAGATCCGGGACGCGTTTAAGTTAACGCATGATAAAAGTTCTCTCCTTCCCTGAATCGGGATAAGTGGGAGATACGAAATACATTTCAATGATCATAGAATATAATTTCCATCCTCTTTCCACACAGTCGGGAATTAATTGAAGGATTTAATATGTATCGTTACACAGCGGAACAATAAATCCCCTTTCCTAATTTGGAAATTCGGGACATTTGTCGCTTCACAATTGGACGAAATTTTATGGGTGTTACAATAGGTTCCTGGACAAGCATAACACAGGTGCACAATCTATTATTACCAACAAAACAATAGAAATAATATGCACAGGAACAATGCAACAGATAATCAAATAGATTCGATCAAGTGCCGATCCGACTAACACAGTAACAGTAATGCCTATGACTCAACAATAGAATGAATTAATGAGAAAACAGTAAAGAGATCAAGAACAATCTCAGAGTGGGTGCGTATAACTCCAAGCACAATCAGAACTGTAGTTTTCAAGAACTACAAGATCTGACTATAGCAAGTCAAAACAAATATTTCTGGTTAGTTTGCCCTGAACCTTCTAGGGTATCAGAGACTAACACAGATCTTCTAACAAGCAACACATAAACCCTAGATTAGGGTTTCTTTTCCCAAATCTCACCGGCATAGATCCCAAGAATCCAGATCTCCAACAACACCTCTCCGATCAAATCTCTTAGGGCAAGAAACCCTAAACACAACACAAAAACAACAAAATATCATAAATCAACAAGCGGAAGATACCATGTAAAATAGTATGAAATCAACAGATCGACACACAAAAGAGCGAGAAAACAGGTGACAAAACTTTATTATTTACCCAAACCTAACCCCCCCCACCCCAAATCCCTTGATCTTACAAACTATAAGATCTGAATCTAAAATACAAAATACAAAATCTGATCAACTGATAAAAACAATCAGTTGATCTATAACAGTGATCACACACGATCATAAGTGATGTGCGTAAGTGCGATATATCTTTGATGTATATTTTAAGCCCTTTTTACACTTTTAGCCAAGTTTTAAATTTATAAAACACGATATTTACTAACACTAAACACACATATGGGCAAGTGCACCCATCGTGGACGTAGTATAGTGTTGGTAAGATACCGAGGTCGTCCAAGGACACAAGAGCTTTTAGTACCGGTTTATCCTCAACGTCTAATCAAATCAAAATGTTAGAAAAGGTTTTTTAACTAAGAAAATAAAAACTAACTAAATGCTGAAAAATAAAAATAAAATAAAAACAGATAGACAAGATGAATCACTTGGATCCGACTCGTGTATTAGTATAACCTTTGATTATTTTCGCACTTTTGCACTTGTTTAAGAGATTATCTTAGTTATTGTAGTAGGCCCCTCTTTTGAAGGCGACATTACCCTCAACCCAGTAGTTTGAGTCAGCAAGGATACAATCCTAAAGGGTTGGATTATTGGAAGATAATGAATTAAGTTATTAATGCAAATTATGGTAGGCCCCGCTTTTGGCGGTGACGTTACCCTCGACTAAGTAGTCTGAGTCTGCAGGGATACAGTCCTAAATAGCCGGGTTATAGTATTAATAGTAGTTAACTTATGAGGGGGTCAAAGAGTTTGGATCCCCGCCATCCAATACCTATGGGCATTGAAGGAGATCCTACTAAATTTGACCCAGGTCCCTTGCAGGACCTCTAAACGCTGAACAAGGGCAAGACCCTTACCAAACCGTTCCCTTAACCCCCGACCAGGTAGCCAACATACCTCCATATAGACCGTGGAGATATGAATGGTGAAAATCTTTTATTTTATATAGACAGTAAAATAATGCCAAGACACCACGGACAAACGATAAGGAAAGATCACCTTCAACATAAGCAACTAGTTATTAAAGTCATTAATACAAAACCAAATAAAAAGTGCAAAAGATTAAAAATAAAAAGTATTATACTAAACACTTGTCTTCACCAAGTGATGTAAGAGACTTAGGCAAACATGGCCTTGATTGTCAAGAACTCTTACGATCAATCTTGGATCCCGAGACGACTCACACACTCTATGATTGACAATGGATGATGGTGGTGGATGATGGTGTTATGGTGGTGGTGGGTGGTGGATGAAGTGTGAGAGAGGCGGTGTGCCAAGGGATGAGTTGCAATGAAACCAAGCACTCATATTTATAGGTTGAACAGAAGGCTGGGCACGGCCCCGTGTCCGCTAGACACGCCCCCGTGCCTGTCTGACACTCTCTCTCTTCATTAATTGTAATTCGCAATTACAATTAATGCGCCTGCTGTACTTTCGCCACGCCCCCGTGTCCGCTGGACACGGCCCCGTGGTGGGCAATAGAAGCTTCTATAGGTTTGTCTTTTCTGTTGCTTCTTGGGCACGGCCCCGTGCTGGCTGAGCACGGGGCGTGTTCAGTCTTCTGTCTTCTCTATTTTGCTTGGGAGGATGCCGTTGAGGGGTCGGGCAATCCACTTGTGTTCCTTTTCTTGTATTTATGTTAGATTTAGCTGTCTTTTTGCTTCTTTTGTGAATTTGAGCTCATTTAATCCTGAAAATACAAAAGGAAGACAAAAGCACTCTTTTTCCAACATTAGTACTTGAAAAGGGTTAGTTTTATGCCTTATTTGATGTATTTTATATGTTGCATTTTACACACATCAAATACCCCCACACTTGAACTTTTGTTTGTCCTCAAGCAAAACTCTTTAATATGTGGCTTACACTCCCAAATGGAATGGTAGAAGAGAAGGTTTTGGCTTGTCATAGAGTGTCGGGAATCCAAGATCTTTTTGGGTTTTATTTTTATTTATTTACAATCCTATTCCTTATGATTTATTTAGAACGTTTCATAGGATAAATTACTTATTTGGGCATAACATGCCTTTTTTAAAATTCCATTTATATACAAGTTCACATACCTCATGGGAGAAATCACTCACACTCGGCCGAAGGTGTATTTTTAGTGAATCACTTGAGAGCGGCATGGAACTTATTCCTACCATAAGCTTGCCAAGCAATCAATCCTCCTCCTTTTTAACTTGTTACCTTTGTAAATATCAAGAGGACTTTTTTGGGGTAAAGGCTTGGGCTAAAGGTGGGTGAATGGGTTAGTGGTTAGTAGAAAAGGGCTAAAAGCGTAAAAAGCGTCAGTTTTCGTAAAACATTTTGTTTTAGTGACTTTTTATTTTTAGTGAAGTATTTCTTCAAACAAGCTTTTTGTTTTAAGAGCTTTGTTTGTTTATTTCAAACTTCATCATTTTTTTTAGTCACACGAAAACCGAGCTTGTTACTAAAATAAAGGGCAAAAATAAAAAGGGTTTTGGTGGGTAAAAGGGTTTTTAGGGTAAAGAAATGAAAGGTTTAGGCTCAAAGGGGTTAACTACGGGAAGTTTTTAGGTGGGTGAAAAGAAAAATGAAAATAATGGTTTTGAGAGAAAAAGGGTTAGTCCTAATGCCTCCATCATTTACTTACTTGGGTTTAAGTTGGTAAGGACCGGGAATGAATCGTCGTGGCAAGTTCTAGAGTCGTAAGAACCAAGCGGCTATTCACACAAGAAACGAAAAATGAGCATTTATTCTAAAGATGTGTATTTGTATGCTCAATATAGGCTCAAAACTCACTTTTTGTGGGAATGGGTTTTTTTTATGTGATCAAGTATATATAATCAAATTTTAACGTAAGCTTGTCATGCCGTTTCGTAATTTTCGTATGTTGGTTCTTTTTATCACGACGCTATTGGTTGTAAACTTGTAAAAATATAACCTTATTAATCTTAGAATTCCCAACTTAAACTTTAGACAAGTAAAGAAAAATTGAAAATTTTGAAAAAAAATTTGGGGTGATTAGCGGTTCCAATAGAGTTTTGTGTAAGGCTTGTTTTTAGGACTTGCAAAATTTCAAGGTTTTAGCAACCCCCCCACACTTAAATTACACATTGTCCTCAATGTGTCCCAAAAATAAATTTTTAGGTTGATTAGATGTGTAATATGGTATTAAAAGCAAAGATTTTATGTTACTGGCAGTCTGGACACGGCCCCGTGGGGACCGGACACGGCCCCGTGTTCAGGTGCCAGTAACGAAAATTACAGAAAAGAAACAGAAGCCTGGACACGGGGGCGTGTCTGGTGAACAAGGCCCGTGTCCAGTTACCTGAACTGGGCATTTTTCTGCAGGGGGTTCAGCACGGGGTCGTATTGGTTGGACACGGCCCGTGTTGAACCTTCTGTATTGGAGAAATTGATGTCGGGTTGCCTTGTTCTTGTGCATGGGTCATGTTTCTCGTTCCCCTTTTCATCCTTTACCACCATGAGTGTGTTTTACTTATTATGGACCATTCAAACTTTAAAACCATCATTTCATTGAAATCATAGAGAGATCTTACATAGTCCTAAATTTATATTAAGCTAAATAAGGAAACAAAGAAGCATTAAACCCTGGAGTTCTAGCCTACAAATTATTTTAATTAGCAAAATTTCCAAGAAGCTAGTAGTCTTGGTTAGATATGGCCTTATAGAACTCCTTCTTCCGGGTGTGGTTTTCCTCATATGTCGGCGAGCCACTCCTCCACCTCCCTTGGAAGGAGAAAAGAGGGCTCATTAGCGTCAGTTTGAGGAGTTGCGATTTCCACCGGGATCTCTTGTTGGTGCTCCATGGGAGGTTCCGCCGGAAAGTCATCCCACCGGGTAGGGTTGTTAACTCCGAGTGCCAGGTTCCAATCCCGTTGAGGGAGGACCAGTTCCACCGGGGGTGTCACAAGAATATTTAACCTCTGGTGCAAGAGGTTAATTTCTTGAAAGCTACTCTCAAGTCCCACCGTAAGATCGTTAATACGGTCGATTAAGACCTCCTCTACTGATGTCATTTCGTCGAGGGCCTCCCTTAATGCTATTACGTAATGCACAAGTGTAGCTTTAATGGAGGGCCTCCTTCCTCTTCGGTTGTCTAATGAATGCACGGAAGATGTTTCGCTGTTTTCACTCGACATTCTACGAAAAACAAACTAAAGATAGTTTATTTGTTGAAACAGTAGACCATACACGGCCCCGTGCTCGGTGAGCACGGCCCCGTGTTCATCTTTCTGCAGAGTTTTGGAGCAGAGAAACTTGAAGTTTTAAGTTATTTTCTGAACTTGTGGGGTCTTTTTAAATATTAGTAACTTAAAACAATGTTTTACAACATATTTCTACTAAGATTCCCTGATCAAAACTCATCAATCCCTACCACAAAGTTTGAAAAATTCAAACTTTAATGGAGGTTCTTGGAGAAAGATGAAGAAGAAGGAAATGGTTAAAAGAGGAAAGGACAAGATGGGTTGTTGGAACCTTCTTTTAGACTTACCTAGGATAGTTGAGAGAAGATTCCTTCAAATTTCTGTCCCAAGTTGGTCCAAATGTGCAGAATTCTTGGCTTCATTTATAGAAAACGACAGCCTCCTGGACACGGCCCCGTGTTCATTGGGCACGGCCCCGTGTGCAGGTGGAATTCTGACACAGTTTGTCCGTATTCTGACGTACTGATCAGAAGGGAATCTTTTGGTGAACACAGGGGCGTGTTGGCTGGACACGACCCCGTATCGAGGGACTGTTTTATGAAGTTGTCTAATTTTTTTAAGGAACTCACTAGTATCGGGTGGTTCCTGATTGGTTGGAACAACCCAAAAGTGCCTAAGATACCTTAATTGTCCTAGACTAAGGCGAGAACGCAAGAGGTTGTCGGTGAGGGTAATTCCTATTTTTATTCAAGGTGGACAAGTCCAACCCTTTCCCGGGCTCTCATTAAAGAAGATGTATGCCGAATCGCTCAAGTCTATGTATGCACCAAACGAAGTCGATGGAGAGTCCTTCACGGCACAATCGGCACAGGGACGACTATCGTCCAAGTCTTCGCTAAGAATGAAGGTATTTTTGGGAGCAACGAGGTTATCGGAATGCGATCCCAACATTTCTTCATGGTCATCGTCTTGGGGCGGATCAATAAAATCCTTCCTAAGCTCTTTTGACCAATTTAGAATTAGCTCTTCTAGTTGAAATAACTCGTCAAGGAGCATTTCTCCTAGAATATCTGGCTGGGCGCATTCGAGGGAGAGATAGTGCTTATTTTTACTTTCGCCCCTGTTAAGGTTATAAGGAATCGGTGGGTCTATGTAGTGGGGCCTATAATTTAGAAAGTAACATTCTAACTCTTTATGTTCGCCTCCACATAATTGACACCACGTACCATAAGAGTGCCGAAAGTAAAAAGAATTACTATCACTCATGTTTATGTCAGAAATTACCAACCGCCGGGATCTAACGGTTCTATTTTCAGTAAGTGAATCTTGGGCACGGGGGCGTGTTGAGTGAGCATGGCCCCGTGTTCAGCTTACTGTCTGACTTAAAACAGGATTGCCAGTTCCAATTATTGAGCACGGGGGCGTGTTCAGCGGGCACGGCCCATGCTGAGCTCTGCAGAAGCTGAAAAACTAAGAAAAATCCTAAAAATTAAAAAGAAAAAAAAATATGATTAGGCCGTTGATTCCTAACTTTCTTAAAATCCTTGTGTCCCCGGCAACGGCGCCAAAAACTTGATGTGCGTAAGTGCGATATATTTTTGATGTATATTTTAAGCCCTTTTTACACTTTTAGCCAAGTTTTAAATTTATAAAACACGATATTTACTAACACTAAACACACATATGGGCAAGTGCACCCATCGTGGACGTAGTATAGTGTTGGTAAGATACCGAGGTCGTCCAAGGACACAAAAGCTTTTAGTACCGGTTTATCCTCAACGTCTAATCAAATCAAAATGTTAGAAAAAGTTTTTTTAACTAAGAAAATAAAAACTAACTAAATGCTGAAAAATAAAAATAAAATAAAAACAGATAGACAAGATGAATCACTTGGATCCGACTCGTGTATGAGTATAACCTTTGATTATTTTCGCACTTTTGCACTTGTTTAAGAGATTATCTTAGTTATTGTAGTAGGCCCCTCTTTTGAAGGCGACGTTACCCTCAACCCAGTAGTTTGAGTCAGCAAGGATACAATCCTAAAGGGTTGGATTATTGGAAGATAATGAATTAAGTTATTAATGCAAATTATGGTAGGCCCCGCTTTTGGCGGTGACGTTACCCTCGACTAAGTAGTCTGAGTCAGCATGGATACAGTCCTAAATAGCCGGGTTATAGTATTAATAGTAGTTAATTTATCAGGGGGTCAAAGAGTTTGGATCCCCGCCATCCAATACCTATGGGCATTGAAGGAGATCCTACTAAATTTGACCCAGGTCCCTTGCAGGACCTCTAAACGCTGAACAAGGGCAAGACCCTTACCAAACCGTTCCCTTAACCCCCGAACAGGTAGCCAACATACCTCCATATAGACCGTGGAGATATGAATGGTGAAAATCTTTTATTTTATATAGACAGTAAAATAATGCCAAGACACCACGGACAAACGATAAGGAAAGATCACCTTCAACATAAGCAACTAGTTATTAAAGTCATTAATACAAAACCAAATAAAAAGTGCAAAAGATTAAAAATAAAAAGTATTATACTAAACACTTGTCTTCACCAAGTGATGTAAGAGACTTAGGCAAACATGGCCTTGATTGTCAAGAACTCTTACGATCAATCTTGGATCCCGAGACGACTCATACACTCTATGATGGACAATGGATGATGGTGGTGGATGATGGTGTTATGGTTGTGGTGGGTGGTGGATGAAGTGTGAGAGAGGTGGTGTGCCAAGGGATGAGTTGCAATGAAACCAAGCACTCCTATTTATAGGCTGAACAGAAGGCTGGGCACGGCCCCGTGTCCGCTGGACACGCCCCCGTGCCTGTCTGACACTTTCTCTCTTCATTAATTGTAATTCGCAATTACAATTAATGCGCCTGCTGTACTTTCGCCACACCCTCGTGTCCGCTGGACACGGCCCCGCAGTGGGCAATAGAAGCTTCTATAGGTTTGTCTTTTCTGCTACTTCTTGGGCACGGCCCCGTGTTGGCTGAGCACGGGGCGTGTTCAGTCTTCAGTCTTCTCTATTTTGCTTGGGAGGATGCCGTTGAGGGGTCGGGCAATCCACTTGTGTTCCTTTTCTTGTATTTATGTTAGATTTAGCTGTCTTTTTGCTTCTTTTATGAATTTGAGCTCATTTAATCCTGAAAATACAAAAGGAAGACAAAAGCACTCTTTTTCCAACACTAGTACTTAAAAAGGGTTAGTTTTATGCCTTATTTGATGTATTTTATATGTTGCATTTTACACACATCAATAAGATCTATCAAAGATCTTTCAACAACTACACAAAATACATGGGATACAACGAGAGAGAAACAGAGAAAATGTGTGTAAAAATGGTGTGTGAATGAAGTCTCCAGAACCCTAAAATGCCTTTTATATTAGAGATCTCAACCACTTGTAACAACTTGCAACCACCATCCTGATATTTACTCAATCTTGCATAACAGCCCCTTTGATCACCATAAGTTCCATTTTAACCCCTCATGATATATAAACGGTACAAAAGCAACTTGTGTCACATTAATAAATCATAACATATGAATGAGAATTAAACTTGAATATTATCTTTTAACATCCCCCTTCATTCATATGCTTAAACATAATAACAAGCCCCAATTAATCAAAAAATACTTCATGTTGTGATACCGAAAGCCCCTATTAAATACATCTGCAAGTTGACTTTCTATGTCAACTTTCTCAGGATGTATTATCCCACATGCTACTTTCTCTCTCAAAAAATGCAAATCCAACTAAAAATGCTTCGTCCTTTCATGAAACACAGGATATAAACACATATTAGAAAAAATTCTTTGACTTTTTTCTCTTATTTATTTTTTAAGGGCAATTTCTTCAACACCTTAATTCCACTTCTACCTTGAACCTACAGGTATTTGAACCGACAATCTCATAGTTGTAGCATTCGTAAATCGTAATTATATGTTTTTTTTAATTTCGTTTTCTATTTTCTTTCTTTTTCTACATCTCAAACATGTCAATGCAATGATCTAATTTTACTTAGGCTTTTCTTTTTCTATTTTCTTTCTTTTTTACATCTCAAACATGTCAATGCAATGATCTAATTTTACTTTAGCTTTCTTATAAATTTTATTAGATTATATTTTAGGGTTTTTTTTTTCTTATAGTTCCTATAGCGAGTGTTATTACTATAACAAATTGAACAGATATTTATCAAATTCTCGCAGCAACGCGAGGATAATCTCGCTAGTTTAGTAACAAAGGCCAACAATTTATGTTATTTAACAAGCTCAACCCATCATGATAATCAAAATAGCTTATCAAAATAAAATATAGTTAACAAATCAAGAAAAAAAAAGTATAGTTACTAAAGTGGATTAGTGTCTAAGTGGAGAGTTCAAATGAGAAGAATTTTTTTTTAAAAATAAAAAAGAAGAAATTTCAACCAATAAGAATCCTTCATTTTACTTCATCTAATTTTTTTTTATTTAATATATTAGTGTAAGGGTATATTGGTAAACTTAGATAGATCATTAATTGGTAATCTTCCTTTTTAATAGCAACTACATTAAATTTGTAACTTATTTTCAAAAAAATATATTTTTTCAAAGAAGAAAAAAATTAATTTAAAGTGTGGGATGAATTACGAGGTGTGTAGGATGAATTACGAGCTGTGTAAGATAAATTTCAATATGTGTAGGATAGATTTCAAAACGTGTAGGATAAATTTTGATGTGTGTAGGCAAAAATTTTAGTGTGGAGGATGATAGTGTTTATGACTAATTAATTAGTCAAATATAGTAATAAATGAAATGAGAGAAAAACTATTTAATGTTTTACAATTGTACCATTTGTTCTTTTTCTTCTCAATTTAATTTTCTTCTCAAATGAACCTTCCCTAGTGTCTAAACTATTTATTATTTACAACAATTTACGCATTGTAGAAATCAAAACCTGAAGTACACTTAACACTTTTATTGTTATTTTGGTTAAATGAATATAATGGTTTTTGACATAACGAACTTATTAGACAACTAAGACCTTGAGATCAACACCTTATTTAACTAAAACAAAGACCTTATCAATAAATTATTACTGGTAAAACATATTGGCTGCATTTACATAAACAATTCATGTTCTTAAATATTAATCGCTAGCTTATTAGACCGCTCAAAACTTCAAACTAAAGGCATGTGCAAAGAAGTTAGTGTCTTATATAACTATTTGTTATAGACAACATTAATTATTATATATTTATAACACGAAAATAATTTATATATCTATTAGATTAAAGTAATATATATATATATATATATATATATATATATATATATATATATATATATATATATATATATATATATATATATACCCACTATGGGAGGGTTATCTTGAAAACACTAAATATTGCGAGAACCACGAAAACACGAATGAAAAACCACATGAACTTAGTAAAAAACTATTCAAATTAAAAAAAAAAATTGCACTTACCATCATTATTTGAATACAATATTAAAAATTAATTTTAGACGTTTAAATTTACATGTAGTCGTAAATAAAGAAAATTTAAATATGTGTAAATTTGTTGTAATTATATATGTGTAAAGTGATTTTGAAAGGATATATGATTTGTTTAAGGAGTAAATTCTTTTTTTAATGTTGTATTTTAAGTATAATGAGGATTGTATTAAAAAATGATTTTGATTGATTTTTCATTAATTTTCACGGTTCTTGCAGTATTTAGCGTTCTCAAGATAACTCTCCCAGTCCAATAGACTAAGGCTATGCGGGGCACCCTCGGTGACTCCCTTCGGGGACCAAAGTTGCCGAGCGGTGAGGTGCTGCCAACCAAGAGGGGAGGGAAATCGGGGGGCCAAATCGGTGGAGAGTCACCGAAGAAAGGAAGGAGAGAGGGAGGAGAGAGGGAAGTGATGGACCAATGAAATTGTTTTTTTTTTTTGAATAAAAAAACAATTCCCCTAAGAGGGGTGCACCCCGTACGTTTTTAGACAAGAGGGAAGTTATAGAGGGGAAATGACATGACAACGTATTATTGGGTTAAAAAAAGTTTTCCCTCACCTAATTAGGGGGTGCCCCCTTCACCCTAACTATATCGTATATTCATCATGCAACAATAAATTAAACAATCATAATATCTTAATTTTAATTTTCATATCACTCACATATATATTTGATTAGGGTATTATGACTTCTAAACGAGCTTATTTGTCTTTAATATGTTTATATACGGTGATAAATTTTCTCAATCTATTGAACTATAATAAAAAAATGAGATAGTCAAAATATTAAAATATAGTGAGTTAATTATCTTTATTTAATATTAGATATCATTTAATCTAGTTTAATTATTTAACATTTTACGTAATAAACATGACAATACATTTTTGTATAGCATTTACTAAAAGGGAAAAAAAACCCAGGTTTCTGATCGGAATTTAAGAGATAATTAAGAGTTGAGTGAATTATAATTGAAAAAAAAATCGAATGTGAATCGAACATAGTTCAACCCTAAAATTATATGTCCTCTGGATCCCAGCTTATTTTTATTTTTATTTTTTTTACTGTGAAGTCACCATTAAACACAATTAAAAACCGAATCAAATTTACATTTCACTATGAATTGAACTTGGTTCGAGTTACAAAATTCTAATTTGATTAAATCAAATTAAGCTAATTTTGCTAACAAGAGTTATAAATTCAAAATGCAAATTTATAAAGCTTTACTTTTCAAAACCTATAAATGATATTAATGTTTATGGTATTAGCATACACATATAGTAAATATGAGGTTAGATTTGGGTGGATTAGAAAATTAACAATTTAAAAATCACAAAACTCCTTTGTTAAATTCGAACCGGGTCTGACCCTGATTCAAGTTAAATTATTCAAATTCAAATTGGTTATTATATATTCAATTTTCAAACTTACACTACAATATTAAACACCCTAGTATACACATATGAAAGTATATATGGACGTAGCCTCTTGTATGTATTGCTTAAAAATAATAGTTTCATGAATTAAAAACATTTATGATGATATTTTATTTCTTGAAACTGGATTTATTATTTTTTTTAAAGCAAAGAATACCAAACAGTACTAGAAAAAAAAAATTCACTAACCGTGTGATCTTTCAAAATTAGCAACTAAGAAAAATATTTAAATAATTGAGTCTCCTAAAAATAATTTTTGATGGATTCTTTAGAGGGTTTCATTTTGACACGGCTTCAATTTTGGATGGATCTACTAATATCCCATCGGTACTTATGTTGTGCCCGAGGAATTGCACTTCTCGAAGTGAAATGACACATTTTGAGAATTTAACGTAAAGCTTTTCTCGCCTAAGTGTTTCCAATACTTCTTGTAAATGACGAGTATGATCCGCCTCGCTTTTCAGGTAGATAAGTATGTCATCGATAAACACTATCACCGATTTGTCTAACATTGGCTTACAAACCCGATTCATGAGGTCCATGAAAGCCGCAGGTGTATTAGTTAGCCGAAAGACATCACGAGGAACCCGTAGTGTCCGTATCGTGTACGGAAAGCCGTCTTCGGCACATCTTCTTCTTTCACCATTAACTGATGGTAACCCGACCTCAAGTCAATTTTCGAAAACCAACTCGCACCTTGTAGTTGACTGAATAAATCGTCTATTCTCGGAAGTGGATACCTATTCTTTACCGAAGCTTGTTTAGCTCGCTGTAATCGATGTACATACGCATACTTCCATCCTTTTTATTTACGAACAATACCGGTGCTCCCCATGGGGAAACACTTGGCCGAATAAAACCCTTGTCAAGCAAATCTTGCAATAGGGACATTAGCTCTTGAAGCTCCGATGGTGCTAACCTATATGGTGCCTTAGCAACCGGTTTAGCCCCGGGATTAATTCGATCCCGAATCCCACCTCACGCTCGGGTGGTATGCCCGGAAAGTCTTCCGAAAACACATCTTTAAATTCGTGCACAACGGGCACATCTTCAATTTTTTGTGTCTATTTTTCCAAGTCGAGAACGTAGGTTAGGAAAGCCTTGCACTCATGTTGAATGAGATAACTAGCCTCCATCATCGAACACATGAGGGGTTGCAACTCTTTTCCCCATAGATAGTAACACACCTTCCACATAGCGACATTAATTGTATTTCTTTACGGTAGCACACTACGTTGGCGTGGTGGCGGGACAACCAATCTATTCCAACCACCACTTGAAATTCTCCCATTGCCATATGTATTAAGTCAACCGAGTAATCCTTGTCTTCAATGTTTATTTTGCAACTCGGCATACATCACAAACAATAAAACTTTTGTTATGTCATACCTCTACTTCTAAAGGTATAGGTAATTTTGTTAAAACAAACGAAGGGTGTTGCATAAATCCATATGAAACAAAAGATTTATTAGCACCCGTGTCAAATAAAACATGTGCAAGAATTAAATTCATGGTAAATGTACCTGCAACCACATCAGGTTCAATCTTTGCCTCGGCCGCGTTTATTTGAAAAGATCTTGCCCGCGACTTTGGGACTTCAACTTTCGTGTCGGCCACTTCTTTCTTTCCTATCAACTCCGGGCACTTGGATTTCTTGTGACTCGGTTGATAGCACTTATAACACACCGACATCTTGTCGGGCCAATTTGAAACCCCATGACCTGTTTTCCCGCATATGACACACAATTTATTTTTGTAATAACATTCGCCCCGATGGGCACGACCACAAATTTTGCAGCTCGGCGACCCCCTTTCACATTTCCTTTCTTTGGAGACTCGGTCATCTTTGACTTCTTTGTGGGGCTGGGGTTTGCATCTATCACCCTCCTCTGTCCCCTCTCGACTTGCTTTCTTAGCTCTATTTCGCTCTCCCGCGTGGCATTGATGATCTCCGTGAGATTCCCATAATTTGAGGGAGTCATAAACTCCCTATATTCTGCACTAAGCATGTTGTGGAAGTAGTAGTGCCTTTGTTCTTTTGTTTGAACCAACTCACCACAAAACTTCAACTTGTCCTGGAAAATCCCCGTGATCTTGTCAATGGTCTCTCCTTTATGCCTTAGTTGCATAAATTCTTCTTTTATCTTATTGACCATCGCCTTAGGACTATGGTGTTTAAGAAATGGTACTTTGAAATCTTCCCAACTCATGGCTCTTATGGCCTCAACCCCTTTTTCGTTTCGAAAATTATCCCACCAATCCTTCGCTTGAGCTCTTAATTGTCCGCTCCTATATGCCACGAAGTCACTCGGGTCACAATGGGTTCTCTCAAACACACCTTCAATATCACTTATCCACCTTTGACCAGCAATCGGGTTTGCTTCTCCATTATAAGTTGTAAGTTTACACGCCATGAATTTTTCATATGGGCAGCCCTTCTTTTCTTTGGGCTTACCAGTTTCATGGATAAGGTCCTCTTTCAACTCGTTTATTCTCTCTTCCATGGCTGTTAATATCGTGGTTTGCTGCCTATCCATGAATCCAGGTAGGCTAGCTTCTAGAGCTTTTTCGACTTCTTCGGAAATCTTTTCTCGTATCTCCTTAGTCATGAGGGATACCGTATCTTCGCCACTTGGTCCCGTCATTGTCCAACTGAAATGTTCACACTATTAATAAACTTTTCATTAAATTATTCCCATATCCTCGTATGAGAACTTATCCACATCGTTTATTATTACAAATGATGTATCTTTTCTACTCGGTTTAGTTAAGTATATAACTTGCCTTAATCATTTATACTTAATGCATTTCCGGGTTCGAGTGTATAGATACACCCTTTCCCATGCATTTTCAACTATTTTCCCTTTTAATTGTTCCATAGTTGATCCTTACCGAATATCTTGATCAAGCCTCTAACCGAACACATTCCGTGTTTAACCTTAAGCTCTGAATACCACTTGTAAGACCCTTTAATTATACATATAGTAGGACGCTTTAACGAGAAAATTTTAAACAAAAAAGTTATGTTAAAAATGTTAACTACTACAAGTTAGAATTAATCATTATCCAAAGTACAAGCCCACTAGTATTTTTTTAAGGGATTAAAACAATGGAAGCTAATGAACTATTGGGAAGTGTTCGGTTCTTGACATGGCTTGATCATCATCCGAGGTCCAAAGTGTATCGTTACCTATCATATAGTTTCATTCAAACAATTAGAAATCAAAGCATTTGAACAACAGAATTAAACACAAAAAGGTATATATATATATATATATATATATGTAGGGTTAGGTTCATTTGTGAACAACCCCCTTGATAGTGAACTGTGTGAACTAATCCTGGCCCTTGATTATCACTACACAAGTGTAAATCAATGGCAAAGATTTGATCAGGATTTGATGATGAAAATACACTAGTGTATTTTACGATTTGATGACGTAAATCAATGGCCATGATTTGTTCATTCAGTTCACAAATACAATAGTGTTCACTCTAGAACCGCACCACATATATATATATATATATATCAGTCCCTTCCCTCGGTTGGGTCAGGTCATATATATATATATATATATATATATATATATATATATATATATATATATATATATATATATATATATATATATATATAAATATATATATATAGGGTAGGGTTCCAGCGTGAACAACCTCCCAAGAGTGAACTGCGTGAACATATCTGGACCCTTGATTTCCTTTTTAGTTGTTAAGGGTAGGATTGTAATTGTATAAAAAATTAGATTAAAATCATTATTTAAATATTGAATTAAGTTACATCTTTCCTTTTTTAAATTCATTATCCACATAATGTTTTATTTCAATTTTAATTTTTATTTAAGATTTCATCACCATAATTCAAATTTTGATTTTTAAGATCCACGTAACCTTCTTATTTCAACGGTATACACATGTGTACTTGGATGTAAATAGAACAGTACACATGTGTACTCAGCATCGTACATATGTGTAATTAGCTACATAATACGTACATAGAAACAATACCTGTAAAACTATTTTATATTTAACAAATTACAAGTTCCATAATGTTTTCCAAACCAAACAAAAAAACATATAATTACAAGTTCCAGTTTCGTAAAAACAATAAACCCAACATAATCGAAAAAACAAAAAACATAATCTTTTACAACTATTCGCAACGTTGTATGCTGAATCATCCTTGTCGACCAAGCAAAAAAACATATGTGAATCATCCTTATCGACCTCATACGTGAACCATCCTTATCGACCTTCCATCTCCACTTTTCTCGTTAACGACATCTCCTATAATAGCACAAAAAAACTCAGCAACTAATACTTTGCATAATTCACAAGTGTACATCAACAACCTTACACATTCAATACAAAAAAAAACTGAGATATAACAAAAACAGACGCAATACACATGTGTACATCGCGTTAAGATCAGAATACACATGTGTACATCGCATTAAAAACAGAGCAAAACCAGAATGCACATGTGTACATCGCAGTAAAACCAGAGCAAAATCAAAATACACATGTGTACATCACATTAAAACAAAAAGCTAAAGTTATTCACAGAAACAGAGTTAAACTAAAGTTTTTTATTCATTAAATGCCCACAAAATTTTCACCGTAATTTATACAATTGTTAAGTTTTAATCACATTTTTATAAAAAAAAAGAACTTTTTATTACTGACAGCAACCAAGATTTAGAAAACAAGAAAAGAAGTGAAATCAAACAACTTTCTTGTAAAGAAATTGACCCATTATCAAACAACAAACAACCCATAAAAACCTAAGCAAGTTCAACACAAAAAGTTAAATTATTCACAGGAACATTTCATCGAACTGTTGGTGTGCCTCCTTACTTTTTCCTGTTGGTGTGCCTCTTTTTTTTTTAGAGAAACAACTTAAATGACAGCAATGTTCCAAAATTAAAAACAAAGAAAAACAACTTTATCATATAGACAAGCTTAAATCAAACAAAGAAAAACAACTTTTTTTTTTTTTTGAGAAACAACTTAAACGACAGCAATGTTCCAAAATTAATAAAATCCATCTGAATAAAACTAAAAAGCTAGATAATACAATTACGTATAAATAACAATAATCGGATTAGAATTACCTTATCTGAATAATACGATCCGGCGATGAAACACACGCGATGAATCGTTTTTCTTCGGTTCGGATCTGAAAAACGATCCGGCGAAGATCAATGTTGGCGATGAAACGACGATGTCCCGTTTTCCTTTGATTCGGATCTGAAAAACCATCCGGCGATACTTTTCTATCTAGGCGATGAACGTGAGAGAGAAATTTGGATCTGAGCGATGAATATGAGAGAAAGATTGAATGTATTTTCTTAGATCTGGTCAATGAAGGTGAGAGAGAGTTTGATGATAAAGAAAGATTGAATAGGAGAGAGAACGAGATTTATGGAATTAGTTTAAAATGGAAATTACAGTTATACCCTTTTTCCTTTAATTAAATGAAAACAATTAACCACATATTTACTATCATGCCCCTCACTTTAATCTAAAGATCATAAAAATTAAGGGCCCAGATTAGTTCACGCAGTTCACGCTGGAGAAAATGTTCACGTTTGAACCTAATCCTATATATATATATATATGTATGTATATATATATATATATATATATATATATATATATATGTATGTATATATATATATATATATATATATATATATATATATATATATATATATATATATATATATATATCAGTCCCTTCCCCCGGTTGGGTCAGGGGGTCAGGTTTCCACCTGGTGGGGTCAGCTAAGCATGTTTTCTTCGCAGAACCTTCCCCCAGTCTGGTTGTGACAACTGGCACTTTTCCATGTAATTCCGTACGATGTGAACAGTAATTTGTACTATATGACTGTGCATGATTGAACCTATGATATGAATCACTTCCTGTTTACTTTCAAAGAACTAACTAATACATTACATGTTGCATGTTGCTTATGATTGTTAAATGCAACCCGAAACAATCTAATTAGTGCACATAACGAAACTAGCACAATAATCAGATAAACTAGTAGTACTGATGGGAGTTCAGTACTCAGACAGACATCATGTTAAGACACAGATTGAGTCTTAGGACCAAGATTTACATTAGAAGTCTATGTAGGAAAGTATGGGTTATGAAACTGCCTTCCTAGTGACGAATAAACACTAAAAAGTGCCCGAAACACACTCTAACTGCGGAATTCTGCAGAATTCAGCAAAATTCAGCAATTTAACAGCAAAATACAATGCAGAAATAAGGTTTAGATGTCCAGAATAACTTGTAAAGTGTCGGGAATGAAAACTGTCATAAAAGGTATTTCATAACACACTAAACTGCGCAATTTAGCACCTTAACGAACTGGTAACCAAACGAATAACCAGACACTACCCGAAACACCAAAATTGAACTAGAAGCATTGTTTCAATGTTACAAGACTAGTTATTAGCACTAAACACCATATTACACATCAAAACATCTAAACACACTAAACCCCTAACTAAACACTTAACATTCAACTAGATTATGTAACTATCATTCAAAACCAACTAGATGTAAGACCCTTAGTCCATTTTATACGATTTCGACTAATTTAGTGTATTTACAATTATACATACACTTGGAATTCCGAGTTTGTCGAAACATTTTAAAAGATAAAACATTTCAACATAGCATACATAAATTTGTCGTTTAAAAGTGAAGACAAAATCTAACGTGGAAGCTTGAATCTTGAGCGTGTTCGGTTCTTCGTTGAGCTTGATCGTCATCCGACACCTCTTGATATACCTACATTTCATAAACCAATGAAATGAGTTAGTTATTTTGTGACAACCCTCGTAATTCCATGTATTCCGTACAACTTATTAATGAAAATTAAAGTGCTTGATGACTGTGCTGAATCATTTAACTGCTTTCTGATATCTGTGTTATACTTACATGTGCTTGTTAACATACTAGTAGTGTACAGAAAAGTCGTTAAATAGTCCTGTGTGTTTTCCTAAGTGTTAGAAATTAAAAGTGTTGCAAATATATATATATATATATATATATATATATATATATATATATATATATATATATATATATATATAAGACACTTTACAGGTTAATTAAGCACTTTAACAGAACAGTGTCAAACCGAACAACCGAACTTTACCCGGAACATAAAAATATACTAACTTGACAATTCAAACTTAACTAGATTAGTTACTTTACAATCACAACCCAACCCTTACCCCCCTACTCGACGGTCACCAAGGGGTGACCCACTCTCATTTGCTTTTGATTATTATAATGGCACATGTTGGTGGATTTGTAACACATTACATGATGGATAAACAAGGAAATTGGGTTATTAATTAGCACATAAGATCATCATCCTCATTACATAAACTCAACATCAAACAACTTCTCTCTTCTCTCCTTCCCTCCCCCATTCACGGCCGCCACCCTCCTCCACCATATCACCACAATCATGCTCTTGTTCAAGCATTTCTCATACATCCAAAGGTGCAAGGAGTCCTACAAACAAGCTTGGTGCACTCGGAAGTTCATGGACCGCTCTTGTTTTCTTTTATCCACCACTTTTACGCCTTGTTTCTCCCCTAGCCTTGTGCTAGTAGTAAGTGCTTCAAATCACCATCTTGTTCTTATTTTTAGTGGTTAATAGATGATAGAATGATTAAATGTTAAGCACACTAATGAACATAATCCAAGACTTGAAACATAAAGGGTAAAGAGTGGATAAAGAGTAGATGGGTGGTTAAATCATATAGATCTTGTGTTGTTATGATTATTACATGTTGTTTGTTAGTAAAAGTAGGATGGATCATCATCTAGACATACTAGTTCATGTTTAAGAACATGAACTAGTAAGATGTAAATGTTAGAGTTATGAAGGATGAAGAAACCATCCACCCATGAACTTGAAACTTGAGTAAATATAATTTTTCTTGAAAAATAAGGTTATGAATTTGTAGATCTAAAGATCTACAAGTGGTTTTTCGAAAGAACCAAGTGAAAAATACTAGTCTTGTTAAAACCCGGATCTTGTATGAACTAAAAACATTTTTAGTAAGTAAACAAGTGTATAAACACTTGTGTAAAAAGAAAATTCCACAAAGAAATATTTTCGGAAACCATGACCAGAAGTTGTGAAACTACATATTCTTTAAAAATAAAGTTTTTAGGAAACTAATCGTATTTTCAAGTTCATGAGTTTATGATTTAGGCTTATTTTTGTCAAGATAAGTGAATAAAGATTGTATATTGTTGGTTGGTAAATTGTTTGAATGATTTTTTTTTTCAAAAGAAAATGATATGCTAAAAGCATGGACACCTCCATTTACAGAGGAAACTCTGGCGAAATTTTTCTAGAAATACGACACTTAGAAATATTTTTCTAACAAATGTTTACAAATATATTTTTAACATTATTTTTCTAAATAAACTTCGCCATGATTTTTATTACAAAACACCGAGTGCCGGAGGTTGATTTTCGTAAATAAAATTGGATAAATATATATTTAGAATATATATCTTATACTAGAACACTTCTGTGGATACTTTTGTGAGATAGTTATATTATATTAGAGTAAAATAATATAACTTGATAATATGTATTGAAATTTAAATAGTGTGGTTTGTGGTAGAAAGTAATGAGTAAATAAACAGTACATAGGATACGTGTTATGCATGAGAAACTGATTGTTATGTGTACCACATTAGGACGTGCTTGATTTCCTGAGTTACTTGAGTAATTAATCTAACCGAGCAAACCAAGGTGAGTTCACACACTTTCTAAGGCATGGGATTCCCGGTGGTTGGGAATGGGTAAAAGAATTTAAAATGGAATCTACATATCCTCCTTGGGTAGGATATGTACGGCCATCCTCCATAGGTAGGATGCCAATAATAATCCCGCGTATTCTCCTTGGGTAGAACTACGTACTTTCGTCCTCCTTGGGTAGGACAACAACCTTAAAACTTATTAGACAAAACTCTATCATGAAGTCCCTCAATTTATATCGACTTAATCGCCGAGGCCAAAGGCGAGCGGGTCATTAGTTAATAGCGCTATTAGGTTTAACAAACCTCACACCGTGCCAGTCAGTAGGGCACAACTTATTTGCATTAGTAGTCGATATGGTATGGTCTAGTGGTTCACATTGGGAAGCCCCCACTGATCATGGATATGGTTTGGGTAATAAAGAATGAACTGGTTAATCATGCTTTCAACTACGGGGTAACCCCCACGGCAATTACACCAACAAAAGACAAACCACGTTTTCAGAAACAACTTAAAACTAATCAACCAACCGTGAACTCACTCAACTTTGTTGTTGACTCGTTGTTACATGCCTTACAGGTCGTTAAATGCTTGGAGCTTGCACGAAGAAGGAGTCGTTGTGGGATACGGACTGTTATGTTCCGTGCTTAATATTTAAATCCTTATGAACTTATTAAACTTATGCTTTGGACATTAAACTTATAAACTATGGACTTATGTTTTGGGTTTTACTTTTAAATGCTTCCGCTGCTTATTTCGAACTTAGTTAACTAGCTTTGGTCACCAATTGTACTGTGGCTGATTTTATTTACTTATTACGTTGTTCAATATGATTGGTGGCTCGATCCTGGTCACGTCACGCCTCCAAGCGGTGATACTCCGCATGATGGATTTTGGGGGTGTGACAGATTGGTATCAGAGCCATTGGTTATAGTGAACTTGGTTTTAAAAAGGGAAAAGCTTTTTGATAAAACCAGACTATAACCGGTACAGTGCTCAACGATCCACAACGACGCTTGTGTGCAAGACTCGACACAATAGGTGGTATTGTCACACCCCTAATTTCCACGTGTCACCGGTGGGCCCGGTGGGGGAGTATCGTGACGTAGTTGATATCATCATAGTCAAACAACACAAATTATAATGCACAGTGGAAGCAATAAAATAGATTCATTTCAACCATATAAAATGTAATATCCAGTATCACATAGTAGCTGAATAGATCCACAGGCGGATCAACATAAAAAGGAAAATTTGTTCAACAGATAGTGGCATTCCAAGTTTGCGAGACTCTATGATGCTAAGGAGTAGCCAGCCTATTACGTGTAGAACCTGCACTTAATCTTTTTGGGGAAAATACGTCAGTTTACACTGGTAAATACAATTTAACTGACTCATTTTGAAAATGTTTTAAAATTGATTTGAATGCACATGGCACAAAACTTTTTATAACTTGGGATAATTAATCAAATTTAAACTTGTAAAAGAATTACATGTTTGTTATGTGTTTAGTCGCCCGGTTCGTGCCGGGTTTAAGATTAATAAACACACCACATAGTATAAATCCGCGGCGGGAAACCGACGGTTATACCTTAATAATATGGACATTTTGTCGGGTGTACGCCTACACCCGCGTGTCAAGGTCGTGGCCATTTCGTAAAATGATGCCAAGGATATCCGGGACATGGTCATTAAACTCCCAAAGGTGTAAAACAAACAAAACCAATTTTTAAACGGGTCACATTGATAATACCCTGTAGGACCGTATTTGACAGTCAATTGAGTCAATTCGAGCTAGCAACTACCGAAAATGCAGCGGAAATACAAAATCGGCATGAATCAAAGCAGAAAGGTGTAGAAACAGAAGGAATTCACTTTAAAACAGTTTTCTCATTCAATCTTCACAAAATACATGGGCAGCAGTTCGGCTACACGGGAGACATGAACATACAAAATGAGAAAACGACTTGGGTATATATAGGGGATGGGGTTTCGCTTATGTGACCATGTCCATAAGAGCGAAACCTGCTAGTTGGGGTTTCTCTTTTATGGCACATGTCCATATAAGCGAAATAGCAACATGAAAATCAAACAATTACACTTCAAACCCCTATACAATACATAATTAACACATCTAGACCCTATACATTGATCAACTAAGACTAAGACGCAGGCTTTAGACATTCGTGCACCAGCAAACTCCCCCTTGGATAGAGCCGCAATCTTCAGTCTTGGTCTTCGGGTCTTCACGACGACTTGAACTTTTCTTCGTGTTGCTTAGGTTTTCTCCTAAGCGCATTCCTTATCATGTCGTTCTGCTTTTTTCTTGCTTTATCTTCTTCTGCTTGAATATGCATCCATTTACCTTTGTTCTCATCAAGCTTTTGACGTTCACGAGCAGCTTTCCTTTTCATCTTTTCCTCGAGCGACCACCATGAAGATTTCCATTTACTTTCAGAGTTGATACTTTTCTGAAAGCAAAGGGTTACAACTCGCTGAAATTGCATGGACTGCTCTCTGTCCTCTTGCTGATAGTGAATTTTGTTGATAAACAAACATTCGATATCCTTTGCAGAGCAATTCACCAGCCACATAGGATCATAAACATGAATCTCTCTCAATTCCCCACCAGCTCTGTAAGTAATCACTGCTTCAGTAGTAATGCGACTATAAACCCAGCCCATGAAGCCTTTGTAGAAATCTTGCTCCATTGGAGGCACTGGTATAGTCTTCATCGTTTTAGGCTTTTTCACATTCAGAATCGTCTCTTCAACACCTGTCACTGGATCTCTTCTTGTAACTCTTTTCGGATAGTGTGGCTTCCAGTGCTTGAAGTCTCTCAAAGCCTCGAACTTTATCAATCCCCACATAGCAATATCGTTCTTCCTGACATTATATCCCAAAGTTCTAACCTTTGACAATTCGTCCACATCCCACCATGGAAGTGACATAATGTCATGTAACTTTTCAAAGTACTGGACTCCGCATTCCCTCCTAATCGCATACGCATTAACTTGCGGTAAGAAACCCCAGCTGATAATGTCACCGAGAGATACGCTTCTATCACGTTGATAATACTTCAGAGGACGTTTGAACTTTCTCTCGTGACTTTCTTTAAACCATTTCTTCCTTTCTTCCTTTGCCAAGTCTTTCTGAGTACCATCAAAATTTTTATCTTTCAGAATTTCAGCAACTTTCCTTCGCAACTCATCACGGTTCTCCTCAGTAAAGAATTCCATTAACGTTGGAAACTGTGAGGTATCTTCATTAACACTTTCATCATCTGTCCAGTCTTCTACTTCCACTCTATCATACAAATCAGCATCTTCAACATACTGATACTCATACTCAGACTGATGATTTATGTCAAAGGCATTCAACTCTTCTTCAAACTCGGCATTCATTTCTTCTTCAAAATCGAATTTAAAGTTAGGATCCATCACGCGAGTCATTTCCTTAATTGCTTCCAACGTGTAAGTATGGAAATGCTCTCCTTCTTCACGATAAGTATCTAACCTCAAGATCATCTTCTGAGCTTGTTGAACATTCTCTGCATCTGCTGACTCCCCCTGTCTATCAGCTCCCCCTGATTCTTCGTTCACAGAATCGTTCATCAAGTTATCAACATTCTGTTCAACAGAAGCTTCAGATACTTTCAACCCTGTACCACCCTGAGCATCATCGTCATCATCATCTTTACCTGAACCATGACTACTCGCAGAGTATACTTTCTCATCTTTGACATCTTCCTCTTCATCACTATCTCCAATCAACTCATCCATAGGAGTATAATCCTCAAACAGACCAGAAACAGCTGAAATAGGCTCGGGATTATCAACAACCATTGAAGGAACAATTGATCTTTCAGTCACTGCAGAACTTCCTTCAACTCCTTTGCTTTGTCTTTCATTTGCTCATCTATTTTGGCTTGATGTTCAGCTCTGAGCTCTTCAACTTGCAGCTCTTCAAACTTTTGCTCTACTGACGTTCCGAGCATGCTTTCAACTACTTTATTCAACATATAGAACTCATGATCTCTTAACGCTTTAGCTGCTTCAAATTCTTTGTTCTTCAACTTGAAATACTCATTTTGCTCATCTCGTCGAGCCTTTTCTTCTTCCAGCTCAACAATTCTCACCTTCAAGATGTCTATCTCTGACTGATCAGAATCAATCTTTTTCACCAACTCTTTATTGTCAATCTCCAACTTCTTCACACGCATTTCTAGAATTTTCTCCCGAGACACCTTCTTGTTTTCAGCGGCTAGCTTCTTGTTTTCCACTAACACTTCATCCATCCTTTTCTCCAACTTTAACACTTGTTCATTGTTCGCAAAACCGAAGTCTCTGATGTCTTCAAGATTATCATGTGGAGTATAAAGACCTTTGCTAGAAGAACCAGGTTGCATTTGAGTGAGTGGAGGGGTCTGAAAGAGTTCTTGCGAGGTGAAAAGGGTTTGTTGTGGTAGAGTTGATTAATTTAATGGTGATGGTTTTCTTGGAGGTGTTGGTTGTTTAGGTGGTGAGGATTGTTGTGGTGGTGTAGGTTGTCAGGGTGGTAATTGGATTGGTGATTGTGGTGGTGTAGGTTCATGTGATGGTGTAGGTGGTTTCCTGGTTTCCTTGGTTGTCTTCTTCTTGAGCACAATCTTTGGTTTTGATATCTTTGGAGTGACTTTGCAAATCTTTGGAGAGACTACTTTCTTTCTAGCTCCAGCTTTCTTTCTACCACCTGGAGGAAATTGTGACACTGAGACGTGTTCTGGAGAAGGCACATAAGCTTCATCATTGTCCTTTTCCTGTCTTTTTCTCTTTCTCAATAACTTCTCTTGTTCTATTGCTTCCTGAACTTTTCGTAAACGTTCAGTTTCATCAACTTCCTCATCTGAAGAGCTCGAGGAGCTTGTAGTGTCTTTATCCACATCATCTCCCTCAACATCATCAATAACCTTTTCTTTCTCTTTCTGTGCTTCAACATTAACAACTTTATCAACATCAGCAACCACTGTTGGTCCTGTCTCTAAGACATCAGTATCAAACAAATCATCAACATTAAATGGATCATCTTCTGCAGCTACTACTGTTTCCTTTTCCACATTAACCACCTGTTCATCTTCTTCAGGTTCATCGATCAAAGACGTTTTTGCAGCTTTCTTTTGCTTCTTCTTTGGTTGTGAAGAAGATCCCTCATCCTTTTTAACAATAGGAGTGGCCTTTCTGCATTTTCTCTCGGTTTCTTTCACATACCACTCATTCTTTGTGTTTTTGAAATCTTCAAGAACTTTCAACTCTTCAGCATATGCCGCTTCTTTCATTTCAGCTTCATTTCTCCAGTTCTGATGATCAACTGGATTTGGATCAGCGTAGTTAGCATCTTTTATAACCCTAAAGAATTCAACACTAACTTTCGGTTCTGGATGATTCGGATGGTATCTCACAATCTGTTTAAGCGAATCATTGCTCATGTGAGATTGTATCAACAAGTCATCTTTTATGTTTATGTCTATCTCAGGATAAGCGTGATCATTCAACATCTGAACGAACCTCGGATACATCCAACTTCTGCTATCTGTCTTGATATTCTCAGCCATGTAATGGAATACAATGTGTGAGAAATTATACTTTTTGTTCAACACTAACGCCGTAACCATATTCATTTGATAATCTCTCATCGCATCATAACCTCCTTTCGTATGGCTCAAAGACATCAATACACAGTGAATCAGGAACTTGTATGGCTTTGTAAACTTTGACTTCAAATAGTTTCCAGTATTCAGAGCTCCCTGATAACCCATTCTTAACATGCACCCTTTCACCATTCTTTCTGGAAATCTCGTTGGTGAATCTGCTTCATCCGGAAAGTTAACAACTTCAAGAATAAGATCTTCAGTGACTAAAATCTTTTCCTCCTTGCCATGCACCTCAACAACTGAAGAAATTACATTGTTCTGCTCATCGTAGCTGGCATTCTTCCAGAAGCGTTCTATGTAAGATTTGTACAGTGGTCTTTGATCAGTCAACGCCTTCTGAATGGGAATACGACCCATGAATTCCAGTATGCTACTAAACTTGGCCAGCTCAGTGTTTTTCTGAGTATCCAAATCACAACAACTGTTGTGAAGAGGATCAAAGACAACACTAGATCCCTGCAATTCAACAATACATACACTTAATCAGACACTTAGAAAAATTTCAAAAATTTACAAGTGATCACACATGATACCCTAAAAGCGAAACCACTTATGCACTAAGAACGAAATCACAAGTTGTGACATAAAAGCGAAATCACAGCTTGTGCATAAGAGCGGAACCTCATGATGTACTTATGAGCGGAACCCCACAATGTACTCATGAGCGGAACCATTTATGTACAGATGAACGGAACCCCACATTGTACTCATGAGCGGAACCAATGAATTTTGACCGTTTGAGCGAAACCACATATTGTGCATAAGAGCGAAACCTCACTATACACAGATAAGCGGAACCATTGAACATGACCATTTGAGCGAAATCTCTATCAAACTTTCAAAACTCACCAAATCTTAAAATTGACAACACTAATCGGTTAACATGACAAATCCGACACTTGGGGTTTGTTTTGATTTATTTTTTACATCACTAGAACCCTAGATCTAAGATTGAATACCCTGTGACTCGATAAACATAATCAATCATCAAATTTGTAACAATCAAACACACATCTGTTATCTATACACTCAAACGACAACACATGATCGTTTTCAAGTTTCAATTCAACTGATAAAGACCTAGATCTAAGTTTATGTTCATCAGTTATCGCCGACAGTTCAAAAAAAGCATGATATTGAACAAATTAGGCCTCCAACTACCTTGCCCATGATTGGTTATTATAACAATCAACAAGATCTGTGAAAAATTGGGCAGCACTTCGCCTGAAATTGGATGATATTAGGGTTGTGCTTTAGTCGCCGGAGAAGAAAGTGACTTATGAGCGGAAGGTGAAAAATGACGTATGAGCGGAACCCACTGTCTTATATAGTTGGACAGGTTTCGCTCCTACGACCAATGACAAATAAGCGGAACCCCAATTGAATCTATAAGCGAAACCACATGATGCAGCTATAAGCGAAACCTCTTTTAAAATGTGATATATGAGCGAAACCTTGAAATTGTTTTCAAAAATTTAACTTTTTAACTTTTTTCAGATTAACCACTGTCACACCCAGTTGACCAAGTCCAAGTTAATGACCTTGGTCAACTGCTTGGTCTACCAAGTTCAAGTTAATGACCTTGGTTGACCGAATTATGAAGTACGCAGTTATTTTATTCTGAAAATAGTTCAAATAAATGAACTTTTGAATGTTTTGAACTTCCAAACACTTTTTCAATTGTCCAACACTGTACCAATCACTGTTCTACACCTCCAGCTTACCCAGCCCTCATCAAACACTGATATGATCTGCACTAAGCTTTGATCTTCCGATTCCCAATGTCAGTTGTCGAAAATAAAATGAGAAACTAAAATCTTTTTGGTTTTTTTTAACTGAATAAACTGAAAACTGTACACACAATATTTTTGCGAGTATGTTAGAGGATCATATCAGCTGCCGACTAGACACTAGCACCGTTAAGCTGTTAATTCATTTTAAGCATTAAACAATTCGCGTAGATTGCCGATATACTGATCCTCTTAAATTCTCACAAAACTTTCAACCTGTTCGGGATACAGAATTAGTGTTTTAGGACTTAAACATCTACATGTGTCCCACCTCAGTATATACTCCCGTATCCAGATCCCAGTATTCAGTCTTACAGGTGAGTATACCACAGCTGATATCTGTTCAGGGGTAGGTGCGAGGGCCGTGAGAGCTCAGATCGATACTTCCGTATACGCAGAGAGATGGCGGCTTTGACTTAAAGGTGTGTCCCCTTTAGAGGATCTTTTGTTTTCAACAGCAGCGACTATCAATTTTATTGTTTCATCAGCATGCTGAGGGCGAGCTTATATTTCAAAGCTTTTTGCAGAAAGTATTATCCAGGGACTAGGTCAGTACTTCCATACAGCAGAAGTCCCGGGATAATACCCCAGATATCACTGAGCATAAAGACCTAGTATCTCAGAATACGGGACCCTTCAATCAGGATTTCAGGGGTTACCTATATATCCTGGAGGTGTTCCCCACGTAGACGCAAGTGAATTTTATGTTTATATCCCAAACTGATCTACTGATTTTGCGAAAACCTACCGGCACATCTTTAGTGAGACTGCTTAATTGCATTTTAAACATTACAATTCTTTAGCGTACTGTGTCCGTGTAGCTGATGTACTATCATTTCCCCTCTTCTACACAACTCTTTTTGAATTTTTCTAATGTTTTTGGATTTTTGAATTTTATCATGTTTTTGTATTTTTCTGCGATTTTCTCCCCCTAAAACTAAAACATATTTTTGTGTTTTTGTTTTTATCGAAAAGCAGAAAATAAACTGTACAAACAAAATTGACAACACGACAAAGGTTCACGTCAGATCGCCGCCCAAATCGGCTTCACATTCAATAACCCTCCCAGATTGCAGATTCTTCATCACGTTTAACCTCAAAAGATAATAAAATCTCTTTCTATCAAATGGTTTAGTATAGAAATCCGCTTTCTGATCATCGGTGTACAAGTGTTCAATCCGAATTAACTTTCTCTCGTGACAATCACGGATAAAGTGGTGACGGATTTCAATGTGTTTTGTTTTTGAATGGTGAACCGGATTTTTAGTTATGTTGATAGCTGCTTCATTGTCCACGTAGATAGGTGTATCTAAGAAATGCAAACCGAAGTCTCGCATCTGCTGTTGGATCCAAAGGATCTGCGAGCAACAGCTGGAGGCTGAAACGTATTCAGCCTCGCATGTAGAGAGCGCTACTGCGGTTTGTTTCTTACACTGCCAGGTGACGAGTCGAGTTCCGAAGAACTGACATCCAGCAGTGGTGGACTTTGCGTTTTGCTTGCAGCTCCCAAAGTCAAAATCAGCAAAACCAGATAAAGTAAAGTCACCCGATCGAGGGTACCACAAGCCGATGCTTGGGCAGCCCTTCAAATACCGTAAAATACGTTTCACTATAGTCAGGTGTGACTGCTTTGGATTTGACTGATATCTGGCGCAGAGACACGTCGGATACATGATGTCTGGACGGGAAGCCGTGAGATACATTAGAGAACCAATGATAGATCGGTACAGTGTCTCATCCATCTTCACACCATGCTCGTCTGGACAAATTCCATGATTCTGCGCGAGGGGGGTGGATGCAGGACTGCAATCTGTCATGCCGAACTTGTCAAGCACGTCCTTCACATACTTCGTTTGGTGAATGAAGATTCCGTCGGGCATTTGTTCCATCTGCAGCCCGAGGAAGAACTTCATCTCCCCCATTGAGCTCATTTCAAACTTTTTCTTCATCACCTTTTCAAATTCTTTGCACAGGTCGTCGTTGGTGGATCCAAAAATGATATCGTCAACATATATCTGCACGATCAACATGTGGCCTGCCTCTTCCTTGGTGAACAAAGTGCTGTCTACTGTGCCTCTTGTGAACCCGTTGTCCAGCAAGTATGTCGAAAGCGTCTCGTACCAGGCTCTCGGGGCCTGGTGAAGTCCGTACAACGCTTTGTCCAGTAGATACACCTTGTTTTTGTGCAGTGGGTCTGTGAACCCCGGCGGTTGCCCCACATACACTTCTTCTCTGATTGTTCCGTAAAGGAAGGCAGATTTGACATTAAGTTGATATACTTTAAAATCTTTCCATGACGCAAAGGCTAGAAAAATCCGAATTGCCTCAAGTCTGGCAACCGGCGCGTAAACTTCATCATAATCTATTCCTTCATATTGACTGAAGCCTTGAACCACAAGTCGCGCTTTGTTTCTCACCACGACACCTCTGTCATCACGCTTACATTTAAAAACCCATTTCGTCTTGATTAGCTTTTGATTCTTCGGCAGATCGACAAGTCTCCAGACGCCTAGCTTTTCGAACTGTTGCAGCTCCTCCTGCATTGCATTCACCCAACTATCCTCGGTCAATGCCTCTTTGTAAGTTCTGGGCTCTATCTGCGAAAGAAAACATTTTAATGAGACTTCTTTCTGCATATCAGCAATAGACGAATAGAAACAAGTAAGAGCTCGGTCTATTTGATGTCGGGTTTTGACACCACTTTGTAGGTCGCCAATAATTTGTTCTGAAGGATGGTAAGACAACGTCCATGGGCATAACATTTTCAGGCACATTCACTTCCGATTCCAAGCTCGATATCTCAAGATCAACGGTTTGATCCTCAGCTTCCATTGGATCCTCGTCAAAAGTCGGAACGGTTCCTCTGATGGTTCATGAGCTGTTCCACTCGGTCCTGCTTCATCATCGTGAGTACCCACGGCAGGTTGATAAACTTCTAGCGGTCTAGACACTTGCTCTTGTGATGCATTTTGCTGATACAGGTACATAAGAGCTGGTTCCTCCTCACTCGGCTCGACCGGCAGATGAAACGATTCCCAGAGCTTGTCGTAGTCGAACAGGAATCTTTGTCCGGGAAGTTGTGGCGATGGAGTGTGCTTCTGACAATCCACGTGTTGGACTTGAATCATCTTTCCCAGGCATGGTACGAACACCCTCTTCAGCGGGCTTGTGTAACCTACAAAGAAACCCTCATTAGATTTAGCACCAAATTTACCGTTTTCATCAATAAAAGTGCAAGGAGACCCAAACGGCTCCAAAAACTCAAGGTTTGGCTTATAACGGTGCAGCAGCTGAAAGCAAGTCTTTTTATACTTCTTGACAGTGAGAACTCTATTCAATGTGTAATAGGCTGCTGAAACTGCTTCACTCCAGAAAAAGATTGGTAGCTTGGAATCGGCTAACATCGTACGTGCTGTTTCAATCAGGGTCCGATTCTTTCGTTCAGCTACACCATTCTGCTGTGGAGCGTAGGGCGCACTGAATTCATGAAGAATTCCCTTCTCGTTACAGAACTCGTATATCTTGTTGTTCTTGAATTCCGTTCCGTTGTCGCTCCAAATCCTCCGCATTGGCAGTTTATACACCGTTTCCATCTTCTTGAAAAGCACCATCAATGACTCAAAAGTTTGATCTTTTCGTTCCAAGCACACTACCCAAGAAAATCTCGTAAAGTCGTCAGTCACCACCAGGCAATATAAGTCTCCGCTGATGCTCTTTACATTGACAGGCCCGAAGAGATCCATGTGCAATCTCTCAAGAGGTAACCTGATTGTATTCATCATCTTCAATGGGTGTGACTTCCGAGTCTGCTTTCCTTTCTTACACGCTACACAATCATCATTTAAGTTAAAGTTTTTTAGATTAACATTATCAACCAAGTCACTGTGTACTAAAAAGTTCATTTTGCGAACATGAATATGGCCCATCTTTCGATGCCTCATTATCGAATCTTTTTCTGTCACTTTAGTTTTAGACACAAAACATTGTTTCTGATGAGATGTTAGCGTTGCGATGCTCATATCCAAAATATAAAGATCATTTTCCCACGGAGCTCGCAACAACACCATCTCATCAGGGATTTTAAACCCTGGTTTCAACACAACACATTCAGTTTTAGTAAAGTGTACACTAAACGCTTTATCACAGATTTGTGAAATACTGAGTAAATTGTTTGTTAACTCTACTATGTAGTTCACTTTGTCGAACGAAATTACGCCATTTGACAGCGTTCCTTGACCAACGATCCTTCCACCTTGATTCCCAGCAAATCCAACATAGCTTCCGTTTATGGATTTGACATCATAGAGCAGAGCAAGCGTCCCAGTCATATGCCTTGAAGCGCCACTCTCCATAATCCACTTTGATAGAATTGACTTGGGCAGCCCCTGCAACCATCAAATCAAATTTGTTCAAACAATGAAGCCCATGATTTCTTTACTTCCGACACACTTCCGAACACAACATCACACTTTTCATTTGTTTTTGGAAAATCAAATGTGACATTTGGAACTTCTTCTTTCACAATTGTTTTAACTTTGTTAGTTATCGGTGGAAATTCATCAAGAAACTTATCAACTTCATTTTCAAACTCAACCACATTATCTTTAAAAATGTTTGAATCAATTTTCAAAGCGTTCTCCATCTTTTTGACCTCAACCGATGGTTTCGATTTCGCGATCCAAGATTGATTTTCAAAAATTTTCATTTTAGAGTAAAACTTTGAAGTCTTGCTAGTCTTAGAGGATTCGCCAATCTCGAAAGTCGATTTCGGCTTATCCTCCGACTTCAACGATTCACCTCGTTTCAAAATACGGATCGGAGGAACCATCGGCTTTTTGCCCTTTGTGTCAGTTGGAGATTTAGGTCGAGGTTTTTGAATGTTTGACTTTTGAACCGTTGGTTTTGAAACAACTTGTTTTTGAACACTTGGTTTTGAAACAGTTTGTTTTTGAACCGATTTTACAACAGGTTTCTCGATCACTTTCTGACAGTGTTTCGCCATGTGGCCGATCTCATTGCAGCGGTAACACACCCTTTTGTCATATTCGACAAAAGTAGATTTGACTGACTCTTCTTTCAACTTCTTTGCTGCATTGAAATCATCCACAGCTTTTTGACTGAAAATATAATCTTTCTCATCGTCAACACTAGGACTAGCGACAAAAACTTCATTGATCTTCTCTTTCGGTTTAACACCTGCTTAGCCGTTTTCTTTTCAAACCCGATTCCTTTGTTTTAAAGGTGTTTTTCTTGTTTTGACTTTTACCAACCCCTTCTTTCTTTTCCGAACTTGTGAGACGTGAAGTAACAAACGACTTTTTGGGTTTTGAATAGAATTCATTGTTATTAACTTCGTTAATGTTCATTTCAATCAGTTTAAACACTTTTTCAACATTTTCGATCTTGACATTCTGAAGCGGGTACTCGAAGTCGGAATAGAGTTTGTCTGTTCCAATCATGGTGTATACCACCATAATCGGATCGTCATTCACACTCTTTTCCGATTTCGGTACATATCGATCTAAGAAATTTCTTTCATCTTCATAATCACTGACAGCCTTCTCAGATTGAGCCTTTTCAGATTGAGCCTTTTCAGATTTCTCACTCTCCTCATCCAACACCTGATCGACAACAGTCTTAATAACCTGAGATTCGTTATCGGTATCAGATGGGGAGAATGTGACATCTATGGCTCAGGCAAATCATCCTCTATTGATCTCAATTTGAGATTCAAAGTTGCTTCCACCCCATCTGGATACTTCTGTGTGTAATGACTCCACATTGGGGGTGGAACACTCTTATAGACAGGTGAAGCATGTGGCTGTTGGGGAACAATTTGTTCAAGAACGTACGATGAAGCCACATAACTCATTAACTTCTTATCAATCCGATCGTTTTCAATTTTAACCAATTCAAGTTCCTTTTTAAGCGAAGCGATTGTATCTAAATGAAAATTGACTTCTTGTTGTTTATCAAATAATGTTGCTTTAGCCAATTTTGTAGCTTTGTCATTTTCGACACTTTCTTTTTGTATCATCTTGATTGACCTTTTAAGAGTATCGTACGCCTCTTTCACTTGACCGAGGTCAAACTTAATCATATCAGCGTGGTGTTTCAATTCCTGATACTTAGTATCTTTTTCAAGACACTCCGTGCATGGTTCTAAACACTGTTTGCACGGTGTTTTAGGGATTGAAACAACCTTTTCAACAACCTGCTCTACACACACAGTTTTACCGACATTGTTTTGACTCAGACTCAGACAGATTGACTGATTTGCTCTCCTGTACTCCAGATTCCTCTCTTTTGACAGACACACAACTGACAGACTTTGACTCCTCGGATTCTGAGTCTACCTCTTTGAGTTTTCCCATCAGTGCTTTGTCAGCTATGTCTTTCAAAACTTCTCCAGTCATCTCTTTCGACACATCTATCAACTCTTCAACGACTTCTTTCTTCTCTTCAAACCTTGGGCAGGATCCAGTCCTTGGTTCCTCAAAGTAAACTGCAAAAGATTCAGAAATGTTAGGAGGTAATACAGATTTCATTAAACTTCCCAAAACCTCCTGCTCAGACTGGTAGTAATACACTCCAGCAGCTATTTCTTCCATATCGACCGCTTTATCAGTAGAAACCCCTTCAGCAACCTCAGAAACATCCTCAGTAACTGTTTCCGGTTCAGGCACTACCTCAGAAATCTCAACAACTTCAGCCATCATGGCCTGACCATCATTACCGGGGATATATTTATCCCAGCTGAAACCTGCAGCAACCTTCTCATCGTCTTGATTCACGATCAGCGCTTTTTCCGGTTTTTTCTCAATCTGTGGCCTCTGAACAGTTGGCTGTTGATTCGGTCGGTGATAGATCGCTTGCCTGTAGTAGTCATTGGTGAACAGGTTTTGATGATTGTTTACTTCACGATTGGGACATTCTCGTTTCAAGTGACCGCGTTCTTTACATTTAAAGCATGTAACTTTCGACTTATCAAACCCTAACTTTGGATCGGGGCCTGATAGACTGTTCCGGCCTGTAATTTCCATGAAACGCTGAGCCCTACGCACCAAACTCGCCATGCACCATTTGATGTCGATCAGTTCAAGCTCTTCGGGATCGATTTGGTCGTAATCCTCCTTCGTCATGTCAGGATTACCGATCCTCCCTGCGACTAAGCCCTCATAAGCCTCAAGAACGGAAGCAAGCATTGCTATGTGCTATTTTGCGGCTGTTTCCATGATCTCGTTTCCATTCTTTATGTTTACCGCAATGTTGCACTGTACCCCAGAAACGTACGCCTGATGATTTGATCCTGTTGAGCTTTGAGGTGAAGGCTGTTCCTGAGCTTTGACATTTGGTTCAAAGTTCGCGAATGGTGAAGAATTGCCGGATTGCGGAGTGTTTGAAGAAACACTTGAAGTGTTATCAGCACTGAACCCTGTATGTATTTTTGGACTTTGATTGGTTGAAACTGTAGGGTTGCCTTTGTAATACAACGATACATCCTGCTGCACACTCGCTGAGTTCATTTTCTTGATTTTCAGCAATTCCAGCTCGTGGGCTTCAATCTTCTCGATGAATGAGCTGAGGTTGAGATTCACAAAATCAGAATTATTCTTCAACATCATTAGGTACGTCCCCCACTCATCATACGGAAGTGCATCACACAGTTTATCAATCCACTCTTCATTCGTCTTAGTAATTTCCAAACGCTTCATTTCAACTACAAGATGACAGTATCGTTCGATTAATTGCTTTGTTGTCTCGCCTTTAATCCCAGTAAAAATATCGAGTTCCTTCTTGATTAAATCCTTCTTGCTTTTAACCATCGAAACACTGCCTTGGAATTTCAGCTTCAACGCTTGCCACATCGACTGAGAATTATCTTCATGTTGTAGTAAAACGAGGATGTCTTCTTTAATGTCCTGTTGCAGAATGCTCACCATCTTCCTTTCAGCCTTGAAGTCAATCTGTTCAGATTCTGTCAAACTCCCGATGCCCTTTTCCAATCCCATTCCATTAACTGGTGGCACATACTTAGCCTCTATTTTCATCCAACATTCGAAGTGATTAGCTTGCACCCAGTTTTTGAAATGGCCGGACCAACCCGCATATTCATCCAAACTCATGAGCTTCGGTGGCTTTTGCATTGTCCCTAATTCATTCTCCATGTTAACGTTCTGAACTATACTCGCCGGACTTTGCGTAGCCGTCAAACCACTATCCGCAAACAAGTTATAAAAATCTTGATGTTCCATTCTTAGTGACAAATTTCCAAAAATGTTTAACTTTTTGATTAATAGGTTGTTTTTACCGAAAACTTTTAGCACAGACTGAGTTTCCAACACCCGAACACGTACGAAATGGACTAAACGCTCAAAACATGATTTTCACACAAAAACAGGTCGTATAAGCGAAATCAGATTCTAAGTGTACTTATGAGCAAAACCACTTAGTGTTCACAAAAGCGAAATAGGTAATGTCCAAATAAGCGAAACCTTAAGAGCGGAACCACTAAAATGACAAATAAGCGAAACCACTCGAGCGAAACCTCAAAACTGACACTTGGAGCGAAACCTACGAGTGAAACCCCTGAAATGTCACTGTGAGCGAAACCTTAGGAGCGAAACCTCCAAAAATGTCACTATGAGCGAAACTACACGAGCGAAACCCCTGAAAATGACACTATGAGCGAGACCCTATGAGCGAAACCCCTGGTTTCGCTTATGCCGTATGAGCGAAACCACTCAAATACCGTATGAGCGAAAC